>NC_091108.1:11532500-12745000 GCF_024713975.1 Paralichthys olivaceus | reverse complement strand
ATTAGCTGTCAGCTCTGTTCAACTGAGCTTCACTACAGACAACAGTGAGAGCACAGATGTGTTCATACTGTCGTTCAGGGATGATTCAAACTGCCCATGTTCACACAACTGTTATCACATTATGATGCGTCTGTTTTAAACAAAAACAAAACATGTATATTATGGCTGAATTGTGAACAGTGAACTCAGTCACCTGTAACAGCAGCTCCCCCCCGCTGCTAAAAGCTACGGATTTGTTCAGTGACAATGGTAATTAAGTATTTGTTGAACACCTCTACTAAAATTCATGGTATCGTCCAACTTTATGGAAACGAAAAATTAAATCACAAATCAGTGCGGCTTTAAAAGAGAGATAATGGAAAACTATTGTTTATCACAATTTTGGTTCTGGCGATCGGACCTATCAGTTATTGTAACACCCCACCAACCAAAAATACCTGCTGAGATCTGGAAATGCTGGAACTTCACTAAAACAGCTCCAACAGTCTGATGATCCAATAGGTTTAAACAAATCTATAATTATGCACAAACCTGGCAAGTATTTGATTTTTTACTTTCTCCTTTGTTTTGTCTCTTAAAAACATTTGACTAACTTGTTCACGGTCTGGCGGATCATTTGACGTCTCATGCTTGTTGCCCCATTAGGATTCATTTTTGCAGCGTTGCAGAATCTTTATCAGATCTCAGCAGTTACCTCCGTTAGTTTCTGATAGACACGATGGTTAAATCTACTGAAATAAGAGCAAAGCCCTTACAATGTGCAGCTTTTATTTAAAGAAGAGTGAAGAATAATAAATTAGAGTCGTAATCCAGCAAAGTAGAGTTATTAAATCTGTCAAGGTTGGAGTGTGTTTGTGAATTAGCAGGATTACACAAAAACTACTGCACCGATTATCACTAGACTTGGTGGAAGGATGAATTATGGATCACAAAAGAACAGATAAAGTTTTGGTGCAGATCCGTAAACCCGATCCAATATTTCTTCTTACTTTCTTTAACATTGGGAGGCTGTTTTTTCAACAATTCTATTGATTTTTCAGAGAATAATTTATGGAACTTGATAAAAAAATCCAGCATGTTTAAGATGTGAATAACAATCTGGCTCTAGTAAATAAAATTGGTGGAGGTATGAACTCTACTGCTTGCATTCTTGTTACTGTAAAGTGGAGAGTAAGTTCCAGCAGAGTGGACCACAGTAAAGCAGCGTTAAGGCAGAGTTTAGTGATGGTATATGTAGGATTTATTGTGCTATTCTCTTGGAATATCTTTTTAATGTCGTTTTTTGGTGCGATGCTAATGAACATAATAAACTTGCCCCCTCTGTGTGTGTGTGTGTGTGTTTGTATCTGTTTGTGAGTGTCATGTGTGTGAGGACAGCACAATGACTGAAGACTTTGATAACAGAGCTTCCTGCTTTCAAAACTGCATGGTTTTTATTTGCTGCTGTGAAGAAAGCGACTACCGCAGACACTGAATGAAAACAGGAGGTGGAGAAAAGACGAGGGCTGAGTGTGACCCAGACCACAGCTGCTGCACAGAAGAGCTCATTAGGGACGCGAGCACATGCACATGCACACACACACACACACACACACACACACAGGACATAATTTTAGTCATATCTGCACTCCCCAATCATGCATGAGGATGTACAGAGTTACACATATACGCAAGTTTTAACATCATCTCACACACACACACACACACACACACACACACACACACACACACACACACACACACACACACACACACACACACACACACGGCAGCTGCTCCTCCACACATGACCTGAATTTTAACTACCAAGGTAGATCAGTGCTTAATTGACCATGTGAAAGATTTTTTTCTTTTTTTGCGTGAGTGTGCATATATATATATGTGTGTGTGTGTGTGTGTGTGTGTGTGTGTGTTTTGCTGGGGGTTGGGGGTGTTAAGCTGTCATACAGTCTGAATTAAAAGCCCTCACACATCAGCTGAACTGTAAGACGTGTGAACGCTACACTTCAAAGATCAAAAACGGCTTTGTCAAAAATAGTCTCATTCTGTCCAGAGCTCAAACATTTGTAAAATCTGAAAAGACCAGGTTTTTGATTTTGGAATTTCTGTTTTTCTCTGTCTGCCCCAATCTCCCTGATCCTTTGCCTGCTAATAGTCCCTCCACTGCTGCGGCTGTGATCTTTTGTTTAGTCACACTTTTTCATCTTTTTTTTAGTCTGTCAGGAGCTCCTTTCTCTTTGAGTTCTGACAAATCCTTTCCTTCCCCACATTAATATGAAGATCATTTTACAGGCTTTAATGCCACTAACCTGCAGCGTCTCATTTGATTGCTTGGCTAATAAAAATACAACTTGTCTCTTTCAGGTGCTTCTTATCTCCCAGTTTTCATCAGCAGATGGAGTTTTCTTGGTTGTCATGGAGATAGTTGTGTTGAAGTCAGCTCTGGCATGTAACCCTGAAATCTTCTGTGATTTTGGATTCTTTAGATAAAGAAGGAATAAATGTTCCTTTATGGATTGTGAAAAAATGGATGCACTATAAAGCCTTTTGGATATCGTCATCTTGATCTTGTATCCATTTCCATGACAACTTGAGCAAACTGTTCTGATGAAGGCCGAAAGATGCTGTAGAAAAATATTGTGTCAATCAGGAGATTGATTACAGGGATAAATGGAACATCAGCAGCAAAGAAATACCCCTCTGATGGAGTCTGAGCCCTGGTGCTGGTAAACCTGCTGGCTGAACGTGTGTAGATGAGGATCTGTGAGGACGGGATGAGGAGCAGGATCCCTGGTGATCTCACTGGACATCTGCTTCCGACAAACACTGGAGGTGAACGAGGGATGGAGGTGAATGACATCAGTCTGAGAATTTGGTGAAAAGTGCGTCAGAGGTGCGTCATTTAGTAATCGCGTTACTGAACGGACAGCTGAATGACAGGAGGGAGAGGGAACATTTTCAAATTTGACAGGACCAGGACTGGATATAAGACAGAATGAGATGGTGGAATGAAGACATGGAAGAAACTGCGGTATGGGACTTAGGAGGCATATGCAAGAAGATGGTATTTAGGACTGAACTTTCACTGAGCTTCATTAGTTTTGCACAGATTTGGACATAAAATAAAGAGCTGGAGGAACTGTTATTACAATTCTGAAGCAAATGTCCTCATAATCTATAATGCATCTGGTGGTTGTTATTTCACTCAAAACTTTAAATGTCAGTCTCGAGGTGGAGTAAAGGGAATTACCAAAGTCATTATACTTTGAATATCGGAACCAAACTTAATCGGTTCAGTAACAGCTGAGATATTTCAGTCTGGATCAAAGAGGTGGAGTGACCAACACAGACAGACAGGCAGACAGACACTGTGGAGATATTCCATAGTTAACATCACAGCCCACCAAAGTCTCCCCGACTTCCTCCACGACTGCTGCCGCCCAGATGGGGCCTTTTGGCTCAGAAGCATTTTAAACACAGCGTGGTGGCAAAACCAAGTCTGAGCGACTGCTTCATCAGCACAGAGTTTATAAAGTCCAGTTTAGACTTCTCTCTCCTGGGAGATATCCTGTTTCCCTTCTTTTTATGTGGCTTTGGTTACTGGCTTGTTTGATCTCCTCACACTAACAGCAACACTATAAAATACAAACACCACGAAGCATCTGCCCGGCGAATAACAAGCAAACATGGCCGCCTGAACACACAGTGACACATATCAACCAGTGTGGAGAAATCATGACACTACTGAAAGCCTCATTACGCTCTCTGCTTCCTGCCGGGGGCAGTGTGCGTTACATAGCGGCGTTTTTTTCGCTTCCGTTAAGATGCTGTAATAGCTTTGCAGGATTAATTTTTGTGTCATCATCGTCACCCCGGCCTCCCTTGTGTATTGTGTGTTCTCCATTGTGCGTGGATGGCTGCTCGCTTGCTGGAGAGTGATTGACATTCTTTGTCTGTTTGGCGAGGTGCCTGACATTTCTAAAAGTCACAGCCCAAATTAAGGCTGAGAGTGTGTGTGTGTGTGTGTGTGTGTGTGTGTGTGTGTGTGTGTGTGTGTGTGTGTGTGCAGCATGTATGTGTAAAACCTTAATTCTATATTTAATTTCCTAACAGGCATGAACAGACTGATTTATGCAGTTTCACTTTCCTGCTGTGAAAATTATATAAATATTCTCAATTTACAATAATCTGTCAATACAGCACCCACTGTGCTGCAGCTGCAGAGCAAATTAAATTGAACAAAGACCAAACATCTTCATCCTGCAACATTGGTTTTATGGTGCACTGATGGAGTCTGGTTGTTTTCATATGTTCAGATGAAGCTCCCTAGAGCACTTCCCTGAGGCCTTTCACAGTAAAACTCTCAGAGTTGTGTTCACTGCGTCGGCAACTCTTTCCGCTCCTCCTGTCGTGTTCTGAGGGAGCCGGAGATGCAACAAGAGCCGGATAAATCTCCCACTTCTCTGTGTGTGTCTGCCTGTGTCAACATACTTCTTAGTGAATGTGCCTGCTTTTAAGATAATGCTTGTGTATGAGAGTGTGAGTGAGAGATTCAGTGACTTCAATCTGCATGTATTTTCCTCAAAACATGTTATTGTGTTTTAATGCCAACAAAACGGAGCCAAGAAGTAACATTTGGAACAGGATTAGACACTAACCCCAATACAACTGTGTATGTTTACACACTAAATACGATTAAATATGACCAAAATATACATCAAACTCTTTTGTTTATTTTCTGAATGCTCTGAATTAAAATGGGGAAAGTGTTTTGTGTAGTTACGGTGAAACACTTGGGGACACAGGGAGGTGTTTAGGTGGCTGACTGAATATGCCTGGAAGATATTTGGCTGGCTCAGGCCCTGCTGTCACATGTCACGCGTCTCATCTACTCAATCGTTTCTGCAGATTTATTTGTTGACAGAAACAAAAAGCTTTTGTGTCAACCACATGCGCACTTATCTCATATTTGCACTCACATCATTGTCTGTGCTGCGGATTCCAGGTCACGACAGAAAAATCCAACAGCTTCCGCGAATCTCGGTAATATTTATGTCAGATGACGAAAACTGTTCAATAACCGTAATGGACTGAATCAATACTGGTTATTGGAAACTCTCGCCGACCTCTGTGCACTGGAAACTGCTCAGCGGCACTGCGGACAGACGATCTGGCCTCAGCTTCATTTCCACTGGATCAATTTCCAGATGAATTACAACAAGTCTCTCTCCCTGCAGTCGACCTTGTTTACCCCCTGTATCAGACGTACAAGCAGAAACACACCGACGCATAAAGATGTGTCGTATTTGTACGGATGCCTCCACTTCCTCTCAAGTGTCTGCGTTTTCTGAGTTAATAAAATAAACTGCATCACAGCTCAAAGCAGTTTACTGTGTATATGGTGAGTGTGTCAGCTGCTTTCACTTGTCTCACTGCAACAGTGCTGTCGACAGACTTTACTTCAGATTTTGCCCTTATTTACCCTCAATGTTGCTATGGATGAAATGACAGACCCACAGGAAATCATCGATAACATGTAGCTGTCTTCAGCTCTACAGATTATTTAGTCTCTCTAAGCACATTGTTTTGGTTTTATGATTCAAATACACTTCATTTCTTATCTGAGCCACAGCAGGTGTCTGTTCAGAGAAGAACCTAAGCATTAAATTCACTGCACCTCCTACTTATCCATCACTAATCTTTATTCAAGAGCTGGTGTTTCAGTTTGAGAGTTTGACTTCTTGATTTCACATTCAGATTTTGTAATGCTGTGACTCAAGCAGCCCCTGCTTGAGCTCTGCTGGTGCTCAAACTCTGCACTTGCTCTCAGATATGTTGTTGTATGTTGTTAAATTGAAGTGTTAGCTTTTTTAGAAAGAAGCAAAGAAAGGGCGGGAATGCATGAACCTGGTTTAGGTCCCCACCTGAATTCTTAAAGAAGTAAAGCTATCACAGCCAAAAACTAACTTTTAAGGCATATTACAGCACAATTTTTGAATTTTGAGGGCAACTCAATCACACAGAAATCCCCTTCATGATCACTGACCTTTAAAGTAAGATGTACTATCATACACATACACACATGGCAAAGGCCGGCTCTGAGGCACCTGTAGTAGTAGTAGTAGTAGTAGTAGTAGTAATAGTAGAAGTTAGAGTAATGATTTGTTTGTCAGTCAAAGCAGGACATATTTAGGGGCCATAGAGTACATGTGATCCATTTTATAATAAAGACACAGGGACTTTATTGTTAAAGACAAAGACAATGAATTGTTTGTCACCTGCTTCCTCTCTGCTGCGCGGGTGCTCCGCTGTTAGACCCGGGACTGCCAAACAGTGCTGGAAGGTACCATCGGATTATGAACAGGGGTTCCAGGGGGAAGGCACCAAGTATGGTAAAGTTGGAGGGGGGGTTGAGTGTGTCTTTGGAAAAATGCTGTTTTAATTCGTTTTGAGAATTAATATGGACCCACAAGTGTGTTTGGAATGGTTGTTGTATAGAAAAAAATATTAAGACTTTTGTGTGTTAAGTGTAATCTCCCTGATTGAAAATTAATGATTAATTATCAATCCTTGTTCTTGGTAGGACCCAAACAGTATAAAGGAGCAGGCTGGAGGTCCAGAGGAGGAGCAGTGATCTTACCTTGAATAGAGTCAGGCCAGGGAAACTGCAAGGGCCCAACTATTAAAGGAGCATTGCCTATAATGCAGAGCTGAGTTTTTCTTGTGTGTTTCACAAGTTTGACTTTTGTTTACTTTTATAGTTTTGTGACCAGTATAATTTTTTTTTGTATTTTTTTAAACCTTCTGTCTTTATTTTTGTCAGTCAGGCCTGCACTGTACATATTGCTGCACGGTGAGTTAAGTTGCAACCAAAAATAAATAGACTTGGACTGAATAACTGGGCTTTTGTTTGTGCCATAACCGCTTGGGCGAACCTCACCTTCAGTCATGCCAACTCTTCTGTTCTGATCATTTATCTTTAATGATTATAAAAACATTTTAGTTCTACATACTAAGGATTGCAAGGTCTGGGAGATTTAACCAATATATTCCATTTAGAGACATGACATTTGTCACTCACCATTGACAGTTGCAAAAGGCTCAAACCCAAAGATTCACCATTCAGTCAATCCACACAGACAGATCTAAAGTTTAAGAGAAACATTTCACTTTTATCCTCCAAAACACTTCAGTTCTCTGAATAAACCTGAGACTTGATTCAAAAAGGTAACCACAGGCTCTTTCTCTATATAAAGACTGTATTTAAGATTCATGATTGCCATGATTAGCGACTCTATTAAGATTCCAAAACCAATTGCTGCCTCCATTAGAAAGGGTTAGGGTTAGGGTGCATAATTCAAAACCATCTTGAGCAACAGGCCACAGACCCACAATGTGATGAATAACAAAGACCAGTCTGTTGTTCTTCTTCACTTTATCATTGAGGGGATTCAGTGTGGATGAACCTGCAGGTCAGACACCTCTGGTCAGATCTGCCATCAGAAACACCAGATAGATAGATAGATAGATAGATAGATAGATAGATAGATAGATAGATAGATAGATAGATAGATAGATAGATAGAGTTCATTATTTGTGTGTGTATGTGTGACAGGTTTTAGCTGATGGTCAGACTTTCATTATATATATAAGCTCATGTAAATTCTAATTTAATTCACAGACACCGGATCAACCTTTGAGGTTTATGTAGGAATCGGATTATGGTCACATATAAAGTACCCCCCCCCCCCCCCCCCCCCCCCCCCCCCCCCCTCCTTCACCCCAACCCTCCCCCTCCCTCTCACACCACCACCACCACCACCCTCGTCCCCCCTCTCTTTGAATGGGGGCGCTGGAACCGTCTGCCTGTCACCGCTTGCCTCTTTGTTCAAACTGATTTTGCTTCTGCTGTTGCTGGGGGGGCGGAGGGAGCACCTTGCTGTGTGGTGGGTGCACGCGTGTGTGTACGTGTGGATGTGAGTGTGTGTGCGTCTGCCAGTGTGTGAGGATGAACGGCGCATAGAGGCTGCTGCTGCTCAGTGAGCGGGGGATAACGCAGGAGAAGGAGCGCGTAAACTCCAGGACGCGAAGCGGTTGCGCTTGCGTGCGCGCACACACACTCGGGCCGGTCTCCTTTTCTTCTTCCCCCTTTGCAAAAGTGCTGTTTCACCCCTGTTCTCGTCGTTTGTCGTCCCCGCATCCTCCGGGAGCCTCTTTTCTTTCTGGAGAGCACCTGCACCGAGGCGCCTTCTCTCGCATTCCAGAGGATTGCACCATCAGGACGCACCTCGCCTTGTCACAAAAAGGTAAGAGTGAGAGCATGGGAATGATGCATGTTTTATAAAGCAAATCATTTGGTCAGTGTGTCATACATCTCATGTCACCGGGTGGTGGGGAGCTCCTGTGACCACTCAGCTGCTGGATTCCAACTGTCTCAGTTCCTTGGCTCCATCAACGCACTTTTGCAAAACCATCGCAGGTCAATCTGAAGGTATTTCAGAGTCGCTTTTCCCAACTCTGCCCATTCACGCAATATCTAATCATACGCACATGCATTAAGTGTAAGTAATAAGTATTTCCCGTGGACCAATCAGTGCCTTCCTCCTCGCATGACCACACAGCCTCACACACATCGTTTGGGATATCTTTAATTATTAACCAGGTCAGAGCTTTTAATATTGGTCTATATTTACGAGCCATGTAGAGACATGCATAAATCACCAAGTCACCAAGTAACCTTGTCTGTGTGTCCTTTACATCTCAAGTGATGTTATGTCTCATAGAACTTTGCTTTGTTTCACACACACACACAAATTAATTTTTTTTTGTCATATCTGCATTCATGTCTCTATGACTTCAACCTTAACCATAGTTACAACTTGCCTAACCCTAACCTTGCCCTGCCCTTAACATAAACCTGACCTAAACTTAACCTTAACCTAACCTTAAAACATGTCTCACCTTAAAATCGAATGATTGACATTGTGGACACTTGCTTTAAGTCCCCCATAAACCCCAGTCCCCACAATATAATACATAAACATATTACGGTCCTCACAATGTGAGTAATACCTGGATTACACGCACCCACACACACACACACACACACAAACACATGCACACATGCACACACTCCTCCCTTTACAGATGCAAATAAGTAATAGAAATTAAAGGGTGGGAGGATGCAGTCTGTTGAATGATGAAATTGTGGAAGCGGCTCTGAACACTTGAACAGGTGTTTGTGAAATCCATTATGTAAATCACAGTCTCTTGCTGAACAAACAACATGTTGTTGAATATCTGCCAAAATCAGACTTTGTATTGAGCCACCCCCAGAGCCGTCACCTGGGCATGACATTAAATATAGATGGTGTTGCTTATAGAATCTGGGTTATCACTGAACGCTGGCTGCTTCACAGACGATTCTGTCTTTACAGCACACCACCTCATGTTTGTGAAACTAACTTTGCCTTGGTCCTGTTGATAAAAAATGAGAGATGACAGAGAGTGACCAAATGGTGATGAAATGAGTGATCGCCTCACGTCCAAGCAGATGAACGGATCTCTGTGGGTCTTGTATTCATGAGTGTCATCCTCTGTAATCTAATGCTGGCATGTACAAACACGGTGAAGGAGGAGAACTGTTTGGGTCACCTTGACAAATGAGCTGTATTGTCTGAGACTATGAGAGCTCCTGCAGCCCAATAAAGCCCGGCTCTGTTTCTATTCACCGCGTCATGTGTGGAGGAGTTTGAATCTTTTCTTCTGTGGCCTTGTTAGAGCACCCACCACCAGCTGTGTCAGGGCCATAAAGCAGGACAAGGGTAACAGGGCAGCCCTGCGTTATGAGCAGGATGGAGTTGAGGGAGGAGGAAGTGCGTGTGTGCGAGATAACGGGGAAGTTGTGCATGTGGGATGAGGAGCGAGGAGAATGCTGAGGAATGAGGCTAAGAGACCGTGCTGAAAGTTTACAGCATGCATTTTTCATTCTCTTCAGATGTGTGTGTGTGTGTGTGTGTGTGTGTGTGTGTGTGTGTGTGTGTGTGTGTGTGTGTGTTGTTTGGAAGGGGCATGTGGGCCGGCACGCATACAGTAGCTGTGTGTATGTTTGTGTAGTCATCTGTGTAAGTAGATGACTGCACTTTTTCGAGCAGAGGAACCAGAGAGAGACGGGTTGTGGGGGGAACAAAAGGGTCTAATTCTAAAATAGAGTACATGCTGCAGTTCAGCTGCCTCACTGTCTATGGCTGCACACTTTGCACTCAATCAGCCTCCGTATTGTTTATCACGTCTGGCTGCGAGCCGTCTGCAATCCGAGGAGACACTTTGCATCCGTAGAAGACGCGAGGTAAAAAGGGTCATGTGATGCACTTTTAAATAGATGAAATACTGTAGAAGTGGAAAGATAGGTGTGGAATAACCCTTATCTAAGACTCTAAACCGACACAATTGTACACTGATAATATGTCTTTCTTAATTTTTTAACATTTTATGCAGCAAAAATCTAAAAATGTAAAGAATCTGAAGATATCTGAATATTTATGAATAATGAAGATTTGAGCAGAAACAATTAGCCAATCAATCGATCAATGATAAATGAATGAGCAACTCTTGTAATAATCAAATAATTTTTCATAGACAAATATTGGCCGTTTTTCTTTGTCATATCATTGTCAGTTAAATATCTTTGGATTTGGACTCAGGCAAAAGATTTTACGACATTGACGCGGCTTTGGTAAACTGCTCATTCATGGAAATAACCATTAGCCGCAGTCCTAATAGACACTTTTTCACAATGAAATGAATCTGAGACGACAGTTTAGACCCTCTGATCGCACACGTGCAGTTTTCTCTCTAGTTCACTGCTGTGAGCCTTGCTGATTGTGTATTTTCAGAAGAAGCCAAAGGTAATCCTCAGCCAGCCTTTCATATTGGTCTCTATGGTATGAAAGTGCCTGTTCTAATATGTCACTGCGGTGATTATAGAGTGAATTCCCCTTATACAGTGTTAATAACCAACAGAATGGAACTATATAAATGCAAATGACATCAGCACTGGCTTATAGAGGCCCAGGTAGATGATCAAAATGGCTTTAGGGGGATATTGCCCTGAAAATGTGTTGATTTAGTTTGGATCAGAGTCTCTCAGTGTGTTGTACAGTGCAGTAAATATATTGGACTTCTGTGCTGCAGTTCCCCTTTTTATTTTGTTCTAGCTCCAATTCATAAACAGCAGATCCAACTATGAACTAGACTGTGAAGGAAAGTGGAGATTTTATGATCTCACTGAACTTTGCCGTCTGTTTACAGCCAGAGGGGGAATAGGTTTTTAGACTAACAATGGCTTCACGGTGACTAGAGCAGAAACTGTCCACATTTTCAGCACTGGACAGCTCTCAAATCTCTGAGCCCAACGATCCGACCACTGTCATTTGTCAAAGGGGAAAAGAGCAGCGTGCCGTTTGTGGAGCTACCGGATTTTGGCTGTCGCTCTCTGACTCTCTCCCTGGAATATTGAGACCCTTTTGCTAGAGCGAGTCCCTGCAGATACAAAACCCCAGAAACGATTGGACAAACCAATCCATCAATCACCTTCCGTCTTTAGTCCTGGGCGGGGACAGGAGCAGCCCACCGGGCCAATCATTACAAGCGTAGATGAACAGCTCATCCACACAAAGAGAGAAAGGTCGCTCTCTTTGTCTTTGGCCGGGGGGCTCTCCTCTAAGAGCCAACTGCATGGTGGAAGACAAACATTCGGTCAAATGCATTTCAAAGTGCTTTGGAGGTGATTGACAAAACGTAGGTTGTAAAAAAATATATTTTATGATTATTTTAAAGGAGTTAAAAACGTTTAGATATAAAGACATCAAAACAATCAATAATAGGAAAGACAACAATAAAAGAAGGTTAAGATCATACAATATATATAACAAACATTGACATTTTAGTAAAACAAAATAGAATAAGATGAATAATAATTATAGAAATAATACAAATAATAAAAACCTACATAAAAGTCAGACTAGATGGGTTTTTGATTGACGTTTAAAATGTAAACATTTTCAGCTCCTCTCAGATATAATCTTAGTTTCTGCTCATCCAGACTAAAATGCTGCTCTGGAGCTTTGAAACTTAATTAGTTGCTTTTCCATATTCCTTTATCTTAGCAGCTCTAAAACTCTTTGTGTCGTGTTGAGTTTTGCAGACGCCAGGCACATCTGTAACAGTGTTTTCAAACTAAAGAGTAGTAGTATGGATGTAGCTTTAGTCAGCACTTGTTAGACAAGAAGAAGCTTCATAAGTAGGAACAGAAGTTTCCTCAGCTTCTGTAGTGTAGTGAAGATTTGAATGATTTGCCACTTCCAACATGTTGTTGTGTTGTTTTTTTCCTCACGTCACACTGTTTGAAACATCTCCCCTCAGCTATTTGTATTGTTATTTGCTGTTGTGAGAGTGAAGAGACAGTTTCTCTGGGCATCGGCACTGGTGACAGACATCTGAAGGACAGAGCTCTGTCATGTTTTTTCTGTCCTCGTCTATTTGATAGTCCACAGCCTCAGCGCGTCATTAAAGAAGAGAGATTCTTGGAGGACGTCCCAACAGTGTGTCTATATTTGCGTCTGTTATGCTGGGGATGAAAATATGGCTTTTACTGTCGCCTTTATGGCAGCGCTGATGATCCAAGACAAACTGCAAGTGTGTGTGTGTGTGTGTGTGTGTGTGTGTGTGTGTGTGTGTGTGTGTGTGTGGAGCTGTGGGATTACGATTGGATGAATGCTGAGTCTCACACAGACCTGATCCTTTATTGGCTTTGTCATTGAGAGCCAACCTCCGGACCTTCACCTTTGACCTCTGGTTTCGTTTCCACACAGCTGGTGTATTGACCACTCAGACCTCACAGTGACGGCCCCATGATACATATATTTGACCCCTGATCCTAAAATCAATATTTCCCTCAATATTACTTTTTACTTAAACAAACATTTTATGTGCAATACATTTGAATGGTTTCAAATGGAACTGATTCTTCAAATCTGCTTAAATGAATAGGAAATCAATAGGCACAGTTCATACAGCTAAAGAGACAGATATTTCCTTCAGGAGTTGGAGGAGACCAAAAATAGAGCTGAAAGCCCAGGGGATGTTATATATAACATCACGTAAGTTGTGCTATGTCTATTAGAAGTGTAGATTAGCTAGTGTTTGCAGACATGTTTACCTATGTACGTTAGAGTTTTATGATATGTGTTGTCTATACAGCTGCCGTCTTGTGGATAATATTACGAATTAAAGCCGATTTAAAGGGGATTTTTTGACAGTTTGTGCTCTCAGTGTGAAATACACATCAACATTTTTTTCATTCATTTTATTCCTGAGATGTGACATGCAGAGCATAAAAGCCTGTAAATGAATATAATCACATTAAATGTTTCAACTGAATCACCTTGTTTTTTCCGTGAAGTCCCTCTTTAAGTAAAACGAGAATGTTTCCTTTCTCTTTTGTTATAGAGGTGCTTGTTACAAATCACCTGAAGCGAGTGTGACTTGATCCTTTATGATGCATGAGAAATGGGAGATGATTGATTCCACTGAGGCTCTCGACTGTTTCTGTTTAAGAGCTACGTTACAACACTCTGTTTTCGCACATTTGTGTGCACTCACAGTATTAATAGTGCGGCTCCTTCATATGTTATTCAGATGTGATTTAATTGATTTTTGCGTCCAACTCACATACACGAACATACGCGCAACAAAAACACATGTGGCAGTGCCAGAAAGAGGCTGAGGGGGAAGAGGTGCAGAGAGAAAATGAGCATATCTGAGATCATCTGCTGCGGGTCTGTTGAGTGCATCTTAAAGCCTCAACAGGAAGGATGCAAACAGATGGGTTTTAAAAGAGCTGTCAATCTCTCTCAGGTATGAAGAAGTCATCGGTGGGACATGCATTAAACATATTTCCTCTCCGTTCTCTGTGTACAATAATGAATAGTTAATGAAAAGCAAACAAAAGTTGTGACAGCCAACTACAGTAACTATAACCTACTTGCAGTCATGGCTCCTCGCCATCTCTTACCTGTTTGTTAAGGATCCTTCAGCGCTGCACGGGTCCCCTTCTGCAAATCTCCATATCGGACCCGTTAACCACCATTATCTCCAAGTCAAATCTGGACCTGCCCGGACCCGTTTACATATGACCTGTGATTCAACACATGCTACGTACACACTCACCCACATCAGCTGGGTTATGGCCTCCTTGTCCTCCTGTTCCTTTGGCTCAGTCGTGTTCTTGGAAAAGAACTGTCGCAGCACCTGTGCACCTGCAGCTGTCAGTGTGTTTCCTCTGTGTCGACGTGCAGACCTCGTGGCTATTGAAAGCTATTACAATGTGGCACTTTTCAACAAGCAGCAAAGCCACTGACAACATATTCACCACTGGCTATTTTCATCTTATTTGGTCCATTTGGATGAAGAATGGCTGGTTGTGTCATTAGTTACCTGAGCAAAAGAGAAGTGGTCAATGGTGGAGACATAAGCTTCAACAGCAGCTTATTTAGCTATTAAAAATGCTGCACAATCATTTAACAATGCTGAGCACAGATTTACCTGAAAAAAACATACTTTAGTTCTCACCCATACTCTAACTGAGACAGATCTTAGCTGCCTCCTCTCTGCGCTTTACTCAACGGACATCTGAGCCAAATTTTTACTTGGCGTTGGAGCGTGTTGTCGAGCTGGTTTAAGTAACCCCTGTCTCCATGCCCAGTGAGATCAATGGTTTCAGTGTGAGAGGAACAGGGTGTGTAATCTTGAATCGGAGGAACCAGCAGCTTTCCTGAGTCCTCTCGCCATCTGAAACCCCGGCCACAACTGCATGAGTCATTAGTTGCTTTGAGTGTGATTAGTCACCACACAGGCATGAACACAAAGGCTATCTGTGTCTTTGTGTGCAGGAAGTGAATAAATGATTCGGCTTAGTTCGCTCTCCCTCAGCCGTGTCATTTTCTCTGTTTTTAATTTCTTGAGCAATTAGCGTTCATGCACTCTGGTTTTATGTCTCTTTTATGGCACCGAATCTTGACTGCAACATACTATTACTGTATTTTTTTTGCCCTGTCCTTACAATTCATTAATGAAAATTGCTTCTGTGCATGGCTGAATTTCAAATTTTCAGCCACACATCCATTCAGGATGGACCGGCTGCAGCCTTTTACTCGCAAACGGTAAATTAAGAAGAATTATGGAGCCTCCAGCGCAGCTTTTCTGAAGAGCTTTCATCATGGAAGTGTATTATCACAATGGTGATAAAATGACCTTCCTTTCACTCCTCTTCCTTCATGCTCTTCCTCTCCCAGCTCACCACTTTGTCTGTCACTCATCTGGTGTTATTTTATGCCGCTCTCGTGAGGTAAAAGGCGAGACATGATTAAAGAAAAAGGAGGAAAGTATTCACCTTTTCCTGTCAGGTGCCAGTGGGCTGACATTTTGTCCCTACACTATAAAAGTAATTCAGCTTCAGTCTTAAAGTCTAATGGTACAGATTTATCTTAAGTCCTCAAGCCTCTCCTCTTCAGTTGCCTCATATTTCTCAACATTTTATTTCGCGGCTCCTTCTTGTCATCATGCTGTTGCCCCCAAAATGTTTTGGAACTTACTGCAGAAATAAAAAAGTAATCACGGAGCCATTTTCCCGAGCTCTCTTCTGTTGAGGGGAGAATAATATTCTGTCAAATACCAAAAAGAAAAGAAAAAACAGGATTTGTGTTTTCTGCGAAAAGAAAATTGCTGAACAAATAATAAAAAGTATTTCCATAATCGAATGTTATGGATTAAAAGGTGTATTTGTATTCACTAATATAAGCTGTACATGTTTAAAACAGTAGGAGAGTAAATAGAACACTATTGCAACATATCAATGACTATATAATTATTTAACTGCATTATTTATTGGGTTAGAGATGAAATCGCAAAAGGTCTTGTTCAGGGTCGAAACATCTACATTGTTAATCACAGTTGAGGCTCTATGCTGTATTGTATTTGGTTAGGGAAGGTTTATGTACCTATAGGGACCCTATTCTATTAACAAGTTAGCTACATTGTCAGCAAAAAGTGCCACCAACAGCAATTTGGGGTGGCACCTCTGACACCAACCATCCTTCTTATCTATAACGCTAATCTTCTGAGGGTCATTGGGCGAGAGGTGGGGTCCACCCTCTTCAGATCGCCAGTGTATTGCAGGGCTGACATACACATTCAGATTGCCTTTATTGTCATTGAACGTGATTCACAGAAATTTGGATTGCTACGCCCCCTGGTACAACATAAAAACAACAAGAAAACAACATGTAATGACACAACAACATGTAATGACATACAAACACTCATACTGACAATCAGACCTACAAGTTATTGCATGTCTCTAATTGACCTAAGCTGCATGTCTTTGGACTGTTGGAGGAAGCCAGAGAAAACATCATGTGTAAGTTGTTGGTTTTGTTTCATAGCTGCTCTCCCTACGAGTTGGCGCCCACCTAAGATAACTCTGAAAGTCCCGATGCAAAAGAGAAGCCCGGACCTGAAGAAGAAATCACTGTAGCTGGTTATTCATCTCTTGAGTCTACATGGTTGCACAGAGCATGCTGAACAGGCACAGGTTAAATCTTTTGGGAAAAACCATTTAGCACTATGTGTGGTGTCAAAGACCACCACCTCCTGAACATTGTGCTGCTCTGAACTGCAGCTGTTTGAGTTTAATGTTGCCAAAGGATGAATATGACCAGCGATTGAGGATAATAATAATAAGTGATAATATTGATTGCACAGCAGCCATTATTCATAATGTGCAACACAATTAGTGTGTATATGTATTTGCTTTGTTGTTTGGTTGTATGTTTTTTGGTTTTTGTTGTCATTTATGTGAAACGGTGCATGTCTTTTCAGGAGAGCTTTCATTAACATTTTCCACTAGGAATGTGCGTTTCTTCTACACTTGATGATCTGATCACATTTTATGAGAAACAAGGTCATTTCAACGGGTTCACTCACATGAGCGTGTATTTGTTGATGTGCAGAATGATAAAGATTCCGCAAACGTAATATAATGTTTAACAGAGAGACTGGGTGCGTGTGTTTTGTTGTGTGTGTGTTTCAGTGAGTTGTTTTTATGTTTTCTGTGCATGAACGCAGAGGATGAGATTCAGTGACTTCTGCGACGGGTTGATGTGAGACTTTATAGGAGCCGCACCATTACATCTGTGTGCTTATGTCATCAATCAACATGGGACCCAATGTGGCCTGACACACACAAACACACACACACACACACGCACTAAAATAACATGTTCAACACTTTTCATGATTTTCTCTATAAGCACTTTTCCCACCAAGTGTAGGTCTGAAGGAGATTTGGGTCGAGGGGCCCACACTCGCCTGCGTCACAGTGATCACGAGGCTTCGACAGATTGACAGCTAGTGCTGAGGCATAATGTCAGCCTCGTCCGTTGCCAGCCTCGTCTGTTAGCGCTCTTTGGATCTCTGTCACCGCGCTCACTGACTCTCACAATGAGCCGAGAATCCGACGTATTCAGGCGACAATGTGAAAATGTGTCGGATGGACATCCACATTGATGTCCACTGAAGCATTTTAGAGACTTCTGGCTCTTTTCTCTTGAGACACAACTGAGCCTGTGAGAGTGAAGAGGGGCGATTCAGAGGGAGGCGTTCACAACATCTGATGTCTCGTCCCTAACAAAAGCAGGTAGTGGTTAGTATGCAGCTGGTGCGACTGTATGTTGTAAATACCCCACGGGTAAATCTTTGAATGGCTGCTGTCTATAGAAACACAGTTTGCATGTTGTATCGCATCCATAGAGATGTCCATAGGCTAAACTCTGAATTCTGTTGCTGTGGATAGAAGCAGGGGCCTCTGCCAGTCCCAGGCACCCGCACACAACACCCTCCAATGCTCTGTGCTTGCAAGACTGGGCAAAGTCCTCGGTGTCATGACCCTCTCCAAACCTTTAGAAATCTGCTGTCACCCACCCAGCTAGCTCAACCAGGCCTTCAGAGTCCAACGGCTCGACCCCAATCTGTCACAGCCCATCATGGGGTCCTAACCCACCTTTATGGTGCGATGCCTCGAAGTGTGTGGCACAGCGGCATCTCACACTCACCAGAATCCACTCCTTTTTCATAAAGTCCGAGACTAGTTTCCTGCAAAAAATTTTTTAAAAAGACAATTATAGTTTTTTGGCAGGTGTCACCATCTGAGGAATGTTTTTCTTTGACTCACATGCTGCACTTTAACATGGCCGAACACATGGTCAGAGAAGAGAGACGCCATTATTCCTGTAATTTATAAAGGGTCGAGCTGGTGTTGCATAATCCTTCTTTCTGAGCATCAGGATGCTGTTGGAATGAGTTGCTGTTACCTCGGTGAATGCAAAGTGGACATTTGCTTTGTTGGATCAATTATTTACTTTGTGTAAGTGAAATCTAGACAGTCCAAACGAGCTGGACTAATTTCTGCTCAAATGGTTCCAGCTTCTCTTCGAACAAGTCTGGAAGGTGGAAGGAGCCTTTTTTGTCCACGGGTAAATGAATAATTTAGAGTTATTACTGTTGCTGGAGTCCCCTTAAAATCAGCATCACTGTATAAAACAAAGCTGTGTTTACTTCAAACAGCATACCCTCCTCTTCATCTCCATTTCATACCAGTACGGGGCAATAAAGCTCCGTCTCAGGCGCCTCTCCATTGAGCTGAGACGCTTCGGGCCCCAAGCCAAACACTCTGGCAAAGTCAGCAGCTCATCTCTGATATGTGGTAGAATTTGCTCTATGTGGTGCAGCAGGAAAGCACCAGAACACATTTTCACTGCAGTGCTTTATAGAGTATTATACATTGTGGAAAAAGACAGTTTGGATATTTTAAGAAAAAATCCAGTTCCTGTCCATTAGAGTTATTACTCTGTATCCAAATCATTCTTGACAACATCTGATATTTTATCTGGGTATAAGACGGATGGATGCCATCATTTATATGAATACAGGCAGCTGCAGCTCAGGTGTTAAAGTGGGTCCTGGGTGAGAAATGTGAGTCACTGTGGACAAAAGCATCTGCCAGATAAATGTAATGTGTCCAACAGGGCATCCTCCCATCTCCGATTGGAAATTGGTTCAAAGGTCACTTTGTCTCAGTGTAGTGCCAACATTTTACAGCCTCAAACACACACACACACACACACACACACACACACACACACACACACACACACACAAACACACACACACACTGGTCTGTATTAGCTCCTGGCTGAAAAGTGCTGAATGAGTAATTTGCTAAGCTCCAGTGGACCACGTCTGGGTCCTTAAGTGGCCTTATACAGATGAAGTTATTTATCTGTTATTATGTTATTACAGTGATAATGAAAGGATATGATGCATTATCTGCTTCTGTGATAATGTGTAGGTGCAACCTTGTTTGCCTCAGATTAGATTTTCATTGATTTAGTCCTCAAGGCCATCTGGAACAGTTGGTGTATTTTTACCATAGGCAGTATATAGAGATTGATGACTTGTCTCCACAACCCATTGTCCAGAAATGAAGCTAATATCCCAGATAAAAATCCCGCCATCTTGCACATTTTGAGTTCTCTATGCATCGAGGTCCCGTCTTGACAAATCTGAAGTCAGTCTCAGCTGTGAATTGTGATGTTTCACCCCTTGTTATATCAACTAAAGTTAAAACCAAACATACTGGAACACCGAACTCAACAATAATCATCAATGGGTTTAGAAACACCGTAAATGACATAAACAACAGAATATTATCTGATTTGCACCTTGACTTTTTAGTTCAGTCCATGTCCCATTCCCTAACATGGAGGAGGCAGTCAGCCACTAGGTGGCATTTGAGACACTGTGGATTTACTTTTAGGGAGGAATCATGTCCTCCATCTTTACACACAGTCTATAGTTTTAACAGATGTTGCCAGAGGTGAGCTGGATATAATGTTGACTGTAAGTCACAACAATAAATGATAGAAAACAAAGAACATATGAGTAATTTACTCATTCGTAAACTTTGTCAAGGACTGCGTCACTTTTTGTGTCAGTAAGATTTCATGCTGCTGCTTCAACACCTGTTGTGGCTTCACAGACGATGCTTTTCCTCAACTTGTGAAAACTGGTAGACAACTCATTAAAGTGAATGACATGTAACCAGGTGTGTGTTACCATCGCCAACACAGTTAGAAAATGGCAGCTCTTAAAATATATTGTATTTCCATCAGGCGAACAGTCTTTTTTTTAACTTTTAACCACGGAACAGATTTATTTGTACAACAGCTGGATGGATGTGAAATGGTGTAATTAGCTTCTGAAGGGATAAATCAAACAGCTGTGGAGGTTTTTCAGCTCCACGCAGAAGCAAGTCGCCCCTCATCTGTTCCTACAATTAAAAATCAACAAACTGTTTCATGTCACAATATTTTTGGAGCTCTTTACTTCATTCTCTCATTCACAATTTCACTAGTTAGGGTTCAGCACTCGAGCCTATAGCTGCAGAAAGCACTGTAAAAACAGTTTGTCTTCAGTAAAGCTTTGATATAAATGGTTGAGGTGATAACACTGGATACAGATCTCTCTATGGTCTTGTTGGATGAATATGCATGAAAATGTAGAAGAGAGAGGGCATAAGTCTGATTGGCCACTTTATCAACATACTACATTTTTTTGAGATCAGATAGATTTACAGATATTTTCTGCAAAGTACTCACTATTTCACCTGTTCATTGATATTAACACTCTACATATGTCTCTGCATTATTTGTTAAGAAATTCCCAAAATAAAGAGAAATCCCCAATCTTACAATATTAAAGACAAGGAAATGAGAATATTACTTGGTAAAGGTATATATATTGCCATACTCGAAAATGTTGAGATTTGAAAGGGTGAATCTTTATTTTGAAACTTTCCTGCAGTCCGCCTGCGCTCCTATTGCAATCAGATTTAAGTTTATGACTCACACTTTTGCGACTTTACCAATCACATGATTTTAGACAGCATTGTATATTGTACACTTCTGATCTGAAATGCAGAAACTGACTGAAACTGAAAAGAAACTTGGGATCCTGGAGGCAGGGGAGTTTGCTCCTGAGCTCAACAGTGTGGTTCCAGAAGTAAAAATCCCATTCGTTTTCTGGATAGTTTTGGATTTTCAGCCGCAGATCAGTCTATCAAAACATTATGCAAGGCTCTTGTACTTAGTTTTAATCATGCAAAAACCTTTTTCTTCAGTTTCGGAATATTGGATGATACTTATCCCACTTTGGTGGAGGTAATTATTCAGTGATAATATGTGTACAGAGGCACTGATAACATTTTCAGGTTGCTGCAAATAAACTTTGAGATGTGCACCATTTACATTGAGATATTCAATCTTTTGTCAGAAGAAAATCTTCTTTGTCTTTGTCTTGTGTCACAAAATTAGATTTTTTCAAGTGCAAATGGAATAAGTTCGATTTTACTTCTAACAAATGATTGAAACTATCTTCCTGCTTTTTTATCTCTTCTCTCCCCCTCTCTTCTCTGTTCTTTCCTCCTCTCTCTTCTGTTTCCTCTCTCTCTCTCTCTGCAGGTCCAGGATGGGGCTCACTCTGTGTGCAGCTGGCCGGCAGATCCTCTTTGCTGTGGTGCTGCTGCTCTATTTAGGCTTGGGTGAGTTCTCTCTCTCCTACCTCCGCTCTTTGTTTCCTTCGAGCGCTTCAGCTAATCAGCACTTCCAGATGTAAAGAGACAACAGTCAATGGTAACAGAGTAAAGGACAAGAGGAAAGGAAAGAAGATAACTGAGATGAAGGAGTTAAGGAAGGAGGGAGCAGCTGGACCAGGATCCAGAGAAAAAACTGTTCCCACATACATTTGTCTACAAAAACAAATTCACAAGACAGGTCTGCGCTAATTTGAGTGTTGTAAGTGAAAGCTGACACAGTGAGGATGTTTGCAGACATGCTCGGTGGGATTGAGCTGGAACACCTCCAAACCCATTTGTGCAAATATAGCTGACCATCTGTTCCATCACAACTCTGCATAAAATTCACAATTATGGAACAAAAAGAGAAAACGTGTCGGAGCTGTGAGTCTCTGGAGGATAGTATCGAAGGTTTGAGGTCTCACATGCAGCCTGCAGACTGCCTGTAGTAAAGATAAGTAGCTCTCCTTAATTATGTTTCCTACAGTTGGCAGACATGGCGTTGGTCGCTGGCCGGCCTGGTCGTTTTGTCCCTTTATTAAAATGAGAAACTGCTTTTCCAAAAATGTAAACGTAACCTAGTCATTACATTCTGACAGGAGAACGTTTTTAATGCCCATTCAATCATTTATATATTGCACAATCCAGGAAAAGGTAAAAATATCTTGCAATTGTCTGCTAATAACACCAAGTAGAGCCCAACGTATATATATATATATACATATATACATATATGTCACTGCATTAGTATTGTTAGTAGGTCCTTATGTAAATATGTGTATGGGCCATAACTATATAAAAAATCTTATGGGGAAACTCTGCTGTAATGTTAACAGCTCAGTGGAGTGAGGAGGGTGAACAGGAGGAAGAGACGACATCTGTTAATGACAGAGAGCCTCCTCTCATGTCACTTCCAGCTCTCCGCTCCCCTTTTCAGACCGTTTGTCTTTTGTCCAATCTGTCAGCACCATGCTACAGGACGCACTTGTCATCCCAAGTCCCTCAATTTCAACCATCCATTTTCTTAGACCTTCCTCCATCTCTCCTTCCATCTCTCTCTCTCATTCTGTTCTCCATCATGTTCAGATTCTTCTGCTTTTCCCTGGTATTTGTGATTCAGTAATTACGTCTGATTTGTTGGGAAGCCAGCGGCAGCGTTCTCTACTGTGGGGAGACGTTCTCAGGGGGTTTAACTTGTGAAAGCCAATATAAATGCAGATGGAAGATATCTTTCAGGGATTCAATTCCATCATGTGCCATATTCCAAATGAGGCTTTATTTTTATTCTAACACCGGTTCTTTTGTTACACTGATGTTTTTTACACATTGGTCTGTTTGACTAACATTATTTTTTTTACAGAGAGGAAAAGAAAAAACAGGAATGAAAATAAACAGTTTTATTCTAAACTGATCTAAGCATTGTCATGGTTTCTCATGCATTTCTGGTGACACTGTCCACAGCACTCCTTGAATAATTCACCATAAACAGCTTAAGACCATACTATGAATTATTATTGAGTAGACAGAAGGAAAACTAAATACAAATTTACAAAAGAATATGTATATTATGAGAATGCTATGTAGAAGAAAAAAATAAATAATGATAAAAATAATCAATTAAGTTGTAGTGAGAAACTAAATAAATGAAAGCCTGCTATGTTAAACTAAGGTCCACAGAGGATACTACACAGAGGTTTCTAGGAACTGTGTGGTTGGAGGATAATGTGTAGATGATTATGTTGTCATGGTAACGTTGAGCCTGTATAGTGAATCACTGATATCCAGCTGCAGAAGCATGAACCTAACTCTCACTGTGTTGTTGCCTTAACACTGATGTTTCTGTGGTGTGAAATTTATTTAAATGAATCAGTGAGTGACAGCTGAAGTCATTTGTGTGAGCGGTGACAATATATATAGAAGCTTATAAGCCACTATGTTCAATTGTGTGTATGTGTCCAGGTGTCCAGGTGTGTGTGTGTGTGTGTGTGTGTGTGTGTGTGTGTGTGTTTGTGTGTTTGCGTGTTTGTGTGTGTGTAGAAGCCTGGCTTGGGTTAATTTGCTGGAATAATAAAATAAGTTCCTCACTCATTTGTGGAAATATGAGTGTGAGACACTGCTAATGAATCCCAGAGGAACCCGGACACCTGCACACGTTACATTTTCTGTACATCTCCTTGGCTGCTTTAACCCGATCAACCAGCAGAATGATTTTTATTTGTCTGCTGAGCCCTTTTAAAAGCAGATTTATGTAACACATTTAGTGAAACATAATCACAGGAAATTGTTTACTGCTCCTTTTCCTCTGTGTCATTTTCTTCCCTCGCAACATATTTAATTTCATCATCTAACTATGCTCTGTTCTCTTGTTGTTGCCCTCTAGGTGAGACCTCCTCCATAGTGAACATGCGTAGGATCACCCATCCCACAGTACAACAAACACTGGCAAGCAAAGCTGTCCTCCCCTGTGTCTTCACCCTCCAGACCAGCTCCTCCAGTCAGCCTCCACACATCCTGTGGACCCGCACCGTGGAATCTGCAGGACAGGAAGCTCAAGAGCAGATTGTGCTTTCAGCTAAAGGTAAAAACAAAGATGTGTCGGTACAGTCTGATTTAGCTGCTGATAAAAACCTACATTACTCAGTCAAATAACATCCTATAAGTGCAACAACGGATCTTATGACTATGTGAGTCTTTCACACAGTTACCACCTGAGTTGGCAGTTCTGCTAAGCTCAGAATAATTGAACCTGAAGGCCTCACAGGAGAGGCCATAAAGTTTGCAACTTGCAAGTGAACATAGAGGAGTATTTATCTCATGAATGAGTGTGTAGACCAAAGCTGAGCTAAAAGACAGTGAATGTTTGATCAGAAACAAAACTCCAAATTACAGAAAATAATGTTCCACAAGCTGAATGTGCAAATAAGCAGCTGTTTGCCAGAATGTTGGCTGTATCAGCTTAAAAGGTAATTGCAAATTGTGATTGATTCTGATGCCATAAATAATCATGAATGTGATTGAATCTGAAAGGTTTCCAAAGCAAAACAATGACATGGATCTTAAGCCGACAGCTGGAGCTCCTACAATCAAAATGAGATAAAAATCCTCAGGAAAAGATTTTCCAGGATTTTATCTGACAAAAATAGAATTTGAGAACCTAATTATATTTACATCAATTTGTTTGTGGTTCCTTTAAGTTTATTTTCTATCTGTGAAATATGCAGGATGCAAGTCGACATTTGGAATGAACAAAGGTCTCTTTTTTCTGCCAAAGGTGATGTAATCAAGCTGAATAAGGCTTTCAGTGGCCGCGTCATGCTGCCAGGACACACTGCCAATCCTCTGAATGCTACCATGGAGATCTCCAGTCTCCGTACCAACGACTCAGGCACTTACCACTGTCAGGTTGTCATGGGTAACGACTATGAGAGGGACACTGTGCCCCTGGTGGTCTCCGGTGAGTGCCGCAGCGTCTTTCGGTGGATTTCTTTGTGAGAAAAAAGTTTTGTGCTACAACTCTCTAAAAGAAACAAAACAGAAATCCTGCTGACAGACTGAGCAGCATTTACACAAAAGCCTTTAAAATTCTTCTTCAAACTTCATTGATTTCTGTGTCTTATGGTGTCCAATGCTTGTTGTGCTAATGTGAGATAGGGGAAAGATGCTTTAAAACAGAAGCATGACCAATTAAACCTTTTGAGTGTTTTTATTTAATTAAAGATTAGTAACATTGATTTTCCATATCAATGTCATAATAAAGGACTCAACATAGCATTTCAGTTCTCTGGGTTGGGGTTGTGTATTATCTAACTTTCCACTGGAGCGAGTGTGTAATTCTTTTAATCAAAGTGTTTGGAACAATGATAACTTTTCTGTTTGCTCATATTCTTATTTGCTGAAACTCTCATACTGGTGTGTTGATCTGTTTGTGGCCACAACAAAATGCTCATTGATGACATACCATTAAACATTTAAAAAAAGTTTGCCTCAACACCTTTCCCTGCTTCTGACCTTCTAGGCGTGGTGTTTCACTACCGGGCCCCCAGCGCCCGCTATGCCCTCTCATTTACTGACGCACAGCGGGTCTGCCAGGAAAACTCAGCACAGATCGCCACACCAGCCCAGCTGTGGGCAGCGTACTATGACGGCTTTGCCAGCTGTGCAGCCGGCTGGTTGGATGATCAGACCGTTCGGTGAGAAGACGTTTATTAACTTCTGTTTGCTTGTCACACCCTCACATCGTTGCTCGCTGGTTGCAATGAGTCTTGCTTTGCTCAAGATCTGCAACTGCTGGGCCATCATGTCTGAAAGTTTAAGAACATTTCAGACTCCTTACTGGCTAAATATTATACATATTATTAATAAATTAAATATTATTATTAATTTGATCAATGATATATATTACATATTTCCTAGAGCTCAAGTTACTATAGGCTGTATCAATGAAGATGAGGATTCGAATAGATTTTTACATTGAGAATTTGAAACCAGTACATTTGGGGCATATTTTTTATGTCTTAGTTGTTAAAATCCTCTTCACGTTCCTATAGCCATCGATAAACAAAGTTATCTGGAAAAGAAAAAAGCTGTTTTCTCTGACCCTCACAGGACTGTACTAATCATTTAATTCCTCCTGAATGATGAGTTTTCATGAGTTCATGTGTTTTGGGGGCGTAGCTTTGGCAAGATGGCTGATTGGAGGGTTGGGATGTATTGGTTAGATGTTTACAAAATTTAGCCTTATTACCAACCATAGCTTTAAATGAATAGTTTGGTAAATATGCTTATTTTTTTTTAAAAATATTTGCAAAGTGAATTGAGAAGATTGACACCACTCTCATGGTTGTTCACTAAATGTAAAGCTACCTCCAGCAACTTAGCTCTGTTCAAAGACAACAAAATCTATCAACCAAGCTAACTGTTTCCCCGTTTCAAGTCTTGAAACTTAGTCTTGCTAAGCTAAGCTAACCGGCTGCTACAGACAGTTGGATCAGTCTCGATTAATCGTCTACCAAAGCTACTGCAGTGTTTGCTTGAATCACTTAATCCATTAATTGATTAATAGTTTTAACTCTATTTTGAAGACTGCTACATATTTTATCATGCCTGCTAATTCTCTCATAAGAATCATTTTCTTTGTTCCCTCTCTCTTCTCGGATCTTCTGCTGTTTCAATACTTATTCAGTTCTTTTGTTTTTGTTTGAATCTGCTTCTGGATCATGTTCTTATTTTTACCGCTGTAGTTTTTGCGCTGTTATTGTATTTTAATCTATTCTAAACCCTTGCCCTTTAAAAGAGAGCGCTGATAGGAATTTATTCTAAACTGACATTTAAAATCTTAATGAGAATCAAAGTTTTGATATGTAAGCTAAGATCATATTCATACAGTTAAACATCTACAAGATATCTATAATGCTTATTCCCTTTGATTAGACAAAAGAAAGACTAATCCCAAATTTATTACTGTTTATGACTCCCACGTGATTTGTCTCCACAGTTATTCTGTCCAGCTGCCAGAGCTTGGTTGCTATGGCCACAAGGAGTACTCCGCTGGCGTGAGGAACTATGGGAAGAGGGACCCGAAAGAGCTGTTTGATGTGTACTGTTTTGCAAAGGAACTGGATGGTACACACACACACACACACACACACACACACACACACACACACACACACACACACACACACACATAGAACACATCAAAATCAGTCATAGCTTTACACTGATGTCTGCATCTTATTCTGCTACAATATTAAAGGATAATACAGTTTTTTTTCTTTTTCTAATGAAAACACAGTAAACGACAATGACTTCTCCTAGCAAGTGTTGTTTTTACAAACCAGAGCTTATTGGTCTTGTGTCATTGATCCATTTGATTGTCTAAAACGTATAAAAAAAACATCAGCGACTCAGACCGTTGCACTGGGTGACATGTCCCCTCATTAAAGTAACATGGGCACTGCGGTTTATTTTCAGCCAGTAATACAATCACCATCCTCCTCTTGTAAATATGTGATATAATGTGTATTAATCCACAGCTAAAAAATAATTCCGAACAAATTCAACACTCCTTCTTATGCCTCTACACCATACTTGTGACCATAACATTTCAAGATTGCCTCGAGGCCATATCTTCAAATTTAGTATAAATGTTCAGTTGAACCTAAGAATAAACCGATTGATGTTAGTGGTCATATATCAAAGGTCAAGGTCACTTTGACCTCACAAAACATTTTTTGCCGTCACCTCTAGGGACTCCATTCAATTTGGAAGATAGGTGCGCTTGGACTCCAAGATGAGCTGATCATAATTGGAAGGTCAAAGGCCAATGTCAATGTGACCTTACAAATCCCCTTTTGCCTTGTGAATGCATTATTTGAAGAATGCCTTGCAGAGATACTTTTAAATTTGGAACAGATTAACTGGTTAGTTTTGGGTGTTCAAAAGTCGAGATCAGGGGGCCTGCATATAAAATATGCCTTTAGGCACTTAGATTTAAAGATTAAGTGATTCAATTCCAGAGCTTAAAGGTCACAGTGACCTCATGAGTATGAAAAAACGTTTGCTTACTGGAAACTGCGCTGGTTGGTGGAGGCAGTAAATCTAGTTGAGTAATGATGGGCAAAAACTGCATTGCCCAGTTGTTTTAGGAAATTATTTATTATGTCATAACTGAACTTTATATTTGTGACAAGCTCCCTTTTCATGTCTCTCTCCCTTAGGTGAGGTGTTTCACTCCTCGGTCCCGGGCAGGTTGTCTCTGTCTTCAGCCTCAGACCGCTGTGTGTCCCTCGGGGGGCAGCTGGCCACGGTGGGGCAGCTTTACCTTGCCTGGAGGGCAGGCCTGGACAGCTGCGCCCCAGGCTGGCTGTCTGATAGCAGCATCCGTTACCCAGTGAACAGGCCTCGCCCTGACTGTGGAGGGACCCAGCCGGGAGTCCGCACCGTCACACCCAACAACACCGCTGACAACACCACAATTCTATATGATGCTTACTGCTACAGAGGTATTTTACAAAGGGCTGCATTTGTATACTATTTATGGAAAAGACTATCAAAACTACAGAGCTAACTCATTATGGATCGTTTAGACAGCAAAGAACATGAATCATAAATCTGTACTATTACAATTATCTTGAAAATATGTTTCATGTAAATATATTTTGGTTTATAAATTATCTTTATAAATTAAAAATTGCCACAAAAATGAATGAATACACTGATTTATTTACCACCTCACTCATAAGAGAGGTGTTAATGCTGTGGGGGCTTTAAGTGGCTTTTGGTATCAGTTATGACATTACTGCTGTTGTAGCTATGGCAACTCTGAATTCTGATCCACAATATCTACCCCACCATCATGTGTCTGTGAAATAGCTGGATTCACAGGACAGGATGTCAATATCTAGTGGTTCATTTTCACTCGCAGCATCGTATGTTGACCTATACTGGTCAATTTCAGCAAAGTTAAAACTTCGAGACACACTGGGAGAAATCCTTCAGCGACAGCAATGTGAAAAGCCGATTTTATCAACTTGTTTCCTAGGAAATATGAAGAATACGGCCTCCATCTCTCACATCTACACCTCCCTGTGGAAGCCCTGGAGCTACCTCACAGGCTCAAGTGATGCCGACTCTTCAGGGACGGACAGCCCCGACCCGACTACACAGCAAGCTGTCACGACAAGAGGTATCACATTTGTCTGTGGTTCAAAGATCAGTATCAGCACAAAGAAGCGAATTAAGAGAATCAACAATCTAATTAGTAGATTAAGACATAGTGGCAATGGAGTTAATTTAGGTACAAGTATAATGTTCTTTGTACTTGCATCCATGCAGGACCGTCAAATGGCAGCGATGGCTCCCCGTCCAACTGGACAGGATTGGTTGACCTTGAGGAGGAGGCCACTCTTCACAGCACCAATGCTTGTGAGTCTGATTACTGATACTGATTTCTGTAAAAAAATAAAGATTGCTTGTATTGAACAAAGATACTGTGGATTATCATTCACCCTCAGCCTCAGACCCCTGGTCCTCAGAGTCTTCAGGATCCTATGTGACCCTCCAGCTAATCCCAGGACAGAGCTCCTTAGACTGGGGAGAGCCACTGGAGCCTGGTCCTGACTCAGAAGAGTTTCTCCGACCCCCAGTTCACCCAACACCTGCTGAGAAGAAAGTCAGTCTGGTTTTTAGCCTTAATTATTCTGTTTGAAATAGATAAAAATTATGGCATCTCCAAATCATCTAAGTTTCTGTCCATCTGCTCATTGATTTAGGTGATCTCAAAGATAGTCAAGTCAATGTGGAAGCCCTGGAACTACCTGTCAGGAACTGGAGACGAGGAGGGGACCCAAGCACCAAACGGGAAGGCGGATGAGGAGGAGACGACGAAAGATCAAGAATCTAAGCTTTCCAGTACGGCATCTCCAGGTGTGTGGATCATTACTGTTTCCAATCACTGAACTGAATGGCCTACCAACAAGGTGACCCCTGATCACAAAGAGCTTTATAGCATTTGACTTATATTTATAAGGCTTAATAACATAATATTAAGTATGTACTAAGTACTACACTTATTTCTTACTTTCGAGCCTTGCTAACTATAGAACCAAGTCAAATGTAAACCCTTCTGTCATAGATAAGAACATATGTTGGCAGTTCAAATCAGCCAATATAAATAAAATTGTGACATTATTTTATTAGGACCTCCATAGCTCAGAATGCACATCTTATCTTAAGGTGACATTTCTTTGGATATCTGCAAAGAAGGTGTTTCATATTTCCTCAGATCTTCTGGTCACCTCCTATGTAGTGATGTAGAGGGATTTAGCCCCAAAATGGAAAAGATTTTATATCACCACTAACTGCTTGGTTCCTGCATGAGCTGGCAAACATTTCGCACAAATAGGAAAAAGATTTAGGTGCTGAACCTATTGAAGATGAAGGTGGTTGTAGAGACTCTCCTCAGATGTATCAGCCTGGTTACCCTGCACAAAATAAATCATTCCCTTTCCGCTCTATATGCATCAAGGGCTTTTCTGATATTGGGACACATTTCCATTCCTTCAGGGAGTGTAAACTTATTTCCAGATTCTGGGCATCGATTTCCAAGGTAATTAGTGGGACCTTTGAAATAAAAATGAGAAAAGGCCCTGGTGTTTACCTCCTAGTTGTTACGTCCAGGGAATTACGCTTCCCTACATGCACTCCAAACTTCTTGAGACGCTTTTTAATTGCTCAAAAGTGTGTCTTACACAACTGGATCACAGACTTTCTGCCAAGTGTCATGAAAACAAAGGACAATTTACTGTAGGAAACACAGGGTAGAAATATCAAGGATAAAAGAAAACCTTTAAATAAAGTATGAATCCTACAAGACCATCCCTCTGAAGCCCACCACCGGACAAGGACATTTTATTTGTAATTAAAAGCAATGACACTAGAGGGGGAGAAACAAAAAATAAAGTAATAATAAACATACAGATTAATCTTCATATGACAAAGACGACATGTGTTATTTCTATAATCAACAAATCATTTTACACAGACCATGTCTGTTATAATTGTCAGTACGATTGTTTTGCCAAAACCTTTGTTTTGTGACTTTATGACAAATTTAGCAGAAGCTGAAAAATCAACCTGAGAGACAGTAAAGGAGGCATCGAAAAACATTTTGACAGTTCAACCGGCTCTTGTCTCGGCTGTCACCCGAATATGTTTGGTTAGATTCAATTTACCTTGGCAGGGAAGAGTTTTCTGTTTCTCACAGATTCAAACCCTCGTTGAGTGGTTACAAATCCATTAAATCTCAAAACAAAGACAGTTTTTAAGAAAATTATTTTAATGGTGCGGTATTTTTGTCCCTTCAAGATCGCCCACACAGAGCATGGACAAACAGAAATATTTTGAGCCTTCCCACATGGGTGCATAAGCAGACAAATCATGTCTCCAAATGTCTCTCTTAAGCTGGATGCCCATTATTAACTCTGGAGCACAGGCATTGTGGGTTGAAAACATCAGGTTTCCTTCCAACATAAACACTGCGGAAGACTCATCAACCTGCATTTCTCTTCCCCATTCCTCAGGGGGCTTCTGAGTTTAAATGTTTTTATTTGCTGGCTGAAGAAGAAAGTGGTTTTCAAATGGCAGACGTTGCTGTTCAGTGTTTGTTGAAACTGTGTTACAGAGTTGTTGATTCAATTTTGAGGCAATTTGTGAGAGCATGGACCTGTGTTTCAGTGTGTGTGTGTTTAACAGGGGAGCAGTGTGTGTGAGAGGAAGAGAATGGTGAGAAATGAGGCTACGAGACCCTGCTGAAAGTTTATAGCATGCATTTTTCATTTTGTTCAGACATGGTGTGTGTGTGTGTGTGTGTGTGTGTGTGTGTGTGTGTGTGCAGGTTTGTATCTATGTGTGTCTTGAGGGGATTTAAAGCTTCAGCCATATTCACCTTGATTGAAAATAGCTCTTTTAAATGTGACAATGACTTGAGAGTGTCTTTAACTCTCCTCAGCAGCTTGTTAATGAGTTGTGCTCTTGCCATATATTGTCATGATTCTCATTGTCATGATTCTGCCATGTTATTTAATTTTGAAGCTGACTTTGCAGCCCAGAGGTCAGTTGTTGTGTTTAGTTGATTAGTTTATTTAACAGGGGCCATGTACAACACACCTGTGGAGTGTGGTACGTACTGGAACTTATTTGCATGTGGTCATGATAGTTGCCTAATGCTGCGAGCAGGCATGTGGTGGTTGTAGATTGAATAGCGCCCTTGGCCATAGATGCTATTTGAATGTAGGTTTTGCATTATTTATATGTGACACATGCAACATTTTTATACTTAATGTGAATATACACCAATCATATTTCCATCAATGTACTTTTTTTATACTCTCTTCATTTTTAGTTTGAAAGCATGCTGCCCTCTGCGGCTGTGCCCACGTTGCTTATATCTGCTACTGCTGCAGGTCCATGAGATGAGATGGTCAGAAACTACAAGTGTTAATGACAATGTACACATTAAGACAGTTGTATTTTTCCAAAGTAGGTCATGTGGGAGGAAAAATACTGTCTGTCCTGACAAAATAGCACTACATACTGATACTGATAGTATATTGTATAGTCAAGTACTTATATTTATACCCTATTATATACTATATATCATATCATATTATATCATACTCTGTATATTCTCTGTATATTCTTCATATATATATAAGTCTATATACACATATTTATACATGTGTACATGTTATTATTATTATATTATTACTACTACAATTACTATTATTATTATTATATATACTGTTGCTGCCATTATTACTATATACTGCTATTATATTGGTATAATTACTATCTATATAAATATATATTATGTTATATTGTATACTATATATATATATATATATATATATACTGTACTACTATTTTTATATACTGTCTAACAATAACATTACCATCATATCATCAGTACTATTACCATCATATTGCCACTGCACTACTTGTCTGCCTATTCATCTTGTGTTTCTGTTTTTGTTCTTTCTACCTCAATGTTTTGTTTTGTTCTATTGTATTGTGTTTTGTTGTGTTCTGATATACGAGCTGCTATGACGACTTAATTTCCCTCCGGGGATGAATAAAGTAATCTATCTATCTATCTATATATCTATACATGAATAACATGTTCACCTCATAAACTGGTAATTACATTAACTGATATTACATGAACATAGTGTAATGTTATTTTGAATGTTAAGTGTTGAATGTTAAATCTCTGTAATGTTTTCAGGATCTTATCCAACACCTGCATGCAGTGTTCTCTGTTTATATTTACCCCAGTGATTAAAAACAATGTTTATCAAACAGTAAAGGGATTTCAATGTTCAGATCTATTCTGATCTTTTCTTGAAATGTTTGTCTTCAGTGTCCTCAGAGCTTTGCTTGCTAGCGTTAAAGAAAAACAGCTGACGAAGAGCAGACAGCTTTGAAATGTTTTGTCTCCCTTGGCAAGACAGTCAGAATCCATAAGATTATTTTTACTTGGTTTGTCACTGTTGGTTTTGTCTTCTGCACCTCTGACTTCACTCCTTATTTTATTTTTTGTTTATTTTGTGCCCTCTGCAGGTTTGTTTTCTTGGGAAAGGTCATGGTTCAGCAGCCCCTCCAAGGATAACAATGCATCAGCCAGTGTAGACTCACCCACTCGTCTGGCATCTACCTTGCCCGCCTCCAGTATGCCTATGACTACAGAGAGCACCAAGACCCAGGAGAATCCAGAGAACCACACATCCACCGCCTCCAGCTCTGCACCTGAATTCAACTCATCCAGCGGGGATACTTGGGTCCGCGTTGAAGCAGAGACCACGACCCAGCCAGGTGGCAAGAGAGATGAGACGGTGACCTCCAGAGCGAGCGGTAGGGGCGGCAGAGGAAGGGGAAAGAAGAACCGAGGTGAGGACAGGAGTAGAGGAGAAGACAAGGACAGAGGAGAGGAGAAAGGGAAAGGAGAAGATGAGGGGAGTGGAGAAATCACCGGAGCAGAGGCAAAGGGGGAGATACAAGTGTCACGACGACCGGTTGGAACGTCTAAACCAAGAGAAAGGTCCAGAGACAGATCCAGAGAGAGGGGTCACAGGAAAGGACAGTCCACTGCTTCCACCACCACGACTACCACTGCCACCACCAGTCCTCTGGAGATCACTGGGACGACCACAACCGGGTCGGAGAGCACTGACTTCTCCACATCCAAATCCCTGTCCAGTTTACCATCGATCTCCCCAAACCAACATCAAACACTGCCTTCATCCCCGTCAGCTTCACCATCCCCATCAGCCACAGTGTTTATGTCCTCTTCTAAACCATCGTCATCTCAATCCATGTTTGAATCCAAAACTCCCTCCCTCTCCCTCTCCCCATCCCAAACCGTATCACTCTCACCCTCACCATCATCAGTCTCCGAACACACCCTGTCTCAAATGGTCGGATCAGGAGACCCATCACCATCTCCTCACCTCGATAACCAGGACGGCTCCGCTAACCCCCTGACGTCGCTTCACTGGGTCCCAGTGAAGACAGCAGGTCAGAACAGCTCTGTGGATTATCCCCCGTTACTGTCAGGGCCCCCGGATGAGGAGGAGCCCTCTTGGTCTCACGCCGTGGGCTCAGGGGCCCTGTTACCTGGCAACATGGAGGAGGAGAGCAGCAGAGGAGCGAACGACAGCACCGTTTCTCTGGGCCCAACAAGTAAGCTATGTTTGTCTGTTTTGTACATTTTAAGTGTATCCATTTATCTGTATGTGTTTTAATTAGTCATAGATGTTGGTATCATGAGCAGTTTTTGGATTTGATAGCAGACAAGTCTGATTTTTTTTTTAGAAATAGTAGGACTTCATTTCTAAATCATGGCAATGTCACTTAAACGCCTGATATACTCACGATAACTAAGCATGTGCAGTTTTCCCAGTGCTATCAGGGACTTTTACCCATATTTTTGGTACATTTCTCCGAATGATATGATTCAGTTATTCCACTGTTCCGATGGTAGTTTATTGGTGAACTATAACTGACCACATAGCATTGTAATTAGCATGACATTAAGCAGTATAGGTGAATAAACACAAGTAGCTTGTGTTTTTTATAAATTGAATAGGCTAAGTTATGATAGCCAACTAAGCTAAAGCTTTCATTTTGGCCATGTTTCTTTTGCAAGTGCATCACAAATAAAGACACAGCCAGAAGACTGGATAATGAATGAAAGTGTGTTTTTCTGCCCTTTTAAACTTAAGTTTTCATGGTTAGAACATAATTCGCTGTGCCACTCAATAGTTGCTGACAGGCAAGGTGGAATGTTTTCTTGTGTGTTACTCAACAGATGAGTTGATGTTGTGAATCAATTGATACACCTGGAATGTCAACATGACAACTTTGACCATTCTGGGTGTTTTTAACAGCTCTTTAGCAAGATACAAATGAGACGATTGTATCAATAAGATTATGTGAACTCAACAGAACAATGAAATGTGGCAAGTGATAAAACTAAACATGCTTTCCGTCACATAATTAGCAAGACAACACTCTTGCTTTTTTTCACAAGTAATATTAAGGTGTAATCGATACATCTTCCCCACACTGTTTAGCTCTTAGTCTGCTTGTGTTTCTTGGCTTGATACATTTTGTTGCAGCAAAACCTTTGATTCCTAAACTTCAGGAATTACATACTAACTCATTTTCTGTTTCTGATTGTAAAAGAACAGAATTATCCTTTCATACAGTTTTCTTCATTATCCTTCCACTGAGCTCAGCACTGGCTTATTTATTCTAAAGATTGAGTGTGCATTCTCTGGCTATGTACCTCCCATTTATTCCTGCCAGAAGCAGAGATCACATCCTTGTCACCGTACACAATCTGCTGATTAAGTCTGCAGCACTGTCTGTACATTTGAGTGGCCGACCACCTGGTTTGTTTCTCGCTTGATAAGGACATTGCATACAGGAAAAAAAAATCCCATCACCCAGAGCGTGAGTGCCCTACGGACATCATGCTATCACACAAGGTGATTTATTTTGCTCCCTTTGAAAACAGCTCATGTCTGCAGCAGGCAAGGCTGAGGTGTGGGGAGTCTGCAGGATGGAAAACAGCCGTAAACTGTATCGACATGAACACGAGGTCAATCTGGACTGGTGTACAGTATGAGAGCTGATTGATTGACGGAGAGACCCTGGAGTGGTGCAGGCAGAGGCCTGTAAACACACAAACACACAGATATCTTTGCTGGATAAAGAGGGGGGTGGACACACTGGCAGGAGATTGGAGCAGAGTAACGGCTTTCAGCTTACATCTCTCTCACTCTCATGTACACCCGCTCAGCTCTCCTGTGGTTGGGTTTCACGGTGGTGGTCGGTATTTGCTCTCCTGACTGGATCACAGAGCACTTAATCAGTCCGTTCAATCAATGAGAGAGGAGAGAAACAAGGGGCCTCAGGTTGGATTCGAGGACCTTCAGCTGCAGAGCGCATTGTTCTCAAACTGGAGCACGCACACACGCACACACACAGACACACACAGACACACACATGGCTTCACACTCGGTGCACAGAGACACAGTTTCTTTCCACTGTTTGATCTTTTTAAACTGATTTTTATTCCTTCTGTAGCATTTAAATCGCAGACAGCTTCTTTGTTTCCCTCTCCGTGTTCCCGCGTCTTCGTAGAAATGCCAACCGTGACTTGTGAGATTTACAGTGCTTATCCGAAATCATATTTCCAAGTATACCGCCTTTCCAGTGTGTCTGCAGCTGTGATTACTTGCAACAGGGACCTTGTGTGATGTGTAGATTAAATACTTTGAGGTATCCCTGGCATCGCTGCAGCAAAATAATTAATCTGTAACGGTCTTATCTCTGTGAATTTATTAGTCGGATTTTGCTGTTGCCAGCTTATTGTTGCTGTTGTTTGTAGCAGTGGTGTCAGCCGCTGTGCAGAGCGAGGGACAGTCAGCTTCTGTCAGTTCCTTCCACCAACTATTGATTTTTCTGCACCACTTGCTCTAATGAATGGACAGGCACACAAGGTTTATCTTTCACACATGCAGACCCACACAGACACACACACACACACACACACACACACACACACACACACACACACACACACACACATACTGTAATAAATCTGCTTGTCATAACAGTTTATATTTGTCAAGGCGTGCCATTGACCTTCGCTGATGCACAGGGTGGAAGTGCACGAAACCTCTATACATTAAATGAAATGCATGGCTGGTTTTAGCACCTGACGCCAGCAGGATTTGAACCATCAGCAGAGACGTTTATTTTGCAAAATTTACCATAAATCTATAAAGTTGAATCTGTTGAGAAATCTTGCTCTGCACTGGGTCCCTGTGATTGAAAACTCTCAACCTGATTTTTTTGTCCCCCATACCATTTATTTTGTCTAATCTAGAGGCTGACGTGATGATAATTCAGATTATGTGATCTTAAGATCTCTGCTCCTGGTTAATTATTGGACTGGATCAGCCTCGGGGCTAATCATAACCATGGTATTGATTTTCACTGTGTTAAGGAAAAACACACAAACCTGCACAAACAAACACACACACACAGACACATAATGTGAACTTCACAAAGCACCCCCTACTCAACAGTCCTCAGTGTCAGAGAAAGATCTGGCAGCACAAAGGGTCCCACAGCCAAGCTTTTGCGGCCAGGATGGACGAGTGTTGGTTTTCAAAGACCTTACGTTGCTATAATGAGCGGCTCAGGGGAGAAACATGTGGTGGCGTGTCAATTGATATGGAAATGTGTAATTGTGGAAGGAGACCACACACACGAAAACATTTTGGGGGTGAATGGCAGGGCCAAGGCGCTCAGCGGGGGGTCCGCTCGTTTCTGTTGAGGGTGGCTAATGTCTGAAGTTCTCACGCTGCCCACTACGCTTGGTGGAGTGAGCCAGGGCTCGCTTTCCATATGGTAACCATGACAACTGTGGCTGTGAGTGGATGGCGATGTTGAGGCTCACTGGCTTCTGATCCCTTTGAAAAGAGACAGTGTGAAATGGATATGTGTTGTGTTGTAACTGCTGGTTTAGCTGAGCAGCAATTACAGGAAATTAGGGTAGCATGTTTTTTTGTTTTTTTGAGTCATACATTTTGACTTGTAGAGGATCAACATGGAAAAAAAATATTTTAAGCTTTATTCAATCCAGGAGCTTAGATACATGATGCCAAAATAAATCAGATTCAAAAACAGGAAAAAACATTTTATAGTATCTTTAATTCACTCATTCATATTGAATCGCTAAATTCCTCCTCCACTCCCATCCGTCTGTCTCTTTTAGTCGAGGTGGAGCCCTGCGTGACAAACCCGTGTCTGCACGGAGGGAAGTGCCTACCTCAGGGAACGGGCTACAGCTGCTACTGCCCACAAGGATTCACTGGGGAGAACTGTGAAATTGGTGAGTTTTACTCAAACCCACACACTCACAAACATCACACTCAAAAACGAACACACACTTGCTGGCATCATGAAGCCAGCAGGGGCTCTTTAACAGCCTATTGGCGGGTCAAAGGCTTGGCTGTCCATCACGGTGAGAGAGGAGGTTGAGGAGAGACCGAGGGTCAAAGGTTAGATTCTAACTGTCAGGGGATGATGTTCATCGGTCCCTCAAGGTCAAGATGTGGCAGCTTTTACTGGCAAAGTTCTTTTAATGACAACATTTCAAGATGTATCATGTTGCAAAGAGGCTGGTTTCATGTACAAATGAAATCAAACATACTCATCACAGGCTGAATAGCAAATACCTGAAGGTTTTTGAAAGTCAAACCCTTGTTTATGCTTCTCCCACAATGCAATGCGAAAAAGTACATGGAGGGTCTTCTCACAGCTGAAGAAATTATAAATAGATGGATTCCTCAAATCTGGTTTTTATTGTTATATTGCATATGTTTTGACCATGAAAGAGGTATTACATTTTTATAGATGTTTTAATGTGAATTAAAACTTGGTGAAACCTTGAAAAAGATCAATATAAGACTGTATAAGAATGTATCTTTGAAATATCTAGTTTTATCAGATTGTTTCAGGCAGTTTTGGAAATAAATGGTTATATAGGATTTAGAGGATGTTTGCATTGATGTGATGAACACATGCAGGTATTCAGGTTTTAGAAGAGGTGCTTGAGAGTCGCTGTAATCCCTCAGCACACGGCAGAACTTCCTCTGCAGTGGTGTGACGTTTGACACCAAGGTGTAAATCTGCCATGAGGGTCCTAATTTGCTCTGTGACACATGCTCAGCTCATTAGGCAGCGATTCCTCAAGGAAGTGATCACTTTATGAATAAATGATTCACATGCAGCAGCACACTGTATTCACTGGCCAATTTGGACTTTGAACGCCTTGATACTTACCAAGGTTTGGTCAGTGTCACAGAAAGATGGACAGATGGACAGCCGGCAGCTGATGCAGGGGTATGCTGTACAGCTTTGTCATGGTTTTGCAGAATTTGCAGTATTACCTCTCTGAGGAGCAGCTTCCCCACTGAATATTGGATGAGAGGCACAAAGGGATTCTTTTTATATATGGAACAACAAAGAGCTGGACTGATTTTAATGGGGAGGAAGAGAAGGTGATGTGTCTTTAACTGGGAAGTAGCGTCTCTCAATGTCATTCAAGGTCACTCATTAGTCAGGGACAAAGAGTTTCATACTTATACGACTCTTCTATTATTCTAAGTTAATGTTTTGTATTATCCCAACCATTTAATTTATATTTTTTCTATAAATAATCCGAGGTCTGAGTCACTACATGTTCCTTTGGAGCTACTTTCTTTCTTTTGGTATAAGAAAACTGGCATTTGAAAACTTTTATGCTACTTATGTTCTTAAACTGATATTGGATCTTATACAGACAAGAAACACTGTTTGATTGATGCCAACTTTGAGAGATTAAAAAAATCTTGCAAGAAAACACATTATTACAAATCTCTGGTTTCAATCTCTATCGACCTCATTTTTTGTCCCTCTATCTTAACAGAGCTGTCATCTTCATAAACAGATAAACAGACTCTGTTTCAGATTAAAGTCAAGCCTAAAACTGTTTGATGCCACAGAAGAAACTAAACTTAAAGCTGAAAAAATTGTACTTTCATGATTATCCTCTCATTCAGCGTCAACATTTTAATTTGGGTTCTTTGTCGTTTTATAAACTCCAGAGCAGTGATAATGATTGGCGTATTGGTAGCAGAGTTGATGCGTTGTCAGATGAAAACAGAGTAGTATGGATGTAGCTGCAGGGGTTGAAGGGCATGCCAGACCAGCTGATTGTGCCAGACTTTAATTTTGCGAGAAAAGAGAAAAACTAAAAAAAGCACAAATATGTCTCCTCTCAAATGATAGGAAAACAATCAGACTTAATCCCATGATAGAACCCTCAGTGTGTCAGTGAAGACAGTCTGAAATATGAAAGTCCGAGGCTTAAGGTCATTCTTGTTTGATCTGTCTGACACATTTACCGTGGATCTTTACAGCTGCTGACCTTTTCCACTGTTCAGCTTTATGCTTGAATCTAAGAAACCATTTAGATCTGAGGAAATACTCTGAAGAAAGTTTAAACTTGGGAGTAGTTTTCTTTTTGCGCTCTCGCTGTGACTTTTAATAGATTTCTGCAGTCCTGGGGTACAGTCTTTTATTCTGGGTCCAAAAAGCCCATAGTGGTGAAAGAAGATTACCTACCCTCCATTTTCAATGATAAAGTGATGCTTTATTGATCCATGTAGAGAAATGTTCCTTTTGCCATCCGCAGAGAGGTTAGAGAGCACAGATAGCTGCAGAGGAGCAGCCTGGAAGCTGGTATCTGTTTCCCTTACAGCGAGGTGGAAGTCTGCCAAGATGGGGACCTGAGCCAGGACCAGGTCCAGCCTATCTGCTCACTTGTCCACCAAATTTATGTCTACACTTTAACAGCTTAAAAGGAAAAACTATGTGATGTGCAGACTGGTCTTTCTCCCTCGTGCAGCTTTTTGTAGAGGGACACGATGAACAAGAGACAAAAGAAGAGATTAGACCCACATCAAGTCGACCATAAGCTCTGTGAATGAGTCATGAAGCATTTGGTAACAAGGTGCTCTGTGAGAGCATGAGGACCAATGAGGAATGTAAAGGGGATATGGGTGATCTGTATTCTTATCACACCCTGTTTGAATTTCAATACTGTATGCACCAACATTCTCACATTTCACTGTTCAAACAAGGACCGGCTCCTCTTGTGTCAGGACCTGAACACACACACACACACACACACACACGTTTTCTGCATCTTTATGAACAACATCACTTCAGCAGAAAACATCCTTTATTTGAACCCCAATGACATCTACGAGCCATCAGCTATTACCTCTATCCCCTCTCTACAGATGTTGATGACTGTCAGTCGGAGCCATGTGAAAATGGAGGCACTTGCATCGACAAGATTGATTCATTCCTCTGCCTTTGCCTGCCCAGCTACGGGGGAGACACGTGTGAGAAAGGTGAGAGGGAGGAAACGGCACACACACACACACACACACACACACACACACACACACACACACACACACACACACACACACACACACACTATGTGAGGGGGATTTATTACTGTGCATCATGTTATTGGACTGTGTTGCACCAACAAATTCAGCACATTGTGGTGTGTGTGTGTGTGTGTGTGTGTGTGTGTGTGTGTGTGTGTGTGTGTGTGTGTGCAGCCACAGTGGTGAGCTTATTAAGATTCACAGCCATCTGATCGCAGCAGTGAAAGGTGCTGGTGGAAATAATCCTGATCAGTGTGCAGCCATGCAGCTCTTTGAGACACAGATACACTGTGTGTCACACTGATGGATTCTGACTGACTCCTCTGTGTGTACTCAAATTTTCCATGTCAGTTAATATTTGCGCATTTTCTGTCAGCACCTCCACATACTTGGCTGCAGAATTATTTGATATTTGTTACCCATCAGAAACTCATTCTTATTGTGTCTGCTGTTTTAGTAATATTGTTTTATGGTTTGAGATTGTTGCAGTAACTGTGTTGAAGATTAAGGGTGTCCCATGGAGCTTTGCTGTAAACAAACAAAAAGATATGTTAACATTCAGTGTATCTTTCCGGAATGGATTTTTATGCGTGTATGTTTGATGGCTTTCTTCTTCCATGCTTTGGTTTCCACGCTTCTCTGCACATTATTCCCATCACCTGTCGATCAGCAGGACAGTGTGAAAAAGATGGAAAATGTGGTTACATGAACATACGTCAACAAAAACAGGAACCCACTATTCATAGTACTACTAAAGGCCAAAGAACCCAGAGAGAAAAGCTGTTACCAAGGTATAAGTGGATATTTATATAAATAAATCAGACAAACAAACATTATTTATATAGGGCTTTGAAAAACAGGATTCAAATGGGATTCATATGGAGAAAATAGTTAGAGTGAGTGCAATGGAAGACAGGCAGAACACTCTAGAGGGCCATACCCCCCACAATGCCCTATCCCAGAAATGTTAAAGACAGTAAAAAATTTTATGGGATCTTCTTTGGGTCGTGCTCCACGGACAGACAGAATAATGGGAATGCACAATCTTCTTGGTGGAGGTAAATAAATAAAAACAAGCAGGAAAAGAACAGAACCAAGCATGGGAAGGCAGAGAAACAAGCCACTAAAAACAAACAGGCGCTTGTGTGGCTAAATATAAACCAAGTTAAACCAGCAATGAACTGGCTGAGTGTTAAATAGACTGATTTAGGTCGACTATGAGGATCATAACTAGGAAAACAATAAATACAGAGGAAAGATTTATATGTATATAAGAAAGTGAATTTAGATTTTTGGATGAAGTAGTTAGTGTCACTAATCACCCCCCATAAGGCACATTCAAACCAACACACACTCAGATTCATCAGCTCACTGGCATTCACCTCTTTGTGTGTGTGTGTGTGTGTGTGTGTGTGTGTGTGCTGCACTAGTAATGAGGATTAATGAATATCTAACCTTCGTAGTTATAAATGAAACCCTGGGCCTTGGTGTTATTAATGAATACTAATAGTGCAGAGAGAGGGCCACGTGTGCAGCGAATTGAGAACAATCCAGTATAATTACAGTTCGTGTATTTAGCCTCTCAAGATGCCAGAGTCATATATTTAAGTCGTGAGTGAGACAGAACGCTTGGTTAAAAAAAGTAAATGGTTCTTCTGCTTCCTCTCTCCTCCCACCTTAGACAGACTGTTTTGTCTTTCCCCATGTTCCTGCACTTAACTGTGTGTTTACGTGCCCTTCGAGGAATCATTTGAGCTTCTCTCATTTCCCCTCTTTTCTCTTCATCTTCGCAGACATAGAAGGCTGCGAGCACGGTTGGTGGAAGTTCCACGGCCACTGCTACAGGTAGGAATGATGGCTGCACCGTGAAAATAAATGGAGTCACAATATATTTACCTCCAACCACAGGGGTCTCGTTTATCTGCATCACTTCTTCATACCCTTGAGTTATCCGTGACATACTTAACGCAGCACTCTGTGCCATTTACACTTGGCATGCTGCATAATGTATGACATATGCATTTTCACATCCACTTTCCCGGCACTGCTCCACAGGTACTTCACCCACCGGCACACGTGGGAGGACGCAGAGAAAGACTGCAGAGAGCACAGCGCCCATCTCAGTAGTGTCATCTCCACCACTGAACAGGAGTTTATCAATGGTGCGTGTGTGTTTCTGTTGCTGGGGTTTGACCATAAATTACGGAAAAAACACTCATGCAAATGTTCATGAAACAAAAAAAGTAAACTACTTCAACAAGGACATGGAAATTCACTCAAAAAAAAATATACAACCGAACAGTAACATATAGAAAAGAAAACAACTGAATTAAAATACGTATCTCCATAATTGTCCTGATTTGTTAATTTATAGTATGACGTATGCAGAATGGAAGAACACAGGAGTGTGAATTACATATCAGTGTGGGTATCAGAGTTTTTACAGTGTAGTAAGTCAAAGATTGATCCTGTACTGGTTCTCTGCAGGCCTGGGTCATGACAATGCCTGGATCGGACTGAACGACCGCACAGTGGAGGAGGACTTTCAGTGGACTGATGGAAACGATCTGGTTAGTGATCAGTGTGTTTAAATGTGCTGCCATGTGAAAATTTCACATCACCAGAAACTGTCTTGTTGATAAGATTGGTCATAAAATAAGAACAAATCAAAGCTGAAATAAGAATTAAAAGCCCTGAAACTCAAATAATCTATAATAGTCTGTGTCGCAGCGGTTGGATCAGATCGGACAGGAAGAAGAGCTCAGATAAAGATTTACTTGATTTACTAGAAATCTGTTATGAACAAGACAAAACTGTTAAAACATTTGTCTTCATGAAGGACTACATTGTCCACAATAAAATACAAATGTAAAAATATTAAGTCTTAAGGACCTTAAAAGCTTAAAAGTTTCCATTTATATGCAAAAGCATTTATTTAGCTTTAAGCAAAAATTAAAAACAGAGTGTACTGAGAAATTGAAGTCATTCAGGTTCTTTAATCCAGTCAGGGATTCAGGTTCAGGCTAGGTCGGTCACATTGGCTTGGTTGGTTTTTCACACAGCACAGTCTGTAATCAGGTAAAACAAGCAGTAACCATGTGTGTCAGGGACAAGATGATCTCTCTCAGCTATTGTCTGATGATGAATTAGCCTCTGAGGACTTGGGGTGTAGACAGCGGATATGCAAATCAAGACTGCAGATCGCTGTTCACCGTTTATACTCGGACTAGTTTCTTTTATCAGATGAGTCAAATGTTTCTCCACTCAAAACACAAACAGTGAGTATTTGTAGGTGCTTTTGGTCCAGAGGACATTTTGGCTGATCTATATTAACAGCTTTCTGCTTATGAATGCAGAATGCCTTTTCGTGCTCGGTTAGTTTTCTCTCTCGGATAGATTTGGACAGAAAAATTCGTGCCCCAGTGTAAGCTGAACTGTGTTGTTTGCTCTTGCGCAGGTTTATGAGAACTGGAGGGAGAGCCAGCCGGATAACTTCTTTGCAGGTGGCGAGGATTGTGTGGTGACCATTGCCCATGAGGATGGCAAGTGGAACGATGTGCCCTGCAACTACAACCTGCCCTACATCTGCAAGAAAGGCACAGGTACTGCAATACTGCTGAACCCAATGTAACCAAACTTGCACTCGCATAAAAACAAACTAGTCCTTAATTAGTCCATAATTTAAAAAAACTTGCACATAAACAACGACTTCTGTCTGTCCCTGTTTGACAACCTCAAGTACATTATGACTCAGATTTTAATAATCAATTCATCAGCGGAGATTTGTTCTTGCAGACCAGCTGGTCACCTGCTAGTCATCGCTGCTCATCATCAGCTCTTCTACTCTTCATGTAGAAATCACAAAGTTGCTCAGACTTGTGAGTGCTATAAAACAGCACTCACAAGTTTTCTCCATTAAAGCTCACAACAGACCAACAACAAAGTGAAGCTTGTGATTCAGTCTCAAGTCTTCATGGTCTCACTTCCACTTCGACCAGGCAGCGGAACTGTTGTTACAGATATTTTTCATCCAACACATCTGTAATTCCTCTGAGTGTCTTCACCAAGTTTTCCTCTAACTCACCTTCCTGCTGCGAGCCACTCAGTCATCCTGAATGTGGAGATGCAGTGAGATCTTACAGGATGCAAGGAGAGCTAAAGACAGGGAGACACAGTGGACGACCAGGAGGAGTTAGAAAAGAAAGGATTAAGTGGCTGGGGAGTGTTTGTTAGTCTGGCTGTGGTCTCATGGCTCTGTGGTTTGGCTGTGTTCCCTGTGGACCGCAGAGACCCAGTACCTCCCTCTGGACCCACCACCGCTCAGCGCAAATAGCAGATGCAGCAACAATGCTGCCATCTACAGGCAAAACACACTGTAATACTGTGCCTTTAATACCTGCATTTTATACCTCCCCTATGTCGGTATTTTTACATAACAGATGCATGAAGTGGAAGCGTAGACTATTATCGTAAATTAAATTATGGACTGATTATGTATACCGGTATGTATGACCTTCTATCTGCATGATTTATGATTGAATTCAATTATTTTCAGTGTTGTGTGGGACCCCGCCCACAGTGGAGAATGCCCATTTGATAGGTCGCCGGAGGTCACACTATGACATCCATTCGGTGGTGCGTTACCAGTGCTCCGAAGGCTTCTACCAGCGTCACATCCCCACCACTCGCTGCAGGGCCGACGGGAGCTGGGAGAGACCCAGGATCATCTGCACAAAGTGTGAGTGTCTGTTTTTCATAAAAAGACAGTTTAAGACTTAGAATCTTAGCCCTGTCGGCCAAATCTGCCGAGGCTGCAGATGGTAGGGTTTGGAATTGGCATCAATGGCAGGAATCCATGAACCCAATCCGCCTTGTGTGTGCTGATAATGGCTTAATGGTGAAGGAATGTTTTCTCCCACACATTGGGCTCATTAATACCAATCAATCTATTTTAAATCCACAGTCTGTTGGAGGACTGTAGCAGACCATGTGCAGGCCACAATGCACAATCTTCTCAAAGCTATTTCCAATTTAATAATGCACCAAATCACAAAGCAAAAGTTGTGTCACAAAGTTAACAATGTACTTAAATTCCCCCTCATCCTCATCCATCACCTTGACTTGATTGCTAGCTTGGACGTGCAGAAATTCTGCAATGAAATTGTGTCGGCATGGAGGAGAATTTAAAGAATTGTTTCCAACATCATGTGGAATTGATGTCATGAAGAACTTGCATGACAGAAAAACAATGTTTGAGGTCTGTTTGGAAAACAGTGTCTTTATTATCACTAAATATATTGGCCAGTTTTAAATGGGATTCATCAATGGTTAAAAACCATTAATTTAACATTTGACTTGAAAAGTACAAATAATTTGACCCATTCTACTTTCAGCCCGGCGGTCACACCGGTACAGACGCCACCACCACAATCAGCACCGCGAGCGCCGCAGCCACAGGAGACACGGCGGAGACGGGCACAAGGCCAGAGAGGACGCAAACAGCTCCTACTGAACCAAATAACACATGTCTGCTATGCCTAGGTGCTAACCATGGCCCATAAATAAAAGACAGTAGTCCACATCCCTCCTGTTTTCCTTTCCTGCTTCTGACCATGCTCTCCGTTTAGCTGACGAATAAGGTTTTCTTACTGTAACATAAAGTTTATCTCCATAACCCTGTCACTGAGTTTGGGTGTTTTTGATGCCTCTTATTGTTTTCACGCTGCTTCCTTTAACCAAGGTCCATGCGAACACTAACTCCTACACTAACTTGTATTAACACCCACCCTCTGCCCCCCCCCCAGTACAGTAAATCCTTCACCTCTCTGGGTCTGTCGGACTGACAGCAGTGTGTGAGCATGTGTGAGCGTATGCATGTAGAAGAGAGAGATGTAGAGAAGTGCTGAGTCAGGTTTTCTTTTGTAAAAGTTTGCTTGTCCCACATGAAAAATGACTCTCGTCCTAGTTTTCTGTTTACAAAGCACAGATGTAATTGATGCAAGACAGCGTTCAGCCCCTGGTAACCCTGAGATTTTTATGTGTGTACTGTAGCTGTTGCTTTTTTCTCCCATAGAGTTATTGAATAGCTGGTCTGTCTTAATCTACTGACATGCTTTTTTCTGATATTTACTATGTTTGTGTATGTTGCTATTTATTATAAATCATTGCTCAAGTGATATACTTTCCTTTTTTAACTTATATTTCAAAAAGCCAATGTAACATCATTTTTTTCTATATAAGTCCAACAATCAATTAGTTACAAAGTTAATCATTTGATAGCCTCTAATCTCTGTATTGTAAATATTGTGGTGTTATGTCATTGGCTGATCCTTAATCAATAGCTGGACCTTGTCCAATCAAATAGACCCCCCTCTCTCCATAAGCACTCTAAACTAAAGCATATATCCCGTTGACATAGTTAGTTTAGATGGGATTATACCGTACACTCTCGAGATAACCACTTGATTGTATCCGAATTGCTAAATACTTTCAATCTTTGCACGGCTATATTTACATGATGGGTAGAATGTCACAATTTGTTTGTCTTTGGTCCTTTTGATATTTGATCGGTCATCCACTTTTTTGGTGTTCTTATGACTTTTTGTCCTGCTGTTGTATTTCATTCTTAATAAAGTGAGAAAAAGTTAACATTTGTTAATTCTTATTCTCTTCTACATAAATGTCACAACAACCACAAATTTTGCATTGATGCTCGTGAGGATGAATCCAGACATCTTGGCTTATCCTTTGACTTTTCCCATTTCACTTTCACTGATCAAGTGAAACATGTTAATATTTATTTAATGACCGCCACAAAATTTTACATTGATACTCATCTTCCTCCGAGGATGAATTCAGATATCTTATCCATTGACTTTTCCCATTGCACCAATAAGAAAGCAGATTGTTCATTTATCAAGTGAAGCATCTTAATGTTTATCTAATTATTTCAATGTAAATTTGTACATAGACACATGATGCCCAGAGGTTGTATCCTTATGACTCGATATGAAAACCTTTCCTCTATTGCCACCTGAGGCTGACTCTTGTGGTTTGGACTGCAATGTCAAATATGGACCAATATAAGATGTTCCCCCTCAGTATGAACTGTGTGAACTGGTATGAACCAGTGCCCCCCTCAGGTCAAAGTTCCACACAACACTAAACTATAGCAAAAAATACTAAATTAATGGCATTCACATTAACCTTAATAATGACATTCTAGAATGCTGACATTTTAAACTGACATCATGAACACATCCTACAGTGCACTATTTTTTGACAGTGCTGTTGTGTTTAGAATGTTTCTGTCACACACAGATCCATGGATGAAACTCTAAAAGACAAAATGTTTGTACCAGCACTGAGCAGTGTGTCGTGTGATAATTTGCATTGCAGTCATGTGTCACAATTGAACTGGACCCGGGTTCACTGTTTATCAGTTTGACAACAGCAGCAGTTCAGTGCACATAGGGCATGATGACATCATCAGATGGAGGGGACAATATTGACCTCTGAGGAAACATCTTATTAAACCACCAAAATGCTCAGCTGGTGGAGAAAAGCAGATGTTAGATTTATGAACTAAGATACTCAACAATATGGCACCATTTGTTTTTATTGGACAAAATAAAGTAAACTACGAGACACTGAGGTAATAAGAATGATTGGTTGATCAATTTATGAGTTGAACAGAGCTAATTATATATTACCAAAACAGTCATTTCTCATTTCAGGTTCTTTAGCAGGTTCTCTTATTTCTATATCGATGAAAACCTAAAGATTTGTACTGTTGAGACTGTAGGAAACTTTGATTCTTTATTATTTATTGACATTTTATAGACACAATTATTAATCAATCAATCACAACTTGATCGGTGCAGTGACAACATCTCCTGCCATCTCCCTTATCACAAACTATTTTAGTTACTATACTCTGTAGTTTTACTTTTCACTGACCCAGTACAAACAAACTTAAAGCTGTGGAGTTTTGTTGTAGATTTCTGCATAGAAAATATATAATAAGACTTTCACTCTCTGGTGGTGTGTTGCTGACCAATATATTCAGGTTAACTGTCTCAGTTTGGATAGATACCATCTCTGTATCTGCATGAGTCACCTGAAAGCTGTGTGAGATGATCACAGCCCTCTACTTCATCAACTGCTTTCTTATCAGGGGTCCAATAGTCCATGCAGGGAGTGCTGCGCCAGGTGACGGATGTTTGTAGACTTTCTCTGGGTTTTAAGGTTGAAAAATTGGGTGTTTTAAGCAGTTTGTGCACAACAGAGAGTCCCAGAAAACATTAGCCTTGTCATAGCATGACGTATTCCTCGACAGTCCGTGGCTGGAGTGAGGTTTAGTTTTTCTTCTTCTCGTTGTTGGTCTGTCCCTTGGGGACAGGTTTCATAAAAAAGGTGGGGCTGGCGTGGCAGCGCAGGGCCAGCAGAGCCGGCACCACAGCAAGCAGTACGTTGAGGGTGATAACAGGCCACCATTTGTCAGCAGGGACCCGGTACGTGAAGGGAGTGCGGGAGTGCAGAGATGCGCCGATATGGCACCACTGGGTCTGGAGAGAGGGAGCCAGAGAAGCAGGAGGAAGCCAATGTTAGACTCTATATGTTGTAATTTGCTTTTTCTAGGAATATGAAAAACTGCAAATGCATAATAACCAGTTACCTGAGCCATGGCTCCAGCAAAGAAGATGGTCCAGTCTAACATCCAGCTGCACCCTGGTGTTTTCAGACCATAGATGAAGACAGTCATCAGGGGCAGAGCGTAGAATAAATACACCAGCATCTGAAAGAATTGTGCACAAAAATCTGTTATCAATTTCAGCAAAGATGTACAATATATTTGGTTTCATTAATTCTGTCTTCAGACTGACCATAACCCTGGGGAAGCCGACTGGGTCTTTGAGGTAGGGCTCGTACTGATAGATGTAGGTGAAACAGGTGTCCAGGGGACAGTCCAGCACCACCTGGAAGAGAGACACGTTAACTTATATCTCAACAAGTGCGATAAGAGGCAGAGACACTGAAAAGAAATGTGTGGTTTTACTCACAAAGCCTCTGAAAACTGAGAAGGCCATGGCTCCCATTAAGAGAAGTGACAGAAGCAGGTCGACCGGCCGGAACAGCAGACTTTTCTTCTGCTCTGCTGCAATCTAGTCAACACGGGGCATTCTAAGTTAATGTGGGTACACAACGTGGGTTTTCATTTATATTTATTCATTATTTTATTTATAGTTACTATTTATTATCAAGATTAAAAACTAAGAAATTGTGGCACCTTATATTTACTGTTCATATCATCTGTCATAATAAAGTCTGAGGCCAAGACAAATCTTCAGCTCATGCATCTTAATTTGAAGGATCCTTTTCAAATGTGTATGTAGATAAACAAAAAAAGGTCAATTAATCTACTTATTGAATTTATATTATCATCAATAACAGGTCACCGTCAGTAATAATGAAATATGTGTGCAATATGATGATATATAATGTATGTATTATTATTTTGTTGACGCCTTTGGGGCAATGTTTCCATCATTTACACGGTGCTCTGTGTTCTTCCACCCACTGATGCAGGCAGGATATTAACATGGAGGAAACACAAACAAAGATGAGTAATGACTAACAATATGTGTCCTTATCTGTATATCAAATATTATTATGAGATTTAAGTCATATAGTTTTACCTTTGACAACAGTTCAATTAAATTGATCTCTAAAGGAAAAGGACACTCCTCTAATAGATATTCAGAATATTGTAAATGTCTCACTAATTGAAATTCACCTTGTCTGCTGTGACAACTGACATCTCTCTGTGTCTGCTGAAGAGGACAGACGCAGCCCAGAAAGGCACCACGAAGAACGGGAGGTTCCTCCAAAAGGCTGGCCGAATGTTAGACCCGTATTTACCTGCACACGTGAACACGATCAACAGAAATGCTCTCAAACAACACTCCGTGACATAGATACCGTTCAGAGAAAGACAGTGTTTATTCAAGCAGCCCTCACCGACAACCACTCCTGGGATGAGAACAATTTGGTGGGCGATGGAGGAGCCCGTCCACAGCAGGCCCAGGCTTCGATAGGACTTCCTGCGCGGACAGGACAACAACAAACTTCATCAAGGTACCTCTGTATACATGCAGCGGATAATCACAGATGGTGGTGATGGGACAGCTTACCCTTTAAACATGCGGTGGATGATAAAGAGGAAGAGGACAAAGTGAAAGACGCCTTCCCAGTAAGACATCATCACAGCATAGGCAGTAATCAGATGAGGCTCACCCTGAAGAGACAGAAGCTCAATCGCAATTAAAGTTTTACTTTTGACACATAAACACGTGGAAAAGAAGCCATCAGTAGGAGGTGGTCATTCAGAAGGTGGCAGGAAAAGTGAATTTGGTTTTCCCAGGTCTAATCATCAAAGATCTTAATTAAATTTGGTTGATTTGGTCGCATGAGAAATCTACGGAAATGAAAATTCATGTTTGTGATCACAATTTAGGAAGAAATAAGCTCCCAGAATTTGTACTTTCTGGGGACTTGTCAATACACATTCAATTCAAGGTTTCTCTCGTGACCAAATAAGCATGAAAAATGTGTGTGTGTGTGATGATGTGACATTTTGACCCATTTGTAAGTTCTCTTACCATCTTTAGATAGAAGCCCATGAAGCCAGAGATGAGCCCATCTTGCTCTAAAGCATTCGTCAGTCCCACCATGCAGGTGAAGGAAAACTCTGCGAACGCTGTAGAAACACAACAAACATGCACACTGCTGCTTCCACACTCCAACCACTGACACACATTTGAATGTGTGTGTATTCGACTGTACCGTAGAATAAAGGGTCCACTCTTATCTTGTGTCGCACAGTGAGGAGGAGGAGGAGAAGAACAGATCCCAGGACGACCAGTCCCATCCCCAGGATAGGTAGAGGTCTTAGGGGGAAAAACAACGGGATGGAGGCAGTAGTGAGAGTTAATTCATTAGTTTATCTGCCCAAGTCCAGAACCCAGAACAGAATATTCATCAGTAACTATTCTGTCAGTTTCAATTTCATGCAGGTATTTTTAAAATACCAAACACTCACTGGTTGCAGATTCTCACTTGTGAGGATTGGAGTCTTTAGTCTTTTAGACACATTGTGTTAAATAATTCACCCTGTGCTTCTTGAAGTTATCACAGACAATTATTCTATGATTTGTACGTTTTCATAAAATGAATCTGGAAAATAATAATCGTTGGTTGCAGCACCAATTTTACTAGAATGTACAATTCATCATTCACATTGATACTTCAATCAGGAAAAGATGAGGAGTAATTGAGAAAAGCTTTAATCCTGGAAACCATTTCATTAACTCTATTATCTGTTATTTCCTTTTCGACACCATATTTAACACTCGATGTAACAAAACTATTTTGTATAAACAAATTAAGAATCACAGTTTGAATTCTTACCTTCCAGTGGAACTCTATTGCACTGATTTTGGCACATGCAGACAACAGGTGAATTTGGGTCATATTTTCATTTTATACGTCTTAAATTCCACTTTATCAATTTACTATAGTTAAGTAGTTTTAACTGTCTCTATTTTCTTAAAATCATCGTTTCTTTCTTTTCTTTTCTTGTTAGAATAGTGCAGTTTTTCAGTGACTAAACGAGGTTGGCTCAGGATCAACATGCTTTGGATAATGAGAGTTGTAGGACGGTGTCTATCTTTCCTCTATGACTATCTTGTTAATGTTGAGAACCCTCTGTGTCGATGGTTATGGGCCTGTTCTCAAGCCTGTAACTATCAGAAGCTCTCCTGTGCAAGGCCACACACACACACACACACACACACACACACACACACACACACACACACACACACACACACACACACACACACACACACACACACACACACACACACACACACACTTACTCCTGGAGCGCAGGGATGTTGTTCAACGTGTATAAAACTCCAGGAGCCAAGAGAGAGAGAAGAAACACGGAGACTTCCACCGGCGGCCTCATTGTTCAAAATGTAATGTTTGAAATGTTCAGAGCGAAAAATCCCCAGTTAAACGCGGTGAGTGGCGGTAGAACCAGAACGAGGCATGTTAGGAGCCAGCGTCCTCTCCACTGCTTGTTGAGGTAAGGAGACAATTAAAAAGGAGCGTCACTCGTTGGCTTTTGATCTGTGAAGAAACAACGCACTTGCTCGTTCCAGCGTTGTCTGCAGGTCTCAAAGTTCAACTCAGGAGTCACGACCACCGGGTGGAAATTTAAAGGAAACGCAGCGAACAGTCATAGAATGGACTGTTGGGCCGTGCGTCATGCGTAAATTAGGCATTTGGCTCTACATTCTTGATTTGATATCCGTTGGCTGATGTTCATTTTGAACTTAATGAGAGGTGATCCCACGTGTTGCTGACACACCTTTTGGTTAATACATGTTCACAGTGCAGCTGGTACACACTGCCGCCTGCTGGTGGCAGCTTCCCCCCCTCTAGTCCTCTGTGCATTTGCACTCTGTCTTTTTTAGGGTTCTAGGATTATTAGATGAGTTGGCAAGGAAAATAGAAGAAAAAAGAAATCCTTGTCATATTGCACAGGTTGAAGTATTTTCTAGGCCCCTGTGGCCCCTGGGGTTCACTTGAGGAGCCATCTGTCCGATTTGGTGTAAGATTAAGAAAAGCTAAATCTAATGTCTCCAGGCTTGATTAAATTCTGGATTATATGTGAGATGGAACATACAGTTCAGAACAAAGATTACATTGTTTTATTGCTGTCAGGGTGTTTGATTAAAACTAATCATTATTGTTATAGTTCTAGTTAGTGTCTTTGCATAATATTGGCTCACACTACTCTATTTACTGCAGATCAGCAGCATTATGCAACTGCCTCTTATGGATGAACAACATTTGTAAAGCAGGCCTTCATCTAATGCAACTTTATCTTCTGCGACAAAGCGGCTGAAGAGGATTATGCTGCTGTTGCCACAGAAACTTAGTGACCAGTGGAAAGAGAGAGTAGAGAGGGGTGGGGAGTTCATGAAGAGAGTGGGAGCCGACAGATTCAATCAGACGTACTGACAATCCCTTCGCCCACACAGCTGACAGGTTTTTTCATTTTGAGGTGACACAGATTTTCAAGATTTCACTCCTTCACCATGTTTCACCCTTTAATCATCGGCATCATGACCGTAAACACCTCCCTAACTGTCATCTACTGGACCTTCCTGCTGGGAGATGCCTACTTCAAGTGGATGTTGGAGCCAGAAGACAAACCCAAGAAGGTGGTCACCCCGGCCTGAGGGAGTCACTGTCAATATGGACCAACTTCACTGAGTGACTTTTTTTTATTTTTTATTTTTTTAGTTGCTTCGGACTAGTTCAGCTTGTTGTGCTTTCTGTGGAGCCGTTAATCTGCTTTATATTTCACCTGAAGAAGAACAAGACCCCAAATGCGAAACTCAAAAAATTTGTGAATGCAATAAATGAGACGGGAATCCTTCTCACAGGTAGAGTATCTGAAACTTTTGCCACATGAAAATACAGTGAATTTTATGATTTATCCTCTGTGGATTTTCAGGTTTTAGTATTTGTGGGTTTACAGTGTAAATCCATGCCTCTAACTGCACTACACAGAGTCAGCAGGTTCCTCAGGTGATGCTAAAAGAGCTCCATCTTCTGTCTTGCTTATCTGCTGAGTCAGTGAAACGGTGTCCCTGGTGACGGTGGTACATGTCAATCCTGCAGGATTACCACAGAAGATCCAGCCTTATCCTCCTGACATCTTCACCCAGACACACCTTCAGACACCTCACACTGCTTTTTTACCTTAAACATTCACCTCTTTTTATTTATCTTTCTCAAACCTTGATAGTCATCCAAAAATCTCCTTTTCTGAGCAACATGACGGATGACTTCTATTATGGGCTGCACCCAGTTTCTTGGTTCATTCTCTTTGCAAACGTCGCCATCACCGTCATAGAATGGCAATTTCTCGTTTCTCAGTTTTGTCAAATGCAAAAGCGAAAGGAAGATGAGTCTCAAGCTTAGAGGAAGCAGTTTACGGCACATCCTGACACTCCGCCCAGATCTGAACAGATACAAGTGTATTTTAAGATCACTGTTCACCTGCTCACTACCATGGATGGTGGGGTTTTGTCTATTTGCTATTAAAAAGAGACCACCTGCTAAGGTAAGTCTTTTGTTTTGCATGACTTTAACTGTGGGCCATGTGTTTTTGTTTGTTTTCTAGAGCTGCCTGTTTACAACACCTGCTAATTTGGATGTCCTGTCAATGCCCAAGTCAATGAAAAAAGCTGAGGAGCTGTTTCGAGTCTTTACAAGGTAAGGAGTTGACTTTTTGTCCTAAAACATCAGCGTCATCTCTTTCCTTCCATAACATTTTATCAACTTTTATATTAGAAAAGCAGTTGATAGTCTTTCATAAGTTATATTTGATAATATAGGATTTTCTGACCCCTGAGAATATTTACTGGTCACAAAGCTCAGATTGCAGTTTTTCTCTGTTATGAGCAATGGAAATATTGTGTCATATTAGTGAAATTATGTGATAGGATATTTATGGAGAACCGGCTGTTTAATATGATTTAATGCATGATATATATATCTACAGAGTGATGCCAGTTTAAACCCAGTAGAAACTGGGTTTACTGTAATATATGTATCATATATATTTATATGCAATGTGGTCATGAAGGACCATAAGCCTCTTTGGCATATTACCATCCACCTCTTCTCGCTCATATCTCTAATCCCTACAGATGGAAAGCTGATATTGCTCTGTGAAAGACTCAATCCTATTAACCGTGTCTGTCCTATATTCACCTCTCCTCCGTCTCACATTCCTTGCTCCACTGGAAATTTGACCAAGGATCCCCTCTCTGAAAAAAACTAGAAAGAGGAGTGCTGGGATTTAAGTCTAGACGAGAGATTAGAAGTGGCACACTTATGTTATGAGATTTTTTTCCTTGTCTGGTGAACTACATTTTGTATTATTCTGTCGCAGCAACAATGTTCTAATTTTTTTAACCATCTTGACATTTCCATCTGTCCGTCAGTCCTGCCACCCCTCTGAGTTTCAGAGAACGTTATAAATCTTCTAACGCTCAGTTCCTCTCCCTCCTCCTCTCTGATGACACCCGTTTTCCCAATGAAGGAGCTGGATCTTCAACAAAACAATGAATCTGTCATCAGCCAGAGAAACCACCCCAAAGTTACACCCCCTTCTCTGAACAGCCTCTCATTAAAAGAGAGTTTCTATCTGTCAAAATATACCAACCATCTAAACCATGAACCAATCACCAGTCGTGTCCCTGAACGCCCCAGGAGGAGCTCTGCTGTTGAACCTCTCACATGTGGCATTGGAGCATAGACAGCTCCTGCAGTTGTCCAGGAGGAAGGAGGAGGAGGCCTATTTCGTGGACTATATCCCCCCAGCTAGAGACGCCATCACTCTTCCACGCAATGTAGTCTACGTCCTAGTTGGGGTGGTGTTGGTTGTAGTGGCCACTTATGCCATAGTGGGACACCTGATCAAAGATCTGATGCATGACCTGGCAGGTACATGTAAACCTGGTGTCCTCTCCTTCGCCTTACTCCATTCCGGTGTTCATGTGTGTGGTGTCACTGAGCCCTTTCCTTACCCAACACTCTGGGGTCAAGGTGGTAGAAACGTTATGTCTTTCCCTCCATTGTCTTTTTTGGTGAATGTATTGCTTGAGGACTCTCCTTCACATTTTATCCTGAGGTTTGTGTGCCGTGTTTGACCTTCTGAAACACTTTTCCTGTTATACCATTTAAGATAGATACCAAGGACTGAAAAAAAGAGTGAATGGCTGCTGCTAAAGAAGCTTAAGAAAGTGGTAATACACTTCCACTAAAAGCAAAAATCACTTAATCCTTTATTTCCCCCAATGAAATTCGACAGCAACTTAAATTAGGCTTCGGTTTGTAACACAGGCTCCGTAAAAAATGGAGGCTCTACGTATTCTGCAGCACTATTATTTTTACAAATGAAAAAAGTCTAACAGTGCCACGGATGGAATTGTATAATATAAAACAGTCAGTAGAGTTCATACTTCCACCAATGTCCAACCGTCCCCTTATGAAACCACGTTAATATGTACTACATTCCACACATATCCATCCCCTTTATCAAGATCCATCAATTATCCTCAGAGAAATCAACAAAAATGTTGAAAAACTCTCCCCCTATCTCAAAGTGGAAAAATATTCCTTATTCTGACTCAAAATTCACTTGATTCTTTCTTGGGTCATTGCCCATCAAAATGTTATCGAAATCAGTTAAGTAGTTTTTCTGTAATAATAATAACCAACATATAGACAAATGACTCAGTGTTGTTTTTACAAATTAGGAAAGTCTTCTAGAGCCATAGAAGAAATTGATTATTATATAATGAGAATAATAATTATTTATATAGATATCCTATAACTTTTTCACAGGCTAATGACTCCCCATGATGAGTAAAGTGAAGTTTATCTGTAAAGTTTTTGGATTTCCCTTTTAAAACACACATGACACGTCTTTCATTTCATTCTTTCACTCTCACTCTTCTCCTGATCACAGATTGGATTCTTGGGCCCAAACCGGTGGAGGATGATTCAGAGGAAGGCAGAGCGGAGGAAGAAGAAGAGCGGCGCCTGAGTGTTTCCAGTAAGCTAAGGGAGAGAGATGTGCTGAGGATGGAGATGGAAAAGGACGGGCGGCTGCCTGGTTTCCACCAAGAAGACGGAGACCGCCGCCACCCATCCACCCCTCCTTTGCTGAGGACCTCCATCATTTTGTCATACCCTGGAGAAAAAAGGATATCTAATCATAGCGTGACCTTCGCCTGCCCCCTGGCCCCTTATGTCACTTCCCTCTGAGTTTTTCCACAAATTCAAATTCAAAGTAGTTTAGATGCCACATCTCATATGTATGTGCAGTGATCAGTGTTGTGTCTTTGTTGTAGTGATGCTTAAGCCTTTAATATAATTATTAAAAGTGAATGTGGTCCATATTGTCAGTCATTTAATTATATTGCATTATGTTACTTTTCAACATCCAATTTGTCACGTATCAAAATATATTTTATTTTGACATTTTAAATTTGCATAGAAATGAGAATGTTAATTCCTCCCATCACATACCAAGAATTTATTGTTAAATTGCACATGACTGGTCATTTCTGTTCCTTTTGCACATCTGTCACTCTCCCTCATTAGCTAACACTTGTTGCTGTAACCTGTTTCTCATGAAAAAACATGTCGGTTTTCCTGTTGTTGGTGTTGGACCAAGCTTCTCTCCAGTAAACACGTGAATAATACAAGAGAGCTGTTGTGTCTTGTCTGCTTTCATTAATCCATCTTACCTCACTATAATACCTGCTGGGTCAGGGGCTGTGACCTTGTTTAGAAATGCCAAGGATTAGTCGACATCAGCCATATTAGATACTGGCCAGTAATGATGGACGCACCAAGTATAGATAGATAGATAGATAGATTGTCTGTGCATATCCTCTTTGAATACTTTCCCTCATCAGGAAGCTGTCCTTTAAGTGTTCCTCTGACCTTGACTACCTCAAGCCTCTACAGCTAATCTAGTTTTCGAATGTGAAGCTCAATGAGCGAAGGGATAGGGAGGGAAACAACCTGAACATGTACCATCACAGTGAGAGATAAAGACCTGCTTGCTCAGTGTAGTGTTTAGCCTGAGGAGTGTCAAGACACCCTCATGAACTGAGGGATCCTAACCTGCTTCTTTCTAGCTTTGCTGTTGGAGCAACAACAATAGAAATTCTGTGAACACATGCTTGAAGTCCAGGGAATATGATATTTCCTCCAGATCTATTTTGTATCTGTTTTCATGGATTGATGAGTAAGAGGAAACCTTGTGTGTTGGCTTCTTAACACAGCGATGACACAGAGTCGCTAAGTGGATATCCTCTGGCTGACGGCAGATATCTGAAGACGCTGGCAATGGAAACATCGTCCGATAGCTTAAACGCTCGCTTCAGGGAGGAAGATGGGACTGTGCTCTTCGAGTCTTACATACCTCCATCTCGGGATGCCGTCAACCTGCCTTCCTATGTCCTCTACCTTATCATGGCTGTCTTCATCCTGTTTTTTGTTCTCTATGCCATCATCGGGCACCTCATCAAAGACCTCATCCATGACTGTGCAGGTTTGTCACTGTATCTGCAACTCTTATGAAACAAGATAATACAAAAAGTGTCGCTTTCCACAGTTAGAGCAACCACTCCATGTTTTACACATCATCCCTCGGTTTCTGTGTTCCAGATTGGCTTTTTGGGGAGCAGCCTGAAGAAGTGGTGGTGAACTACTGCGAGGCAAAGGATAAGTTCATGGTCGACTGGTGCCCGGAGACCTCACCTGAGCTGGAGGCGATGGCTCGGGCTGAGGAGAACAAGAACATGGACAGGGATTTCAGGAAAGCTCCCGCCATCTGGATCCTCTCCACAGAACCTCAGGGGTCCAAGTCAGGCCCCCGTGTGGTGTTCGGGAAGAGAACTTAGAGAAGAAATGGAGGAGGAAGGTGAAATCTGATCAGACACTTGTTGTCGTTGATGCAGACTTTCTGTATCTGGTGTGAATGTATGAAGACTTGAGTGACTGAAAGGGTTTTATGAGTGGCTGTGACATACTGTTATTGTGTCAGGTTGAAAATGTGTTATTGCAGGGATGGTGGCCACTCTTGTCGGTTGGGGCTCAATGCTTGAGTGGTCTCCGGAGGACATCCAGTGTCTGATGAGGGAACTGCAGCGGATTTGCAGTAACACACAAAATGCAAGCACAAAGTATGAGATGATTAAACATTAGAACATTATTAACATATCTTCCCTGATTATTTAATACCTTATGAAAGTATTGTATTAATAGATAATATTAGAATATGTATATGTGCAATATGTCTCCTCTGCGGAACATTTATGTCCAAATTAATTAAGTCAAGTGTATGAAGATACATCTGCTCAGATTAAGAGATATAAATGAATATGCAGATTAGCCTAGTTGAATAAAAACAATAACAGGGTGCTTGTTGTTTGATGTTTCACTTTCATTTCTGTCATATATGTGGGAAAGCTCTCTGCTCTCTATGGCAGGAATAGTGCACATATTTGCTGTTATATAAAGACAGTCAAATGTGAAAACTAGTTTTCTCATTGAGTCAGAAAATGTTTTTTTACAACTTATCGGGAAGCACAAATGACAGTCACATGGATTTAAAAAAAACATAACTGTTATACACGCATCTTGGGATCGCTCTATTGAAAATAGACATTTAATGGGTAATATGAATAAATATATTGGTCGACAGCCTCAAGCATTTTGGTTTGAAATCATACAGACCAAACATTTGATTCCAATGAAAAGAACAAATGGCTGATGCACTCTGATGCACCTACTTTGTTCCCAGGAGAGGGCGCTGTGGTGAAACTGGCTCCATATGCCACCTCAGCTGATGAAGTGAAGGGACCTATTCAGGCTTTAATGGATGCGTGGGGTTAATTAGTAACCAGCAAAGAGGCATCCAGTAAAAAACAGTAAGTAAATGTGAAAAAGAATATCTTATCTCCGATTTTCTTTCCCCACCATAACTTTGAGTTGATGCTGTGTGGCATTTAACAAGATTACCAAAGCTGTATCCATCTTCACATCATCTGGCTGAGCACTAAAGCAAACAATGACATAATCTTATTAACTCTACCCCCCCTAACCCCTTCATCTTCTCTTTTTCTTTCAGAGCAGGACCCCCGAGTTAATGTCTTTTTCTTTAACTATCTTTGGCTAGATGGGCTGGATAAAGTAATCTGCAGCCTCTTGAATTTGATACACATATCGGTGTGTGAGTGGGATCTGAGAGAACTTAAATACTTCACTTATAGGAAGATGATATAGTGATATAAGGACAATTTGCCTTGTGTGCCTAATGGTAAGTGTCAAATAATCACAATCCCCATTTCCAATGAAGTTGTTGACTGTGATTACAGATCATATCATTTGAAAACGGACACAATGTTCTTATCAATAGGCTTCATGGTGAAAAGCACACATTTCGTCAAACGGGTGAAACTTAATTGTCAGTTTGTGGTGTATAAAACATGCAGTTGTTGGTCTCTTGTGGCAGCTGGTGACATGAGTGTAAAATACACACATTGTGTAATTTGCAGTTGGATATACAGTATCTCATCTGATATAAATTGATTAAAGGAGGTATCTTAAAGGATGCATTCATGCTTGTCCACATTGCAAAATGTCTTGGTTCACACAAACATAGCTATCTGGCCCATACCACATGGAATGATGTCAGCACCTGTTTGCCAGATCTGGTGCCACAAGTAAACCGTATGTCAACCTAAGGTGCCAAAGGTGCCCCGAATTTGTGTTGTACTATTTGGACCATATTCTCCATTAACCACATTTAGAGTCACATCAATATTACACTTTGCTTAGAGCTTCACATGTTTGCCAAAAAGTCCCACATTTGTTTTGGGATATTTGAGCCACGTTTGCTATTTGCAAGTAGGCAACTTTAGGCTCACATCCATTTTGACTGGGCCAAGAAAGTCAGAAGTGCTGCATCATTGCCTGAAGTGCCCCACATCCGTATGCTAGTTGTATTTGGGTGAATGTAGACCTATGTATGAATGTATGCTATAGTTTGCTTTGAAAACAAGGCTCTGGTACTTTAGTGATGAAAACAATTCAGCTACCCTCAAACCAGGGAAAGTGCAGGTGCTCATTTTGTGGGATGTATTGTTCTTGCTCCTCGCAGCTCCTCTCAGCTCCTCTGTTGTGGTGGTGGTGGTGATGGTGGTGGTGGGCTGGAGGAACAACAGGGGCTCTAGGCTGCAGGATGGGGGGGCTCGGTGACATCCCTCTCACACACACACACAGACCCACACCCACACACACACCCACATACCCACACCCACACACACGCACCCCCTCTCTCTCCCTCTCTCTCTCTCTCTCGCTCTCTCTCTCTCTCTCTCTCTCTCTCTCTCTCTCTCCAAACCTGAGCGGATGTGCCTCGCGGATGTCACCCCCCTTCTAGATGCTTGTATTTACCTCTAAGAGATGACTGATGCACGGCTGATTCGAAGGAGGCTAACCGGCATGGATGCCCATTGTCTGCAGGAGTAGCCTCCATGGATTGGAGCTCATCATCAGCGGAGCAAACCTGGGGACAGAGTGAGAGGTGAGGCGGCGCAGAGCGGAGCGTGTGCGCGGCGGAACACTGGCGCTCATGGGGCATTATAACAAAACATATGAGCCGAGGTTTGGGCTCCTTAACGCACTGTCTCCTCTCAAAATGTCGCTTTATTCTGTTATTTACGCCAGTTTCTTATAGAGAGCAGAGGTTCAGCTAATAAAGGCCTTTCTCCTGCACCAGGCTGCATCAATACAGCATCCATCTGCATGATTTATAGATCAGTGCAAGCTATTGAGGCTACTGGCGATTACATTGTTTGACTTTGACTGTCGTATTGCACCGGATGTCTGCATCTTTACCCAAATACCTTCATAGTAAGATTTATTAACTGCTGGCATGTGTATGAAAAGGAGGATTTTTCATCAGGCTAATTGTGGCCTACTTTGCACTAAAGAACATTGCCGTGGTACAGTAGGAATTATTTAGAGGATCCAAATGTGCATGAGGGCAATATGGCCCAGGAGACACTTCATATAACTGGCACAGATGTATTAACTAAATAATACTTTATACAATGAGGTTAGGAAGAGCGTAAAATGAAATAAAAGCACAACTTTCAATCAATAAAAATGTTTTGTTAGCCTTTCATCATCATTCATTTTTCAGATCCTGTATAATAATAACTTTGCAATGGTTCATAATCTCCATGCAGTGCAATGTGGAGGCTAATATGTAGGCTAGGTTATTACATCACTAAATCCCACAAGAACCTTTACAGTAACACTGAAATTTGCTAAAAAAAAGTAGTGAAACATAGATTTGATACCCGGCCCACCACAATGCTGTAACATGACATGACACCCCCCCCCCCACACACACACACACACCTGGTGAATTTTGAAACCTCTGGCATGCAGCAACTGTCTTTACAATGTGTAACCCGGCAGCTGTCAGAGGAATTCACGGTTAGGAATGAGGAGCACTCATGCAGCACTGTATAAAAAGACATATAGCCCAGTACTGACATCCAAACAGTGAGCCTGAGCACTAGGTTATGTTGGGTATACATAGGTTATGTGTTTGAATACTATCTAATCAAATCATTTCTACCAGATTAAGGGATGAGTGATTCCACTGATCGCAAAACAGTTTGGACAGATAACCTAGCAGCCTATACTGAAAGAGCCCAGTTGAACTCCGACCCTCAGCACCCCCACTGCTGCAAAAACTCTCCTCTCCCCTGCTGGGACTCCCTGATGACCCCCTACTCTCCTACACAGATGCAAATTAAATTGCACTATTATTTAAGTCAAAGGATTTTAGTGGCTTTTTCATTTCTAGAATGGATCTCTGCTTTAAGGATTACAAAAAAGACAGTTAACTTGTTATTCTGCATGATAGTCACACCTCTGTAAGAGTTGTAATGGATATACAGCTGAAGAGGTTTTGTCCCTTTATTTCTCTCTATCATGTGTTATGTGTGTGTGTGTGTCAATCGTGCTGACGTTTCCGTGTTTTGTTTCTCGCCAGTGCTGTGGAGGAGGATACTTCATCCAAGATCACAGGTCACATGACAGGTACAATTCTCTACTTTAATAAAAAACTACTACGCCTGTGAGAAATTGTACAAACTACTCAAATGACTAATTCTTTGATTTCTTATTTTTCTCTGTTAAGATTTGTGCAGTGATGAAACAGACAACTCTCTTCCTCTCCAGCTTCACACTCTCAAGCAGTTTGAGCAGGTGAGAGCTTTTTTTTCAAATGATCATGGAGCTTGATGTGAATATCATGTCCTCTTGCATGAATAATGACACTGTGGTCGAGTCTGATAATGTGCTCTACAGGGCCATCTTGTGGATCCATGTTTTACTTCAGGATGTGGTTTGCTTTGATGCAGAAGTCTCTTTGGGATCAGATCATAGAAATAGCCAGTAATGCATAGACAACCTGAACAAATCACACACAGCATATGTCTTTAAAATACTGTGCAGAAAAGGAGAACACCCAGAACCCTCCTGATGGATAAAATAAGCCTCCGGCTACAGCATGGCCTACTTTAGGATTTTTCATCAGTCTTTTCTGCACTATTACTTTACATCCTACCAGTTATATTTTACAAAAATACTATGTCAATATAATGTTTAATGTTAATGAGTATAATGCAATGTATTTTGGACTTTTTGCAAAACCGCTTTCAGTGTGAAGACACGGAGGAAACTGATTTCAGTGTGGGTGTGCAGGCAGGGACATTTGTGTTCTTGTCATATGAGGTCAAAGAGTGCACATTATGTCAAATGTTTACATGTGGGTTTGTGGATTTTGTGTGACTTTGCTAAATTAGGGTTGGTTTTACTCTGTTAACAGGACTTACAAGTTTACATATCACTTGTCCACTAAAGTGGTACAGTGCTGTATTCGCTTAAATTGGCTTTTAAAATTAAACTGAATTGAATACTTTTGATTTTTGCCATGGATTTTTGTGAAGCACTTTGTAACCTTGTTTAGATAAGTGCTATACAATTATACTTATTATTATTATAATTATTCCCATTTCACAGACCCTGACTCTTCTCACTGTCCAATTTGTCTTTAGAGTTAGTTATCGCCACCTATTGGTTTGGCATGCACACAACATCAGTTGAAGACATGATGTGTGTAAAATAGTTTTTTAACAATATGTGAATAAGATAAATAGATAATAGTTATGATATGTAGATTGCTTTTTTAGAGGGAGTTAGATGACACAACTACATAACATAATAATATAGCTTATTTTCCTAGAGTAATATTATCTATTCACCCTGTGCTGTGTAGCAACTCCACAATGAATTTAGCTTCTTGCAACATTCACTCATAACCTTCTCCCTTGTTTCTGAATCCACTGTCCATGAGTGCCCTCATGCAGTGGACTCAATAGTAGTGTCTACACTCTTTGTGAAATAGTGCCGTCAGACAAGCGTGGCTGAAGATCTTATGAAATAGCCAGACTGTGTTAACACAGTGTTACATTGATTCCTCAAATCAAACACACTTTTCTTCAGTAGCAGGGGTTAAAGTTCTCCTCCGTTGGAATCCAGAGAGGTCTTGTATGAGATCAGAGTATGAAGGGATAAAAAGTGAAGGGTGGGGGGGGCCCTGACGGCTGTTAGAAAAGTCTATTAAAAAGGTAAACATGAACCAACTGCATATAATCCTGTAGTCTGAGGGCATGTAGCTACACACAGGGGAAAAAAGCAGGCACATTTAAAAGGCACAGCAGTTCCTGCCGGCTCTTAACAACAAGCTCATTTAAGTGTACATGCAATGGTGTAATGGCCGTCAGGAATATTGGGAATAAATCCCAGTGGGTCTCCGAATGGGTCAGATGGTCCATTAAGGTTTTAACAGTGTGTTTCATTCAAGTCTTGTAGGAGGTGAGACTGAGCTCGCTGGCCAATCAAAGTGAACGTGCATTAATGCTCTAGATTAATGCAAAAGTAATATGCAGCAGTGTAATCAACATATCGTCAATCCCAACCAACCTAAGCAGTTCATACTCCCTTTATTCATAACATCTTCTTTTGCTTTAATCCCTACAATACACACCTCAGTGCTGTGCTTCAAAACCTGTTGATGTTTCAGACAAATACCAGATCTGATTAAAACACAAGCCAAGCATTAAAACCTCCAGTCATGAAATCTGAACTTACTTTCTGAACGCTGGAGTTTCTCTCTGCCAGATCTCGGATGTGTCACTATTTTACACCTGACATGAACTTACACACATACTTATTTACACACATTCACTATTTAATGAGTCTGAAAAGTGACTGTGAGAGAACGTGGATGTGTGGAGCAGGTTAAAAACACACGCTATGAGCATGATGTAATCCCTAATGTTGTGTGGAGACTCCGCTTGGCGCCTCGCCTATTTTTTCCTCTGAATTATTTAGCAACAGGACGTAACGTGACACTTTAATGGACACACTCACTGAATGCATCAAGAACTAATAATGACGTAACCTCATTTGTCGGGAACATGGGAACATGTCTCGTTTTTTTAGACTTTTCTTTTGCATTGCACATGAAACTTGATTTTGATTTTAACCACTGCTGTTGCTTTTATTATGAGATTTAAACAAGACTTGGAGGAGCCTGTCTTCCTTTTTGTTTCTTTTCTGCTGTTCACTCATCTCTGAGGAACATGCAGGGATTCACTGCTAGGTGAGATCCAGGGCACCTCACTATTAATAGAACTTTGGCTCAGTGCTCCAGGTCTCCTATTTCATCCAACTTCTTCCAGCTCACCTGTCGGTCCCACTCCCATCAGCCCCTCTGACTGTACTTTCCCATACTGGTTTGTCCATGTGAGGGGAGTTTCTGATAACCGTCTATCTATCATAGACATGTGATAAATTCAGGGTGTGACTGGGCAGGTCATGAACATTTCAGTCCTTTTTTTCTAAATATCTGAGCTTTAATACCAAAACAATTGGTTATAAGTGACAAAAACACCTCATTTTGTTGATTGGTTGATTTTTCTGCTGGTTTGTCTCCACACATTTTTATGCGAGACATCCTCATTTGACTCAAGAGTTGGCATTTTTTTCATTTCAAAAGTGATATGTTTTCTATATTTAGTGTTTTCTGAAAATAAAGTAAAGTGTATTGGCATCCCCCAGTGAGTTATTACAAAAGACAGTTGCTCAATGTGCTTAAAAAACTAAATAAAACTAATATTAGTCAGACTGATATTTCGCAAATTGAGCAGAGGCTAAACAGAGGTGAGTCAGTGTTGTGGTTATATAACATGGAGGCTGGTGTGGACAGACTGTCAGCTGTTCTCTTAATATGGGACGACCTCCAGACTATATGCAATATTGAGAAGGGTTTGAGATTCACCTTGAGCATATACACGATCTGAGAGGAAGCAGATGAAATGAAAAGATCCCAAATGGACTCAGATTTCACCCCCTCCTCTTCACTCTGTGTCTGTTCCTCTCAACGATTCTGTTTTGCAGAGGGGTGAGATTTGCCTTCATATCACAAGGGCCTGTGAGCCCTGAGCCTTTTACCTCCCCTCCTGCTCCCTCCCTGCCCCCTCCTTCCCCTCCTCCCCTTCCACCCTTCTCCCTCTGCAGTCTGGGATTCCTGGGATGTCTCCTCTAGTAAAATAAGTCCCTGTCCGGTCCCCTAGTAGACCAGATCACACCATGGAGCTGACATGGCTGCATCTCTGACCGCCCGGGCTGCAGAGTAGCCCTCTGCCTATTAGACTGTAGTGTGTGTGTGTGTGTGTGTGTGTGTGTGTGTGTGTGGTTTTGTAGATGGTATCCCGGTGGCCTGTTACAGGCCGGGATGCTGCTTTGTAAATATTTGGCGTTTTTCACTCACAGCACTATGCTCTGGAGAAGGAGGTAGCATGTCTAACGGTTACCGGACTCTAACGAAAGGACATGCCGGGACAGTGGCTGTCCTTTAACATGGACTCTGTATTCCCACACAATACAGAGGAGTCAAAGACGGCCGATTATTTCTTACCTATAACGGACATGTCAAGCGGTGTCGGTGCTCTCTGACAGTCATGTCTAACTGTTACCGTACTTTGTCACAGCACCTAAATGACCTGAAGAAGGAGAACTTCAGCCTCAAGCTCCGCATCTACTTCCTGGAGGAGAGGATCCAGCAGAAGTTCGAGGAGAGCAGTGAGGATGTCTACCGCACGGTGAGTAGGAAGGAAATGAATGGGAACCTGTTTGAATGGGGATGAATGGGGCTGTGACCGGTTGCTCATCAGAGAACAAGAGAACAACACAATGATCAGTTGATTTTAACTTTGATGATCAGTTTGGAATTAAGCAGGTAAATGAAAGAGCTGAGCTGTGCCTTTATTATCTGAGATCATTTGAATCATGGCAGTCCTACAGAGGCACTGAGCCACTTCCACTGCTTGTTGACCCAGCTGCTGCACTGACCTGAGTGATGTGACCTGCCATGTGTGTGTTTGACCAAGTGCTTGTTTTTAGTTGTGGCCTCCCAGTGAAGGACTACACATTAACTAGCAGTTTGTTCAGGAGCTCTAAGTCTGTGTGTGTGTGTGTGTGTGTGTGTGTGTGTGTGTGTGTGTGTGTGTGTGTGTGTGTGTGTGTGTGTGTGTGTGTGTGTGTGTGCTTTACTGTATATTGTCTGAACAGTATCGTTTTCTCAGTTGTTTTTCTACACTCATACCAAACATATACACCATATTATTGCTGATACTGACCGCACGTATTCCTTGTTCATTCATATGTTGGCACATTTGGCCTCATGTTACCTTATTTAAAGGTAATTCTGGTCCTACACCATGTGTACAGATCATTATTTGGATCAATACTAAGCAAGATAACCTGAGTTGAAGCATTGAAATGATTTTAAATTGTATTTCCTTCGAAGCTCTTGTATGAGTATTTGTGATCAATATCTAAGGACTTGAAATATAAACATTTGTGCTCCTCAGAGTAAGTTATTGCCTCAGATGACCTCATAAAGTAGTTTTCATACCTTAGGGTTGCCCTTCAAAAAAATCTGTCATAATACAGAGAGCTGACATCACAATTTGAGCTTCGAAAATTATATTTGTTAATAGCAAAGGTCAGATATCACAATATGTAGTACTTATACTTTATTACTATTAGTACTATTTGGCAAAATAACCAAATTTACCATACATGTATTGTCTCAGTCCAAGTATTTGCTTTTTTCTGTTCTCTACTGTTGATCATCATTGAGCTTTGGACCGATGATCAAAAAAGGGAACTTAAAGTGAAATATCACTTTGAGCTCTGGGGACTTATTATGGGCTGTTTGACATTTTCTGCAACTAATTATAACATAAACAAAGGAAAATGAAATAGGGAAACATGCTACACCATTCATGTGCATGAATTGTACTGTGTTTTTATACAGTTCCCTCTATGTTGCCATTAAGATAATCCTTCTGTGCCGCCTTTACTTGTTTACACTGAACCAAACATGCTGACATGTGATTTAAAAAAAACAGCAATTCCATGTCCGTACATTTTAAACAGAACATTGGAATAAATGTGCAACATTCCCGAGTTGACCAGGCTGCATAACTGATGAGTGTGTTCTCCTGTGTTCCTCTGCATGTGTGTGTGTATTACATGCTCCTACAATAAGGTGACCCCGCTCAGCTGGTGTCTGTTTGCACGAACCAGTCGACATTTAAACCTCCCTTTCTCCCTCGCTTCATTCCAAATCCCTCATGATGATCAGCAACTCTTTGAAAATTAAATGGCTGCTTGAGCCAGCTGAGCGGGACCTGCGTGCTTCACACCAGCACACACTGAGTAAACTGATCGCACCTCACACAGCCACAGAACTGGACTTTAATCCTTGTGCTCGACAAGCTGATTCTCTGTGTGGCTGAAGGTTAATCAGACTAATCACGGTTTTGATTGGAGATCAAATTTTTTGCACTGTGGTGTTATCAGACCTGAGCTACTCGGGCACATAGTGATCCTCCCATAGCTTGACAGAGTCTATTTATGGAACAGGCTTGAGTACACTGATTTATTTATCTCCTGTATTCATGTGAGGGTCAACATGTCAGGAGACACACTTTGTTACATGTGGAGGTGTGTGTTTATGTATCTCTCTTCACTATGTGGTCGATTATATCACTGTATTTTATAGAGCATTTATTTTCAGTCATGTCAGTAGATTATATACTTTATAATTTAGGCACAGTATATTTGTTATGAATTATATACACACACAAGTGAACAATGGTCTGGGACTAAAGGTTTTGGATACCTTTAGTTGAAACGTGGCTATAATTAGCATCTGGGGCTTAAAGAATTGTAGAGCATATTTAGCTGATTTTAGGGTTGTAGCTGATGATTGTTTTTATCAGAATTATCTGTTGATTATTTTTCTGATTGTTCAATCTTTAAAATGTCAAAAAAAACAAAAAAGTCAGAAGTTTACCAGTTCAAAATCCAAAGGTACACATTTGTGAAGTGGACGTTTGCTTATGTTGCTTTGAAAATGACACTGTTGTCCCTCAGTTAGTTTTAAATAAACACGGATGTAACCCTTTGTTATGGATTAAAACAGAAGGAGCAGGGTCATCATTAGATGTGAACCTGTCAGTGGGTGATAAGTCATTGTAGCAGTGTAGGTGTGTGAAGCCATCTCTCTCCCTCTTCCTTCTCTGAATGGTTATAAGTGAATCTGTTGCTGAGGGCCTACAGGCCAGGAGGGGCCAGAATAGCAGGTGCGCTGTGATGGGTGTCTATATTTAGAGCTGTTTGCAAGATGGGAAACTGTGTCTCTTACTGTAAACCATGTTGAAACACACACGGGATTACTTGTTCCTGTCTCATGCGTGTGGTACATTATTTATCGTGAGAGAATTTAGGCAAATCATGTGCTATAATTAGCTATGAGCATAATGCTTGGTCATATGTTGCTTTAGTTGTTGTTGCTCCTGCAGCGATCACTTTTACGAGAATAATTGTTCTGAGTAACATTATGATTGAAATAATCAGGGAATCAATGAGTCTTGATCTAATACAAGTAACCCAAAAAAACACACTCAAGTATTGTGATCAATTATTCCATGTTTATCTGTTTTACCAAACAAAACCCACCTCCATGTGACTTAGAATTAACTTATGTTATTATTTTTTCTTACTGTAAATAACTGCAGAGAACTGTGAGAAATGTCCATCATCCAGTTTTCCAGAGCAACAGAGAATGAGTCCTCATAATGAAGAAGCTGCAACCAGTGAATTGTTGATTAATTGTTAAACCTTGAAAAATGTACTGATGTAAAGTTGCCTATAAGCCTATTATTGAATTGTCCTGATTTTTGGCTATCTGAAAAAACATGTAGTTATTTTCTCATGCCTCAAAATAAAAGTAAAATCATATACCTACTTACAAATATTTTGAAACAACACAACCTCTGTGTCCTCTGGTCACATGTACATGATAAATGTGCACGTGTGATGGTGTGTGCTGTGTTGTGTTGAGCGGTCGTCATGGATTTCAGCAATTTGTTTAAGGGTAGATTTCAGTCTACTAGTGTCGGTACACGTGTCGCCCCAGCTCTCTGAGAGTGTTATCGACACAAGTAAACCTCCCTGGCAGGGACGGGGGAAGGTCATCAGACTCTGACATGCACGAAGAGGCAAAGAACACAGAAATAGAGGGAGGACGAGGCAGGACAGGAAAGAGAGAGGAAAATACAGGGCGGCTTATTCTGTTGAAATGAGCGTGAGACAATCTGCAGAGTTAAAGGTTGTAAAACCAATGAGAGCAATCATCTCATCCATCAGACACACAGATAAACTGTCCTCACTCCTGTCCTGAGGTCAGAATGGAAAGAATGAGCTCCACCAATCCCATCTGTCCTCTAGCCCAGTTTAAGATCCCTGATTGGCCCTAAAACGTCCCATGTGGAGTCCAGCAGGTAAACAAACTGCAGAGTTTAGCCTTTGGCCCCAGTGGTAAGTATCTGAGCTTCCCTGAATTCTCCAGCTCTAAATATAACAGTCGTGACAGCTCAGTCAGATGCTCCGCACTTCTGATACACAACACCCACCAGCAGTGATTCACTCAGCAGAGATGGAGGCCGTGATGGAGAGATGTGACTGAGGAGACGAAGTGAGAACGTGACATGTCGGGAGGAGAGACATTCAGACAAATCCCAGTAAACATAGAAACTGTTCAAAACTGTTTTGAATCTCCCAGAATCTGTCGTCTTTTTGGTGTATAGAATCTTTACTCAAGTATATATTATATTCCTTATATACATACACAATGATCCTGAAATTGATTAAACCACCTAGGCTCTTTTTGTCACTACAATATATAACAAGCTGTGCTTTAAGGCTCATTGAGTCCAGGGGGCATGGTGGAGCAGTGATAAGTCCTAGTTCGATCCCGGTTCGGCTGGTGTGGAGTGCAAAGATGTTTATTTATAGCTCAGCTGGTCACAAACTATGTGACTGATTGATTGATTGATTGATTGACTGATTGATTGATTGAATGACGCTGTTTTTCTCCTGTTGCAGAACATCGAGCTGAAGGTGGAAGTAGAGAGCTTGAAGCAGGAGCTCCAAGAGAAACAGCAGCTTCTGGACAAAGCCCTGTAAGTCCATGAATAATAATCATTATTGTTGTACTGCTTCAACCCTTGAAGTAAGATTTTGTATGGCATCAAAACTTCGAAGGTCTCTCCAGCCTGGCTGATGTCGACTGACCAGCCACAGCTCATGAAACATCAGTGCATCATTTTCATGTGTTGGCCACATTGACTTTGTTTAATTGTGTGGTTTCACAGTTGCCAGATATAAAGATGCTTCAGTGGATTAAGATGATGATGAAACTGATTTTCATTAGTGTCAGATCTTTGTGTTTTTATGTGTGGTTGTGAACTCACCAGAGATTAGTTGGGATTCTTGTGTCTTCATATGTCATGTAGCAGCTGATCAAAGTGTTTTTCTGTTTCGTTAGTGTTGTATTAAAAAGCAATCAGCAGAGCGTCTCTGTCCCGTGAGTGGACTTTGACTTCTTGATTGTTGGGGCCTGCACTACTTTAATTTGACATTAAAGAGAGAAAATCTTTCTACTCCTGAAATTGTCAGAGATGCAACTTAAAGGTCGAGGTTGTTGACCTTTAAATTCATCATCATCATCGTCATTGGGCAGCTGTTGGTGCTCTTACAAAACCCACTCTGGTTCTTATTACCTGTTTCTATTTTAGCTGCTGTTGTTGCTCCCTCTCTGCTCATCCTTTACTCTGATTGGAAGTTACATGATTTGAAAAGCTGTTTGATGAGAGCAAAGATGATTGTGACAATGAAGCTGGTTATTATAATATGAATCTCTGCTATGCTGCTGGTGACAGTGTTTCTACTTTATATTTTAATTCTATATTAGATATTGTTTGGTGTGGTTATTTGTTGACCACCACTGTTGGGAACCATGACCAATTCAGCCCAAAATAAACACGGAGGATTTGCTTCTGTGCTTGGAGCAGAGCCTTACCAATATTGGTTTGCCGCTATTACCTACTGTTTATGTTTGCTGGTATGAAAAGGTTTATTCTACAGAATGAACAATGCAGAAAAGGTGCATTTTTACTTTTTACAATACAATATAATACAGATATGGTTATTTTCTCAAGTCAAGTTCAATATATTTGGTTTGATTTGTGTTTACTTTTTATTTATGATAATTCGTAAAACATTTTATGGTTAAACTGTAAAATATCAGCTAATATATTGATATTGGAAGTTTTTTACTCTAAAATTGACTTATTCTTATTCAACATATTCTTGGATTTAAGTCCTGCTGCTTTCCTGGTAGTTTGAACTATTTATATGCACACATGTATGTGACGTTACTGAATCTTCTAACGTCTTACAGAATGGGTGGTGTTTAAGCTTGTCCACTACAAATAAAGGACACTTGTCCAAGAGACAGACATTTGCATTACTCAGACTGGTTCAAAATATCTCAGTTATTCGAGCTGTTGCATGTGGTGGACAGAGTTAAAAACGTATGTAGAGAGCATCCAGAACGAGACTCAATGGCGACAGAGTGGCGTGTGCCATTCTGGGAGAAGGAATTCTGGGATAGGGTTGTTGACTGACTAAGTGATATAGACAGATGCTTGCACAGTTGGATACTAAAGGAGTGTGGGGGACACTTCGTCATGAGCCATATAATGAGGTTGTGGGAGAACACAAAGGAACGGGATGTTTCTACATGTAAAATATTTATGTTGCATGCTTTCAAAATGTGTTTCAGTTAATTATTTTACCACACAAATACATAAACACTTCACTAACACAACTGGACAAACACAAAAGGAAAAAAGACCCCAATTGAATCCACTGCTGTAGACAATGTGAACATCACTTCTGTGAGATGGTTTTTATGACAATGAAAGTCTTGTACCATGGGAGAGACACAATCAATCTGTGCTCTTCAGTGGAAATGAGTTCCCATGAGCACCGTTACAGACAGGAAAGTGATGACATCATATTATTCCTTTGTTCCTCACTACTGTCTCCACCGTGTCATAACGCTGACCCTCTGACAACATCTGTACGAGTACATTTGGGCTGTGTTGAGTCTGATAGCTGACAGATGTGGTGATTGAGTCTGATTTCTCTTGGACAGCACGACAGCAGAGAGCTTAACCAATCACAATGAGGCAGAGCTGCAGAGACGGTGTCAGGAGAGGCAGCAGGAAATCGACCACATGCAGCAAGTGCTCGAGACCAAGATCCAGCTCCTGCAGGAGGTCGGTCTTCTTCCTTCTGCTTTTTAAGAAAACTCAAAAGTGCCTCAGAAGTAGAGATCATAACAGTTTCCATCTCTGTGTGTTTCCAGGAGGCCCAGCTGGCACGCAGCGAGGCCGAGCGGATGGTCTCGCTGGCTGGATCACACTCCCACGCCTCTCTCCTCTCCCTAGACATCCCCATGGAGGACATCCCAGAGGATGAGAGGCCTCCAAGCGTCCTGTCCCCATTCAACACCAGCAAAGACAGGTACAGAGGGACTGTATATAAGAATGCAAATGTCCGAGGCACTTGTGGACAGCAGGTGTTACTGACTGACCTTGCCTCTGTGTGTGCAGGTTAATAGAGGAGCTGACCAAAGAGCTTCGCTCCAAAGAGGCTGTCATCACAGAACTGAGCGGAGAGAAGACGACACTCACACTCAGAGTGGGAGAGCTGGAGGGACAAGTTCAGGAGCTGTCGTCATCTCTGCTGCAGAAGGACAAGGACGTAGAGGTATAAAAGCTCCCTTCAACGACAACTTACAAGCGAAGGGGTTTTCAATCTTTGCCCCACTCTTTTTGTAACCTGTGAAAAACTTTTAAATGTAAATAAGTAATTGTCTTTCTATGAGCTATTCCTTCCTCATGTATGTGAAGTATGACAGCAAAAGCCTTTAAAATGTACCCCGCCCCTCTATTCTTGCTGCATTCCTCTGGACCACCATGTTTTTTCTGGTATGGCTTCTATTCTAGAAAGAGGCTCCTGAAGCAGCAGATGTGACATTCCTCCGCCTTATTTTAACAACTATTCATGTGGGTCATAAGAGCAGTTTACACGCCCAAACCACTACGTAAATAAACACAGACACTGATGTATGCACATGCATTCTCACACACTCACACACCAGTTAAAGATCATGAGGTCATCTGTTAAGAGCTCATTTAATATATTAGTGCAGGTTTATTTGGTCACTTTCCTGTTTCTCTGTGCATTCTCTTCCTCCATGAATCATGAGGTTGAATATTATTGATTTTTTTCTATTCTTAAGTTAGTATGTGCAGTGGGCTTATCATCTGTCTTCTGTTTTTCACAGTTCTATCAGGAGGAACTGGGTCATGAGAGGCTGCGTATCGAACAGGAGATGCAGGTAAGGGAATCCCTGAATTTCAGCACTTCAGTCAAGTGTTTAAAACAACTTTGGATCATTATCCTTCACGTGTTATTGTTCAATTTTCCACTCAGTGTCAGAGCACTATCACATGCGCTTGTTGTTGACAGACTCTGCCTCCTTATGGAGAAGTGACACATAGCATTTTCACACCAGAGCTGACAACTATACTTTTGAATCATATTGTCAGTTTATCGTTGTAGTGCAGAAACAGTTGTAAAATATGGAGTTTGTGAATGTTAATGGTCTGTATTTTATAGAAGGCTTGTCTACACACACAATACCGGCACAGCCATCAGGGGCTGGGGGATTGAACCACCAACCTCCTCATCCAGAGTCACAGTCACAATATGCAACTACGTTACACCATTGCTGAAAGAACTGTTAACAAACTCATAGTAAAAAGTAAACGTCTAAAGTGACACTTTGCTCGTCTTTGTGCGAAAATATCGTCAAACATCATCAAACATTGTGACTCAGTGGCTTATTCCAGTCAGACTGCCAAATGCATTCATACTAAAGTGCATCTAAAGCACGCAAAAAGAGTTTATTAAAGCTGCGGTGGATGGAACCAGACGTGCACCAGTGAAAGTGCTGTCCATCTCACCGAGGGGTTAATTTCATCACTTTAAGTGCCAGAATCTCATTACATTTACAGGCAGTGACATCCTCAGGGACACATTTCTCCACAGATACATAATGGAACTACAAAATGGAGAGGGATCATTATCCTGACAGCATCTCTCTCCACCCTTAGTCCTTACCATTTGTTAGTCATTTAAATTGATAATTATAGCTTCATAGGTGTTGCATAACCTGCTCAGGGCTGGTTCTTGTTATTTGGCAGTGGCCTGGATGTGTCACATGATTTGTTGCAAACATAATTTTTTGCTCTGGCGCTTTGACTTGTAAATCAGTTTTGGATGAAGGATGCAAACGTACTTGGCTGGCTCCTTCTGGCTCAGATTTCACACAGGGTGCATGTGGGCGTGAAACTGTGCAAGTGTGTATCGCTTAGTGTGCACCATAAAAAAAAAAAAAAGAGCTGTATGTTTAATGATGGACAACCACACTGTGTGTTAAAAAAACACCTGGGAGCCGGTGCATAATAATCTTTATAGAAAAAGTGTTTTCTTTATATACAGTAGGATTTTTTTTTTCACCCCTGTCCATTTGTTTTTGGGTTGGATTGTTGGTTTGTAAGCAAGATTACACAATAATAGATGAATTGACTGATTTTCATGAAAGTTGGTGGAAGAATGCGACATAGGCCCAGGAAGAATCCATTTCATTTTGGTGTGGATCCAGATCAAGGGGCAAACCCAGGAATTCTTTTTCACTTTTGTTGTTAGATAGGTTGTTTTTAAAATTGATATCTCAGAGAATATTACATGGATCTTGCTGGAAAAAAATCTGGATCTATGAATTTGAATGAGGTTTTATAAGGGGGTGTGAAACAATATTGGAGGCAGAAAAGTACTTAATCAACAACTAGTTTGTCTCATTTTGTCCCTTTAAATTATAACATTTTACTGTGATGAAACGGTGAGTGAGAGAATCTGTTCAGCTGTTTTCTACACACTCAGCTGCATTTGCATCTCCTCACAGAGATCTAAAGAGATCATTTGAGGATCAGTGTAGATGGGGTCTTGTCTTGTCTCTCTGTGTGTGTGTGTGTGTGTGTGTGTGTGTGTGTGTGTACACATTCCCCTGAGGTGCCCTCTTACATATGTGCGTGTGTGCATCTCGCTGGTTTGCAGTTTAGTGGCTCTGGTTTCAGCCGGGTCGTTGATGGGTCAGGTTGACCTTAAACTAATCTGCGACCCTGACACTGATATCAAGTTGTGTTGTTTCAGACGGACACCCGCCATAAGAGCTTTTAATTAGTTCCCTAGACACCACAGCCCTTCAGATCAAATCTGTGTCTGGAGAGAAAGGGGGAAGCAGGAAAACATCGCCTGAAACCTCTTACCACAATTATGTCCAGGATTTCCTTTTCAAGAATAAATTGTAGTGATTTGTGCACTGCAAATTGCCTGATTGTGTATACTCTTTGAAATATGCTTGTATTTATGAACATACATTTTGCAAAGTATATAATAGTACAATCACAAAATATATAAATGGTATATTGCATTTCTAGACTTATTATTCAGACCGACCCTTCCAACATGTGTTTCTTTCTAAAATATCTGATTTAGAGAAAATTACTCAAACCCAGCAATTAAGCCTTTACCAACAATCAGGGGCCTTAAAAGAGCCACAGGGGACCACAGTTCTGCCTCTTACATTGATGTAGAAGATCACACAGGAACTGCTTTGAGGATGGAAGCATATGGGCGGTCGACATCTGTTTTGAAGTGACCACGTGGCAGCATGACCTGTGTGTGCGCCCTAAGGAAAAGAAAGATTGCGATCACTGTGGAGACAAGTAGAAAGACCTGGTTGTTTTACTTTCACAGTCAAACCATTGTTGAAATATCTGCACCATGACATCAGGAAATACTAATAATAATCTTTAAGCAAAATCATGTTTTGACTCAGTGTGCTGGTGAAAATTACAGTGGTCCAGCGACGGCCAAGACATCAGTATGATTTGAGTTCACATTAATGTGTCTTCAATTCCATTTCTATAGATTACTTACAGGACAGTAGCAATTACAACCGTCGTAATGAAGCTGAAAAGTGTATAAAATTATTATATAATACATTGTCATGGTGCCAATGTAATAATGACTTCTATTCAGAGTTGATATTCATATTTTACCCCACATAGCTTCATCCTAGAAGCTAGTTCCAAAGCTCACTGATCATTATGTTTGTTATTGAGAAAACATGCTTTTGTCTTCAGCCTGCAGAGCCTAGTGACCTTATAAAGCACATGACGCATGAATGATGAAGCACTAATGATCAAACACTAATGAATGACTAAAGGTCATGACCCTGAATAGAACAGAACAATATTCCAAGGTACATACATAAAAGTAGGTCTTATTTATTACTGTGGCTAATTAACTGCAACTGACTCATTGTTGATTTATTTTATTTATTGATTAATTCAAAAATAGATGAATTAATTGTTTATTATGTATATTTTCTGTCAGACCAACAGTCCAAAACCAAATAAACAGAAAAAGTTAGGACGTCTTGTGCTCCATACATTACTTAAACAATTATTGACCATTCAAATATTTGGAAGTTGATTTTAGCCACTTGACTAATAAATTCATAATTTAATTTGTGGGACTTAATTTCATATGCACAGGTTTTAAAATAAAAATAAAATACTGGAAAATAGTAACTTTAGTGTGATAGATTTGCTTTATCACAGAATAGAAAAGAATATTACAAAATTGTATGTATGTATATGTAACAATATTATATTGTCATGAAGATACAAATTCAAACACACATGTAAGTATTATTATAAATTATATATATAATATAGTGTGTATTATCCAGAGCATCACTAATGTTTCCACGTTAGTGAGCGTGTAGACGTTCAGTCAGCCGAGCAGAGCTCAGTAAACCGGGCAGGAGCAAGTGACAGACTCCCGGGGGAGCATCACTCCATCGTTTAAACAATAAACCTTTAGATGAAGCAGATATTCACTGGACGCAAGACACATCAACGTGTGTGTGTTTCAAAAATAAAACTCATCAACAAGAGTTGGAACAGTATATATTAAACCTGTTTGACCACTGCACCGGGTTTCCTCCTCCACCCCCGCGTCCGCTGAATGGTTCGCTCCGCCGCTGCAGGTCTGCTTCGTGCAGCCTCGTCGCTATCAGCCGGAGGATCGAGTCCAGTGTATGTGTGTGTGCGTGTTTGTCTCCCGCTGTATGTGTCGGTATCGGCCCTGAAATGAACGAGGAGTCCGCTCCTCAGAGACGGACACCGGGGGGAGGACTCAGACTGTCCCGGGACGCCTGTTACATCTGCGAGCTGCGGGTTATTATCACCGATCACCGGCAGTAATGACCGGTAATGACGCCTCGCGGTGCGGCTCGTGTGTCCGTGACAACCGGGGGATGGTGCCGAGGAGCGCGCGGTGCTGTGGAGGAATCCTGAACACATCCCACGTTTAATACTTGACGAGACAGTGACATTAGTGGGGAGATGCGCCATGTTCCCGATGCACCTGCACCTCAACGGTGATCCTGGGCTGATGGAAAACCTCTCAGTGACGGTCCCAGCATTTATCAGCCTGCTTTACCTCACCGTGCTACCAAGAGTCACATGTGCGACCATTCTCCACCAGCCTGATCACTGCTTCCTCTACCTCATCTTTAAGCCAATGAATCAAATGCCATTGAAAGGACCAGTGTCATGAGAAGCTTAACCCCACATCAGATGCTTTTATCTGGACAAGAGTGTGTTTTCTTCACACTGAGGATCACAGGGCGTGCTGGAGCCAAAGCCCAGCTGACATTTGTGAGAGGTGGGGTACACCCTGGACAAGTCACCTGCCCATCACAGGGAAACAACCATTCACGCCCAATTAACCTAACCACAATCTGCATGTTTTAATACTGTGGAAGGAAGAGAAAAACTCCACCAAGAAAGACCCCAGCCTCACCGTGATTCAAACTGGGAGGCGACTAACCCAGTGTCTTCAAGTGACAGCAAATCTCTTCATTTGCACCTACATCATCATAGACCTGTGGAATGCTCGATCTCAAGATGAAGGAGACGTGTCGCATTTGTGGCCGGGAGCTCTGTGGCAACCAGAGGCGATGGATCTTCCACCCCACCCCCAAGCTCAACCTCCAGGTGCTGCTGTCCCATGCCCTGGGGCAAGAGCTGACCCGGGACGGCAGAGGGGAGTTTGCCTGTTCCAAGTGCACCTTCATGCTGGACCGCATGTACCGCTTCGATACGGTCATCGCCCGTGTGGAGGCCCTATCCATCGAAAGGTTGCAGCGGCTCCTGCAGGAGAAACACCGGCTGAGGCAGTGCATCGGCGGACTCTATCGGAAAACTAACTCAGAAGAGGGAACAGTTTCTGTTGGTGGAGGTAATGAAGTACCAGGAGATGGCATGGTGGACATTTCGGGTCTCACTCATGCAAAGTACTGTGCCCTGCTCCAGGATGATCTGGTCTACTCTTTGTACGAGTCCTGGGCTGACGACAACCTAGACTGTCAACATCACCACCACCCGCAGTGTCCTGCAGGCCCGGGGTCAGAGATTACAGTTGCTGGCTCCCAGCGCTGTTTGCCCAGCACTCCCAGGAGGTGTCGAGGATGTTCCCACTGGCGGGTGGCAGACTCTGACTATGAAGCTGTTTGTAAGGTGCCCAGGAAGTTGGCAAGGAGCATTTCATGTGGACCATCAACAAGATATTCAGCCAGTTTTATCGGAGTAGGAGGTGGTGGAGAAAAAGACAGACTAAGTGTTGACGATTCAGAAGAACCCCCCTCCTCTCTAACTCTGGTCCCTGGTTCGCAGGACCCCTCAAGGACATCAGACAGTGATCGCACCCTGGCCGGACATGCCAGCTCCAGCCACTCTGTAGCATCCCTAGAGGTAGCTGAGGAATACATCCAGTCTGGAGTCATAACAGATGGTCCTCTGAGCTCCCCCAAGGACCCCACAGATGACCAGATATTCGACTCCCTCTCTGATGAGCACATGGGAGCCCCACATGGTCAAGCCTCACCTGGGCCCAGCCTCTCTCTGGCCCTCTGTTTGCTGCAGAGCTGTGCCATCTACCGGCCAGTCCGGAGCTCTAAGGGGAGCAAGCTACCAGTGCTGCTCCGGCAGAGCACCAGAAACGGAGGCATGAGGCTGGGATTCCCTGATCCTGTCCTTGGAATTTCGTATGGAACTCCAAACAGAGAAAGTTACATCCGAATGCCAACACCTGAGCTGGAGTCCCCTCTGATCAGACTGGATCAGAACTTCAACCCAAATGACATGGAGGATATATTAGAAGATTTGTACAAAGAGTACCCTCGCCCACCTCCACACCAGGTATAAAACCCTGAGTGTTTCATTACTGTGGGATGATGACACTCGGTGGAGAAGAAGGATTTTTGCCTATGCACCACAAATCTGCAATAACTGCTGCCTCGAGTGGACCAGTCTAACAGGCTTTAATCTTTGACAAGCAATTGGTGCAGCCTCCCCACTAAATGATAATTCTCACACATTATCTTACCGTGATTAGCACCATAATCCAGCTGTCCGTCACTTAAATCCTACCACAGCCTCACCCACAAGCTTTTATTCAGGAGAATGGGAACTATGGTAATGGGTCTGTTTCCTGCTTAGTTATCTGTGTGTTAGAATACATTACATGAGCAGTCAGGTGTGTAAGTGGTGAAACTCGACATGGCCTAATTTCCTAGTGTGTGTGTGTGTTCACTCATGTACAAAGAGGTCATTGGTTATGTAAACAAATTGGAAGTAAAGAGTAAAACCAATGGCATTTTGCAGAATTTTATTGCTGTGGATCCATGTTTTTCTTCTGCTACAGCTGGTAAATACTCTGAGGCATGAACACGGCCTGTAGACAGATAACTCTTCCAGTATTTCCAGTTTAATTTACGTTGCAGCACCAGATTTTCTGCACTAGTACATAAAGAGAGGCGTGTGTCAGTGCTAAGCGTACGTGCAAAGAGCCCTAATAATCATCTGTTCATCATTATAGTTTTTGGAGGGTGTGCGTTTGAATGAGATGATCTTCTTTAATAAGTGTGCGTGATCTTGGTGCAGGGGCTGCTGACAGAAATAGGTTAGACGTGGGGGGAGACATTAAGACTGTGACTCCACTACTGTCCTATTTTCACCCAGAGCCCTTGAGGCAAAATGATCCACGCAATGCCAGACCACCCTGCTGTCTCAATGCTGGTTGGCTGCCGCAGCAACATGAATTTAGTGATAATGTTATTTTTTTATTTTATCTATATTAAACCACATATTGGTTATTGTAAATTAATGTTTCATCAGTGTGTATCATGGCAATATCCTCCCCTTCAGTTTTTCTTTGGAAGTTGGAATTATTCATACACTGATGTATGGATCAGTGGAAATGATGTATGGAAAGTTATGCAGCCTTCAGGCATATTTTCTGAAAATTTGCTTTTATTGGTTTTAATTTTTTTAAATATTGGCTTAATTGTCTTTATTACAGAGTCTTGTTGAGGAGCAGCAAAGCCAGCTGAACCAGTATGAGTGTGCGGCCGGTCAGTGTGTCAGCGAGCTGCAGAAGGCCCAGCTCCACGTTCAGTCTCTGCAGGCCAAGATCCACGAGAGCGAGGCAAACAATATGGTATGACACGTAAAAACCCCTCTTTGCAGCTTGATATGTTTGTTAAAAGCAAACTTGTGGCCTGATTACGGCCTGATGACAATTTCTGTCTTCGTCTGTAGAAGCTGCAGGAGAACCTGAAAGAGATGGAGTTTGAGCTGCGTTCACTCCGCCAGGCAGCTCACAGTCAGGAAAGAACAATCCAGGACCTCACGGAGTCAATGAGCACAAAAGACAGTGAGGTGTGTGTTTGTTTTTGTGTTGTTTGTCACTGTGAGGTGATGCCTGCTCCAGTGGAGAAGGTGCTCATGCATATTCATTCTGCTATAAGGCTCAGGAGCTGTATCAGATGATTGAAGGGCAGAACGCCACGCTGTGCAAGCTGCAAGAAATAGTCCACCGCAACCAGCTCTCTCAACGCAAGGTGAGACCTGATACACATCCTTGTTGATAGAGAGACTGCTTGTCTCCAGGCTAATTTTCTGCTGTTTGTGTGACCTTGGTCCGTGGCTGTTCCTTCTCCAGGTTCCAGAGGGGGCCAGTGAGTCCTTGACGCTCGCCCAGCTGCAGACTGAGCTGGTGGGGGTGCAGAGCTCCCTGTTCTCCCTTGGTCTGGAACTGGAGTCCAGCCAGAGGAGTCTTAGACAGAGCCAGCGGCAAGGAGACGACTTAGTGAGATTCAAGGACAGACTAAACTCTGATCTGCAGGAGGCGCTGCAGCACCGGGAGGTCACGGAAAAACACAACCAGGTCAGTGTGTTGTGTGAGGAAATTAAACATTCTCTCGCCTTGAAGTGTTGACAATTCAATGTGCGTGTAACCGCTCATCCCTGCGCTGTAGGACCTGCGCTGTGCTCTCCAGAAAACTCGCTCTGAGCTGCAGGCTAAAGAAGCAGCTCTGAAGGGGAGCGAAGCAGAGAAACTCGCTGTGGTGCAGGAAAAAGAAACAGGCATCGCGCAGCTCAAACACTGCCTGAAGGACAAGGAGCAACAGTTAGAGGTAACACACAGACATACCTGCACACTTTGCACACACACAGTATGTGGATACACACATACACAGATTTCTGATCCTGTCTAAAAACCTTTATCTCTGTAGGAGTACTCAGACATGTTGGATTCAACAGCAAGCTCCAAATCAAGAGATGCTCTGCTGGAGAAACTTAGAGAGCGTATTAAAGACAGAGACAGAGCTCTGGAGGTAACGCACACACACACACACACACACACACACACACACACACACACACACACATTCATATACACAATGATACTGAAGACTGCTGTGTCATGTGGATCACAGTACAATAGACTGGGGTTCATGGGAAAATATAAAGGTTCTTCATGAGAAAAGAGTAAAGTGTGCATTTTGTAGAAAGAGCCGGTGGTAGAGAGTTATGCAAAATCCCTCACAAAGCAGTGAGTCAGCATAAAATTCCGCCACAGACCGGGGGGAAAACATCACTATTGTCCTTTTAAATCCTGTGGCAACCACACAGCAGTGGTGGAGAAGTGCTTAGATGTGAGAACACAATGCACTGTGGTATTTTATAATAAAATGTACCATGAACAGTGTCCTCATTTTCCCTTAAAAAAAATTTAATTTTGATTTGATCAATTTGTGATGAATAAAGAACAATTGAATCTTTCATAATGGCTCATTTTTGCTGTCAACCTCAAAAGTGAACAATGCATAGATGATGAATGATGCAGAATAGGCAGTGGTGTGAGTTTCCATACCTCTCGCTTTCTGCAGCGCTCCATTGACGACAAGTTCCGCTGTGTGGAGGAGCGTGAGGCCCAGGTGAGGAGTCTGCAGCTGGCTCTCAGGGAGAAGGAGCGAGACTTGGAGAGACTGAGCTGCATCCTGTCCAACAACGAAGAGACCATCACGGTACGCTCATTACACCCAAAGATATCAGACCCGCTGGTTTATGCTAATGGCCAGGGTCCAGTTGGTTAGTTGGTTAGTCTTTTTGCCCACAGTATCTGATCTGATCCTGCTGTCTGTGTGGTTACACCTGTGATCTTGACTACTAGAGTCTGGACGGTTTGGTTCGAGTTAAAGAGCTGGAGCTGGAGCAGGCGGCCGAGGCCTACAGGAACCTCCAGTGGCTGAAGCAGCAGAGTGAGGAGAAGGAGAGAAACACTCTGAGAGAAAAAGAGACCATCATCAACCAGCTGCAGGCGGCACTGCAGAGCCGCAGCCAGGAGACTCAGGTAACACACACACACACACACACACACACACACACACAGAGTGAGAGAGAGTTTTATAGCCTTTGTTAACAATACTTGTTTGCTGTGCAATTTTCGAAGCAGAGAACCAGCCCAGGTAGACAAACCTGTGTTGCTTGTTTTCACTTTAATTTTATGTGTGTGTGTGTGTGTGTGTGTGCGTGTACAGGATCTGACAGCCGCCCTCGTTGCCCGAGTGCAGGCCGGTCCCACTGAGGTTGTGGAAGAGCTGAAGGCTCGGCTGACACTCAAAGAGAAACTGTTCCAGGAGCTGCTGTCAGACCGCAGCCGCCAGTCTAATGAACACCAAGCGCGGGTCCAGGATCTGTTCAACACTCTCAGCTCCAAGGACCAGTATCTGCAGGTATGCACTGTGACTGTGCATAAAACTGTGTGGAACTAAAATAAGTTAGAAAAACTTCAATGCTTCCCTCTGTCTCTCTCAGGATTACTCCTACAGACTGTCCTTAGTGATTAATGAGCGGAGCGGCCAGCTGCAGGAGCTACGCAGACAGATGTTGCGACGAGAGCAGGAGCTGCACGAGGTGAGGCGGGACAAGGAGAGGGAGTTAGGAGGAGAGATGGAGCACCTGCAGAGTCTGCTCAAAGAGAAGGAAGCCTTTATCAAGGTATCAGTCCCGCATGCATTCCCTTGCTCTTGTTTCCTGTATATCTGAAATTCACAATGTACTTTATTCAACAGAAGCTGATGCAGGGCCAGGAAGAGGCAATGCAGCTGTCTTCTAAAGAGAGTGAGGAAGAGATGAAGACTCTCCAGGAGGAGCTGCAGCTGGTACTGAGGAAGGAGAGAGAGGCTCAGGTATCTGCGTGGACCCTGAGATATTGTCTTTATCTATACTTCACTGAGGGGGGGACCCTGATTTACAATGATACTGAGTTAAATTACTGAGACAGAAAATCAGAAAAGTCATACCGTCTTGTCCTCTTCTTGCAGGAGGAGCTCTCTGCTCTGCGTTTATCTTTGGCTCAGCAGCAAGTCGAAGGAGTTGCCACAAAAGACAGCTCTGATCCCCAGGTAGGATTTTTTTCTTTATTCAGTCAGATGATATTTAGAGGTTTGTGCTGAGTTGTGCATTTACTCTTCATGTCCTTCCTCCTCCACCCTGCCTGCCGATGTGATTCAGTGTGTGCTGGAGCAGCTTGTGACAGAGTACAACAAGCTGAACGATGCCCTGAGGGCAGAGAAGAGATTGTACCAAAATCTCATGCACATGCACACCAAGAGTGACAGGTAGGGCAGCTGCACCCAGCTCTTATCACAGTTTACTCTTAATGCAGTATGTCTTTTGCCCTCATGACACTTTTCTGTTCTCATCTTCTCCACCTGGCAGCAGCTCAGAGGCGAGGCAGGCCCTCCACACTGAGCTCGACTCGGTTCAGGCGCTCCGTGGACAGCTGGAGGAAGTGCTGGCCAGGACCCGTAACATGGCGTTGGTGCTGGAAAGGGCAGCCAAACGGCAGCCCGACTTTGGAGGTGGGGATGGGCAGGGTCGAGCCTCTGGGGCTACAGGGGGCACTGTCACTAACGCTCTGTGATGCTCTGTCTGACACTAGCACTCTTTATGTGGGAAGAAGCTTCCTGTAGCCACTGACGGTCAGTGTTATGAAAAACATGTGAAGCTCAAAGTGTGAATGAAAATCAAAGCAGGACCGTCAGTGTGCAGACAGCTTCGTTCAGGTAGCACAAACACTACAGATGAACCTTAATGCTATGAAGTGACAATGTGCAACTCAGATTCTTATTTATTAACATATTCTGTGTTGTGTGGTGTTTTTACATTGTTTGATGAAAACTGCCTGCGTAATGCTTTTGCAGTGCGACTGTTCTGTATTGCCATTGTTGTGTGTTACTGTCTCACCGGTGTCACTCTTCCAGCCTTACCGTCACAGTGAAGTTACGTCTTGTGGAGATTCCAACAAACTCATGCCTTACAGTGAAAACGTCTCACCATCCATCATTTGTTTTACATCTGTGCGTGAATAGGAAGTGCACGCTTAAGATACAAATCTGGACCAGTATGCAGTGTAGTTTCCCTCAGTTCAGCTTAACCTTGGATTGCTTTCATTCTCCAGTAAACCTACTGTAGTTACATTTTAGTCCGACAGTTATGCATGAAACATTAAGTCAGCCGCTTTAGGTCTGAGTTAGTCGGTAAGTGCTCATTGTTCTAAATTAACGTTAATATGCTGTGTATTGTTTGTAGCTGCTAGTTGAGGTTCAGTTCAGCTTTATACCAAGATGGCAGTAATATATATAAATAAGTTATTTTACAACCTGTGAATGCCAGAAATAACATTGGCTCTTTCAGTATTTATAGTAGGCAAAGTGCATTTTCTTGGGATTTGTGTCCTGATCTCTCAAAGATGGAATCCTTGTCAACACTTTTTTTTGTATTTTAAATGCAAAATAAACATGTGCTGGCATTTTCGTCAGATTTCTCTTTATTGTGTTTATTTGGGGATTTGTTTTAAGAATATCCCAAACCTGAAATCCCTGAAATCCCCCACCTCGACACACCTTCCCCATTTCTCCAGTTATCAGCTCACATTGTATTTTGTCTTCTCCTCCTCCGCCTCCCAGTTTCTCTCCTCAAATATCCTGTCACATCTTTTTAGGGACTGTAGGAACACACGTTGTAAATGGCTTGAAATATTGTCACATGCAACTGTCAGAAATATCTGAATTTGTCAGATTTCTGCAGGTAATTCATGTTATATGTGTAAACACATGTCCAATCCAAAGTGTTCTTCGTTCATGTCATGCATGAGATTGTGGCTTGGTTTTCATGTTTGCATGGCTGTTCTGCTGTAACGCCCAGTTAGATGTTCACAACACAAAAAGGATATTTCACAAATAAAGGGGAAGCTCACGTGAGCCCGTTCACTCAATTATCACCTGACATAACAGGACATACGCATGAACAGACACAGTGCGCAGCTACTTGTGTGCGGTATGAGAGCGATGACAGTGTGTTAACAGGGCCCCACGTTCAGTCATTGTTCAACCAATAATAACCCAGAAGTTTCCTGTCCCCTCCCAATCAGCACAAAGATAATTCTCACATTTAAATTTCAGTATTTTTAAACTTTCCTCAATCATGAATAAACTCACTAAGTCAAAAATAAACACCCAAACACCTATGATTCACTTGCACCATGGCAACTCTATGTGTAATGTCATGCGTGTGTGTGTCTGTTGTGTATCATTTCGGCGCATTACGTAAAACACTTTTCTTTGCCCTGCCCGTCACTTTCCACCCAGCCTCTGTTTCCTGGCAGCAAACCAACATCCATTTATGTGTTTCCTCACTGGCTCTTTGCATGAGTGTGAGTTTAACAACACAAAACACAATAATTTGTGATATTCATTTTTAGATTTGGCACATAAACACTACCAACCTTTGTGTAAATGATATAGAATCTTAAATCCAATACATATGTTTCAGTTTAAATAGTTCAAAGTCTTTTTCATGAACATACACACACACACACACTACTTTGTTTTTGGCCGGCTCACACTATGACATAACATTTCCCTTCAGTCCCATGACTTCCAAAGTGGTGATCCAGTACAGACAGAGCTGTGGAGAGACGGGGAGTGAACGCTAGAGTAGGAGGGATTTAAAAGTACAAGAATAAGAAGAAAAACATTTGATTAGGATATCGTCTGAAGTGCAAAAAGCAAAATATATGTTTTTTGTGTTTCCAGAGCTCAGCACAGAGGAGGAGGAGGAGGAAGGAGACAATGAAGATGGCAGCAGTGACGAGTTCACAGACAGCATAGAGGAGGATGAGGATAAAGTAACAGCGAGAAGTTTGTCCTTCATTCAGGTAAAATGCTTCTGTTTACATTTCACAGCAAAATACTTTGATATTTGCATGAGCACGGATTTAGTAATATCTGATTTTATACATTCTGCCCTCTTCAGGCTTCTGTGGCGTCTCATGAAGCCGAGGCTGTGACTCCAGGGCTGGTGAGGCGTTCACTGTCCCTAAGAGCTGATCTAAAGCAGCTCGAGGAAGAAAAGAAGACACTTGAAGTCCAGCTTGAGGAAATAAGGTCACAACTGAAGGGGGATGGATACACATCTGTGGCCCAGATGAGGTGCAGATTTGTCTCAGAGATGTTTTGATTGTCTTTGAGAACTTTGTTATGTTGGCCTGAAAGCTTCAATATGTTGAAGTATATTTGGTTTCCATCTTCCACTGTAGGAGTGCAGTGCAGAAGCTGCGGGAGGAGAACCAGGCTTTGAAAGAAGGACGAGCTGGAGCCCTGGGACTGAGGACAAACATAGACGAGAGTCACAGGGGTTTGAACTGGGAAGAAGAGGAAGAGGACGACGAAGAGGAGGACATTGAGGAGGAGGATGAAGATGAAGAGGAGGGAGCATCTTCGATGCCGGGCGAGAAGCGAGGTCCTCCGTGTGTTCTTGTGAGTGAGGAGCAAGGGAAGAGGCACTGCACCAGACCATGCTCTCTGGACCTCGGCACGTTGACATCCCACCAGGTAACACATTGTACTTTATATAATCCACATTAGTTTATGTCCATAGGTGGAAATAACAACTGCTTAATGCTTAATTGACTCATATGAGCAGCTAATAACATGACAGAAGATTTATTTAATCTGCTAGAATTGTATTATAGTCAAACTCTTCCTAGCACTTTCATCCCATCAACCTCTAATTGGTTGAGTGTCATCTTAACCCCTTGGAGATTAAAAGTTGAATTTTCATTTCATGGGCGTCAAACTTTTTAAGTACAGTAATGATGTAAATGCACGTTTTATCCCACCACTGCATTCCTGTTTTACATGTCAGTTGGAGCCTGATGGAGACAGGAGCGAGGTGGGAGCGCTCTGGCAGGATATCGACGAGGGTCTCGGGGAACAGACGGCCCGCCTGCACTCGGACCTGGCTCTGAGCCACCAGGAGAACAGAGAGCTGCAGGAGAGACTGATGGTGTCTGAGGCCACGGTCCACGCTCAGGCGGAACAGCTGAAGGACTACAGAGATCTGCTCAGTGAGTGTAACACACAGGGACTACAAGTGTTCAAAACCACAGCCAAACATTTGCAAGTGTTAAGGATTATGGTCGTTTCTCTCCGCAGCCGAGACGTCGGTGCAGCAAGCCAGTAAACAGGTGCAGGTGGATCTACAGGATCTGGGGTATGAGACGTGTGGTCGCAGTGAGAATGAAGCTGAAAGAGAAGACACCAGCAGCCCTGGTAAAAAACTGGACATGTTCTCTTAAACATGACAACTAACAAACATTTCCTCCTGTATAATGCACACATTCAATATGCATTAATAACTTCTCCGCCCTGCAGAGTTTGACGATCTGGAGATGTGCACATCACTGTCCCATCATCAGGACTATGAGGGTGCAGGCAGCGGCTGGTACAGTGGGAACTGCAGCAGTGACAGAAGAGCTTATGAAATGGGGGATGAGGCCTCTCTCCAACATCTGGTCCTGGATCTGCGCTCACAGCTGACCCGCTGCCATAAAGTGATCCGTGGGCTGCAGCTGCGTGTACGCTCCCTGTCTGCCACCAGCGACTACGCTTCTAGTCTGGAACGCACCCCCCGAAAGGTATGAAACCATTAATTAGCTGGTCTGCAGCACTGATTATAATAATACTGATTCTTCATAAAGCTTTTTTTTGTCATTTCACCCTCACCTTCTAGGTAAACTGGGCCTTTGAGAGATCACCAGCCCCCAGCGGTGTGGAGGAGGATGAAGGCTGGATGTCTGACACCCAAGGGATTCGCTCAGGGTCCAAGCCCAGCAGGGAGCTACAGGAGCTGATGGAACGAGTGGCGTCACTGGAGACACAACTGAAGAGCTCCAGGCTGGAGGGGAAAGGCCAAGCAGAAGAGAAATGTGCCACCTGGCCAGGGTGAGTGGACAGGGACAGAAGGGCTGTGGGGACGGGGCCTTGTGAGGATTATCTCTTACCCCTGGTGGATCAATAATCTCTGCATAAATAACCCAAGGCCCCTTTATTTTATCTAGAATTAAGTTAACAGAAGCACATGGTTACCAGAATGAAAGCCTGTAGTGCTCTGAAAACATTCCTAGAAAAACATTCCTCCAATGCTTTCCCTCCCTTTACAGGAAATACAACACTCTGATCCAGGCTCAAGCTCGTGAGCTGTCCCACCTGAGGCAGAGGATGAGAGAGGGGCAGGGGGTCTGCCATATCCTCACCCAGCACCTGGGTGACACCACTAAGGTAACGCAAGCTCCTTCTGAATTAATTCAGTTCTCTATTCATTAATTAGACAATTCATTATTAATGCTCTGGCTCACATTCTCAACAATGTTCAGGCCTTCGAGGAGCTGCTGCGGGCGAACGATATCGATTACTACATGGGTCAGAGCTTCAGAGAGCAGCTGGCACAGAGCTCTGCCCTGGCACAAAGAGTGGTCACCAAGATCAGTGGACGTAAGAAACGTCTTCCCCTTTACTTCACACACAGAAAGCTACTTCATGTCTTACAGCTTTATATTATTGTGATAGATAGAAAGACAGAAAGAACTTTATTGTCTGTCCCAAGTGGCAGACTGGGCTTCTGACAGGACTCAACCATAAACACATAATTTACATTTGACAACACACTGTACATATTTAAATCAACAATACGCACAATTTACATTTACATGTTTACACAGGCGACCGAGCAGAGAGCCATGATGACAAAGCGGGCCATGAGCTGCTCGCCCTAAGGTGAGTTAACTTCCCCGTGATGAATGAGTTAAACAGAATATTTGTCGCAACTTGAAGTGGTGATAAGATTAATTTAACAGTGGCAATGAAAAACAGTATATACCATGACCTCCACCAAGGAGGTTCTGTTTGCATTAATTCAGAGGGAGCAGGATTATGCTAAAACAACAACAACACACGCTTTCATGAAATGTTGTGGAGAGATGGGGCACTACCAAAGGAAGAAGGGCAGATCTAGGATTTATTTTTATTTCCTTGACATGGCGAGATTGGGCGTTAGCTTTGGTGGAGGTTTGTGCTTACTTAGTACGATGGGGCCTGGGCCTGACAAGAATCCATTAGATGTTAGTGTGTATTTTTTCGTTTAGTTAGATATTTATGAGTCTGGACAAATGATAAACCTGCAACTACCATGATTGTATATCTGAGATCAGAGTTGAGGAATCTTTGATACTTTCATGTTATGTTATATATACAACTAAGATGAGATTCAGATCTGATGTATTTATTTTATTTTTCTACTATAAGAACATGACATCGTGTAGGATTTTTGGGCCTTGTTGGAGAAATGCACTACTCATAGTATTTTATATTTTGCAGCACTTAGCATTTAAAAAGTGGCTAAATCCCAACCTTTAAACCTGCAGATCAACACAGCACCAGCCTGTTGCAGCACCTGCAACACTGTGATCACTGGATCTCCCTCTAAGTTATTAGCTCGCTGTGTAGAGCTCTGTCGCACTGATTAGTTTACTCGGTCACGTGAAGCTCTGCAGCACGCGAGCAGCCGTCCACATGGCTCCTTATGTTGGAGAGGAGACAGAAGGTTGCTGTTAATCCATACACTGGCCCAAGTGCGAGCCTTTATCGTTAAGTTGCTTTAGTTGAATAGACTTACAGGTGTCCCACCAGCCAGGCTTAAGAGGCTCAGGGTGACAGTGTTTTCCTGGTGGTGCCTCACGCTGCTGAACATAAGACTTTTCCTGCTGGATCGGAACTAGTGCAATCTTGGGGAGTTTTTGTTTTTTGAGGTTGTCTAGAAGTCAGGGTAAAGCACCAGAGGACATTAAAGACTGTAGTCAGTGGTTGTGCATCAAGGACGTGCACAGACTGGACTAAGCCAGATGGCTCCACTGTGGAAATCTATGCTTTCTAAGAGCAGCTCTATATATCGGGACTCTCTGTGGTCGTTTTCTGTGGGTCGCAGGCAGGCCAGCGAGGTGGCGTTTTTCAGGATGCTGTTGGAGAGAGACAGGGAGTTCATGCTTCGGCAGCTGAAACAGTAAGAGATGTGGTTACATCACGCAGGCGTATTTATAGAAAGAGCTCCAGTGTAAAACAAACACTACTACTTGTAAACGCTAGCAGATTGGCCCATGTACAGAGGATAAGCTTTAAATCATTAAAAGAAATGACTAAGTTTGAGATTAATACAACAGTTTTTAAAATGTAAAATGGATGAAATTGATAATGCATTAGTTGTTTTGTGTCTTGATGTGTCATCTCATACCTTATGTCATATGTTATTTTACATGACCAACAATCCAAAGAAGTAGTATCATGTGACAAAGAAAAGCATCGAACTCTCACTTTTAAGGAATTTGAACCAGCAGTTTTTAAAAAATACCTGTTATTACAATAAACCACTTATTTGATTAACAAAACTGTTTCAGAATCATTTAAATGTATCAGCTAATTGATGAATTAACAAATCATTACAGCTCTGGATTTCACAATTCTTAATAATAAAATACAAATTGTAAAGCTCCATAAAATGTTCTGTCCTAAATTTACAGTGAAGTAAATGTAATGATGTTACTTCTTGTTTTTGCTATTATTATTATTATTATATCTGATTCTCATCCTCAGGCTGAGTAAAGAGCTGCAGCAGAAAGATAAAATCATCGAGTCGCTTCACACCAAGCTGCAGGAGCGTCCTGAGACCCCGTCCAGCTGCCACGCCCTCTCCGAGACCACTGACCAAACAGACAGGACCTCCTTGGTGTCCGATGAGTGCAGGACCAATGAGGATTTGGAGCTGTGCTCGGATTTTGATGGCAGAGAGTATCAGGAGGAGCATCGGCTGCAGCAGCCAGGACACGGATCAGAACCAGACAGTAAGTTCCATCTTTCTTTCTCCCTCTGTGTGAACATACCTCTTCTATCCTTTCACCTTCCACTCCCCCTCTTCTAGTCCGTCCATCTTTCCCTCCTCCTCATGGCCTCCTCAAGTCCTCCAGCAGCTGTCCCAACATGCATTGCTCTGCCCCTGTGGCTTTGACCAGTCAGACCTCCAGAGGTATGGGACTCACAGACAAAAAGATGATCTTTTCCTCCTCTTCTTCCATGTTACACATCACTTCCTGTCATTCTCCCCCAGCCCTGTTCAGTGAACCTGTTTCCCCCTTCCTCCCTGTCCCCCCTGGCCCTGACGTCTGGGGTAAGGATTTCCCTTCCGACCCCTGGCCCAGGGCCCTGTCTGTGATCGCTGTTCGCCCAGAGCTCGACACGCTGTACAAACAGATGAATGAGCAGAACAGGGGTGAGGGGCCAGGGAGAGTGTGTGAAATGTATCTCTAAATTATAAATTAAAGACTTTCACAACTTCAACTGTGTGTAAGCTCTGTCTCATAATCCTCTCTAGTGCTTTAATGAAAGGGTCTCACTCTAATGTGTGTGTTTATGGTTACAGGCTTTGCACATCCTCATGACAAGACCCTGTTCACCCCCTTACCCAGTGTCCACAACCAACATGACCTCTCCAGCTACAGCCTGCTTTCCCATCATGCCTTTCAACAGCACCAGCTGGGTGGCATCCCTGTAGGCCTCTCTCTTAAATCTGACTCAGGTCCAGTGTCAGGCGGGACTTTGTGGGGAATGGAGAACATGGTTCAGCAAGTTGGAAGCTATCCTGGATCATCTGGGCACCAGCCAGGAAGCAGCCACACGGGTGGGAACAAGTGATGTTCAATTGATTTTTTTTGTCTGCTCTGTATAATCATCATAGCAGATAATTGTAAATAATAATAAGATTTATAATAATAATAATAATGTTTGTATAGCACCTTTAAAATCACAGTTAGCAATGTGCAATTTGCGCAACACACAGTATTAGAGCACAAATTCAAAAACACAAAATTACAAATGAGATAATAATAAAAAAGGTAAAATAAAACATAAAATTATTAAAATAGTAGGATAAGGACTTGGTTAAAATTCCTGAGGAAGCACAAATGTGTCTTTAAGAAAGATTTGAAAGAGGAGAAAGAGTTTTACCTGACCCGGTCACCTCTGGTCCTCTGGACTGTGGAATGGCTATTCATAATTTCCTCTGCTTGTCTCCAGGAGTAAATTTGATAGAGGAGCACCTGCGGGAGGTGAGGTGTCTCCGTCAGCGCCTGGAGGAGTCCATCAGGACAAATGAGAGGCTCCGCCAGCAGCTGGAAGAGAGACTGGCCAGCAGCGGGCGAGATGGAGGTACAATAACCCTCCTACTCAAAAACATGATCACTTCTTTCTCTCTAAGAGATGACATCACATTCCTTGTGTTTTGTCCAGGGGCACCAACAAACATCTACATTCAGGGACTGGACACAGTCACTCAACTGTCCAACGAGATCAGACTGCTGAAGCAAGAAAACCTGGGTCTCCAGTCACGCCTGCAGGCCAACACAGGTGCGGTATCTGAAATCCAACTGAAGTTTTCTTCTGGAGTATGTGTGTTAACTCATGTGGACTCTCCTCGTCCCTCAGACACGTGTGAGGAGGTTGTGCAGTTGCGGGAGGCCGTGTTTACAGCACGGGCCCGTCTGAAGCAGGCAGAGCTGGAGGCCGAGCAGTGGAAGGAGGAGCTGAGACGCCTTCAGACTCATAGTCAGGAGCAGGGACAGCAGATACACACACTGAGGCAGGAGAGACAGGACAGTCAGGAGAGAACCAACAGGTTGGTGCCTTGGTGAGCATCTAAATTCAGCCCTGTTTGTGTCACTTGACCTCACAGTGTTTGTTTATGTTCTTCTTCAGGCTCCAGCATGAGGTTTGTCTGCTGCAGCAGCAGCTGTGTGAGAGCAGGGAGCTCATCCACTCACTGCAGAGTGAGCTGCAAGTTTACGATCGAGTGTGTTCCAGCGCAAAGGCCAGCAAAGGTCAGGAGTGTAATTTTACACTATTTTTAATATACTACCCTTTAAACTAGGCCAAAAAATCCTTTTGATTTTAAATTATATGTTTGGGAATATCTTTTGAATTTCTGAAAACTGTGACGCCATCTCCTGGTAGCATCATGAACGACATCCTTTTAGACCCATGCACATTAGTGATAATAATTTTATTCATGTAGCATCTTTCAAAGCAGTTGTTACACAGTGTAGTATAATAAAAACAACAATACACAACATTAAAGACAAGAAGCAAATTAGTATAATGTCATTTAAAATAAAAGCAGACAAATAATATCACACAAAATCTAATCAAAGACAGCAGATTAAAAAATACAAGATCATTAAGTTTAGTTTAGTTTATTTCGTTAATTTAATTTCCGTCCAAAACATTTTTACAAAATAAAACACTTATACACATTCCATGAACACAAAAAGGAGCAGAAAGAAGAAAAATCTGAACGTTAACCTGCCCCTTTCATATACACATGACCATCCCTTTTTTTGATTTCACATGTTACATTATTAATCTTTTATATGTTAGTCAATATCCAACATCATAACATAAATGGCAATTCAAGTTTATAGTGTTTCATTATTTTTTTTCGATATTTTTGTATTTGTATTTCATTTTAATTGAATTGTATTTGAGCAACATTTTAAATCATTGTTCATAGAATTCCACACTTTCACTCCATTAACAGAAATACAGATCTGCTTTAATGTAGCGTGTGCATATAGATTTTAAAAATTCTCCTTTCAATGATCCTCACCAATTAGATTTTCTGGAAGCAAGCTATGTCCAGCTTTACAATTTTTATTGTAAAGTGATGGCAAAAGAACAGGATAAACATAAGAAATAGCAAAAAACAATCAACTAATGGCCATTTGCTAAAGGTATATTGACATGCAAGGTCAAAGCAAAGCAAACAAACATGTTCCAGACTCCCCAGTAAATGTGTATTTTCTCTTCAGGCTACATGTGTGAGCTCCCAGGTCTGCCAGTGGAGCTGGGGGAGCTGCTGGGGGAGGTGAGGAGTCTGCGGGCTCAGCTGCAAACCAGCGTGCAGGAGAACAGCGCCCTCAAACAACTAGAGCTCCACAAGCAGCTGGAGCAGAAGCTGGGTGCCGGCTCCCCTCGGATGCCCTCCCTCTCTGCCCTCACCGCCAGCCCTCAGAGAGAAAACTTCTACAGACGTCAGCTGCTGCACGGTGAGATGGGAACTTCTAGATGTCCTAACTGGTCGTCAGGCTCAGCGTGCTGTGATGTGGTTTGAGTTATGTCCAAGCCTGGTTTGTGCATCTGTGTGCTCCACAGACCCAGCTCCATCTCCACCAGTCAGGGACATTGGTCTGTTTAACTGTGGATCGCCCGGTCCTCCCTACTCAGACATGGACGACAGCCATAGCACTGCTAATGGTGTGACTTACACTGTAACTGCATGACTACAACTTAATCTTTGATTAGTTGGTTTGTTACTTAGACTGTAAATAAAGATGGACGACACCTCTCCAGTTCCCTCTGTTGTGAAGCCAAAATATCCCAGATACTGTGCTTTTGAGTCTGTGCATTAGTGATCATGATTCATGTTCATCCACTAAGGTTGGAGGAGGCTGAGTTTATGACCTATACTGCACCCAGCCACCAGGGGGTGTTCAAGATGATTTGGCTTCACTTTTGTCATGTCTTCCATCTTTATACACAGTCTATGGTTTATTAAAAGACACTTTATCATGATTCTAATGTGCCTGTTGACACTTGAATCACTCCTTAACTCCAATATAAAACAATCCCATCATATCATTTAAAGTCCTTGTATCTCCAGCAGATACTCTGGACCCTCACTCTGAGCTCGAGGGGGAGGCCCCTGACGGTTCATTTGCAAACCGAAACGGCCGCCACGCCATCGGTCACGTGGATGACTTCAGTGCTCTGCAGCAGCAAGTCCTCGAGGGTCGGAGCCTCGTCCAGCGCATGGAGACGACCCTGCAGGCCTGCCTGGGCCCACCGCTGCTGGAGGGCAACGAGAAACAGAGCGGTGATGTGGTGAGAGCCGAAGAAAGATTTTCAACAAATCACCAAATAATGGCTGCAGACCACAAATATAACTGAGTTCCTCATGCAGGTTCTGGACTATGGATATGTGAAGAGTCTGCTGTCCAACACCAGGACGCTGAGGCAGATCCTGGAGGAGTCGATGTCTCTGCTGAAGATGTTCTGGAGAGCAGCTCTGCCCAGCACCGATCCCTCCATCCAAAACCTCAAGAAGGTTTGTGATATTTCGATTCTCGTCTGATCTCTAATAGCTCTCACAATCAAACATGTTACGTAAGTTAAGTCCAACCATGGTAACAAAAGTTTTGCGTGTGTGTAGGAACAGTGTATGAAGGAGGAGATCTTGTCCCTGAAACTGCGGATGTCGGAGCAGGAGGAGGTTCTAAAGGGGACAGTTCAGAGACTGAGGAGCACCAGCCGCACCAAGGAAAACATGGAGCACTTCATAGTTAATCAGTGTAAGTGTTTCTTACAGAGAGAGAGAGAGAGAGAGAGGTGTAAAACAATAGACCTAATAAGGTAAAGGTAGACCGACAATGTTCTTTGTCTCTTTGTGGTAGTGGAGAGAGAGAAATCACGTGATTTATTGTCCACACATCTGTAATATACTGGCCTCTGTGGATTTACCTTAAAAGTATAAGTCTGCTTAATCCGTCCCAGGTCTAAATTCAAGAAAAAATCAAAAAGGAAAGTTGTTAATACTTGGGCGTATTATTATAAATGAGTTTGCTGGTTTGTTTATCATCACTTATTTGGTCTTGTAGTGTTGTAATTAAACTGTATTTGCTCTTGTTTTGCTGCAGTGTCGAGGACTCGAGATGTGCTGAAGAAAGCAAGGACAAATTTAGAGGTAAGTTTTATTCATATATACCTTCACTTATCATATTATACACGATTATATACATGGTTATTTGTGTACATATTCCATAGGTCACAGTATTTTTCTGTGTATCAGTATTGTATTGTGTGTCCCTGCTGTCCTATACGTATTCAAGTCTTTAGTATTCGTGAAGTAAATTCATCACTTTGAGCTTTTCTGTCTCACTTGTTCCTCCATACTGTATTTGTCTCCTCCTCTCATCTCCTCTCCTTACACCTGTTTTTTTTAAACCTCCAGAAGAATGAGCTGAGACTTTCCTCTCTAAGCTCCTCCTCTTCCTCTCCTTATGCTGGTAACTGTCTGACATCTCGTGGTCTTGCCGATAGGTAGACGTTGTCCCAGATACTCTATTTGAATAATTGCACTCAATCAGCATCAGTAGTGAGATTTCTCCTGCTTTAACTGTGAGAGCTGAAGTAAAGGTCTGGTGTCTGGGGCAGCTTTTACCTGAGTGTGGATTTGCTGTGTTGTCTAATAATGCTGGCGTCACCGCTTCACCATCCCGTCGAACAGACATCCTGGTTTAACTGTTCACTCCTATTATTTACTGACATTACTGCTTTAATTGTGAGACATGAATCATGGGAGGGTAGAATGCTACAATTCTGTGTCTGAGTAGAAAACAAGATGACAACACACACACACACACACACACACACACACACAGATGCATTGGTTGCCATGTTTTCTACCTGGAACTACGGTGGCCCTGAAGTGCAAATCAAGAAAAATTCGGACGGCAAAACACAATGACATTTACTCAAAACGGAAAAGGGTGATACCTGCTACCTGTTGACAAGGCTCGTCACTGATTGGACACAACAGATGTTTGGGGACGCCGGCCGACAGGGAAAACAACAGAGGAACGTGAAAACGGCATTTCCTTCCTGTTAAGAAGACAGCGAGTTCCATTCATTCAATCAGGGATGATCCCGGCAGCTACCGCCCTTTTCAGTTTATATTGTTGTGTTTTCTTACATACCATTGTGTTTTTTCTTTTGTTCCAATTTCTCGTGATTTGCACTTCATGGCCTCCATATGAGACACTGCCATGGTTGGTATGAGTCGTACATGTCTTGTCAAATGTCACAATACTGACACAAAACTCCAAACACATCTACTAAATCGTCACTGCACCATAGTGTCATGAGTATGTGTCCACTGAGTTATGGTTGAGTCTCGGTGAGTGCTAAAATAATCGGGTTTCCATGTGTGTCTGCCGTCACCATGTCACGTAAGGATGAACAAACAAACGTGTGAATGCTCAACTACTCACTCATTCTCAGCTCTTCATCTGCAAGCAGTTGCATTTTGGGAATTGATGGTATTGGGAGCTGATGAATCACAACCACCCACTCTTTTCTACTGAGTTACTTGTCTTAAAGGAATAGTTTTGCATTTTGGGAAACAAGAATTTGCCATGTTGTAGAGTGTGAGGTGAGAAGATTGCCACCACTGTGTTTTCTCAACACTACACGTGATGGAGTAGCCAGGGTTAGGGTAGCATAGCTTCTCATAAACAAAGTAAACACAAAAAACATTTAAAACCCAAAAAGTACCTCCATAGCTCAGTAATTTTTGCTTCTTTCACATTTCAAGTTTTTTATTATTATGAAGGTAAAACAAAAATAGAAAGGCTATTTTCTTCTAACAATACTTCCATATAACTTGTACTTTCACATTCTCTGATAATGTTGTGCAGTATTTACATCTTACATCTAGTGTCACATTCACAGTACAGACATTAACGGTGCACCAAATCCTCTCATCTAACTCTCTGCTCAAAGGTGAACTTCCCAATATGTAGAACTACTCCTGGAACATTTCACCTCACCAGCGGTTTGTGAGTTTTATCATGTTTGAGTGAAGTTGTATAATAATTATTTCTTGGTATCTTCTCCTTTTTGTCTCTGAACCCAGCTGAGGACCCAGGAGGTGCTGCCAGAGTGTGGCCTGCTAATCGCGGTTTCCTGAAGACCGGCGGCGCCGCAGGGGCCACAGCCGATCAGCGTCCAGCGACGAGAAAGCGCAGCAGCGAATGCCTGCTTTAGACTTTTTTTTAAGAACCAGCCTCAACGCTACCAGCTCTCTGACCTCTGTGCTCAAACAGCCAAGACCCCTCAAACCCCCCACCCCCCCTCCTCCCTGTTTCCTTCCTAACCTTTGCCATGAAAGTGCTTCCGTCCATCCCTCTCTCCCTCCTCTGGGCAACACGTGCACTGCGTTATCTGCACCTCGAGCCTTACCACACACCCCTCACTCTCTCACCTCCCCCCCTCTCCCAACTACCACCATGTCTGATTGTCTATGAGTGATGCAGGCAGCAGTTTACCTCTTGTGTGTGTGACAGAAGAAGGTGTGTGAAATGTGCCTCTGATGGATTCAGTGACGTATATCCTACTGATGGAGCTGGTTGAAGATGCTCTTAAGACGTTGACCTCAGTCTAGATCTTTCCCATCTGGTTTCAGTACAGAAAGTTTACGTTAATCATCTTAATTTGGATTAGTGCCAAAAATAAACAACAGACAAAGAGTTTGAATTGGAGAATATGAAAAAATGTAGAGAACTTTAAAATGTGATGTGTCTATAAGAGCATCCTCTCCTGACAGCCTGTGGACAGACAAGTTGTTCATGCATGTTTGAAATGGCCTGTGGGGGATATTCTGCACACATGTACACACATATCTAAATATGTGTGTATGATCGAACATAGCTCACTCAAAGACAAGACACCCTCAACCACCACTGCCACAGAAATGTTTACCCCCCATTGTGGCGCTCCTATTAACAAGGAAATCTTTTCTTTTTTTTTGCAAATGCAATGCAAAGAACAATGACGCCCACAATGTATCACTAGACGACACAGTGGAGGAATGTAGAGGAGGCAGGCGATCACTGCTACGTAGTTCAAGTGTACTATATGTGTATTTGTGGAGGAAGCTCATAAATGATATGTCAGCCAAGGGTTGGGAATAGTAGAAGAAAAAGCCAGACGACGGTTCCATTTCAGTCACAAGACTCAGTTTTCAGCTCCTGACGGGGCTTTTCGGCACCAAAGTGCGGCTGTGAAAGTAATGAAGAAAATAGTTGAGTTGAATCGTTTAAATTCTTGAGGCCACTTTCTGTTTGGTTGGATGTGATTTCTACAAAGAGGTCAAAGTGCTCAAATGGAACCAGGCTAAACGCGTATTCAAGCTCCTCTGTAGGAGTTCTCATACGAGCATGTGCAATAATAACGTTGTTTGTTGAATGATCATGCTGCACCAGGTTGTTATTATTATTATTTCTTTGCCTGACACTGGATTATTAGTCGCACTCATTATGATATTATGACACTATCAGTGTAATGACTGTACTTTTTTTCTGGAGTGTTGATGCATGAAAGAGATTGATAAATGGAAAAAAAATCTGAGCTATGGAACAGTGGATTGGCCATCCTTGCCGAAGTTTGAAATTGAAATGAACTCTAATTTCACTTTGACTTGCCATATCCATGCGAATGACAAACTATCTAATCAAACTTTTTTTGAAGTGGATCTAGAGCCACAGAGACGGTAACCGTTAACATGGGTGGTTCGATTTATTTTCGAATTGTGCGACAATTTGGACCAAAACTCAACAGTGGATTTTTTTTCTGCTTGAGTCTTATTGGTCTTTCTTTTTAGTTCAGGCCGTCCTAACATTCCCATGGTAATGGCAACATAGGTTATCAAGTTCTTATAGATGACAAACTTTGGCAGGGTACTGGTGCGGTCGTTGTTCTGTAATTCAATCACTCCAATCACTTCAATTTCACATTTAGTTTGATGTGTTGTCTTGCTGTACATTTGCCATTTTATGCTGTAAATAACCAGCTTTTTCTGTATGAACTTTTTTGTGTGAGTGTGCTTGTGTGCATGTGTGTGTGCCTGAGTGTGTGTGTGAAAAAACATCCAACATTTGCTTTTTGCAAAGTTGATCATCTGGGTAGCTGTGCAATAGCTTTATGTATTTTATTTTGATGTTAAACATCATTGTATTACACGTTTGCTACATCCACCCCCTGCGGTGTATGACTCATATGCAGTGTGTGTTAGAGGATTGTGTCACTTTGACTCGATTAGTCACATAGATAGGAAATAATCAACAATGCCTTCATGACATGTCACAGTATTGTTCTCCGATTACAAAGCTCTGGTTAATGTTGCTTCGCTCGCCTTTAAATTTAGCCCCAGAGCTTCTTCCCGCTCCGTGGTAGAAATGGCCTTAAGTTAGTGCTTGTCTACCTGAAATCGGCCAAATTAGGTTTTATTTGCGCTCAAGTCATCTGAAAACGAGAAAAGTTGCCAAGTATTTCAATTATTTCATATTTCCTAACGAAATTAATGAAGTTAAAGTGAAATGTTTTAAAGATTTGTCTACTGAAAAAAAAAAGAAAAGCCAATGACTGGAACGATTGTGAAATGCTGGATCCACAAAGCACCTTTTTAGAGCGTAAACAAAGCCTTATTGCTATTTAATAAGAAGGGAATCAAACAGCAGTTTGAAATGTATTGTTGGTCCTGAGTTGCGTATGTATATACAGCTTTTTGATTGGTGCAGGTTTTATGTGAGTGGAAAGCAGCTTTGTTTCAGATTTTGTGTATAATGAACTAGAAAGCCGATGCAGGACTTATATGGATCCTGTCTCTGATGACAGTTAACAGCGTGTTGTGTTGGCACGTATTAGCAATGAAAGATTTGGGGAAAGAATGAATAAAACACTTAAGATCTTGTGGTTTATTTTTGTTGTAGTGTTTGTTTTATATTTTCATCTCTATCTGCAAGAAGATAAATGTTTGTATGTATTTTAAATAACTGAACACCTGGCTGTTGCACCTCTGGCCACACGCAGGACTGATGTCACACCCTGAGGTGCAGTATTACAGTTTTAAGTTTATGGCAATTCAAAGTGCTTTACATAACATAACAAAGGCATCATGACAAATTGTAAAAGCAACATAACACAGAGAGAAATATATTTTGGCCCTAAACCATTCAGTTTCTGAAGTCATTTTGACAGACAGGTGTGAGGATCTTAAGACTGGTGTGATATGATCCACTTTCTTTATGTTAGTGAGGACTCGAGCAGCAGCTTTTTGAATTAGCTGCAGCTTTCTGATGGTTTTGTTTGAGAGACCTGTCAACAAAAACAAATATGTTTTTCATCTTAATACAATTGCTACGAAGCCAAAGTTAGAATTAACAGCAGTTTACTTAACGATCTACTAGTGAATATGAGAATATAAGCTTCTTACACAGAAAGACAAACAGACAGGAGTTAGGACAAGTGTGTCCTGTCTTTATTTGCAAACAGGTAAAACTCAATACATTGGATGTTCACACTGGTTCCGACTTTCAAAACATTCATGAAACAGTTGTAAAATTCAAGTTTTGGTTTTAGCCTTATATCACCACTTCCATGGAATTTGTCCATATATTCCCTTATCACATCATATCTGTCTAAAAAAATAGTTGACAAAACCTCATGGCTCAACATTCACAAAATACTTTCAGCGTCTAGTTGACCACGAACAGGATTCTTGAAATAGTGTATCAACTGTGGGTATACACTGTACTGTAAGTGCAGACAATTAACAACACGACTGACAAGAGACAAAAATAATGTTTAAAGCCACCGTACTTCAAATACAGATGAGCTGAAAAAGTTATAAAGAACACACATGTGCGAGCAAGTTTTTACATCATTTAAACTCATGGTAACTATTCACCCTCATAGCCCTGTGAAATGATCTGAAAATGTGCATCAGGTCACATTTTGAGGTGTGTGTGTACCAGAGCGCTGTATTCATGTACATTGCAGACATTCAATACATGCAAAGCAGCAAGTTGAAAGTGTTTGGGTGTACACGCATCTGTGCAGGACGATGCGTGCAACAGATACATACGGTACATTTCTATTCAATAAGGAGAGTTTGGTACAGATGCACACACACATGTAAAGCACTGCAAGTTCATCACATCTAAAAAGAAAAAGCACAAATGGGTTGGTATAGTCCAGAGAAAATACAGTACAGGAGTCGTCTGCTGCATAGTTAAAAGCTTCTATCGACGCTCCTGCTCACGGGATGGTAAAGTGGTAAAGATGTGCAGAGCTTGAATGCATGGCACATGGAACGTCATCACTGTTCAAGCAGTCTTCTGCAATACTTATATTGTGCATGTTGATATCGCAATGTCTGTAAATCTTTATTTTGTGCAGCCTTAATTAAAATCAGATACTTTTTCAGCAGTATTATTGCACTTCATATTCAAGCAAAACCAAATCTCCTGCTCCTGTCAGCAGCTCAAACTCCTATCTTTCACATTCCACATGCGCTTTCCAACAGAAACTCCACTTTAGTTTGTTAAAAACTCAAGTGAATCAGTTGAAGGAGGATGTGTGGACAAATCTAACTGTTGACACCACATGAGAAAGACTCAAAATCCCTCAGTAATGAGATCATGATCATCCACAGATCTTCAACCTGTCATGGTGGCATATGACATGGATGTGCACACACCAAAAACTTTTTGCACATCAACATGCAAATAATCACGAGGTGCAAAAGCCCAGATGCACACAGTGACGTAGTCCGTCCCTCTGTCTGTAGATATTACAGGTAAAAGCCACAGTATGGTTTTCGTTTCTGTCAGACACCCTACACACACACTTTGCTATTTTTGTTCACAGCCCTGTGCAACCTTTTTAAAAACCTAGCCACAGCCACCGGCCTTGAGCTCCCCTGTAAACTTGTTTCCGTGCAGGATTTGGCTAAATGTGATGATATAAAAAGAAAAACAGCAGAATACAAACAGGCTGCTTTCTAAAAGCACTGTGGTGCACCCAAGTTAAGGTTTAAATAGGCTTGTAAAGCAGAGAGGTGACGTATTTCTTCTTGTATCTGTGAGTCGCACTCAGCACCATCACTCCATCCTACACAGAGAGGAAAACAACAGGCAAGCTGCCATTAGTGGGAAGAACACCCACGCAGAAAATAAATGGAGACTAAGAAGAATGAGAGGTATTTCAGTTGTTTCCCCTGCACCTACCTTTATTGAGAGAGCATAAAGGTGATTTAGCATGACGTGGTTGGGCTCGGGCAGCAGGGCAGGGTCACACTGACAAGACAGAGAGGAAAGATTCACATAAAATCAGGAAATGACAACAAATAGGGAAATGGGGAGATTTAGCAGTTGGACAGTTGTAGATACTGACAGATATATTGGTGTCTTTGTTGAGTATGACTTGAAGGAGGTGAGGAGGGAGAATCGGTGGGGCTTTGAAATGCTCCTCTGGTCTGAAGCTGTACTGCTCCTGTCCATATGGACCTGGAGGGGAGCTGGACAGATCTGTAAACACACAACAGAAATAATCAAACTAATATGATGAGGTTTTCATATTTCTTAGACTTTTCCAGCTCTGATCATTTTTACTGTTTATTGAAAAAAAGTTAATCAATATAGCCAATACAGTGATGATTCCTGGGTTTAAGCCCGTCTGTGCTGGACATAAGGAAACAACAAGAAGGGATAAGCAGGTTTCAGACTTGACAAAGCCGAGCAAAATCCCCTCTGGGAGTTTAATTCTATTTTAAGGACTGATATTATTTACACACTTGTTTCATAGTCACAAAGCCAAAGTCATACATAGCAGGGAGTAAATGTAGCAACATTTCCACATTTGCACAAAAAATGTTTGCCATTCAATCCCTCTTAATCATATTTAAACAGAAATAAGTATTCTGACTAGTTAGTTTAAAAAAACAACAAACAGTCCCAAGAAAGAGGAGGAGCCTGGATCTGCAGTAATCTGGACCAGCAATGGTTATGAAGAGTTTTTACCCAGATCTGAAGGCTATTCAAATTAATGTTTCATACATTTCCAAACCATGCAGATCCATATGTGTGACCTATATTAGAACATAATAAAATGCTTGTTTTTACTTTTAAAGTTTTAATCAGCTAAATGAAAGTCAGTATAAAGAGTCTGGGTGCAGGCGGACCTGATGTGTCTGAGCACTCCAGAGAGTCAACCTGCAGGGCGTCAAACACCTCAAAGTCGGACTTCTTCACCTGGATCAGGTTGTTGATGGTGCCGAGTTGACTGGTCACTACTGGCTGCAAAGACAGAAATGTTACCAGGTGTTAACATCAGAGGCTCCTTATCCTTTCATATTTATGACATCATAGATCTTTGCAACATTCAGAGTGTGGAACAGATCCCTTTGGCATCAAAATGATGCAAGAAAAAAGAAAAACTATACAATGATGTTTTACCTCCGAGGGATCATGGACCCATTGTCCATCTACGAAAAACTTGTACTGGTGCTCTCCTTCAGGCAAATCCAGGATCGCTACAAAATCATTATGGCTTTGGAGAGAAGCAAAGTATTAGTGCAACACTAGGCTTTGTTCTCAGTTAAAACAAGTGGAAGTGTGATATACTGACATCTACAGCAAAAACAATCCTGTTTACCTCTTATTTAGCGGTATCTTTGTGTTCCAGCTGTTGAAGGAACCAGCTATGTAGACCTCCTTCCCTCCCCCTGCCCATCGGATCACAGTGGGTCGAGCCTGAGGACCAGTCTTCACCAGGTCATCCAGATCTGGGGTGAATTCTTTCTCTCCTAACGCCTGAAAGGAGGAATAAATGCAAATATTAATGTTAAGATGTTTTCAAACCTAAATAATGGCTTTGAAACCTGAAATGTGTTTATGGAGAACAAACAAGGTTCTGCATAACAATGTGTATTTCTCTATTTTTCCAGCAGTACCTTGGACTCAGGCCCATGGGTGTTGAAGATGTTCGGGTCGTCTGTGCTGTCCACCATCTTGCTGCTGGGTTCCTGGTCTTTGTGGCTGCCACTGCTGTCGGAGCGATGAGATTTGGCTCCATGGCGATCTCCAGACACCCTGTCACTTGTATTGCCCATGATGCCTCACTATTTAAAATGCTGCTGAAAGAAAAGCTCATTTCAAACACTCATACAAGTCTCATATATATGCTTGATTTTTTTCCATTAAGATCCATTAATCATTCCCTGGGATATAAGCGAAAATGTCAAAATCAAAATAACCCATCATGCAATGTTAAAGAAAACTGACAAAAAAAAGTCCTGGATATGCCACCTGTTTCAGATTTGCACCAAAATCTGTTCATCAGTTCTTTCCTGGCAAATTTCACATCCTTCCACCAAGTTTCTCTGTAATCCGTCAAATTGTTTTTGCGTAATCTTGCTTACAAACCAACAAACAGAGGATAGCGAACATAATCTCCTTAGTGGAGGTTACTTGAAAGCAAATTAAAACAACGCAGGCTGTTAATGGAATCTGTAGCAAACAATATAATAGCTGGTGTTAAATGCATGTTTGAATGCTTGGTAAGTTCAGTGAAGCTGTTCAAAGATCAGTTTTATCAAAGCAGAACATTGAGATACCAGCTGATTACCTCAAGTGTACAATCATGACAATAAATAACAAACTGGAGATGAAACTAAATTCAAAACAAGGACAGAGGACCAGTTTCCAGATATGTTAACAGTGAACACAATGTGCAGCAGTCAGGTTCAACCACAGGGCTCAAGGCTTCTCCAGGAAGGCTAAAAGATTTATCAACAGACGAGACAGATCAGACACTGTGACTGTCTGCAAGCTGTCAGCCTGAACTTGGTCACACAACAACAACAACATCATCATAACAAACACACACAGAGCTGCACAACACAAGCAACCAGTTCGATCTTCAATCACAAACAGTCCGAAGAGCACACATGTAACCTACCACGGTGTCGCCCTTCTGTCTGTGGCCGCTGAAGATTACTGGGGAATATTTTTAGCTGCTGCTGTCAGTTAAGCTAGCAGCTAGCCGTCACTCTGCGACAGCTAGCAAGCTAACTGTGCTAATTATTTACAACGTCGGTTTTAGTTTGAATGCAACGCGACGAAAAGTGGCCGCGTTCGTGGTGTCAGCACCGAGGAGTGAGGGTCAGACTCACCGACAGCAGCTGCTGTTCTCCGGCAGGTCGTTCTGGGCTCAGGGTCCAACACCTCCTCCTCTTCCTCTTCCTCACAACAACTGCTGCAGCCCCGCCGTGCCCCGGCTGTCTAGTGAGAGCGGCGAGGACGAGGAGGACGAGGAGGAGCTCCACGTGGTTGATATCAGCAGAGAGAAGGAGAAACTTTTGGAAAGATTCCAGTGAGGAAACATGAAGGTCATTTACACACACTGTCGTGCAGCTGCTGTACAGATACACTGAGATTACAGTTCACTACTCAGGGGAATTAGAAACTAACAAGTCAGACTTTAAAGCCGCAGTGTTCTTGACTTTGCGAGAATTTAACTGGTGTCCTGCTGGATCTCTTTTACCCATTAACATCAACTCTATACAAATGTTAATGGAAATTGATCACAGTGTCTTTGAGTCAAATCCAGTTTGTTTTAATAGCAGTGGAGTGGATATTTGTCTACACAGATAAACCCTTGGTTACACGGGGTTGCCTGATTGGAGCTCACTTTCCTCCTGCAGGACTGTGTCTAATCAAAGTAGTTTCTCTTCTTTAAGTCTGTTCAGTGAGATTAGACATGAGGACATGAACAAATGAGGAATGTTTCTGATTTAGGCCTTCTAACTCTACTACATTTACATGGATAACCCCTTTGTCAGACTCTTTTAAAAATGCATTATTATAAAATGGCTTTCAATTTAATGCTTTTTCCACTTTATCCTGCATTTAATTTTTTATTCTTAATGACGCAGTATTTTCTGTTAGTCTGTCAGTGGAGCACTTTGTAAAGTGTTTTTGAAAAGTGCTGTAACGTTTCTTCTTCATCATCTTATTATTATTGTGTGGTACCCTATTGACTTAAATCCGACGGACATTTGTTTTTAGCCCTAAATCTGATTTAGGGAAAAGTTCAGCAATTTATATTAATGTGATCAAAAACACCAACTTACAAATACAAAGCTGGCAGAATATTCTCAGTATTAGCTCTTCAGCTGAGTTCATTCTATATCAGTTTTCTCTATCATGTATTGCTGCCTATATTTTAATCAAGCCTGCAGTATACATTTGTTTTATCTACATGGTAGGATGCAGATTGATAAGTCTAACACCCCAAATGCTAGTATAACAAAGGAAACACAATAATAAGGTTTTAGATACGATTCTGATGACACACACACACACACACAATAAACCATTACCATACCACTTGTGTTTTGTCTTTATTAACCAGTAGATGGCGCTGTGCAAACACCTCAGTCAGTCCACGATCTCAATAATCTTCAAACCAGACATTAATGAACCATTGTTCTACATTCAGCCTTCCATCAAAGTTTCCACATGTTCAGGACAATAAAACAATGAGAATCAAGTTTCTTAAAAACCTGGGAACTTATTATGTAACTTGAAAACATAAAGACAAAAAGCTTTGATTGTCATCAACCATGTTGAATAAAAACTTCCCATGGTGACAGAACAAGAAAGAAACTGTTAAATGTAACAGGGACCTATTATAGGTGTGCATTTGGTGTGAGGGTCTAGATGTGTTGAAATGAAAAATGATGCAAGACAAAAACACGCTCCACACAAGCTTTTCAGTCCAATAGCAAAATATCAGTTTTCTTCAAAATGCTGCCATGTCGCATAACCATCATTACACCCCATAAATTAACATGACTGTAAAAAGATACTGTATAAATATATATGTACACAGATATACAGACATACAGTATTTGAATATATATATAAACTATAATAAAAAAAACATCCTCTGATGTGGAAAAGTTCACATCGAGTGTTTGCAAGTCACATTGAAATTATTAATGCGGGAAAAAAACATGGCCTGTGGATAAAGGGATTTTGACACAAGATGTATGCATCTTCTCACACACGCACACATACACACACGCAGTATTCCAGTGTAGTAATGATTCTTCAGGGAAAGACATTTTTTGCTGACAGCTGATTTGTTTTTGTTGTGTTTGTTTGGTGCTGTCACAGGGGCAGAACTTAGAAAAGTGTTAAAATACCTCTAAATATGTTAATTAGCATTGCAACATTTTTTACTAATGAGTTAAAAACTGACATTAATCCTGCTGTGTAGACTCGTGGGATTAGCTCCACCTTTCACCAGAGAAAATCTTTCCTTAAAACACTATGTCCCACTCAGTTACCATTTTGGTTGCTCTTAAAAGAATAACAGTAGGACGACTTTTCATGCATATTTCTTGTACAATACTTTCTTCTTCTCAAGTATTGTTTTGGACTGTGTATAAATTTGAGTGTGTCATATGTCACAGTAGGATAAGAGTTAAAGCATGCTCTCCACAAACAATTAATGCTTTAGCTACTGACAGACAACCCTGGGATTCATGCAGGTTTCCATCCGCTGGGCTCCTGTGCCAGCTGAGGAAGTCATGCTCTGTATGTTTCATGTCCATCTGTCTTCTTGGAGTTAATCCAGACATTTTTCAGGTCTGACAAATACAGTAAATGTTCCTCTTGTATTTACTTGCACTGTCATTTGGAGATCCCTAAGCCAGTCTTCATGTATTCGTAAACCACATAGCTAATGCTGACAGCAGGAATTACTTTCATGAAGTTTGGCATGATGCCCCGATAGAGTCCGAAAAAGCCTTCTTTGGCTACAATCCTCTTCATTAGGGAACTCATGGACGGCTGGTCTGATGCATCCAGAGACGCTGTAAGGAAATGTTCAGTCAGTGTAGTATCCAAAAGAGGACTTTTTATTTCTGTGCCCTGAATATGAGACGGCTGTACTGAGGAAGTTTTTAACTTTGGAAGGGGTTAAATAAATAGTTAAGAACATAAAACTATTATATATTAATGTCAGTAAACTATATACAGATTTATCTGGACAGATTCTTCACCTGTTGATGAGACAGATTAGAAAGTTTAGAATTACAATGTATCAGTTTTAATTTACACCACAGGGTAATCTCATGTCAGGATGTGAATTAAACTTACATCTAAACTCAACTACAAATTTAGCTTTACAAAATTAGACATTAATGGAATAATTAAAAAAGGTCAAACAATCCTGGTTGCACTGCCAAATGTTTTTGAAATGACTTCAGATTCCCTTAAATGGCTTTTAACTAGTCTAGAAACTGTTCATTGGCTTTTAGTAGCAACAATCGCTGCAGCAAATGTGAGACTCAGTTTACCTTGTGCCTGCATCCGTGTGCGTACGAGTGCGAGTGGATAGCTAGCCAGCTGGCCACAGGTGCTCGAGATGGTCCCGCAGCCCAGCAACACCAGAACTCCAGGGTTAGCCGAGTCTTTGGCGTGGCGCGACAACCAAGTGTTCTTTAGACTCTGGGGCACAATAAATAGTGGATAGTGTATATCAACATAACGCAAAAATCAATTTCTCTGATTGGCTTTAATGTAATCCTGCAATCTGTGATGAATGAGTTTATTGAGCATATAAATGAGTTAATCGAACAGAGTGCACTCAAGGGGCAGAAGGCATCACGAGGCCTGCATACCTCATAAACGGCGAGGTCTATCCCGGCGTAGGGAATGATGCCCAGTAAGTTTGGAATGTAGCCCTTGTAGAAAGCTTTGACACCCTCCTTCCTCAGGATCTTCTTGGCACAATCAAACACTCCTGAAAACTGGCCGGTCTTTCTCAGAGTCAGTCGAGTTTTCAATACCTTAACAGCACCAACAGAAGAAAAGCAGAGGCCATCTGTGTCTGTGTGAATTCTTCTCATTTGTGAGGATTTTTCAAAGTTTTTTTGGGGGGGATGGGTTTTAGGAATTCCATGAATGAAGCAGTTTGCTGAAGCAATGATGCAATAGAACAGTCGTCTTACCTCCATTGGGTAGATGGCTGTCTGGGCCGTGGCCCCAGCCATAGAACCGGCCAGAAACCTCTTGTGTGTCTCAATCTTTTTGCCTTCTGATGATAACAATTTCTTATACTGAAAAGAAAACACAAGTCAAGAAAACCAATATAAGGCATGCCAATTATTTGTTATGCATGTGTGATAAATAATATCAGAGGAACTCTCTTACTTGCTCATAAGCCATAAATTTGATTGCTGTCTCAGGGGCAATCTTTAAAACATTGATTCCATTTCCCCTCCACAGTGAAGTCGGACCTCCCTCTTTTATCATCTGTTTGAATCCTCCTATCAGACTGATGGTGTTGCTCTTAGAGGAGTGAACCTGCAGTACAAAAATTAACAATTTAAAAACATTTGCATGCTGCCACTGATGGAGAGGATACGTTTGACCAGTTTTTCTGGTTTTTCTGTCTGGAGTAAGCAGAATGACACTAAAACTACAAGTCAGATTAGGAGTTTGCAGGAAGCAGAATGGGTTAGAAAATAAGTTTATTAAATTCTTCAGATCAGGGGTCAGATCTAGGATTTTGTCAACATTACGATTTGGGCATTTTTCAACATTTTTGTTGATTTTTCAGAGAATAATTCCTGGATCTTGATTGACTTTGAGGGAACTGATACTGATGAGAGTGTGCAATTCGGTGCTGATCCAAATTAAAATCCAGATCTATATTCAATTTGAATGAGGTTTCACAAGGGGACGGTTGGGTGTTGGAGGGTGTATGCACTCTACTGAGTGTTTTCCAAGTTTTCAATATATTTTCACCTGCATGAAGACTTTCATCCTGTCCAAAGGGGCGGTACCGGTGCGGGAGATGGCCCCTGCCACAGCACCAGCAGAAAGCTGCTTCCACCAGTTTCCTGAGCTCTTTTCTTCTTCTGTGAATTCATCAGGGATGGTGAGACTGTCACCTATGTCTAGCACCTAGTAAACACAGAAGCATGTTGACTCACCACATTCATATACATTCCCTGGTAGAGGTATAAACACATGTACCCAGTGTGATAGACATTATTCGGCCTTCGAGAATGTATTTTTCAGGAATGTACACGTCACGTAGCAAATATTGGTGTGGTTGATGTGACAAAAACGTTACAAGCTTACTAAGCACTTCTCCTTTTGAGGTCTAGTTTCACAGTTATGCAGCAACTGTTCTTTCAAACATACCAAATTGTGTCCTGGAGAGAGGACGTTAACAAAACCATGAATCTGAGTTTCAAGGTGGAAGGTACAAACATCATGTGAACAACTCATTTTACAGTTGTTAAAAAAGTACTGCGACATTATGAGGAAACAGCTAAGAGGAACAGCTGTAGTTGTAACTCATTGTAACAAATGAATTGAGCTCCTTATTCTTTGACACTAAGCGCTTGTGAAATCATTATGACTGAGCCTCCGCAGCCCTCATCGTGCACACTTCAGCTGTTTCAGATAAACACACCCAATGTTTTTCTACAAGCATAAAGGCATGGTGGCATTTTAATACAATGCTACAGAGAAACTAAAGGCTTTTAGTTATCTGCCCCATGATGATACAAGAATGCAGCTTCTGTCTTGTTTTGTTAGCAAAGTTGCCATGAATGTGGAGTGCAGAAAACATTCCTGAACACTAACATGGTCTATCTAGAAAAGCGACAAAGTGACAAAACACAACTTTTTTCCACTACACGGTAGAGGAGCAGGCTGAGACACGCACAGTCTGACTATAGTGCTGTGACCTGCTTATCTAATAAATCCAATTATTCAAAGCTGCTGCCAAAATGTGAATGGCAGAGAAAATCTATATCTTACGGGGGGGCTCCACCACATGATTTATTCCACTGCAGCTCCCTGTGTGTTTGACTGCAGAGGATATTAGGTATTTGTGTGTGCACATCCTGTACCGAGGAGTGTTTCCAGTAGCGTATTATCTCTTCCAGGTTGTGGCCAGGGTATAACAGGAAGTGCTCTCTCCACTCATTCCAGTCCACCATCATGGTGCCGTCAATATCCATACTATGAGGAAACACAGAGAAAACTCTTAACCTATGAACTGCTGACTTCTTATGTTGTAACATCCTGTGAAAAGAACAACTGTGACTCAGATAAAGCCTCCACATGACACACAAGCAACATGTTGGGGGGGGGGGGGGGGGGGGGGGGTATTAGTGCAACTCAAACCTCTGTAAGACTTTCAGTGCATCCTCTCTGCTGATGTCCATGCCCAGCTCTGCAAGGCTCTGCTGGATCTCTGAGGCATCAATGCGCCCTGTGGCAACATAAACAACTGAATATGCGGACACGTGGCTTTGTAAACACGCTGACATATGTCATAACGTGTGTAGTAACAGAAAATACGTCACCCCCTGCTTGTGCTCACCATCGTTGTTTCTGTCCAAACTCTTGAACGTAAGCCTCAGCTTCTTCTCGTGCTCTTTCAGATATCTGGTGAACTCGCTGAAGTCCAGACTCCCGTCTTTGTTTTGGTCACCAGACGAGACTATTTTCTGCAAAGAGGAAATCAGATCGAATTAATCACGTGCATCACAAATCGCATTTACAAGACTTGTTTTTCAAATCGTGCAGGCCAAGATGTGAAACCCCAAAAACTTTCGACGGTCCGTGGATGTATTTTGTGTACCTGTGCAGCACCCTGGCGGAATATACCCATCGCCTTGAGGCCCGCTCGTAATTCAGCGACGTCCACCTTCCCATCTTTGTTGGTATCGAGTTTATCGAACAGGTCCTGGTATGACCTCTTACTGTCGGCATCCCAGCACCGGGCGTTCAGTAGTAAAGACGTCCGTAACATCTGATACATTGTGGGGTTTGGTGTGGGAGCAGCGTCAGGTCGAGTCAGACTGGGATCATTAATCCATGTTGAAGATCATGCATGAAACCTGCACTAATCCTGACCCGAGCTCGTCGATCGCGGTGTAAATCGTGCGTAAAGTGCAGGGACTCTGTTCGTCAGACTGTCCCGTGCAGAGGTGTGTGGATCTGGTGCGATTCAGGAGGATCCGCAGTGATCGAGGGTGGAGCGAGGAGGGCGACGTAGCTGCTCGACGTTTTCACCGGAAAAGCAAGAAAGATGGGAAAATAAAAATAGCGGTGGAATCATTAACCCCGTGGATTAACTGAAAATATAATCCGGCGCGTGCCTCTGAATCATATGTCATCCTGCCACGGCTCTGTGTGATGTGTTGGTGTGTATGTAATGTAATCTCTTCATCTGGAGGGACGTGTCATTCACAACACACAGCATCGCGTTTCATACTGCTCAGTAACACGGGCGATCGCTAGAGGGCGGTGTTTCATCGCGCAAGAGCGATAGAGTAGGGACCCCTGCATGAGCCTGAGGGCCTCAGGCCTCATACCCCCTCAGCCTGAGGGGTCCCTGTATGAGGGGTCTCTGGATGAGAGGTCTATGTATGAGGGGTCTCTGGATGAGGGGTCCCTGTAAGAGGGGTCTCTGGATGAGGGGTCTCTGGATGAGGGGTCTCTGTATGAGGGGTCCCTGTAAGAGGGGTCTCTGGATGAGGGGTCCCTGTATGAGGGGTCTCTGGATGAGAGGTCTCTGTTTGAGGGGTCTCTGGATGAGGGGTCCCTGTAAGAGGGATCTCTGGATGAGAGGTCTCTGTATGAGGGGTCTCTGAATGAGGGGTCTCTGGATGAGGGATCCCTGGATAAGGGGTCCCTGTATGAGGGGTCCCTGTATGAAGGGTCCCTGTATGAGGGGTCTCTGTATGAGGGGTCTCTGGGGCCTCAACACTCCAACAAACCATCAAGAAAACTATATTGTGAAACTGTCTAACCGAGTCAGATTATCCAGGTCGGTGGCTGGTTTTCAGATGCTGGTGTTGTTGAGGAAATGTATTCAGGTGGTGAAGTCATAAAATTATTGACGCAAGTCTTCTACTTCAGTTACACCTTTTGAGATATTTCTACTTTAGTCAAAAGCCTTTTATTTTCTATAACCCAACTGAATTAATGGGACTTGATTTTTAGGCTATACCCTATCCATAGACAATAATAAAACGGTATAAATAATTATCGCACTATTATTATATATTTCATCAATAGCGACACAACAACAGTTCAATATATATTGATATAATGGTTTTGCATTGTGTAAACACAGTGAGGTATCACACATACTCAATCTAAAAGTAAAATGTTTGTGTGATGAAATTACCTCCACATCAAGTAACAATATCTGCTGCGAACATGTTTATACATAATAATAGCATAGCTATATAAAATAGCTATAAAATATAGCTATATTGAGCTCTTTTTGCTCATAATGTTGTACTTTTGAATAAACAGATTAATACAAGCATTTGACTTGAGTATCCAGAACAGTGTGGCAGTGCTGCTTTAAAAATGAATTGTAATACTCATATTATATATATAAGATTGACAATTATTGATGGGACACAACAAATAAACCAAGAATAAAAACTTCAAGATAAAAATATAAAAAGTATAAAAGGTTAAGGTGACTATAGATTTATATGAATACATGTGATGTGTGGTATTAAATATGGTCATACATATATAACATTTTGTTCTTTTGCATCCCATTTCTTCTTTTTGCCACATCTCTGATAAATGATGGCCTTTTGCTTTCTCTATTCTCTATTTGCTCCACTTCAGTGTGGTCACAGGATTTAGGAATAATGTCTCTCCCTTGTATTGACTCTTCACTGTAGTTGTTGCTGGTGATAAAGTGGTGCTCTCCTGTAAGTGACGGTTCACAGTGAAACAGACTGACCTCAGTCATTGTTACGGTCGGGTCCTGGTAGTCTCTCGTGCAGCTGCAGCGTCCAATCAAACCACAGAGTGTCCTCCACGTCAGGAACTATATCTGTGAGTGGGTGTGGAGGAGGAGATTTGAACTTTGAATCGTGTCTGCAGATTCTGAGGCAACAGCAACACAGCTGAGAGCAGCACAGCTGAGGGCAGCAGACTCCCCTGTGTCCCCCTGTCTGTCCCCCTGTCTGTCCCTCTGTCTGCTCCTCCACTTCACACACAGACACCCGGCTCCAGCAAACACCATGTCCTTCATCCTCACCAAGAAGAAGAGGTTTAAATTCAAAGTGGACTTCGACTTGGAGGAGTTGTCCTCCGTCCCCTTCGTGAATGGAGTTTTATTCTGTAAAGTCCGGCTCTTGGATGGAGGCTTCGCCGAGCAGTCGACTCGGTAAGAATGTTTCGCTATTTATAGCAGGAGTTCACTGGTTGTTGCTTAAGTTAAGTGAAACTTGTTTTGAGTTCGTCTTCACCTTATTTAGGACACGTGTGTTTAACATTTCCTGTCTCTACTTTTCTTCAATTCCGACCACGAGCTCTTCTACAACCTCTCGACTAATGTTTAACTCTAATGTCCAGCTACACAACAGAAGCTAGCTACAAGCTAACCTGACTAACGTTAAACCAACACGAGCTACAGCTAACTTTTTGAGATTAACTAACCTGCGTCAGTGTGTAAGATACAAACAGGAAACGGGGATTTAAAGCGATGTTAAACGAGATAGTAACGCTGATAAGTTCAATGAAATAGTGGTTTATACTTTTCAGATCAAGTTGTCCTTTAACGCCTGGTAAACTTTGGGCAGTTGGTCAAGCTGTTGCCTAGCAACAAAGGGACAAATAAAACACATGTAATAATTAATATAATTTTATTATAGTGTTATTCATACCATGAATGATGATGATAATAATATGAATATTAACAATAATAATATCAACAATAATAATAATCATAATTTGAGGTTGTTAAATAGAACAGGGTTTTGTATGTTTTGTATGTATTTCTTGCTCCTAAATGTTTTGTTTAAACACACAGTTTCCTTCCATAGCAATAGACCGTACAAGTTTAATCTCCAGGTTTCTCTATGATTAAAACGGCTCATGGTACTTTAATGAGTCACTGTGGAAAACAGGCACCGCTCATGTCAACCGCCAGTCCTCATTACTTCACTATGGCAACCGTCTTTTCCTAAAAACTGTAGTATAAACACTGTATTCTTAGTTTACAATGGCCCAACCACAGATGCTTTCTTTTTGTTGAATTCAAACATAACATTCTTGTTTATGCTCCTGAAATATCCCCTAAAATGTTATTCTAAAGTCTTTGTAGTATATTTTCTTCATGCTGGTGGCAACAACTTTCTTTAAAGGCCCCTTACTGCTGCTACCAATGATCAGCTTTGTCTATTGTGCATCCTGGATGTACAATGTCTTAGATCAGAAGCTTAATATGTCAAATACTGTGACGAATGCCATCATAGAAGTGGGTCCAAACTTCACACACGTATCAATAACACTATTCACTTCTCCTAATGTCAGAGATAGAACCAAAAATTGATAGGTGTAAGTCTTTAGGGAACTGTAAATCATATGGATACAGCTGGAAAAATAAGACAATAGAAAATCAGCTGGAAAAACTGTGAACATGCTTGTATGAGTTGCTGAAACTGAAATAAAAACTAAGTTCCAAAAAAAAAAAAAAAAATCACTAGCATGCAAAACAGCCTTCACTCTTCTTGATGTTCTGGGACACCTCCTCTCTATGTGTGATGGGTAACCATGCAGGAATCTGGCAGATTTGTTCTTGTCCACGCTTTCACTTTCCAATATGCCCGTGTGTTTTTGGTTTGTGTATGAACTCGTGTTTCTCTGTGTGTTTCTCTCACAGGGAGCCAGTCCAAGCCAACTGTGTGCACTGGAGGAAGAAATTCTCTTTCATGTGTAAGATGAGTGCCAGTGCTGGGACAGGTGTACTGGACCCCTGTCTGTGCCGGGTATCTGTGCGCAAGGTATAGGAACTTTTTTATTAACACTTAAAAAATGCAATGTACCTTTTCTTCCTTGGCAGAGCTGAGTCCAGTATGTACCAACACAATATTGTACATAAGATGACTGTATCACTGAAGCCACTGCTTTTAAAAATTGTACTGCAAAAAGTGTTTTAATGAAAATACAACCTCCCTTCTTTTTGTCATTTTAGGAGTTAAAAGGTGGAAAAACATTTGCAAAGGTAACACTTCTCCTCTAAAGTGTTCATTTGTTGTACACACAGCAGATTAAACATTAGGGCCATTAGAACAATCTTATCATAGAATATACTGTATGTGTAGTCAGCCTTACAGTGCCCTCAGAGGACTTTTCTGTGAGTCTGTATTGAGTGAGTGTTCTAGTTTCCGGCTTTGGTTACTGATTGCTTAATAAGTAAAACAAAACTCTGCCATGTTAACCTATAACTTAAATTATATTTGATTTCTTAAATATTGAAAGTCTCGTCTCAGACACCTGCAGGGTGTTTCATAAGCACCTAAAAACTGCCCTAGTACCATTTAATATAGTTTAAATAGAGTAAAGGTATATAACAATTTAAGCTGACTTCTAAACAGTTCACTCTTGTTGATCTTGTGTGCAGCTGGGCTTTGCAGACTTGAACCTGTCAGAGTTTGCTGGGTCTGGCAGCACGACGCGACGGTGTCTCCTTGAGGGATATGACACAAAGAACACCAGACAGGACAACTCAATTCTCAAGGTATGTGCACAACTCCACAAACACACAACTCTTTTAAATTATGTGGGAAATGCCCTTAGGTGTTTCTACCATTCTTACATGATAAACATGCCACTCTATGCTTGTAAAACCATGTCTCAGTAAAGCAAAGTCACCTCGATGGAAAAGCTGAATATCCAGTTCATGCTAGACATGCCTGAGCCTGTGACATGTTACGTGCCTGGGCCGTGGGAACACACGATTAATATACAGCTTCTTCCTGGGGCACTAATAGTACACTTTTCTAAATCCTGAATAACAACAACCCTGTGACACCACACTACAGACATTGTGTCCCTTTATATCGCATTGGTGCAGTTGCTGTTAGACTAAAGCTGGCATTACTCTTCTCTTTCTGTTACAGGTCATCATTACCACACAACTTATGTCTGGAGACCCCTGTTTTAAAACGTAAGAGCTCTTCGTGACCACACTCATCCATTAATTTATCCATTTATCATCCATTTAATTTATTCAATCGGAAAATTTTAAGGAAGTCATGGCTTAATCAAATAAATATAGAGACCAAATATAAAATGGTATTAAAGGCATACTCTGCATTTACAAAAGTCTGCACCTCACCTCAGAGGAAATATTTTCATCACATCCTGTCTGTAACCAAAACCACAGCCTTGTGTCTGATACCCAGAGAGTTTGTAGATAAGTAGAAAGTTATGAAGGATTGTTTTGTAGCTGAGGTCTTATCAGTCTTATCTAGGAGCTAATAACACCTTGCACACACATTAATCTGCCCAACCTCAGCAGTGAACAGCAGCTGATATGTGATCAGCTCGGCCCAGAGGTTAGATTTTCATCAAAGTGTAGAGCTGTGTCCAGCAGTTTTTCACCAAGGACATGATGTATAAACAGACTCTTGGCAAATCCACCAGAACATGCAAACAGTTGGCTTTCTTCAACCCTACCAACACAGGTCTTCTCTTGTTCCAGTCACTTCCTGATGTAATTATACACACATTGCTGCCCGGGAGACGTCTGAAGTATAAGATTGTACAGTCATTCAGCCCACGCAGCGTTACTCATTGTGTGTGGAGGATTTACAACATTGCACACAGAGGAAAGATGACGTTCAGATTTTTTTCACACCCTCACAGTGTTTAATGTAGAAACCAGAACTGATGGCTCTGTCAGCAGTTTATTTATTACACATTGCAGTACTTTAACATGTAAAAGTACGTTTGATGATTTAATCAGTATAAACATTATTTCATTTCCAAATGTTGTTAATTGTCTAGTATGCAGGACATTTCTAAAAGTCTCTATGTGCAGATCTAAGCTTCTATAAACTTATTTAGATCATCTGTGGGGTTTTTTTACATAATAATTGACAATCCCAGAGTAGCAGGGTCAGTTGCTGTCTGCTACCATGTGTTTCTGGCCCACCACTCTGAAGTTGTTAATCCTACACGTTATCTTTCAGTAAATGATATCAGATCCTTTCCAACAACATTTAAAAGCTCTAAGGTGCCACTTTGTTTCTAAGTTTCCAACTTCCTGTGTTGCCCACAGTCCTCCCTCTACAGCCATGACTCTGGGAATCCCACAAGCAGAAGCAGAGTGTCTTCTTGAGGACAGAAAGGGAGGCGATGTGCACATAGCCCTCTCACTCACTGGTATGCATGACTTTGTTCTGTTTTACAATAAATAAATTGTAATTTCTCAGTTCAGATTTTGTAGTTGACAGTTTTAAAAATAGTCTACAAAGAACTATGCCTCAAAAAAGGGACACGTTGAAAATCATCTCAATAAAAAGCTTTGGTATCAAAAGTAAGTGCAGATTTCATCACTGATCCACTTATACCTTTTGTTTTATAGCGATTCCTAAGAAATCAGTGTCAGTCCCAGAGGAGCTGGCAGTGTATGGTCACTCTAGAACATCCAGCTATGCAAGTCAACACTCCAAAATCTCAGGTACTAAACAGACACACATGTTTATTCCTCTCAAAAAAGGCTAATTTATTTTAATTCTAATTTCAATTACACACATCATAAACATATTCTTTTGTACCTGTAGGTTATAGCTCAAATCACTCCAGTTTAACAGATCTGAGCCATCGGAGGAGCGCATCAGGAGGTTCTGCCTCCACAGGCATTGGCAGCATCCTGGAACCCAGTGACCAGCAGGTAGAGAGAGTAGAGAGGGAGAACAGGTCCACTCCACCAGTCTCTACAACCTCTCACACTGCACCTGAAAACCCCTCCACCCCTGCCAGGGTGCTAAGGTAACATACTCATTCAAATTCAAATAAGAGTAACAACTGTGAGTCCCTCTCTCTCTTTTCTGACTAAAAGTTTTCATTTAAAAAATCCAGTCTGAGTGAAAAAGTTATAAATCAACACAGTTCAAAATTCACATGTGAGTTATTTGTCATGGACAAACTGTTGGTGTCACTGCATACTTTAACATGGCATGCTACAGGAGATCATTTAAAGTGCTAGTATTATGGGATGTATGAAATACTAAATAAATATAACCTTTATTTGTTATCCTTTGTTTGTTGACTGGCTTTACACTGCAGGTCTTAATGATGGCCAGATACGACATATTGTCTTATGTCTTTTCCTCTGGTGGTCATATGCCACCCTCTGTTTCTCCATTAGACACCCTGTAAAGCAGAACTCGATGGAGAATCAGTTGAAAAGAGTTGATGCCACCAGGGTGGACGCTGATGACATAATAGAGAAAATCCTGCAGAGCCAGGATTTCAGCCAGAGCTTCTTGGACTCCAGTGCAGAGGGTGTGTACACACTTAATCTGTAACTTAGTGGGCTTACTGACACTGGCCTGGAAAGTTTCCCACCATCCTGCTGATGGGATCAAAGTTCTCTTGGTCCGACAACAATACAATGTTTCTCTTTCTTAACATTTGGCTCTGGAGCAGCTGTTCCGATGTGGGTATTGGCTTCTGCGAAGCGAGAAAAGGTTTTTGATCAGAATCCGCGACATCAAGATCAACCAATCGGCTGGCATAATGTAACAAAAATCTGCTGTTGAGGGCAAGCAAGGGGCGTTTCCCCATAGTTACCGGAGTAATGCAAATAACCTTAAGCTCTTTCTTGACATGAAAAGTGATGATTAAATGTTATAGATGGGAAATGAAAAATTAGACATCTATTTGGTGCATACTTCTGCACTAAATGTAGTGCATTTCAATGTAAGACTACAGGGTTTATGCTGTTTATCAGTTATGAATAACACAGGGGCAGTTTAATGATTAGCTCAGCACACACCGCCATTTTACAAATTCCATTTTTGTGAAGCAACAGGAACTCTCTCCCTCGTCTTGCAGACTAATGTTGCACACATTTTTACATGTTTACATTTACTCTGTTTCAGTGTGGTTTGTTGTCAACTGGGCACCAGCGTAACCTAAGCAATTATCATTTATTTTTAGAAATACTACAAATCAAGTGTGAGCCAGGCATTTCCAGACCTGACAATGTAAATGAGTTGGCAGTTTCTTTATTTCTCATGTGTTTTTTGTGTGTTTTTATTACTGCAGAAGAGGGGCTCAGCTTGTTTGTTGGCCCTGGTGGGAGTACAGCCTTGGGAAGCCAGCACACAAGGTGGGTGTGATTACATAACTGTGAAATGTTGACGACATGCAGCAGGCATTTGCTACCAATACAGATTAATTACACACATGCTAAATTTGGCTTCTAACAAAGAGTTCTTGCCATAAACACACACCTGGTCATCATGTTGTTTCTCTCTAACATGTAAAATGTCATGTTTTCAGTTTCTACTTAGTTTTGCACATAAAAATACGTCTCTAAGAGATAGGATAACTGCCACCATTTCCTGTCTTGTAACACATTGTGACCCTTTCAGGGTTGCCACTGGAGCCTTTGAGCAGGTGGTGTTCAAGCGCTAGGCGTTGGGGAGCATGTGCCTCTCAGAAAGGGTGCCGTATTACACCGATGCGGAGGACACAAGCCTGAGGAGAGGAGATGCCATAAGACCCTGTTCAGGCCTCACTCCAGGAGATTTAATTTTCTCTTATGCAATCCCTCCACTTCTGACCTACATCTTCTGTTGACCAGGAGAGCCCTCCAGTGTCCAAGAAGTGGAGTTAAACAGCACAGCTTATGAACAATTATGGTGACTGCAATGACTCTGTGTACTGACATATTCTGATGGTTCTGTTCTGCGCTATGAAAATGTGAGGCATAGGATTAATAGTGCTGTAATCCATCTGTTCACTCCTCTTTGTCCGTTATTTAAAAAAGATATATTAAAGTGTCATGTTTTTATTTTGTTATAATTTTAATTTTATTTCTATTTTACTGTGTTATTTTTAGTATTTTATTTGTAAAAAGAGTTATTGCAACTGACAAAAGGTTTCTCCTAAATCAGACTGGATATGCTGTCTAAGAGATACTGTCACACATTTGAGTGTTGTCCTAATTTTTACTGTAATGTTTTTCAATCTGCCAAATTTACTTAACTGTACATTTGCTGTCACTTAAGAAGTCCTATCTGTAGTATATAAGTGATGGTCCATGTAATGATGTAAAGCCCATGATGGGTTAAGATATCTATATGTTGTTTTCAGGAGTTAAATGTTAATGGGGTGTTGAAAGCCAGATCTGTAATTAAAAAAAAAGTGCACTCTGGATACAGATAACTCTCAGACACCTTTGTCCTGCATCTCACAAGACCTTCTGCAAGAGTCCGAAAGACAGTTTTAACATAAAAAATATGATTTAATTGAAGTGAAAAAGATATCTAATAAGGTTAATAAACTGATGTTATATTTCTTATTCTAGACAATCAGACACACTGGAACCAACGTAAAGTTTGACCAAACTATCTCTGGTTTAGACAAAAAAATAAGTTAAAATTTTTTACTGAATTTCTAAATAGTAATATAAACATGTTTTTATAAATATGCAATTATTACATGTTATATACAAAAGCACCCACCCTTGTGGGTAAATGCTTTTATTTTCCAAACCAAACGTATTGGCGGATCATCGTCAGCGGCACTTCCGTTCACACTGCAGCACCGACGGTACAGTTCCGGTTCTACCTCGGAGCGGGATTCGAGCTACAACGACGGCGGGAAGTTGGTTTCATCAATTTACCTTGAAATCCACAACAACTGGACGAACGAAATCGCTAACGATCGACTATTCGTCATCTAACATCGATGGCTCTTTAAACGGAAACACGCCAACTGCAGAGCAAGCGTAGCGGCGTGGGGTCCAGCTAACATGGCTAACATCGGAAACCAGCCGCCAACACAGGCCGTTAACAAGCCTGCGCCAGGAAAACATGGAAATGTACTGCCCCTGTGGGGCAACGAAAAGACCATGAACCTCAACCCAATGATTCTCACCAATGTGCTGTCCTCGCCATATTTCAAAGTTCAGCTTTATGAACTAAAGACGTATCACGAAGTTGTGGACGAAATCTATTTCAAGGTAACGTTAGCGTCGGCTAACCCGCATGCTAGTTAGATAACCAGTGTCCAGAGGGGAAAGCGGTACAGTGGCCGCAGTGTGCTGCAGGCGTCAAATTTAAAAGACTAGTCCGCGCTCATTTCATCTAATTTAACTTTTTAGCTTCATAAGAATTCAAGATATTTCATGTAATCGAACAAAAAGACTATTACTTATTTATTGTAGGTGACTCGTGAGCTAGCTAGCTTGCTATTGTTAGCTGCCATAAAAACACAATAGTCCTACGTTATCATGACGTCTGGCCCTCTCGGGTATTGTCTATGTGTACGTGTGTTTTGGAGTTTAGAAGTTGAACTAGATACGCTGTGTTTGTACGTTTATAGATGGTGAATCACTGAAAGACGTAGGATTTGTGTTGTTAGTCATCGGGAAGGATCTCTCAGGTCTCATACACAGTTCATTCACGCACCAGTTTAACATGGCTGTCTCTGTGCCTGCAGGTGACTCACGCAGAGCCTTGGGAAAAGGGAAGCAGAAAGACTGCAGGCCAGACTGGAATGTGCGGAGGGGTAAGTGAGAAGTACGTGCTTTTTATTCCCCACCTTTACCCCCTCGATATTCTCCTCAGCAGTTGAAACCCCAGAGTGTTCCTTTGGAACCTGCTTGATGTGATTTAGTAAAGCAGATTCACCTGATTCACTGTTTCTTGCATTGTTTAGGGTTGTTGTGAGAAATTTGTAACAAATGATGCTTGATACAATGATACAATCTGTGTTCCTCGCTAGGTGCGTGGAGTTGGAACTGGTGGTATCGTGTCTACTGCTTTCTGTCTTCTATACAAACTGTTTACTCTCAAGCTGACACGCAAACAGCTGATGGGTCTGATCACTCACACAGACTCGCCCTACATCAGAGCACTTGGTTTCATGTACATAAGGTATGTATTGGTGAGAAACGTATTTAGAATTGCATTTGTTCTGCATAGTAATAAATACTTTGCACAAGTTAAAAAACGTGTTTAAAGTCAAGAATGAAATTGCAAAATTATCAATTGAGTGAGTTGATATACAGTGGTGTTTGTATGTCCAAGACTTCTTTCCCATTCACTTTAAAGGACCAGTGTGTAAGATTTAGATGAAAGGGAACTATTGGCAGAAATTTAATGTAGAATAATCCTCATGATGTTTTCACCAGTTCATTTCATCTAAATTGTATGAATTGTAGTTTTCTTTACCCCAGAAAAAGCCCTTTATATTCAAATACCTTATAATTACATCGAGGGGACCCTCTCTACAGAGGCCGCCATGTTTTTTTTACATTAGTCCATATTGGAAAAACTCAACACCTTTTGAGTTTTTATGACAATTAAAGGCTACCACCGTTTCTTTTTCATATTTGGATGGAGAGGGTGAGGGGTGTTCAGCTGCAACATGCAATATCAAAAGTAGATATCACAAAATTCTACACACTGTACCTTTAATGGAAAAGTGGTCTCAGGCTTTTTTTTACCCTTTACAACGTCACGATTAAAATCCGCGAACAAATGTAATTGAAATCTATGTGACACGAATATGTGATGATTTGTGCCCTGCTTTTTTCTGCATCAGGTACACTCAGCCCCCGGCAGATCTGGTCGACTGGTACGATGGCTTCCTGGATGATGAGGAGGTATGTCACTCCGGGTAATAATTTAATGTTTCTTTCTCTATTGCATACACAGTCATAAGCCCACAATAAAATCTGCCTGCCCTCCCCCCCTGTGATGCTCATAACTGATTTTTCACCTTTGCCTTCATTTGGCTTAATTGTCTCAGTCTTTGTCCTCCAAACCGGAGTAGCTAGGTTACTTGCTCACTGCTCTGCTGCTGTTTTTTACCAGGGTAAGTACCGTATGTAAAGCTGAGTCAATCTTTTAGTCCAGTGTGATATCAAGGCATGCTCTGTTTTTGATAAGATTTTATCAGGACTTGTTGCACACAGCCAAATTTGGGAGAATTGGAAAAATTCCTATGGATAAACAAACACGTAAATTTGTTAACAGAACTCAAACTTTGCATTACTCTGTAGTGGTTTATTAGTATTTAATTAAGATAAAATTGGATCCCAGTCTGTGCAACCAGGCCTCCTGTGATGTTCTGTTGCATTATAATTGAATTGATCATATGGAATCTTACCCACCTGGTTAATTCCCCTGTTTTTTTCTTTAGATGCCTATTGTGCGGCAGGTGAATTGGATATTGTATCTCAGCACTGTTGGTTTGCGTGTGTGAGTGCAAAGCAGCTGTTCTCTACCATATAAAGTTGACAACTATTCAACTGGTGTGCACTTACCTACCTGCGCCAGTCTGTGTTTACACTGTGGGCCCTTTTATTCTCTTTAAAGGGATAGTTCATCCAAAAATAAAAACTCACCTAATATCTACTCATGCCGGTGGAGGGGTGGGTGAAGTGTTTGAGTCCACAAAACACTTTTGGAGTTTCAGGAGTAAACAGCCAAATCCAATACAATTGAAGTAAACGGTGGCCACCTCTTCAACGTAAAAAAAGATATAATGCCTCCATACTGCTCCTGTGGGCTCATGTATTTAGCCTAAATTAGCTTGTTTTCAGTCAAATTTGAATGTCTGGACTTCTGGACACTTCGGAGACACCACAGGAGTTTTTTTTACATTTGAAGAAGTGATTACTAGTTACCTCAATTGTATTGGATTTGGCTGCAACGCTGTTTATCCCTGAAACTCAAAAAGTGTTTAAAGGAGTAAAACACTTCATCCACCCCTCCATCGGCATAGTGGTGAGTAGATATTGAGTGAATTTTCTTTTTGGGGTAAACCATCCCTTTAAGAGTTATTGTGTTGACGGATGAAAGAAGCCATGGCTTCTCTGTCTTTGTCACGTCAGCTCAATTAGGATTTGTCTCCATTTTTTGCTCTCTATTCTCTTCATTTATGGTCTGTAAAAAGTAGTTGCAGCCACTTTTTGAAAATGTTTTTTAAATGGATCATCTGAAGGAAAGAAGCAAAGATATTTCAAAAGATAAATATAAAGGTTACTTGATTATCAAAGCTCACTTTGTAAATGCAGACTCCAGGATCTGCCAGCTGAAACATTTTGCTATATTTAAATGTTATTCCCTCTTGTAAGAATTAGCAGAAGTAAAACCAGACACATTTGTTTGATATGCAAGATTAAGCTAGATGAACAGAGGTGAAGGTTCAGTACTTGGTCATCACAAATTGCTTTTTGATTTGAGGTAAAATGGAAAAAGCAATCAGATTTACCTGCCTCCTGCTTGTGAGATCTAATTGAATTTCTCTATGGCGCTTTGCCACCATTTTGTTGTAGGAGCTCGACGTGAAGGCAGGAGGTGGCTGTGTAATGACCATCGGAGAGATGCTGCGTTCCTTCCTGACCAAACTTGAGTGGTTCTCCACTCTTTTTCCCCGTATCCCAGTGCCTGTGCAGAAAATTATTGACCAGCAGATAAAGGCGAGACCTCGTAAGGTCGCGCCGAAGGAGACACAGGAGGAAGAGGCCACGTTCACAGGAGAGTCAGGGAGGCAAGTGGAAAAACGGCACTCCAGGTAATTCTAACTATTTATTTCAATCTTACCTGTCCCCATGTGTGTATTTCCTGTAACTGATTAAAGTGAAAAGGTTCAGTTCATCTTTATTCCTCCTTTTATCACATTAATTAGATGTAAAATAAATTAAATTCCTTCAAAATGAAACATCTACTGCTACTTGGTTGTATATATTGTCATGTTTGATCCAGGGAAACTCATCCTCGCTTAGATGATGTGGCGTGTGAGCTGTTAATCATTGAGTTTTTGTTAGGTTTCTTTCTTAGTCAAGGAATTGTTCAAAATCAATTAATCTGTCTTATGTAATAATTAGACAAGAATCTTTAAATGCTTGAAGCTTATGACACCTTTTTTCCTAGGACACCCAGGCGATCGCCGAGTCCCAGAAGGTCGCCCAAACGGTCGCCCAAACGGTCACCCAAACGGTCAAGGAGCAGGAGCCACCATCGTGAGAGGGAGCGCCATGGCCCCAGTTTCGACCGAGAACTGGAGAGAGAGCGTGACCGGCAAAAGAAGGAGAGGGACGGCAGGGATGGCAGGGACAGGGATAGGGACAGAGAAAGACGACGGTCCCGCAGCGCAGACAGGAACCAAGAACGACGAGAACGCAGAAGAAGTCGCAGTGGCAGTAGGGACCGAAGAAGCGAACGCAGAGAGAAAGAAAGAGATGGTGGCGATGACAGGATCAAGAGGAAGGAAAGGGATCACCATAAAGAAAGGGTCACAGAGAGGGAGAGGTCCAGGGATAAGAAGAGCAGGGGAGAGACGGATGACAGGAGGCACAAAGACGACAGGGAGAGGCACAGAGAAGAAAGGAAAGCCAAAAGGTCGAGTCAAAGTCGAAGCAGGGAAAGGAAGCACAAAAGTGGCGAGGAGAAGAACCGGAAACGAGAGCGCAGCCACAGCAGAGAGAGAGACAGGGACAGAGATGGGGAACAGCGCTCCCACAAACGTAGTGGTAGCAAAGAGAGGAGTCATCATCAGCGTGAGTCCAATAATGACCATTGTAAACATAGTGAACGCAGAAGGAGTCAGAGCACTGAGTAAATGTCGCCCCGCAGCAATATTACTTCTTCTATTCCCTGTGATTTTCTCCCTTTTTTCTACCCAGTTGTATGATCTGTCTCTTGTGCCGAAGACTGGGAATGTTAGCACGCTGGACATCTGGTTATGTTATCTTTGGCCAATGCAATGTTGCTTTACTTTTTGTGTTTTTCTGCCTTTTTCAATCCCAATTAGACCATCGTTAGTCTTCACTTGAAATTTGGAAAGAGGCAAAAATGGCATTTTAATTTTCTATGGTTCTTTCTTTTGCCCCAGGATGTCATGGGTTTGTATATAATGTTTTGAAAGCTGTCGACACACGATAAGTGGTCAGAGTGCGCATTCACCGCTGGGTTGGGCGCGGTCCATGCCTAAAGCTCAGCTCAACACTGTCGCCATATAATTGATAATAATTAACTGTTCAGGCTGTGCGAAGGCCTTTTTTTATATTTCACTAATACAGAGAATGTTACTGGAATTATCCTCATCCATAAACCCATTTGTTTGCTGTATTCTGATTAAACATTCTCTGAACAGTCCAATGTCAACGGTTAAAGTTCATATCATGTGTCGTGGCAATGAGTCTCAACAGCGATTAGACAGTGAATGCTAACTCCATCATTGATCGTGTGTTGACAGCCTGAAAATATTTTAATCCTCCAAAGGGCAGTATGCAAAGGGTAATGTTTTTTACCACACACAGTTGAGCCCTGCTTGTGCTGTGAATGGATTGTTGCTCTGTTGCATTTTGTTTTCTATTAAACACTTTTACGAACAACATTTGCATTTCTTCTCTTTTTTTAAGAAGGGGAATTTAAAAGGTGTCTGTTAATAGTGGCATTTATATTGTGAAGAAAATCATTATTTAACAAGAATAAATGTATTTTTTGTAGAATAAAGTAAAAACAAAGTTCCTAAAATACTCAGACTACTCTCAAAATTGTTTTCTGTCACTAATACTCGTATTGTGATAATTGATATTGTGTTATTGTCCATTCCTATGTTCATAGGACATTAGAAACATAAGATGGGTAAAATACAAACGCTGAATGCAAGTGGTATTTTTGGTAGTTTTATTTGAATATAATGTGAAAATAATTTCCAAGTTAAATATACATTCACAAATGAAATACTATATAATATATAATAAGTGTTGCAAATACATGTGCAACACTTCCTGATATATTACGTTTAAAGATGACTAATATATAATTTACAAAAGAGAATCAAATATAAAAAGCAGGAGGAACAGACCCCCAACAAAAAAATATATAACCTCAACCAAGAGCAGACAAAACATGTGCAACTACAATGGGCACATGTACAGAATCGAGGAGCTTCATATCTTGAGGCCACTGGCCTTTATTTGGAAGACATCTAATTATTATACCACATATGGGTGTAGTTAAATACATGAAGACTCTGTGTAATAGGCAATGGCTACAGTATTACAGTCCCAGTTACCATCAGAAATGTAAACATCAAAGTAACCCACACTAAAGCCCATGTTCTATTAGCTTTAAAGTTATTGTGAATTGTGGTTAAATACCAAAAAGCTTTAAAGACCATCACATTAAAGTGGGAGTTGTGCACAGACCTCTAGTCTACAGTTATTGCGTCCCTGTTCACTGGGAAAGCTCTGATCCTGTTTGCACACACACAGGCTCTGACTCTGGTCCACTAGTGACCGAGCTGCTGGCCGACACCGTGAAACAGTAGTTGGAGTTTGGGCTCAATTCAGTGACTAGGATCATGCCCCCATAGACTATTAGTTCCTCAGGTGGACTGGAACTGTCCTGCTTCCTTCTCACCAGGCTGTACTGGGATGTATCGTCCACTGTCTCCCACTCAACTAAGACAACTGTTGGAGCTATTTGTGTGACGTGTAGAACGGGAGCTGAAAGGTCTCCTGTAGGGAAACAAGACAGAAGAATGAATCTGGTCTTGACAGGTTTATGGCCTTAAGTTCTATTGATGTGGTATAAACAGTGATTGCATTTAGGTGAATATATTTAGAAAACTTCTTTTTCATTAAAGGTAAATCTTGCAGGTCTGGGACACAATTCACACGGAGGGGTCAATTAAACATCCAACATCCCTGTAAAACTTCAGATGCACATTTAAGTCATTCCTTGTTTACTGTTAGCTTGTCTGTGAATATCTTTAGAAAATGGTTCCTTGTTTAAGCACACAAAGCTTAGATAATAAAACATCTTAACAAATTGTCATATTTATTGTTAGAGTTGTTTGTATTTTTTTTTTAAAGACTACTGACGGACAGAGGCAGTCAGATTTGACTCCCTCTGTATCCGCCCTTGAGCTCCAATATCTGTGCCAAACACATCAAGTAAGTACGTTTGTACATCAGTCACAAGAGCTTCTCAAAAATACAAACTCACCATCCTGCACTTCAAGAAGATGTCTCCTCCTTCGTACATGTGGAATCACTAAAGACAAAAAGCTGACGTCAGTTTGTCAGAATAAACACAGTATATTGTGTCTTTTTCAACGTACACAACAGTTCCTACCATTTGTAATAAGTTCAGCTTCACTTTCTCCTGCTGCGTTGCTGGCGGTGATCACCAGGCTGCTGGATGTGATGTTGGAAAGAGAGCAGGACTGACCAACCACCCTGCACAGCTGAGTCCATGGCGTAGAACTGTTGTCGTACAGAGTGTATGCAGTGGCATACACTGAGGCGTTCCATGAAATGGAGGCAAAGGTGCTGTTGCCACTGTACACCACTGCTGATGGTGGACAAGGAGCTGGGAGAAGAGACAGTAGAAAGTCAAAGCACCTGAAAACTTGGTTGAGTCAGTCTTTGACCTAGAACCCTCAATATTCAAGGCTAAATGAGAAATAACAGGCCTGGCAGTCTGTCATAGTGTAACTAAACATTTTAGATAATTTAAGTACGAAAGTATATAACATAGTCATACTCGTTTTTAGACTCAAGTGTTGTTACATATTATGTCTTTAATATTAGTTACACCTGTATATAACAGGTGAAATGGCTGCTATGAGAAATGTCTATTGTGAGCTGTCTTTGCTCCGTAGACTAGAATTTTCTAAGAAGAGATCCTTTGTTGTAATGCAGGCGTTTGCCCTCACTCCACTGTGATTATCTGGGTGTAACAGTTCAATCAGCGTGCTCGAGAGTTCGGTGTAGTCTACCTGTTGTTCCACTGAGAGCCACAGACGCGTTGCTGGTACCAGCACTGTTCCTGCTCTGCACTGTGGCCTCATAGGATGAACCACAGGGGAGAGGAATCTCAAAGTACGTGCTGTTTGTCCAATAGGAGCTGAGCTCGAACAGGGCCTGGCTGTCTCCCAGCAAACTTCCCGTTAGCGCCAACATGTACTCAGGGTCTCTGCAGGAAATCTGTGTCCAACTGACACGAATCACCTGAACCTCCATCTGCATCGGCAGCAGCTGCACCTCTACGATGTCTGGAGGGCAGGGAGCTACAGGAGAGAGGGTAGGATTTAATGAGTGACTCCACTTAATATGCACTAATATTAATCTGTGAGAAGGAACATGCAGCTCTTACTTGCTCCCCTATGCACTGGGTCACTGAAGGAGCTGTTGCATGTGCCATCTGAGGCCTGGACAGAGAAATTGTAGACTGTTCCACATTCGAGACCCTCGATAGTGCAATTTCCATCTGTGCTATAACAGTACAGCATCTCTCCATTCGCGGATTGAGCACAGCCATAGTACTCTACAGCGTTGTCTCTGGGCGCCCATGACAGCACTGCAGACTGATTGTTACAGTTGAAGGTAACTGAGACTCCATCTGGCTGGCAAGGACCTGGATAGAAGAACAATGGAAATCTTAATGGGCTGAAAGTGGTATTATTCACTCATAATGGGGCCCTTGAATTTATTTTTATACATTCATATTCTTTATATAAAACAAGTACCTCTATTCACTGTTGTATTTTGACTGGCTCTGCTGGAACAGTTCTCGTGGTGGGCAGTCACAAATACTGTGTACTGCTCGTCACAGTGGAGATCTGATACGCTGCAGTTATTGGAGGTGGTGTTGCACGTATGCATGTGTCCATCTGCAGCCATAGCAACAACACTGTAGGTTTCAGCAACAGGAGAGCGAGTCCAGGACACCAGCGCTCTGTGTTCCTCACAGGAGGAGTCAACCGTCACGTTCCTGGGCGGACAGGGCTCTGAGAAGAAATAAATCAGTGTTCAGAGGCAGAGGAAACAGGCTTTTCTCATGAAACCACAATAATTTGTAGTTATTTACACCAGTGGTTCCTAAACTGGAGATTGACTGTAACAATGGAGTTAGAACAAACTAGTCATTTTTGTCGGATGTTCCATAGTTTTGATTCCTCTACTCAAATAATTAATCATATAAAACAATCTGATCATAAATAATTACTTCTGGATTTTAGGTAAAACATGTAACTTAGAAAAACGAATACCACTGTATTGCAAAACAGATTGGACAACTGCTGCGTAAGGGTGGGTAGGGGCAGAGGCCCCAGGCGTAGAAGCCCCCCCCCCAAAAAAAGAACGGAATGATGTGTTTCTCCACAGTAACAACAATTTCATGAGAAGCCCCTGAAATTCTGTGATCGGTAGAGTTCAGGAAACAACGACACCATGGTTGGAAACCCTCTTTTTTAATTTTAGGTTGGGTTGACGAGTAGACACACACACTAAGAGTCCCTTGATGACAGAAAACAGAAAACAAAATGTACCCGTGCTAATTCTGTAGGGAGGACTTCTCATGCTGCTGCACTGGTCTGATGAAGCCGCAACGATGATGGTGTAACGGAGGTCACACTGCGCTCCATGCAGGTAGCAGCTAGTGCCAGTGTCATTGCAGTATAGGCGGCTGTGATCGCTGGCCTCTGCTGTGGCGGTGTACACTGTGTCCCCCGCGCTGCCCTCCATCAGTGTCCACATGACGAGGATGGAGGAATTGTGGCACTGAGAGACGGCCGTGATGGCAGAGAGGGAGCAGGGGGCTGGAGGAAGAGGAGGAACATTTCATTAACCGTGCCACTGTTGCATGAATTCCTATTTTTACAAAGACTGAAGTCTGTTACCTGTCTGCAAGTCGATGGTGTCGCCTGGTGGACTCTCACACTGGCTGTTTTTAGCTGTAACTCTGAAATTATAAAGAACACCACATTCCAGGTCTTCCACCTCACATGTGGTGTTAGTGGAAGTGCTGCAATTGGCCGTGTGGTTCCCTCCACCCACAGCTGACACAGTGTAGTAGTCGGCCCCAGCAGCTGCGTCCCATGAGATCCAAGCAGAGTTGGTGACACAGTCGAGGTTGCCCCTGATTCCCTGAGGAGGGCAGGGAGCTAGAGAGCACATAGAAATGTTAAATCAGTGATTGAATGGACTTTTTTTTAATCAGAGGATTGATGAATTTTTTAACACCCTCATACCGGACAGGATGGTGTGGTTCTGGCTGTGCCGACTGCTGCAGTCGCCTCTGACAGAGGTGACGTGAATGGTGAAGGTTTTCCCGCAGGTCACATTGCTGAGGGAGCACGCTGTGTTTGTGGTGTTACATGACTCATTGATTCCTCCGTTGTCTGTGACTACTGACACCAGAAAGTGGTCAGCCTCCCTGGTGGCGTCCCAGGAAATCATCATGTCGTTGGAAGAACAGTTGAAGTGGGCACTCACATTCTGGGGTGGGCAGGGGGCTGGAAATAAAAAGATAAACAGATTCGTCAGCACAAAAAAAAAAAACTAACTGTGAATGACTGTGTTGGTTGTAGCTGTTGTTTATATCACCTGAGTTTAACACTACAGCCTGGCTTGGGACACTAGAGCAGCTGTCATCCATGGCTGCTACCTGGACAGTGTAGCTGCTGCCACATGTGAGGTTGCCAAGGCTGCAGCTGAGGTCAGAGGTCTGGCAGCTGACATTGCTATGACTACTATGTGCTCTCACTGAGTACTGAAGAGCCCCGCGACTGGCAGCCCAGGACACAAGAGCAGTGTTGTTGGCACATTCCATCACCACGGAGATATTAGTGGGGACACATGGAACTGCAGATAAAGGATGGACAACAAAAAGAGATAGTTTGTACACACTGTAGACAACATGAAAAATACTGTTGAATTCAGTTCAGCAATAATTAATGTATTTATGGCTATTTCAATCATTTTACCACTAAGAAAAACTTATGCTGACATATAGTACATAGTATTTACTACACGTTACATGTTAGGAAGGTATTGTGGTGTAATTTAAGACATAAAAAAATCATTACTTTTTCAATATTTCATGCTCACCTGACTGCAGACTGGTAGTTTCACTAGAGGTGGTGTTGCACTGTGGGTTGGAAGCGGTGACCGACACAGAGAAGTTGTGTCCACAGGTCAAGCCTGGGAAGCTTTTCTGATTAGAGTTGGAGGTGGATGTTTCTAAGAGGCCAGAGTCAGTTTCCATGGTGACTGTGTAGAAGTCAGACCCATTACCTGCCTGCCATGTTACCATGATGTTACCAGAGAGACAGTTCTGCGTGGTAGAGATTCCTGAAGGGGGACATGGCCCTGGAGAAAAGACAAATAATAATCAGTCCAAGCTTACCTACTATTATTTCTTGATATGTTAAAGTCGACTAAACCTACATGTCTGTATGGAAGCCGGTGCACTGGAGTTGCCAGGACATTGCGAGTTGTGAGGTGTGACTGTAAGGCTGTAGTTTTGTCCACACATTAAGTCAGAGAAGTTAGCTGTGGTGACATTAGTGGTGAGCCCAGTCGTATTGTGTCCTCCCTCAGCAGATACCATGTACAACTTTGTCCCATTACTTGCATCCCAGCTCAGAGAGACAACTTTCATGTTGCAGTCCGCAGAGGCAACCAAATTCTTAGGCACACAGGGATCTGAAAGAAAGAAAGATGATGGATGTGTTATTACAGAGACCTTCAACCATATGTAGCTGATTTCAATGATGCTGTACAATTGTTATGTCCGCTGGGGAGGTTATATTTTCACCCCTGTCCAAGGAAGAACCCATTCAATTTGCATTTTTGTGCCGATCCGGATATGGGGGCATAAACAGAAACCTTTTCACTTTTTTAACCTTGCGTTTTCAATGTTTCTATTTATTTCTCAGTTTAGAGTGAACACAATTTGGTGTAGATGGAGATACACATCTGGAAATAATGGTTTCATTAGGGGACTGTTGGGCCTTGTGCCATTGTAGTTATTTATTTGGAAACAGGAAGTTTACTAGTTTGGTACAAGTTGCAAGGAAAATAGAGTGTCCCTGAAATAAAAACTTGATTTGAAGCAAAGATTCATTCATTACAGGATAATTATTGGAAACTTCATCTATATGTATGATTGCTTGTAGACAAATGCAAAAAATTAACCACACTCTTTATTTTCCCCATAATAAGTACCAAAGGAAATTATTCTTTCCAGGAGAAATTATTGAAAAGAAACTTCAAACACATTACCATTTATTTATAGCACTCTTCTTTGCATGACATACCCATATGGATGACTGAGCTGTTACTGGGCACACTGGTGCAGTTGTCATCCTTGGCTCTCACAACAACAGTGTACTCCTCCCCACAGTGCAGGTCGTTCCACGTGCACAAGGTGGTGTTGGTGACACACTGATGATTGTGGCCATCAAGGCCAGTCGCCACGGCAACATATGATTCGGCACCATCGCTGGGTCCCCAGCTGACAGAGCCCATGTTAGACTCACACTGCACGTAAGTCATCAAGTCCTGGGGGACACATGGAGCTGTGGAGAGAGGAGGGGTTTAAACATACACACACATGCAATGGTAAATATTTGTGAGGTGTAAGATACAAAACCGTACAAGTCTTGAAGAAGGCAGGGCTGCTACGGACGGTGTCACACTCTCTGCCTTGTCCTTGCACAGTGACATTGTAGTCCTGTCCACAAGGCAGAGTGGCTGACAGAAGGGTCTGGGTTGTGTTGTAGGCATCCACGTATCCGAGGCTCCCCATGGCTGTGACTAAGTAGTTCATGACACCACTTGCTTGGTGCCATGAGATCTGGACCTGGTCACTCTGACAGAGCACCTGAGCTGATGTGATGACAGGCTGGCAAGGCTCTGAGAGGAGCAAAAGGAGGGGAAATATTCAGATCCTCCAATAAAAGTAGAAACATGAACTGAATGAATTAGTTCGGAGATTGTCAGGAGGATTACACAAAAACTACAGCTATAGGTTTTCCACAAAACCTGGTGAGAGGATGAGTATGGGTCAGGGAAGAGCTCATACAATTTTGGTGCAGATCCAGATCAGGGTTCATTTTTTGGCATTTAAATGGAGGTTCATAAGGGGACCGTGGGGCCTCGGTGGAGGAATGCACTTTACTTGTTTGTTTGTTTGTCAGCAAGATTATGCAAAAACTGATTTTGCTTGTTGTTGCTTCTCAAAGCCTGAGAATATGAGAATATTGTCACAGCATTTATTTTGGTTTGAGATGCTGATGCTAGTGCGACATCTAGTGGCAGTGAAGTAGAAGTATCTAAAAACGGAAATGAAGCGTATTCTCTGACTGAGTATATTTAGTTAGTTTACACTGCTAAATAATAGACCACAAAGTACCTGTTTGAATGGACACAGTACCACTGGCCTGGCTGCAGCAGCCTTGACTGTGAGCTGTGACAGAAAAGTTGTACGTCTCTCCACAGGCCAGACTGTTGAAGTGACAGGTCGAGCCTGTAGAGTTACATTTCTTCACTTCTCCCCCTGATGCCTTGATGGCAGTTGCTGTGTACAGATCAACATCCGAATCCTCCTCCCAGGACAGGACTGTGGAGCCGGAGCCACACTGCAGGTTAACATCCACACGCTGCGGTGGACAAGGACCTGAGGAGAAGTGTGGTAGGTCAAAACAAATGAAAGCCAGACCAACCCTAGCCATTTATGAGACATAACTGCGACCAATCTACTCACGTGTGGTGAGGTTAGCAGGCATCGCTGTTGTGAGGCTGCACTGTTCGTTGCTGACGGTGAGGCTGAGGTTGTAGGTTTCCCCACAAGTTAAATTTGTAACGTTACATGAGTTCTGCTGAGTCGTGCACAGAGTCTGGAGGCGTCCACTGACTGGGGCTGTCAGGGAAAAGTTTGCTGCCCCATAAGTTGTATTCCACGACACAACGGCAGCACCGTCAGAGTTACAGTTGACCTGTACTTCTACAGCTCCAGGCAGGCACGGAGCTGAGGATACAGCAGGAGTACGTTTATGAAAGGACATAAAAAGAATCCACAATGTACATAAATTGACAGAGGTATTGATTGAGTCACTACCTGATGTGAGAGTCACAACTGTGCTGTCAGAGCTGTTGTACTGTTGTCCCAGAGCCTTGACCCAGACGTTGTACACTGTGCCACAGGTCAGCCCTGAGGCGGTACACTGGGTGCCCGTGGTGAAACAGGAAGTGTAGTGGCCATTTTGATTGTCGAGGTAGGCGATGTAACCCACAGCTAGGTCACTCTGCTCCCAGGACACAGTCGAGGTGAGCTGTTCACACACTACATTTGCCTGAACATTGCTGGGTGGACATGGTTCTGAGTGAAGAGACAACATACACATTTAAACACAAAGGTGAAATATACAGGGTCACAATTATGCATCATGAGAGGTGTCAGCCATTTTGAGTTTCTCACTAATCACGTGACCCACCTGTCATGAAGCGTTCAGGTGCAGAGGTCACGGTGTTGTTGCAGTCCTGGTTGTGTGACAACACAGTGACGTTATAGATCTGACCGCACTGCAGGCCGTTCAGGGAGCAGCTGTTGTTGGTGGAGTTGCAGATGATCATTGAGCCCTGGTCAGTCACAGCCTCAACAGAGTAGGAGCTGGCACCGCTGGATGCAGCCCACGTCACCTGGGCCCTGCTCAAATTGTAGTGGACGGAGAGATGAGTGGGAACACAGGGCTCTGGGGAGAAGTAATAAAAAAGAGGTAGTTACAAATTAATTGTGAACAATAATTCAACTAATATGGAGAACAGTATATATTTGGATGTCTACTGGTTGATTTCCCTCAAACACAATGGCAGGCATGCTACAAACACACACAGGTGACCATGCTCTACCTGTGGTGAGGTGTCCGGCCATTTGAGCAGTGCTGTTGCAGCCCTCCCCCAGAGCCGTCACGCTGACGTTGTATTCCTCTCCGCACTGCAGCGGGCTCAGCTGACAGTTGGTGTGATTGGTGGTGCAGCGGCTGGTGTGGCCCGATGACGCTGTGAGCTCAACAGTGTAGGACAGAGCTCCGACGCTGGGTTGCCATGACACGGTAGCAGAGGAGACCTGGCAGTCCATAATGGCTTCGATGCTACTCGGCTTGCAAGGCCCTGTAGGACCAGGAAGAGTGTTAAGAGTTAAGATTTACGACCAAATCATATCTAATAAGATTTCTCAGAGAGGATCTCAGCTCAATGGTCCACTTATAAAACATAAAAAGCTTTCAACTGCATCTCACAGTCCTCACTTACCAATTCTAATTTCAAGAACCTTTGGGCATAGATTCCTTGAAACATATTTTTCTCCTATACAAAAAATGAACACCCATAAACACTGCATAGTCCTCACTGAACTGAAACACAACTGAATTCCTCCTGAATATGACCCTGAAGCAATGCCGCTAATCTTCTTCTTTTTAACCGATCTCCAGAAGGGCATTACTCTGGAACTTGCTGGGTCTGATTCTGGCAATTTAAGCTGTGACTATCTTCTCACAGGAGATCGTACCTGCTCATATAAGTTACAAAGGGCAAGATCAGGGATTTGGGGTGTGGTTGGGAATGAAAGCAGCACCATTATCCTTATTCCATGTCAGTGTGATTTGATAAGCTGCTATTTAAGTTAAAAAGGTTGCAAAGTGTAACTTCAAATATAAATGTACCTGATTTAGAAGACACCACTGTGCTGTCAGAGCTGTTGTACTGTTGTCCCAGGGCCTTGACCCTGACGTTGTACTCTGTGCCACATGCCAGTCCTGAGACATTACAGTGGGTGTCTATGGCCACACAGGAAGTGTATTGGCCATTTTGATTGTCAAGGTAGGCGATGTAACCCACAGCGAGGTTGCTCCGGTCCCAGGAGACTGTGGCAGTGAGCTGTTCACACGGGACACTGACCTGAACGTTGGAGGGTGGGCAGGGTTCTGAGTAAAGGGAAAACACGTTAAATATGGTGATAAGGTTGTTGTATATAACTGTAGACACAATCCCTTCCAGAGCAGGTAACGAACCTGTAATGAGGTGATGGATCACAGAGGTCAAACTTTTGCAGGCCTGGTTGTGTGCAGTTGCAGTGACGTTATAGATCTGACCACACTGCAGGCCGTTCAGGGAGCAGCCATTGTTGGTGGTGTTACAAGTGATCATCGAGCCCTGGTCAGTCACAGCCTCAACAGAGTAGGAGCTGGCACCACTTGCTGCGGCCCACATCACCTGAGCAGTGCTCACATTGTAGTGGATAGAGAGATTTGTGGGAGCACACGGTTCTGAAAAGAGGAAGAATAATGCAGTTGCCATTTTCGTTAAGATAAATATTAACCTCCACAGTTTTGGGTTGTACCCACCTGTAGTGAGCATTGCCGGGGGACTGGCAGGTCCTGGACAACCAGTGTGCATTGCCTCCACAACAACAGAGTACTGCTGTCCACAGACCAGGTTGTCCAGATCACAGGACGTCCCCATATCACTACAGGAGGAGAAATGTCCATTGGTGGAGTTTGCCTCGATGCTATAGGCAGTAGCTGCAGCTGCACTACTCCAGCTGACCAGAGCTTTGTGTGTGGTACAGTTCAGTTCAGCTGACACATTGGTGGGAGGACATGGGGCTAGAAAAAGAGAGTAAGGCAGCTGAGACGAGGAGACCAATGCAATTGTAAATAAAAATACCCTAAAATTAAAGAAGCAGTTGCAGAAGTGGGAAAATTCAAATTAGCTTTCTTGCCAAGAATCATTTTAGAAGATGACCATGCTCATGTTTGTACATTATATAAGAAGCAACAGCCAGCAGCTTGTTCACTTAGCTTAGCATAAAGCGTGGAAACCAAAGACATCTGACAAAATAATAAATATAGTTGGATATTAAAAAAAACCCCACCTTAAACCACATGATTTTCTTATACGTGTTTTAGTAGATATTTCCCTCTGTCTTAATCTAAATGAGCAAGTCACTAATGGTATCTTCAAATTTAGCATTCAGACATGAGAGTGGCATCGATCTCACTGTAACAAATAAATGCTTCCCCCCCAAAAAAAAGTCAAAGAAAAGTTTAAGATGTGGTAAACTCATGTACCAGTGTTCTTCTCTATTGGGGTGCTTATTTCACTCATGCACACGTTTGTGTGTCCCATCACAGTGAAAGTGTAGGGTTGACCACAGCTCAGGTCCAAGAAGGAGCAGCTGCTCTCGGTGGAGTCACAGGTCGAGTTAATGCCTGAAGCAGATGAGGCTGTAACAGTGTGATTCTGGTGTCTACCGCTCTGGTCCCATTTTACTGTCATGACGTTGCTGCTACAGTTCTGGTCAACAGTGGTGTTCTCTGGTTTACAGGGAGCTGGTTGAAAGAAGATTCTATTAGAACCATAACATTTTATTCTTCGACATGATTTAGTTCTCAATTCTGAACACGAAAGAGCTGCACACACCGGACTGAACCTTGTAGTCTGAGCCAGCGATGATGCTGCAGTGAATGGAGGAAGAGGTGACGACCACATCGTACACTTTGCCACACTGCAGGTTATGGATGGAGCAGGAGTTGGAGGTTGAGTTACAGGACATGTTGTGTCCGTCCATGCTGATGGCCAAGGCGGTGTAGTCGTCTGAGCCCATAGTCTGCGCCCAACTCACATTCATCACATTAGTGTTGCAGTTTATGTCTGCTACCACATCGCCTGGGAGACAGGGAGCTGTAGGAGCAAGTTTGATCACACATCAGCACATATGCTGCATCATAAATAAGTAAATACAACAGTTGTTGAAAATAAACTAAAACTACTCTTTTCAGCTACTCTATCAATCCCTGCTGTATTGGAAAGAGGACATCCAGGGCTTTCAAGCGATATGTAAATGGTATAGGATCTTCTCCCTCTCCCTTTCCATCAAACATGGCTGACATAGGTGGAAACACTTTTTATGGACGGATGAGAAGAAAGTCCAATATTACCTATCTGTTGTTTTTATGATAATCGTATATATCTTTTGTTGATTTAAAATGACAGAAATTATATAATGAGTTCTGAAAGAAGTTAAATAATTTGTGTAGCCACTTTATGAATGTCAATGATACCAAGACATAAGCAGAGAGGATTCTTTATCAGATGGTTGTGGGAGGTTCAGATTTGGATAAGGATGAGTTTGAATCTATGTTTAGGTGAATTCAGAGTTTCCACATCTGCCAGTTCGCTGGTGTCCGTTAGGGTCCTCGTGATGAAAATGTCATCAAACACATGTCCGCTAGGGTACGTACTGACCCCTATGCAGACGTTCGTGTGCAATGCTGATTGACTGCGCATGCTTCAGGTGCAACCATTCCACCTACTGGAATGGAATGGAATGCGGGATCCGGTAAGTGTGGAATGGCAGACCCTCATTTAGGTATGAATGGTGCCATGGGCATGCACTGTACGTGTGACCAGAATAAGAACACAGAAAGTGCAAAGTATGGTCAACCCATTAGAAGAAGAATATTGGGTAGGAAAGACATCGTCCAATTGTGGAATAAACTCTGCACACTAGACATAATATTTGCCTATTTGCGCACATATCTCACCCGATTCAAAATGAATGTCGGCGTGTTTGGTGCTGTTGCAGCTTTCTGTGGAAGCCACCAGTGTTGCAGAGTACGAGCGGCCACAGTGGAGTTTTACAGCACAGGAGGTGTCGTTGGAGGAGCAGGACGCCACGTGGCCATGTTCTCCTGTCACCTCAACAGTGTAGAAACCAGCTCCGATGCTCTCAACCCACGAGAAATTCCCATTGTTTGTGCCACAGTCCACACGAGCAGAGAAGTTGGTGGGCTGGCAAGGGGCTGAAAGAGGCGGGACAAGTAACACTTAATTATGCTGATTTTAGATAATTATATTTTTTGCCATTCTAAAGCAATTGCCATAGAAACACATTTCACCTGTGCTTATCTCAATGGGTGGATTGTCGCTGCTGCGGCAGTTTCCATCCTGTGCTGCGATGCGGAAAGCATATCTCTGTCCACACAGCAGGTTGGTGAAAGTTTGTGAGGTGTTGGAGGTGGTGTGCGCTGTAGGAGGGAGTGTACCCCCTATCCTCTCAGTTTGTAAAGTGTATGTGGCCCCAGACTCTGGACTCGGGTCCCACATGAGGGTCACTGTGTTGGTGTCACAGTCGACCTGGCCCGTCAGGTTAGTAGACGGACACAGAGCTGGGACAAAACAAAAGCAAGTTGAAAACAATTCATCGCCATATCAGATAACTCAAACTCAAACAGTTCATCCCGTCACCTGTTCTCAGCGTCACTGCTGAGCTCGGCTCGCTCCGGCAGCCCCTGTCCAAGGTTACCACAGCAACAGAATAAGTTTCCCCACAGTGGAGGTCAGTGAAGTTGCATGAGAGGGACATGTTTGAGCTACAAGTGTGAGTGTGTCCATCATCTGCAGTTGCTGTTGCTATGTACATCTCTGCACCTGCTACTAGAGACCAAGACACGGTGCCGTCCTCACAAGCTGGAGAAGCTGTGACGTTGCTGGGAGCACAAAGACCTGGAGAAAATGAATAAGAAAGGTTTACTATTGTTGTTTTTCTTTCTGAGCAGTAATGTAACAGTTAAACTTTGGTTATCATGTTTTACTGCACCTGCACTGAAGCTTAGAGTTGCACTGTGGTCTCCTGTGCATGTCTCAGAGAACGGTGTGACTTTGATGAAGTAGGTTTCACCACAGTGGATGTCAGGTATTTGACACATGGTCGTGTTGGAGTGACAGTGGTGAGTGTGTCCGTCCTGGGCTGTTGCTGTCACGTTGTATCCAACAGCACTGGGGCTTCCTAACCACGTCACCAGGGCTGAGTGATTGAAACACCCAAGAGTGGCGCTCACATTCTGCGGGGCACACGGGACTGGGGCGAGGACATGGAAAAAAACAAAATATGGGTTACAATGAATTGATATACATAGAAGGCATCAGCTAACTTTTTGTGAGGTTCAGCAGTTACCCAGACATGGAGGAACAGTTGAGAGAGAAGATTTTTTTTAGGGTTTCTAGCTTGTTTATTCATTAGCAGCATACTGATGGATGAATCACCTGTTTTGAGGGATTCACTGACACTCGCGACACTGGTGCAGTGCGCCCCCTGAGCCTGGACTGTTACATTGAAGTCCAAGTCACAGGGAATGTTTTGGAACACGCAGCTTGTATTTGCAGTCTGACAGCTATCCTGGTACCCTTCTCCTGCTAGCTGGCCGCTGAAGCTGAGGCTTCCTGCAGGGTCAGTCCAGGTGAACACGGCTGTGTTGGTGCCACAGTTGTACTGCTTAGATGTGACAGATGGAGGACAAGGGGCTGGAAAAAGAAAGCACAGGATACAGAGTGAAAAAAGTGTTGCTGTCAAGGGGGCTCCTTTCCTTTCACACCCATGCACTCACTCACCTGTAGTGATGTTGGTGCTGGGTCCAGGTGCACTGTCACACAGGCTTCCTTGTGCAACAATTGTGGCCGTGTAGGTTTCACTGCACAGGAGGTCCGTTAGGGTACAAGTAGCAGTGGCTGAGCTGCAAGAAACCTTGTGCCCACTTAGAGATGTCGCGTTGACCATGTAACCTATTGCATCAGCCATTGACCCCCATGATAGAGAGGAAGAATTGGTTCCACAGATCTGGGTGCTGTTCTGGACAGAGGGAGAGCAAGGAGCTGAGAGGGAAACAGAAAGAAAGAAGGGTCAGTTCTGTTTAAGGTTGATGTTTTAGTTGTTTCTAAAGACACAAATCTATTTTCTCTTGAGTTAAGCTTCATTCCTTCCAGCATCTTCTACCTGTCATTAGGACTGCTCCGGTACTTCCAGTGCTGTTACATGTGTCATCCTCTGCCACTACAGTCAGGTTGTAAGCTTTTCCACACTGAAGCTGGTTCAGCTGACAGGAAGTTGAGCTGCTCCTGCAGGAAATGTTATTCTGCGAGCTGCTGTCCTGAGCAACTACAGTGTAGGCTTTAGCGCCAGCAGCGGCAACCCAGGACACTGTGGCCATGTCGGAGCCACACCTGAGGTTGCTGGTCACATTGACGGGGTCGCATGGTCCTGGCGAAAGGAATTAGAAAAGAGTAATGTGTCAAATGATGTGTTCCAAGTCAAAACAAATCTTTTTGAGATAAATTAATTAACAAAGATGTTCAAAAGCCACCTGTCATAATAACAGTTCGACTGGGAGCGCTGGTGCATTGGCCGTCTTCAGATGTTACCGTGACATTGTACTGACTGGCACACTGCAGGCCAGAGACAGAGCATGTGAGGTTTGATGAGGAGCAGGTGTCAGAGAAGCCATCGGGGCCCGTCACTGTTGTTGTGTAGGTGGTGGCACCAAGAGATGAGTTCCAGGAGGCCGTTAAAGAGTGTGTGCCACAGTGTGCCACTGCTGTTATACCCTGTGGGGGGCAGGGTGCTGGAAGAGGGTATCACCAGTTCATGAAATACATGAAAACAGCAGAGTTATTGGATATTATTGTTGCTGTACCATCAATACCTGTTTGAACAGTTTGTGGGGTGCTCCATGGTCCGCTGCAGCTGCCGGAAGAGGCTTTGACTGAGACATTATACATCCATCCACACCGAAGACCAGTCAGACTACAGCTGCTGCTGTCAGAGTGGCAGGTCACCGAGCTGAGGTTTCCAGCCAGCGGCAAAGCATTCACACTGTAGTTGAGGGGCTCAGGAGAAATCTTCCAGCTCATCATTAGGTCATTGGTGCCACATAACAGGTTTGTGCTGATGTTTTGTGGCGTGCACGGTACTAACAGAACACAAACAAACAAAATCAGCCGGTCAGAAAAGTAGTTTAGGCTTCTTCACTTCCCTTAGTGGATCGTAAACAAAATGAATGGGAATGTTGGGTCTTAGTGGAGGTATGAGCTCCATTGAGTGCCACTCCAGTTACTCTGTTATTTTTATACACATGCTTAAAAATATATTTAAAAAGCAATTAAACACAATAAAAAGCTTATTGCATGACCACAAAATATGTCACATTATGTTATGATATCAGTTCTGCCACTATATCATCATGATATTGTTATATATTGTATTTTAAGGTTAAACGCCTAGAGATCAGCTATTTCCAATCAGGTCAATCTTTTATGCAGCAGCTGATCTGTGATCTATGTTTGTGATCAGCTCATAAACATAGATTATACATAATATTTAAAAAATTCTTTGAACCCTGTGAGTTTTGTTTTACTACAGATCAACAGCCTGTTCCAGAGGTGGAGTTTTATAGGTCTGATCAGATGGGACCTAACTTCTCTCTCTGTACCTGGGTCTTGTGTGAAGGGAGCGCTGTAGTTGCTGACGCAGGTGCCGTCAGTCGCTGTCACGTGAATGTCATACTCTTGACCACAGACCAGGTTGCTCAGCGTACAGTTGGGGCTGGAGCTGGTGCAGGTGAGGTTCTGTTCATCGCTGTAAGCTTTCACATTGTAGCTCACTGCATTCGTACTGGGGGCCCAGGACAATCGCGCCAGGCCAGCACTACAGACCAGCTGGCTGGACACATTAGAGGGAGGACATGGCTCTGGAGAGGAAATCACATAAATCACCAACCACTATCAATGTTAATGACACTGTAATGACCACTTAAAATCTTCTAATTGATCCGCCTATTCCTGAGATCAGTGCTGGGGGGTTTGTTACCTGTGATTACAGAGACAGTGTTGCTCTGTTGACCTGTACAGTTGTCATCAGCCCCCGAAACGCCAATAGTGTAATTCTCCCCACACTGGAGCGCAGGAAGGCTGCAGGAAGTGCTATTGGTCAAGCACTCTGACCTGTGACCCCCACTGCTCAGAGCAACAGCAGTGTAGTGGTTGGCACTGTCACTGGCCACCCATGACACAGGGACAGGATTGGGAGCACACGTAGGCATGGCTGTGACGTTGGTGGGAGGACATGGCACTGATCGGGAAACAAATATGCAGGAAAAGTTTGAGGTGGTGTTCAAGAAAATCACATAGCTGCAGGTAAAGGTTTGATATATGTATGTTTCTCACATGTTTGCACCAGGGCCTCTGTGCTCGGGAGACTGAAGCACGACCCAGTGACAGAGAAGACCATCACTCTATAGGAGCTTCCACACAGCAACCCTCCCGTGGTGCACTGTGTGTTTGTAGAGTTACAGTGCAGATAATGACCCATTCCTCTGGAGATGATGGTAGTGTAGTTCTCTGCAGGGGCAGATATGTTCCAGATGACTGTCAGCTCTCCAGTAATGCAGGCAACACTTGCCCTTACGTCCTCAGGGCCACAGGGCACTGAAAGAAGAGGAGAGAAATGTCAGACGTTCGTAACTCAAATTTTTGTTCGTTATTCTTCCAGAAAGACACAGTTCACCCATCTGAGTTTACTACCTGAGTCCATCCTGATAGTTGTGGAGGTGGATGGACAGTTTCCATCATTATAGGCCACAGATACATTGTACATCATCCCACAGGGCAGAGAGGTGATTTTACAGTTGTTGACTGTGTTGCTGGTGCAGGTGAGTTGAGCTCCACTTGGATCCACTATAGTCGCTGTGTAGAGGCCTGTGGGCCGATGGTTCTGCCACACTATCAGAGCATGGTTGGCTTCACAGTCCCTGAATGCCTCGATGTTGGTTGGAGGACACGGTGCTGAGAAGAAGTGAGGATACAGTAAATCTTACTTTGCCACACTGTCATGTTTTTTAGGGAGATGAATGATAACATTTTGGTGGGGAGACGCTTTGTCTTTTCCCATTGACACAATCACATACGGCAACCTTCTGACCTACCTGTCATAAAGGCGACCTCCTCACTGGTTGTGCTGTTGCACTTGAGATTTGTGCCAATGACGCTGGCTGTGTAATTCTGTCCACATGTCAGGCCTTCGATCAAGCAGTTGGTTCCCATTGAATTGCAGCTTTGTTTATTTCCACTTGTATCTTGAGCAACGGCAATGTAGAATATGGCACCGTTTCTCGTCGTCCAGTTAAGTCTTGCAGAGTCTTGGCTGCAGTCGACTGATACCGAGATATTGATCGGGCTGCAGGGAACTGGAGAGAGAGGGGTTGCAGTATTACATACATTGAATACAGGGAGCACCATTGATATACTGTGTGTATTACCTTGTAGTAATTATATATAACACCACACCTCACAGAGCTCTCAGTACATACCAGTCTGAGCCGGTCCTCCCAGCACCTTGGTAGTGTTGCAGTTGTCATTTGAGGCGGTGATCCACACGCTGAGGTGTTCGCCGCATGGCACGCCGGTCACCGCACAGCTGTTGGAGGACGAGGTGCAGTTGTAGCTCTCTTCAGTGTTGCCCTGTGCCTCCACAGTGTAGGACAGAGCTCCAGCAGCAGAGTCCCAGGTCGTGATCAGCACATCAGGGTGACACTGGTCTGCTGTTTTCACATTTGTTGGTAGACAAGGAGCTGGAGGATGGAAAAAGTGAAAAATTAGGCACCGTGTGGTATGTTGAAGATTAGTCTAATAAATTCCATCATTATCATGACAACTTCAAGCTCAAGGATGAGGTGTGTAATTTTTCATAGTGTATATTTTTCTTTCTGTCGAACAAATATGACATCACATGATGATGAGTGTACATCCTATCTCTACTCTCATGTAATGCATAAGTACACTATATGATGTAATTTTCAAATTTTATAGTGATGTCACTATGATGTAATAACTACCATATGATCTTAAATCATTTTTTAGTGTATGTTTTCCTATAGGATGCAGCAATACCTTGAAAAATGCATGTTTAAACTATGCATTATATAATTTTCTAAGTTCATTGTGATTTCTTCATGATGTCATGTATCATATGATGTCATGTGATGGGGAATTTTTTTTATGATCGATAGAAACTTTAGATTGTCTTTTAACCCTATTATTCGTGGAGATATCTTGCAAAATGGTTGTTTTGGGACAATATTTTTGTTTCGCTTGACCATTGACCTCCAAGTTTTTCATCTGGAGATAAACGTAATATTCTGACCAAGTTTGGTGAGAATCTGTCTATGTTTTATGTGCGCACATGCACACACTTCATACCTAACCCTGACCTCAACCAGGATAAACACTAACCAAAAAAGTTAGTGTTTATGCAGGAAAAGGCCCATAAGAGGTAACAAAAACGAGTACACACACACACCCACACACTGAAACAACTGGAAACCGTTTTCAGTAAGCTGGACAAATTCATACACTCTTGTTTCTCTAGAAAATCTCTGATAGGATGGGTCATATGTGAGTGATACAAAATGAACAACAGTGCACAAGGTTTTGTGGCTTTAGACAAACAATGGAGTTCTACATCTCAGAGGAACATAATACTGTATATCAGGCTTTGACTGTCTTCACATGATACTTGGTCGTGAAATCAATTCCTCATACCTTTTTGTCTTCTCATAGAAAGAAAATTACACAATACAATATGATCAAAATGATCTTGTTACAATTTGAGAAAAAGAACAATTAACTAGTGTGTTTGTTGTGTGTAAACAAAACAAATCATGTCACTACTCACAGGTTTGGACAGACTTGGGCTGGCTGACTTCACTGTTGCAACCGGCGCTGACAGCATACACAGTGTACCTGTAGAACTGTCCACAGTTGACATTAGAGAAGTAACACACAGTGTCCACTGTCCTGCACACAGTCTCTTTGCCAGTGTCGTCCACCGCTGTGGCCACGTAGTAGTAGGTTTTGTTGGTGGGCGCCCAGGAAAAGAGGATCACGTTGCTGGAGCATTGGTGCTGAGTTTGGAGATCGATTGGGGCACAGGGGACTGAAGGTAACAGAGAGGAGACAGAGAATCAGACAGGAATCCACATCAAATGGGGAATTAAAGTGGTGGAGAGAAAATCAGAGTTTATAGTTTTTAGTCCACTACATTTTGACTATATAGTACGTTACATGTTCACATCGGTTTATATTTCTAACAGTTATCAAGAGGGGAATTGGTGGATTGATCCAATCAGAGAGATCAGGTAACATTAGACCCCACCTCCTGCAGCTGCTTCACTCACAGGTGAAGAAACATCAGAAATAGATTCAGAAGAGGCCGAGACTCACTTATAATGATGTAGTAGACAGGAAATAGGCTTCACTAAGCAAGTACTTACTTTTAATATTTAAAAGTTAATGGTACTTTTACTAAAGTACATTTCTGTTGACATATTTGTACTTTTTCTACTTCTTCCACCACTGTTGATTCAGTATAGATAAATACAGTCTCACCTCATGTTATTTGAAGGTCCACAAATATCACATAAGAAACCAGGGATCTGGATCCTTTACGTCTTTGTATGCAATTCGTCGGCATGAAACAAACATGTGTGCTAGCTGTGTGTGGATATTACATCATTTCCCCAGGCGGACTGTATGTGTGAGTCTCCTTCACCTTGTCCCTCTCCTCACTGATACTGTGGCTGACCTTTGGGATAAATCCCTGATTTCAGCAGACTGTATAGAGCTTTAGATTGACTGGTGTTAGGTGGCAGGTCTGAGAGGGTGTGTATCACCACTCAGCATGAAAATAGAGCATGGGACACCATGGGAGAAACCTAAACAGCTTCCCACAGGACAGACTTATAGGGAGGGTGAGTGAAAAAGATTACTGTATGTCCAGAGGTGTAACATGAGTGACAGTGTTGTGTGCATGTGTAAAACATATACAGACAAGCACAGACAAAGCATATGTTGAAAAGGGACTGACACAAAAACCATGTCATGTTTTTTAGTGCTCTGCATGCGCTCACCTGTCTCGAACATGGCAGAGGCCTCTGAGGTGTTGCTGCAGTCGTCAGAGATGGTTGTGACATGGACCTGGTACTTCTCGCCACAGTTGAGTTGCGTGATCTGACAGCTGGTGGAGCCTGATGTACAGTTTAGGGACTGGTCGCTGCTGTCAACAGCTGCGGCCCTGTACAGGTTGGCCCCAAACACCAAATCCCAAGTCACTGTCACCATGCCACTGGAGCAGTTGTAGTCCACGGAGATTGTCGTCACTGGGTTAATGGCTGAAGAAAAAGTGTTGGAAGAGATTAAACTGTTGTTCAAAATATTTTTTAAAGATTAAGCTTGATATGTTGTTCGGGCTACCAGAATTCCCGGCAGGCTCCTTTTAAAAGCTTGTGATTTCTTCATTCCTTGTGTCTTTCCCTAATTTTTATGAGCTCATTAATATTAAATTTTATCACTACCAGAGGATGATCAAGGGGTGGGGCCAAGGGGACACTGGCTCCAGCTAAAATCGGATTGGTCCCTGCAGCGACCCTGTCCTGTCTTTACTCATTTAATAAAAATAAACTAGCCATCAACAATACTAACAGGAAATATGACAATTTGTCAATATTTTATATTTTCTAAGCTTTTTGAAGTGGTACTTGATTTAGATTAACCCAAGCTCTGCCACTGTGCCTCCCTATGTAATACCAATACTTGATTTCCATGTTTCGTCACCTTCACTAAATGTTTTCTTTTCATCGACTGCATCAGTTGTTAATGTATTTATGAAAAGTTTTTAAAGACATTAAACAATAAGGGATTTAATTTAACAATACAACTCAACTCCAGCTGTATGAATGAATTCCTTTGTTAAAATACTCACAAGATGTGGTGTGGTTAACATTTCTGGGCTCCCCAGGCTCCAGGAAGACGTTAACTGACGATACTCCCACTGTATAGGTGGAGCAGGGCTCCAGGTTAGTAATGTCCATGGATGTGCCTGAAGTTTCTTTGATGACTGGCGTGTTGCTGGGGTTGTCGATGTCACTCACGGTCACATGATAAAGCAGGACTTTACTCACAGAGGCCCACGTCAGGTGAGCCGAGCTCTCTCCCGTTGATACGAGAGCAACACCAGTTGGTGGCTGCACCACTTCCAAGAGAAAATACAAGTATTACTCTCATGCCTTTAGAAATCACTCACTATGTTTTTCTATGACTTGTGGTGTAAAATGATTGGTTCACACATGACTTGCAGTTAAGTAGCTTTCTGACAGTCAATCTGAAATCCTTTTAGACAAACGTGATTTAGGCTCAACTACATCAGCATTTTGTGTGCTCTTACACGTCATGATTGACCTGATACTGCTTTGGGCACCACTTCCAGCAATGTTGGAGGAGTAAATGTAACAGTTGTAGGTTGTAGAAGGTAACAAGCCGTCCATTCGTCCTTTCAGGGTTGTGAAGGTCTGGTTGTGTTTGGTTGTGGGAACAACAAACAACTCCTCCACAAACAGGGTGTAGCTGTCCGCCCCCGTCACGTTGGACCACTCAAACTCTATAGACGTACTTGAAATAGCTTTGGAATAGGTGATCTGAGATGTGGCGGGCACTGTGGGAATGTAACATAAGGAATTTAGTGTGACTCAACAAAGGGATTCTTCTGATTTATTTAAATGCATCTTTATTTATTATGTGTCTTTACCTGTCATGCTTATTTCTACATCTTGACACACGACAGTCAAAAACTCAAGGACCTTCAGCGTAACTTGATAGACACGTCCAGGTCTTAACCCCTGAACCAGCCTCTCTGTGCTGGGTGCTGACTGCATCAGCCCCACAGTGGCGATATTAGTTGAGTTCACAACTCTCAAGTCCAGCATGTAAAATGAAGCTCCGGGGTAGTTGCTCCATATCACATTCAGTGTAGATGCTGACTGAGACGTCACTGACACAATATTACATCCTTAAAAAAAAGAGAGAGAAATGAATAGGTAATTTTATATATTGATAAACAGTAGAGCAGAGATTTTAATTAATTTCACATCTTAAAATACTCTGTACAAAAAGAATACCCTGCGGTGTGATAACATCAATGTTATCTATAACCAGAAAACCTCATAGAATATTATCCATTTAGGAATGTTGTTTTCACACATAAAAGATAATGTCAATATTAAGCAGTTTATGTATGAATTTTGCCTTTATAGGAATATTGTTTTACACTGATGTCTATTATTGGAGAGCTGGTGTGATTGAGACATGTCCATGTGTTCTTATCATTTACGACCATATATTTAAATTATTTAACTCTCCCAACTCTTCCAATGTCTGGATGGTTAACACGTTGAAGGTGAATAACTCATAATCACTCTTGTCCACATGCTAGTTCATTAGAAATACTGACCTATAGGAGAGTTTACTCTTAATTGGATGAATAATTGAACACAATCAGCTGCTTTTACTTTATCTACTTTACTTTCAGTATTTTCTTTGAACTAGCAGAACCATAAAGATATGAAAATTAATTGTGCTAATATTTGATTAAGCTTTTTGATATATACAGTATCACTGTAAAAATGATTACCCATCCCACTCCCCTGATAAGGGAGGGTGATCAGAGATAAACTGTATCAGTAAGAAGACTCACCTGTGGCGAAAACATGTTGTATCTAAAGAAAAAAAGATCAAGTGAATTAATAAAGAACTATTACAAAATAATTACATGATAAAGACACAACAAAAATAAGAACTGAATAAAATGTATAATTACCTGTATGACAGACAAAAGAATGACTGAATAAAACGTCCACATCTTATCCTTTGTTAGAGTGAAGGCTTCAGTAAGTTACATCCATACGTGGGTTTTGCACTCAGCAACTCATCTGAAATCTGGAAAGGCTGAGCGCTGTAGATCAACTTCATGGGAACCAATCAGGACGTCCTAAAAGAGGACAGGTAGATGCCTGTGGGCTCCCTGTCATCATGAGAAGGAAGTATGTGGCTGGTTAGGTGGAGGTGGGGGTCAATCCCCCACCCCATTATGCTCAAACTGCATGTCTTCCATGTCCCTGGAAGATTTAATTTCTTTTGCTCAAAACTTTGGAGTCTTTGTCTGAACTGGACCAACGTAGCTTTGAAGGTAAAAAAACAAACACGTAAACTATATCACTGATTTTCCCAGTTTTTCCTCCCTTGCATAAAAAAAGGATTGGCCTGCTGTGAGGTAACATAATCTCCTTTGTATGATACACTAGAAAGCAAATGACCCTAGTCCCTCCACTTCATCCTTCCTGGATTGATGTCATGTTGTTTTGGAAATGCTCATTAGTCATCATTCTGTAATGGCTGGCTTTTGGACTGTGTCGGTTGGCATAACATCAGTTTGAGACACAAAGCTAGGGATTTCAAATGTAGCCAAACAAACATGCAGCATAAATGTTAATTTAATGAATATTTACTCTTTACCAAGCAGGTCTACTGTGTATGGCACAAATTACTTTATTCAAATTGAATATATGTTTTCTTTTACAATCAGAGTAATTAACAGTAATACAAGCTACTGTAGGAAATTGGGCATAAAGTTTAATGAAATTAGTTGGAAAATACAAAACTTGTGTTATAGGTTTTTCATATAAATTGCAATCTGAATCTGTGCGAAAAAGTACAGCTATCAGCTATAGTGTAATATTTACTGAAAGGAATAGGGTCAACTATGTCATCTCAATTTACCTACAACTGAACTTAAATTCAAAATAGAAGGTAGTTCTATAGCTTGTCTTGAAGTTGTATTAAATATTTATTTTTGTAAGATTTCAAGACAAAAATTACGTTTTGGCTTCTTGCTCAAATTTTATTTATCCATACAGTATAATTTATTTTAATAAAGATTAATTTAATATGCTTTTTTGTAATCCAGGATATTAAAATAACAACTTGTAACCAGCTTAAGTGAATAGGGATTTCCTGTTCATAGGATGTGCTACTTCTTGTGTGTTGCAGTGTGTAACAAAAAGAGCTGTTGGTAATAGATCCACACCCCCGTCTCTGCTCTGAGCTCTCCCAGGTAGCCTATGTCTGACTTTAGCATTATTCATCCCATTGTGTCCAGTACCTTTTGTTTGTCTAATGCGGGAACCGAGCTTCCTTGAATACCGCACATTTTTGTGAATTGAGCCTGGTAATTGTCTTTTTTTTACCATCATTCTTGTCTGGGCCATTACAAACGTGATCAATTATACAGTACAAGAAATCTGTTTTTTTACAGCTACTGTGTAGATTGAAAACGAGTTGGTGATGTTCAGTTATATTTAATGTGTATTTATCAAACTGTGCAAATGAACTTCAGAGGTCAGATATAAAATGTTCTTAAGGTCAGTGAAAGTCAACTCATCATGTATTCCGCAGCCCCAAACACCAGAAGGAAATGTTTCTACCTCTTAAAAAGAGGAGAAATAAAAGAACGGCACACTATGGTCTAATGCAGAAACAATGTGTTTTATTGTCGTCTGTCAGCTCAGAGAAAACAAATTCAATGAAAGCAGAGATAACACTGAATCTTTCTTCAGCAATCTGATCAGACGCATCATCCACTTGGCATACATGACTCCAGGCCACAGAGATGGATACCTGCTGCCCTACTTTTACCTGTGACCCTTTTCTGGGTCACCAGCCTGTGTTACAGCCCAGATACGTCATACAGCCATACGGAGGTCTTCTACTTGGAGAAGTCCTAAAGTGTTATCTAAAATTTGTTTCATCTTCAAATGATAATTGCCATGATTTCATGCGGGGGTGCTCACTGACAAGTTTCCAATTTGGCTTCCTTTGCAATTAGTTAAAAGATAAAGTTTCATTAATAATAGGCAACTGTTAGAATTGCAGAGCAAAAATATACAATTTAAATTTTTTTTAATTCAGTGTTTCAGCTGTTGTTGGTCATATAGAAACTGTTTGTCGGACACTTTTTCTGACTAACAGTTACAACAAAAAGGGGAAATTCCTAAACAAGAGTGATATTTCATCTGGTTTTACGAGATTGTCACAGTTGCTGTTGGTTGCTGTGTCCATGCTGGTCTGTTGGTCGTGGTGGTGGGTGTTCACTGTAAAGCAAGAAAAACGAGTGTGAGAAAGAGAAATAATCAACATGGACTAAGTGTAAGACCTGGTTATTATCAGTATTTCATAAGACCTTCCATACTTATTCAGCACACTCAAGAAATGGCTGCTTTGTTAGACTGGCTAATAAATAACTATCATCTTACCACCACTCATCAATGTGTCATGTTCCCACAGCATATCTCCATCTTTATTTACCTGAGTCACGCTACCCTCCTCATTGTTTCCATGTTTTATAGACTAGACATGTATGTCAGTGTAAAAAGACACGTGTCGGACATGTGATGTCCCATAGGTTAAGGCAGATAGAGATCATACCTGTCTATCTGCTGTCTCATACATGACTATTGTTATACCAGTGCACTAAAGGTAGAGTCAATTTATGGATAATTGTGATGCCGTCACACTATACCCTTTAAAGCACAATGGACCCTGTGAAAGAAGCCTTCATCACTTTCCTTCACATATGTTCACAGTCAACATGTGATTTAAAGAAAAATGTGCTGATCGTAACATAACTCTGAGTTAGTAACAATGAAACTTACGACATTTAATCCAAGCTTCTTCTTCCAAGAGAGATCACTTAAGAAAGAAAGAAAGAAATGAGTGCAGCAACAGTTTTCATACTGCTCATAATATAATTACACTTTAATTAGCATCAGGAAAATGTGCTTATTTGTTTTTTTGTTGAGTGCTACAGAAGATTGAACTTTCAGGAGATGGAGAAACAGCCTGGCTCTGTCCAAGAAAGTGAACAAGTGTAATAACCAAAAGACTGTTCCTTTAACTATAGCTAACGAGAGTGAAGTGTCGGGGATACTCAGCCATACCAGCATTACTTCCTGGGCAGGGAACTGAAAAAGTGACAAAAATTGAACAGAAATCAAATACAAATTATAAGAACAAATTCAGACTTGTGATATTAATCATGTCGAAGTCTACGTTATGACCTACCTGAGTATTTCCTGGGCTGACAGAAGTGGACTTTGATCCTGTTCTGGGTCACTGGTGCCACCACTACTGTATAGACGTCCCCACACGAATCCTCCTGGATGTCACAATGTGTATTACCAGCAGCTGCCATGCAGGTGTAGTTTGCTCCTGTCCCGTACAACTCTACAGTGTGGTTATGGATCTGAGGGCCCAAAGAGCGCCAGTAGACCCTGAGAGAGTTGTTGGCCGTGCGATAGAGCTTGATGCCCGTTGGACAGCAGGGACCTACAAAAAAGTGAAAGGGGTTAAAAGAGATCGAAAAATCATATGGGAGTTCCGGTAATGTCTCTGGAAATTTTTTTAAAACTCCTTAAAACCCACCTGTTAACAAAGGCTTATAACCACTTATTTCCAGCAAGCATTGTGATTATTATTACTGTGATGATTACTATTGTTTATTTAATTAAATTTAATTTTGTCTTATTAATTAATTATGAATTGTTATTCACTATTAATAAATCCAACGTGTAAACGCATGTACTTATCCTCACTAGAAGAGAATCCACGATACTGGCACTCTGACTTGTGTCCTGTGCTGCTGATGGCTTCCAGGTGGATGCTGTAGTTGGTGCTACAGGTGATGCATCCCATCAGACAGTGGGTGTCCATGGTGTGGCATTTAGCGTGTCCTTTTGAGGACGTCAGTGAGGTGATATAGGAGCGAGCTCCATTGCCAGCTGACCACGTCACGTTGGTCATAGCCTGTGTGACCTGGGTCACATTCACAAACGCTGGACAGCACGGACCTTGGGGAGAGGAATATAGAATACTGTTGTGCATGTGAGTAAATAGATGTTTGGGATCACCATTTATCTGTGCTTAACTTTAATATTGGAAAAGATTAAACAGGTTCAACTGATTGAGTCATGACAGCTTGGATAGTAAGAGGGACTAAAATAACATCTAATTCCGTCAAATAATTCCCCACATGGCTCTCTCAGACAAACTATTTACTGTAAATAGAATAGATTTTACTTAGGGCTAATCCTGGTGATAACCAATCATACTGTCATACCTGTCTCCAAAGATTTACTGTATCCGGGTAAACTCCGTCCTACAGCTGTGGTGGCCACTGCTGTGACTATATAGATGGAACCGCAGGGCAGCTGTGTGAGCTCACAGGAGCTGTTTCTTGTGTGGCAAGTGTGTGTGTCATAGCGACCAGTGGCAGTGATTGTGTAGTTTGTGTTGGGTGTGTTGGGTGTGGTGATGTGGACCCTGTACGTGGCGTTGTTTGTCTGTGTCATATTCAGGATCTCTGGAGAGCATGGAGCTGTGAAATCATAGACAGAGAGTAAGGGAGGTCATAAATAATTCTCTCAATAATTATTTTACCTCTTCAATATTGTAGGTTGATCTGCCTATTAGAAATAATTTTTATAGTAATTTAATTTAACTCGTCCATACCCGTCTCGTGTGTGTGTGGCGTGCAGGTGCGGTTGCATCCTCGAGACTCGCTGCAAGGCGTGACTGTCACAGAGTAAGCCGTGTTGCACCTCAGGTCTGAGAGGGCACACACCGGTGATGTGTCGTTACAGTGCACAACGTCGTTGGTCTGTTCTGCTGTTGTCTCGTACAGCTCGGCCCCTATGACCGGTGACCACATGACCTCCAGGGTTTCCGTGGAAACCAGGTTGACGGTAACGTTCTGTGGACAACAAGGAACTGGGGAGATGGGGTGGGAAGAGAAATACAAAAAATATGGGAGAATGATAATCACACCAGGCAAATATATCTTTATATCTTTTCTTGTATCTTCCACGCCTCCATTGTTTTCACTTCATGTCGACATGGTTTGATGTGTGATCACCTTGCAGAAAGGTGAGATTTTGGAACGGCAATGATTTCAGAAAAACAAACCCGGAGGAAAACAAACAGGATGACTTGGATTTGGGGCTTTTTCTTATGTTACAAAATGGTGTTCCGCTACTACAAGTGTTATTTGTGATGATGATAAACATGACCACCACATAAATAGTCCCCAAAACTAAGACACAAAATGTTAATGACCTGATAATATAAAACCAGTTGCAATGAACTTTGACTTGAAAACAAACACATGTGTTGGTGGTGATAATGCATGTGGGTGCTTCTGTGTGGTGGTCCTACTGGTGGTGTAGTTGTGGACATGTGAGGAAGGGCTGGGGCCGGCCTGGTTGTAGGGGAAGACGGTGGTGAGGTAGGTGTGGCCACACATGCAGAAAAATTGGCAGGTGGTGTCAGTAGTGTTGCACGAATTCTCTGTCCCGTCATCCCTCTTTATGAAAGCTATGTAGTACTCCACCAGCTGCACCTCATCCCACACCAGCGAGCAGTTGCCTGCCTCAGGCTCCTCCACCCAGATGTTCTCTGGAGGACATGGGTCTGGCAGAGAAAGAGGGATGGAGGTTCAGGGAAGAAAAGAAAAGACATTGCTTGTTAAAAGCTTATTCACTCTCTAAGATTTAAAAAGTACCAGTTGCATGTTGTGTGGAAAGCATACAACTAAAAGGAGATGGTTATCTTAGTACAAAGACTAAAATAAGGGGGATAAACTAGCTTGCCTCTGTCCAAAGGTTACAAAATACAAACTTATGGTCTTTGGACTGTCAAAGAACCCTGGACAAATGACATGCAGACATGGGGGGAACATGCAAACTCCACACAGAAAGGCCGAGGCCGACCTTGGATCCGAACCAAGTACCTTTTTGCTTTACTATGCAAACCACTGCATCACCACTCCACCCAACATTAAAATGCTCACATAATCATTTAAAAAACATGTGTAGGTAGTATGCGTTACGCCTCTGTCGCTGTGTGTGTTTTACCCACATGTTATATATCCAGCTGGGTTTGAGGGGCTGCTGGGTCCGGCCCTGTTGTAGGCTGCTACCGTAACAGTGTGGTTCTGGCCACATTCCACATTTACAATGTAACAGTAACTGTTAGCTGTTGAGGTACAGTTTTGTCCATCAGAGGTCATGGCTATGTAGGTCTCTGCTCCCTGCACTGGCACCCAGTACACAGTGAGCCCAAGGGACCGACCTTGAGTCAACTGGACAAAGGCCACATCTGGGCTTGGTGGACCTGAAGATGAAAAGCACATAAGAAATTATATTACCACAAACATACCTATTGGGTTTGAGTGTAGGTTTTTTAGTGTAACTTATCTCTTATCATGCTTACGTGTGATCTGGCAGACAGTGAGGTCGTCTCCAGTTCGACCATCAGTGTCCCAGGCCGTGCCCTTGATGCAGTACATAGTCCCTGCTTCCAGACCATCAAAGGTCACCATGGTGTCAGTGGAGTTGACCTTGATGCGGGTGTTGGAGCCCTCTCGGATAATGCAGAGTGTGTAGAGGACGGCATGCTCAACAGCAGGCCAGTTCACAAGGATGGTGTTGTTGCTCGGGGACGTGGTGTTCAACTGTGGTGCAATCACCACTACAGGCAAAAACAAACAAGGACACACATTTCTTACTTTGTGCTCTGTCTCCAATTTTTTTGTAAGAGGTGTAAAATGTAAAAAAAAATGTCCCTGTGATTATGTTACATTCATTTCTTCTTCAGGACTGGAGACAACCTAGTTCTCATGGTTTCTCTTTTCATATCATGAGAACATTATGGTGCAGAGGTGTGGATACAGTTTCCACCCTCCTGAGTGTGCTGCAAAGAGCAGAGGCTGTGTGACAATGGGCATGAAATGACATGCCGTTATGGCCGGCGGAGAGAGATAACAATCTATTGTCCAGCAGGAACAACAAAAAGGCTGTGTTTCACTCTCCACACACTGATCACCATCTTGACTTAACTGCTTCTAATGTGTTATGTCTGGACAAGTGGAAGTGGACAGAGAGCATTATTAACACATTATCTTTGATCAGCTTTTCCAACCACAAGTTTTAATGATTTACCCGCAGTATAAATCCTGATATCTAGGAGTCTAGAGTTTTTAGACATTTTGTCCGTACCTGTCTTGGCCTCGACGGGATGTGAGGGCTGGCTCCTCCCTCCCGAGTTGACGGACATGACGCTCATCATGTAGTTAGTGAGGGGCTGGAGAAGCACCACGGTGCCTGGGGTGCTGTTTACCTCGGTCTCATAGAAGAAATCACCTGACTCTGCCCTCAAGATGTAGCTGGTTGCCCCGGAGACCTCTGTGAACTCGACAGTGATGCTGTCGCTGTGTTTGGAGTAGGCCTGTATGATGGTGGGCACCTCAGGAGCTGGAGGGGAAAAAACAAAAGCAACGAATATTACAGTTATTGTTAAAGTTGGGTCAGAATACTTTGAGGATTGTCTATTTTTCCTATATATAGTGATATATGATAAATGCTGAGGTAGCATGTAACTAAGCACATTTATGGTACTTAGTTTAAAGTATGTACATTGGTACGTGTTTGAAGTATTTGTGTATTATTTTCTAATAGAATAGTACAGTTATTTACTTTATATTTCTCTTCTAACACATTTGGGAATGTAATATTGTAGTTTTTACTGTAACAAGTTGATTTAAATGCAAATAATGGGACGGTTGTATACATTTTTTTCAGTTTTTAATGATTTTGAAAAACAGAGAAATGCAGCAGGTCTGTAGCTCTACAGACAGTAGTCTGTAGAGCTACATAATGCTTGGCATGTTATTGAAAATGTATTAATAATTGATAATCTTAAGATTTTATGATTGCGTTACAAATAAGCAATTGAAATTACCTAATATTTTATGTAAATACAGTGATAAAGACATAGACCATTCTTACTCTTTTAACGTACATTTAGGTAATAATACTATGGTTGGTTTGCTTCAGTAATACTTTTCGCATTGTAGCATTGTTACTTTAGTTGTGTAGAGGATTTGAATACTTTTTCCACTGCTATATAAAGCAGTAAGTACTCCCATTTCTGTTTGGATGTATAATAAAGTATCTGAATCTAAGTCACCTCCTTGTTATAGTTACTGACCTGTTGTCTCCTCAGTCAACGCGCTGCTGAGGACATTGAGAGCATTGTCCATGGCCTCTATCCGCACAGTGTACACTGTGTTTGGGGACAGGGAGTTGAATGAGCCCATCACAGAGTAACCGCTGAACTGAGCGAAGACGGGGTATTTCGAGGAGTTCTTGGGGGTCGCCGTGATCTTGTAGGAGCTGGCACCAGGCGGGCCCCTCCATTGCACTGTCATGCTCTTAGATGTGACCGTAAACACTGAAAATGTCATGTCTAAAGGGGATAAGAGAAGAGAAAACTTTTGGGACACATTCAAAAATACTTTGGGGGGGATTTTTTAATGGTAGTTTGTATTTGAAAAACTAAGGGATACATTATTCAACCTTGGGATTGTCACAAAGTATCTCAAGGCAACTGTAAAAGAAGATGATTTACCATTTTCAGCTGCACAAATCTGAAAATGACAAAACATTCAAATTAATGCATGAAAAGAAAAAAATCACCTGATGAGTAATGGCAGGAAACAGAAAGATTTCAAGACAAAGGCATCATTCCAGGGGTAGCAGCAGGCTATTGGTATTTCACATTACATCCTAATTATGACCTGGATCATGTTCTTGCTGCATGAGAGGCAGCAGGCTGCACATTACTTTCACTCAACACAGATTTCAGGGCCGGTCGGTGCAGGTATTTCTTTCAGGTCGGGATGAATTTGTCTATTGAGCTACAGTTGGGTTCGCCACACGCACTTGTTGACAGCAGTGACACTCAAAAGAACCAGTGTTCATGTGTTCGAAAAGTCCTGCAGCTATTCACTACTCTTTATTTGGTTATAAACAAAGTGCACAATAATAAAAACAGGAATATCTGGTCTGGACTGATGATGTTGAAGTTGCTTTCTGAAGTAATTTGTTGCTTCATAGAAAATAAATTGCCTCTTACCTCTGTAATGGTCAGTAAAAGTAAAAGTTTCAGCATCTTTAACTGAGTTGCTCCCATGCCTTCAGCCGTTCTCTCTGTGGTGCTACTGCCTGGAGGCAAGAGGTGTTTCAAAATGACTTCAGGGAAGCAGCTCGAGCTGGATATTATAATTGGATTTTTTCCCCTCTCTCTCTCTGTCTCTCTCTCTCTCACTCCCTTGCTCAGATGAAACGACAGGTCCTTTATTGTTTCAGCAAATACCAAAGAGCCCAAAGGCCGTAACTCCTCCCCTCAGGGGTGTATGAGTGGCTTATGAGAGGAGGAAGCTCACCTGAATAGATGAGGATACATATTGAAAACTTACTTTTTAATTTCTTATTTTTTGCAACCATGACCTTTGATATATAGAGAGTGGTGAAAATAGTGTATATTTTCTTAAATCTTTGGATTTTAACATCCCATTAAACATCTATGCCATCTCACACCGAAATAACACGATACAAGTGGTGACCTATTTCTGTTGCTGACATTCATAGCGTTTAAAGTTTCATCAAAACAATATTTGATCTCTCCTGGTTTTTGTGTCCATGATATCGTGTTATAGGCGAAACCACTTTTGCCCCCAATTTTTTATTACCTGATGAAACACATACCAGAAACACTTATAAGGTAATGTGAAATATAAATATAGATGTTGATGATCTCATTAAAGTAAAGCATTTTCAGTTGATCCTAGGATGCAAACAAAACCCCAGTGGTGGACAGTAACTAAGTACATTTAGTCAAGTACTTTTGTAACTTTATTGTCATTTATCCAACTGTCTTATTCTAATTAATAGTATACATTTTCACATTACATTTGTCTGACAGCTTTAGTCACTTTTCAGATGTCAGAGTAAATCATGCATATCCTCATTTGTTGATGCTGAATGACTGAAATAGGTGAGGTTGTAGAATTTGTACTTTTATTTAAATAAAGAATGTGAATACTTCTTCCATCATCTGCAAAACCCTATTAGCTCTGAAATATAAAACCACAAGACTGAAAGAAGAGAAAGAGAAACATGCTGCCTTATGTATCCTTAAAAAACTAGGTAAGTTCATGTTTATGCCCATGGGAAATATATTCTATAGAAGTACAGAATGTACAAAGACAAATTCTAAGCCGACCCTCTGAAAGGTATAAGGTTTGAATAGAAGTCTCTCTATTCCCCAGTGGCCTGATGTGTGCGTCAGGTGTATTATGAAGATGGGCTGGGAGGATCCCTGAGGACCAGCTACGGACTAGCGCTTTTGTGAATAAAGGCCAAAAGAAGAAATCCGATCAAATTTGACTTCACACGCATGAAATAATCGGCACATTTATAGAATTCACGGAACAAAAGGCTACAGGGTCAGATTTCCCAAATTACCTGTTCTAATGTTTAAATTTGTATACAGAGCGAAAATGGTAAAACTCACCACTATGTGTTCTTATGCAACAAAAACAACATTGATGACATTACATATAATATACAATAAAATGCTTTTATTTGATTGATTGATTTTAAAAAAGAAAAGAGGTTAATCAACTGTCTCTTATCTATTTCTCTACTGAGGTCACTGAACACTACCACATCACAAGCTTCTGGTTATCTCACTTCTAAACTCCTAAATTCATGAAGGACTGAGATTCCCTTGAGCAAGGCACATGCACCCTGGATGACCTTAAAGGAGCTGCTCAGTGGCCAGCAGATCACCACTGTGGTGAATGTGAGCAGGGCCTCTCTGCTCGCTCTGATACAATCCTGATTGAATAACGGAAAATGTACACAACAAACTTTCCTCCATGAAAAAACATATACAATATGTAAAATCGTATGAAAGATACATTTGAAAACAGCTTTATGAAATTATATTTAATTAGAATATTTTCCCTTTGTCTTTGTTCAAGTGAGAACCTCTCAATTCACAATCACAAACAGGATCCACCCTCCAGCTCTGACAGGTAGATATCAGTGACACTTTGTGTTTTTGTGTTTTGCTGTTAAGTATCAGACTCAATCTCAGGTTTGTCTCAGAGGGATAATCCACAGCATACAACACTCTGTGCTTTGACCATTCCCTCTGATCGGGCACAGACAGCAACATATCCACTCTGTATATTGAAATCATCCACAGAGAAGTAGAAACAGTAGAATCACAATATGGAAAACCAGAAATAATGTAGACTGGTGCTGAATTGTATAAATGCTCTTTATTATGAAGAAATGTTAGTCTACTGAAAAAAAGTAAAATATGAACTCTTTGGGATTTTTAAATTAAATTTAAATGTAACTGTCCGCTTGTGTTGTGTGTCTCTCCGTGTTTCTACCTGTGGAATCCTGGCAGATGCTCCTCCTCCTTCCGGGCTGGCAGTGGAGACAAAGGTCCGGATTGGAGCGGCATCAACCCCAAGCGTCCAATCAATGACGAAGCACTTAAGGCTGGCAGTATAAATTCTGTCCAGCTGGTTAGTCAGGGCTGCTCCCTTTGTGTGTGAACAGCTCTCTGTGTTATGTCTGTGTTTACATTACTCCTGCTGTTGTTTTAAGAGATTTTCATACTGATCCAGAATTGTATATTTGAGAACTGTATGTTAGAAACATACAAGTGGGGTGCTATTTTCATTTGTCTTGTATAGTGAGGATTTTTTTCATTTTGGTTTGCTATAAGGTTGTTTTTGCAGCTCTTTTTAAGATACTGTTTTGTTATATTTGTTTCTTTGGTTTGAAATAACACCCACTGGCCTGTTTCCTGCTAGTTCACTACCACATGCGCACCACCCGATGGACCATTAAGGCTTCACTTCACTGATTTAATTGAAAGTCATGTGAGAACTGAAATGAGATACAGATAACAGTGAACATGTTTTTGGTGTCCAGTACAGCTACACAACAATGACTGATAACAGACACTGTCATTGATATCCTGATTGGTGCTGCTGGAGATTTGAGCTTTTTACTGCTCGTGGTTTTTCAACAACAGTGAATCTTTGAGATTAATCCATCAGTAAAGCTTGTTCCACGACATTGTCAAGTAAAAGTGCTTCATCACACATTCAACATCATTCACTGAAATACTAACTTCCACTCAGTGACCCTGTGCTTTCTCCTATAGTTGACAAGTGGGATGATCTGGGGCCTCATTTATAAAACAGTGGGTAGAATTCATACTAAATGTGTCCAGTGCACAAAAGACGAAAATGGCGTACGCACACACACCTGAACGCGATGTTCACTTTCTAAATCACAGTCCACCTGGAAACATTCCTATGTGGATCTGCCTCCAGGCCCGCCCTCTACACGCCCACATTCAACCATAAATGGTCAATGCAAAGCAAGTAATGAACATTAAATTCTCCTACTGACCAATGGGTTTCCACATTGAATCATGGCATCAAGGAGGAAGCAAAACTTAGACTAAGATATTATTAAAAACTATTAATGACTCTGCTGTTTAATGGTATCTGAAGATAATGGGTTGTATCTTTTTAAATTGAAGGCTCTTATGGAACAGATATGTCACACGAGCACAAATTAAGCTGTTGGTTTTAATGTTAATGATGAAGTGATTAACATTGAAACATCAATAATCTGAACATGTTTGTACGCATGGGTCAGAGTTAGCATGGAAGTGTGCACTTTCAATTTTGTTTTTATAAATCCCAACATTCATGTGAAAAGTGGCTTACGCAAGTTTCAGGCCCCGGCAACAGTTATAATTGAGGCCCCTGATCTGTAGGAGTGACTCAACATTAGAGTTGAACAGGTAAACAGCTGGTTGAGGAGTCACCATGACTAATGAGTCATGTTGGTGATCCACAGGTTAGAAAACACTGAGAAGAAGGCTCCCTGCTCTCTGAACAATTGGACTGGACGGTGCAGGAATGTTGTTTGGACGCATCTCCTCTCCTGATACCCCCTCTTTAGAACAACAGAGAAACCCAATACCCCACAACAAAAACCTAAGCACAGCCCCGGCAGCAGCAGAGCCGCAATGGCGACAGGAGCAGGGCCACAAAGCCACGGTACAGAAACTCAGTAAGAAGACACTGTGGTGTGAGCCCCCACAGGCCAGCAGGGACGAACATTAGAGGCATCAAGTGAGCACATTAGCTTCAAGGACTAAAGTTGATACTCATTTGAAATAAAGGCAGACAGGGTTTTTCCTGAAACACAGTAATACCAATCTGACCCAGGTTTGATTTGATTTAACTTTTTCTCTTTGCCCTGTGGCTGCTTGTGTGTATTGGATTGCTAAATCTTTGGAGGAAGAAGAAAACAAGAGGCAGGTGAGACAGGTGTACTGGCTTGAAGCACTGGATACAGATAGAACTCATGATTATTACTTTATCTCCCTAGGGACATCTTGACCCATAAAGATCACAAATGTGACCATTTGCTTCTTTTTGCGTTATTAGTCATGGTAAATTTTTTACCTCCTTCCAAGTTTGGTGGAGGGATGTTTACAGATAAAACCAATACAAACCGATATAACATTAACATTTTATTTTTACAGTGCCTATTATGAATTTACACTCATGTACAAAACAATCAACTTAACACAAACAGCATCTTAAATAATCAAAATCAGAGATTTTTCTTTATCATTTAATACAAAATATATTCAACGACACAATCAGCATCATTTATCATAGATGTTGGCAGATCACTGGATAAACTGGTGCGTTATAATGCATGGTGTTTCCTGCCCCCTAGTGGCTTTGTGTTGTGCAGTTTCTTGTAGAGTTGAGCTTTGCCCAGGTCAGCTGACAGTCTCTTTGCCATCCGGTCCGTGGTCCTTTTCATTCTGAGGGCCACTTCAATAGCCTGGTCCAGAGTCCTGTTCATCTCCTCCTCCTGGAAAACAACAGCAAACTTTATATCTATGCTACGTAACATGCAGATTTGACAGCAGCTAATAACTGCTCTTATTATCATGCACATGTTCCTGTACATAAAAATGACTGGATGAATGTCCCTCTATACATGCATGTGATGAAAGATGAGACATCTCACCTTGCTCCCTCTGCGTGTGCCTGTCCTGCTGACAGTCTTTGAGGGTGCAGACGCAGGGGACAGTGTCCGCTGGAAGAACACGTTGCTGGGCAGGAGAGCTGTGTCTGACTGGGTGGAACGTTTCCTGTGGTGGGACATGGACTGTGGCAGCTCCCTCAGTTTATAGCTGGATTTGATGACAACATATTGAGATGTTATGACCCATCTGTCACCTTTCATCGAGTGGTGTGTTTGTGCTGCACATGAGACGTGTGTTCACCTGGCAGGTAGGCTGCTGGAGGAGCCGTAGCTGACCTGGAGGAGAGGCTTCTGGAGGGACAGAGAGGAGACGGGAGACCACCTCCTCCTGGAGTAGAGACTTTCTATGACATCCGCTGACATGAGAATCATAACAGTGTGTAAACAACTAGTGCACAACATTGTGCATATTTACAATCCTGTTTACATGACAGACACACTATTCTCCCAACTGACAACAAAAACTGATAATATATATAAAAATGTATAAATACTACTGTATAGAACTGATTGTTAGTCACTCATATCTCTAGTGATAACAGAGATATATGTGATGATGACATTTTTTGCTGTAACTCAGGTTCACTCGTCCACTATACACAAATAAAGCTGATATGGTCAAATGAATGTTGTTTCACTGACTCACAGTAAAACTACCATGCTGATATTCTGAACATCAAATGAGAAAGTTACTCACTGTGTGGTCTTTGATTGGCAGGACAGTCAGAAGCTCCACCTTTTAAAATGGAGCTGGTCAAACCAGAAGTTTTCTTGGAGTAGTTTGTCCCTAAAGGAGGAAAATATGTTGTTTTTTTGTTTACTTTGATTTGGACAGACAATATTCTTATAGATTATATATATTACAGAAATGCAGTATGTACTTTACTGTGGAATACCATTGAAGGCCTGACCTCTGCTGGACTGTAATGTCTCTTGATGTTTGTACTGAAACTTAGGCCCAGAGCGCACACTGCTGCCTCTTCTGCTCCCCACAGACGAACTGTGGAACTGCAACATGATGTCTGATGCTTCTGTGTCACCACTCTCTGTACCTGTGGAGCAGATGATCGAACCCAGAATTAATATTGTAAGAATTACATGCACACAGAGATGTAGAGACACACTGGTAGAAAGAGACTTGCAGTGATTTTGCATTGATTTGATTTTGGCATTTTCTCCAATTTCCCAGAAGAATAATTCAGGGAAAAAATCAAGCACAATTAGAGAACCTAGAATAAGATTACCTTTGCTCTTGCTAGGTTCCATATCTGAAGAAATCCAGTCCTCGATTCTTGTTGGACTGGGAGTAAGAGTATAATAAAAAATGAATGGTTGAACTGTAAAAACCATCAAGTCTTTCACTTGGTTGTGAACCAATAAAACTTAACACAAATACATCCTAATACTGTCCTTCATATTAATTCACCTGTCAGAACTCCGTCTTAGGTGAGTGCTGGCTCTGGTTTTCGACCTGCGCTCCTGACGATCACGCCTGTACTTGGAGGTGAGATAGTCCATCTTCTGTGCCAGGTGAGGCAGCTGGACCAAACCCTCCTCCAGGTCCTTCTTCAGCCTGGACACCTCTGACTGCAAGGCCAGGATGGCCTCACTAAACACACAAAGAGAGGTTCACTGCAGGCAAGAATAGCAATGATGATCAAATCTTTATCTTGATGAAATGACTTAGGAGTACTGCAGCAGTGGGTCACCTCCACTGCTTGCCTCTTACTGACCTATTACAGGAGCAGGAGTTCACTTGGCTGCCTCTCTCCTCTGAATCCATGGTAGTGCTGAGTACAGGTTCAGAAACACAGTGACTGAGGAGAGCAGGCAGGCCGGGGTCAGATCCTATTCAGTAAGTGGTGGAGATGAAGACATCATCAGTATGAACAAGCAGAAACAGAACTTTACATTGTGATTGTAAGATGAGGGTTTGCTCACCCTGTAGCCGGACCAAAGGGTCCGTGGTGGTGCTCTCCACCCACAGCTCCACTGCAGCTGCCGCACCACAGAACTGCGTTTGGAGCGATGGAATATTCAGAGAGACGGGATGGATGGTTGTCTGCAGGTTGGAACAGGAGCCGTCACTGTCTGAGCTGCTTAAACCATCATTATGGGATGACACACTAGAGGTTGAAACATCAAATAAGTATTAGTAATCAGTAATATTCTACCAGGACCCATGTGAAGCGGATCAGTCAGTGAATCAGATTTTTCACCTTTCGATGAGCAGGTTTGGTTGAAATGATCCAGAGGCTGACCGATTCAAGTAAGAGCTCCCAAATCCACTGTCTGTCTCCGTGCTCACGATCTGCTGCACCCCCCCAAAACACAACATCAGGTAAAATAACAACCTGTGCATCATAATAACCACTGCAACTCAAGGAGCATCCCCAAAAACTTTGTTAAACAAGCTGACTATTATCTGTGACTGACCTGTGATACACATGGGGAGTTGAGAGGAGGCTCATAGTGGCTGTGGGTATGTGAGAGTTCGGGTGCATAAGAGGAAGAGGAGACCTCCACAGCCAGACTCACACCATCACCCAGATCACATTCACCCTCAGGGATAAGGACATTATCTGGGGTGCAACGTCTGCAGCAACAATAAAGACATTTGGAGCTAATTAATGACAAATTTAACTGTAGAGGCATCTTTCAGTCTGTGGAATTTTCCCAAATTGTATGATGGCTTCTCTTTGTGCAGTGGATGCTTCATAACTCTATATAGACTGCAGATGAAAACTAGTCTGCATGACTTAATCTGTGAAATTTACATTTTGGTCTTGAATACAACTGTTAAATTAAATGTGCATGGTCCCCTTTAGATAAATAACATAGATGTAAGCATATCCAAAATTATCTCTCACTTACTCTGTGACAGGATTACAGGACTGATTAGTTGTATCACCCATAAATAATTTCAGAGGAGGGCAATGTACAAAATGTATAAAGTCACACTTAGCTCATTTATACGGTCGTGTAGACTTTAGCATGACAACACTGACCTTTCAGATGTCCACTCCCTCTGTCTGGACGTTGAGCTGGTTCTGCTCTCGTGTGCTGAGATGTTACCATCAACTAATGCCTCTAACAACACAGAGCTCCTCTCCTCTTCGTCGCCCTCCTCCTCGTCATCTCTCTGGATGTCCAGTCTCTCCAGTGAGCTGCTGAAGTAGGACAGAGAGGAAAACCTGCTCTCACCTATTCCAAACACACTGTACCCTCTGCACGGTAGAAACCTAACACCAACACTGTACCTGTACCCGAAACACGATCAGGAAGGCTGAGAACGTGTCTATTATGTGAGCACCAACACACAAACAAATGCCACTCACATCCTTAATAGCAGGAGACAATAGTGACAATGGAACATGCACATAGTGGTGTATTATATTTGCATCCTAGCCAGGATATCTACTTTCTTTTTCATGGGATGCACGACGGTACAAAATCCACAGTTGGTACGATGTTTTAAAACTAAAGACATTCATTAATCACAACCATGAGGAAAAAGAGAATATTATTGAGAAGTCAATAGAGTATTAACTTAAAAATAATGCTTTAATTTAATGAAATTGTTTTTACCATGATTGACAGCTGTCGTATCCAGTATTTTTCAGTGCAGAGTCAGTGGTTATGAGCTCACTGCTTTGCTTCAGTCCATCACTCTCCTCACTGTTCCTCTCCTCCACCTCCTCGGCTTCTTCTTCCTCTGTCCGTGTCTCCATCTCATAACTCACAGTGGAAAAACCTGCACACGGACCCTGAAACATGAAACGCAGTCAGATCATTTGTGGAATAACACACACATGCACAAACACCAAGGAAAGAGGTCAGCACAAAATGTAATTGAGTATTTGAATGTGGACCAAGTTATGATGAAGTTACGTGCTTTTCAAACAGCTCAGTTCCTAGACAGACAGGTAAAAACTCTAAGAGTGACTTCATGGATGTGTCTGTGAGTTGGTTACCTCATGTAGGGATGGTGGAGGGGAGGGGGTGAGCATGCAGACAGGACCGGTCCTCACATGCAGCTTCTCTTTTATGGGCATGGGAGTGGAGGATGAGTGGGGTGGTGAAATCTGCTCACACACGTTTTTGTCTATCATCACCTTTATGTCATCGAGGTGCATCCCTATCCTGAATATGTCCCCCTCCACCAGCCTGAACACACACATGCACACATGAATGGCTGCATGGACATGATACTGACATATTGACATGCTCGTGATTGTAACGTCTCTTCAACCTGTGTGGGTCAAAGGTGCCGGTGTTCCTGGACAGACCCATGTAGTTCTGCCTCTCCAGAGCTCTGTGCTCGTCCATCTTACTCATGTATTTCCTCTCCAGCTGGTCCTGAGCCTCCATCATGCTCCTCAACATCTGACAGACACATTTTACATTTAGGCAAAAGGAAGGTACACAGAAACGTGACACCGCACTTGAAATAAGTGCTCAAAATACAGATTTCCTATATTTTGTACACAAGTTTCTTCATCGGCTGCTCCCTTCCCTTATCCAAGTCATCACAAACACTCTCTGCCCTCTGTCTAGAGCCCAAAACATGAAACATGAAATGCGTTATATCTTGTGTCTTTTTCTTTATATGCACCAAGTGGAGTGGCACAATAATATTCTTCATAACATAATACAATGACAATAAAGGCTTTCTATTCTATTCTATGCAAACAGTTCTCACCATTTGCTGTTCCGCTGTGTTCATCAACATGTTGCTGACACTCATTTTGAACTCTTCCACCTGGGTAGAGGAAGGTTTGATAATTGATTTAGAGGTTTTGTTTCTGTTGGCAGCTTGTCACTATCTTCAAACTTACTTTCTGTGTGAAGGGGCTGATGAGGTCTCTCAGCTCAGCAGTCATTCTTTCCCCATCACTGAGACCCTCCTCAGGCTGACCAGCGGAAGCTGCGTTCACCTCTGCAATGTTGCTCTGTGACACCGTTCCTCGCTTCTGATCAAAGTTTTCTGAAAAATTTAAAATAGAAAAGACAATAAAGCACATCTGATATATTGTATATCATTTTTAAAATGTTCAAATAATTAGAAATTGCATGTCTTGCATATAAGTTTCTGATGATCCAAAAATATGTTAAATGTCAAATTTGTGGGGTTAGTTTGTCCAGTTTACACTCTTTGATTTGACTGCTCGAAAGCAAAGTAAAGGTGTTTGTGTAACGAGAATAGTGTCATCTGACCCCACTTATCACTATGGAAACCAGTCACACTTCACTGCATAATTTGCAGGTAGCAATGCAAAGTGATGACCCGTCATAATATCAGATGACAGAAAGACATTGTACCTGACGGGTGAAGATGAGGAGCCAAGGATCCAAGATGGCTTCCCTCGGCTAAGTTTCTCTGATGATCATCATCACACTCTGAATAAAGCATTAGCTCTGTGGAGGGCCGAGTCTGTAAAAACAAAGATTATCAAATAGGCAACTTGCATCAAAACTTGACTTGTAATTTATTTTGGATATTTTAGGTTTTACTTACATTCGTTTCTAGTCTCATTTGATCAATGAGATTTTCCGCACCAAATTTGGTGAGTAATTTATCATATTCAGCCTAAAGAAATTAGACACAAGTTAAATGTTAGTTCTATGTCTGGGAGCGAAGCATTCACACAAATGTTATAGGAGAAAATTAAAGCAAAATTGACCAAAATGTGTAGGTATTGGGGTTTTCTACCTGCAAATTATGTGCCAGCGCTGAAGGAGCCTGTTTCGCTTCATCCCTGAAGACATAAGACTTCTCTGGCTGCGGGACTGAATCCTCCAGGACTCTGCTGATCACGTCTAAGATCCCTGGAGAGGACTGGGCTCTGTGCATGGTGCTGGGGGTCGGAGGAGCAGGTCTGGAAGGGCCACTCGGAGCTTTGGGGATCTTAACTTTGGGGGCAACCTTGGAGAAATCAGGGAGGGGGTAGTGGACTTGGCCTTGGCCATACTTCATCTCACAGAAGGATTTAGTGCGCACAAGAGGGACTCTCTGAAACTGATCATCCTCTTCACACTTTTCCTGCATCACTGCCTCCTTGTCTCCATCAATATTCCCCTCTCCCTCGTTCTCGAAACTTGAGTTCTGTGAAGCTGTATGAATCATTTTATCAGTCCTGTCAGAGAAGATCTCAGAATCACATTCAGGGATCTCTGAGTGGTTATTATTAGTTGCAGTGCTGTTGCATGTTGGGGCCCAGCTCATGCTCTCCAATAGGGACACCTCCGGCAGGGTCTCTGCCTCGATCAGCCTACCTGGCCGCAGCAACTCTTCCTGGGTGAAGTGTCGCAGCAACAACTGGTTAATATCTGCAGGACTCGGGCATGAGTGAGCAACATTGCTTGGCTTGGACGCATTAAAAAGGTTTTCCTGTTTGGCTCCTTCATCCTCTTGTGACAAAGTTCCAGGTTTCTCAGAAACCAAACGTTCACAGCGTTTGTCTTCATCCTCTGTTGTGAACTCAAGCAGACCAGGACCATCAGGACTTCCACCAATAGTCTCTCTTCCATCGGAGCTGGTGTCGCCCTCAGTGGTTGCGGTCTGGTTGAAGTAGGGGCTGCCAAGGTCACCATCATAAGGCAGGTCCTCCTGATCCTCGTCACTGGTATCTTGCCCTGGCTCCTCATTACCCTGCTTTAAAGGTAGCTCATTTTGCTCAGTGTTTGGTCTTTGGACAGACTCATGTAATATGCTGCTCTTGGTCTTGTCCTCTACCACCCTCTCACTTGGATTGCTCTCAACACTGGACTCTGGGGAGGTGCCGTCCAACACTGACAATGCGCTCCCTGCAAATTAAAGGATGCCAACAATCAAAATGCCCACTAAGGAGGTCACATGACTTACTTAATTTGAGACTCATTTTTCCCATCATCTGTCCAATATTTGATACAATCTGAATCTGCAATTTCTGTCTTTTCCCTTGTTTAAATGTGTATGAAGGCCTACAGTCCCCAGCTTGTTGTTAAGCTCATGCTTGTATTCTAACACAGATGGTGTTATGGATGAATAAGTAAAGTCACTCAGTAGACACTGTAGCTGTTAGAGACACAGTGTTTAGGTAAAACATCACTTTTCTCAATAAGAGGGTCAGTGTGACACACTAGACTTAATAATACTAGCGGACTTTAATCCACCACAAGAGTATACACAGTGAACATGTGTAATATCTGAAACAACAAACACTGCGTGAATGGAAAAAGCAAGCAGATTCATGAAAGATAAAATCTAAGGCAGTTTTGTCAGTGACTCCAGGACTTACCACTAAGATGGATGCTGGCCCCTGAGGCCGGAGACTCTGCCTGGGAGAGATGCAAATCCAAAGAAGCCTCTAAATCACTGAAATGCAGACTTTCATCCTCGCTCAGGTCCACGAATATGCTCTGCTGGATGCATTTCTCCCACAGCACTGTGGATCCCTGCACATCCTCATATGAATCCTCTGGGTCTCCTCCCTCCATGGACACTTTGTAATAATAAATGTGTATATAAGGGGGTTTAGCCTCTTTTCACCTGTGTTTCAGACAGAGGAGGTAAAAAAGAATGGAGCACCTGCTCACCACTTAGCAATGCAAATTGTGAGGTGATAACACTGGATCAAAAAATACTAATCTGCCAGTAATTCAACATTGAAAACATTTTGAGTGACAAACACTGTGTGTTCATTCTATATCTTGTTTAATTTTAAAAAAGTAACCATAGGCAGGATGTATAATATAACAGCATAGTAGCCCTGATCTGTGTTATATTATTATTGGAGAATTATAACTAACCTATTTGCAGTATTTTAATGCTATTTGGTCATTTAATCCATAACAAAGCAACTTATATCAGATATGTTTATATATGTAAGTAATATAGTAACTATATCCTTCAAATAAATGTATAGTTACAAATACCAATATTTGCTTCTGAATTGTGATGATGAATAATACAAGTATAAGTAAGTAAAAAAAAAACATACCTCAAAACTGAACTTAAGTGCTCCAGTGTATACAGCACTAGGTATGTTTCTGTCATGTCTAAAAACTCTGTTATTTAAACAAAGTAATATAAACTACTGCTCTGTATTTAATTTCCACCCTCGATGATGTTGTGATAGTTTGTGCTGGTTGTGGTGATGGTAACTTACTGTGTTTGTGACTCCTTCAGCTTTCACAGTTTACAGTTGATCCGCTCCACAGTCGTGCTCCTGTCACACGTCACGTCCACTCTGCGGTCCCGTGTCTCTCGACATATGTTCGGTTCCTCGGACAGGTTTAGTTTCTGTGGCATCATTAATAATGAATCCTCGTGGCAGCGCTGCGCGTCTGCAGCCTACAGGCGGAGACTGGTTGCTAGGTAACGGTGGAGGAAATCCCACCAGAGGACAGTTAAATATAAATAACTCCTCATACTTTATTTTTAGAGATTAAATCTTTTAAACAGAGATGCCCAAAATATAAATAATTACAAAAATAAAGCTCGTCCAAATTTAATTTTCAAACATGATTAAAATAAATATACAAACTATGACTTTGATTTCAAGTATTTAGTGGATGGAGTTGTATTTTGCTTTCATTCATTTTTTGCTTTGTTAAGCAGAGTTTCTAGTTTCTCCTTCTCAACCAGGTCATGCGTAACATGTGCACTCAACAGATACTACATTACTTTGCCTAAAGTGAGATTCTTTGTATTTGAGAGGGGTGAATAGAAAAAGGAAATATGCTCTTTGCAAAAGCAACGCAGATACAGGCTAAAGGATGTACAGCATAAGAGAAACTTTCATCTTTAATCTGTTTATACGTGCACAGAGAAGAGTTCAGGTCATTATCTTAGTGTTGTAACAGGATCAATTGTGCAATCCTGTTACATTGTATATATTGCTTAGATTGTTTGTATTCTGTTTAAATGATATATTTTCTGTTTACATTGCATATATTAAGTTTACACTATACTGTTTACACCTAATATATTCTGTTTACACTATATATTCTGTTTATGTTGTATATATTCTGTTTAAATAGAATATTTTTTGGTTACATTGTATACATTATTTCTATATTTCAGTTGTCTATTTTCTATTTGTTTTTATACTATTGTGTTTGCATATTTTAACTGATGTTTCTATCGTCACTTTTCCCTTTGCTGATGTAACAAGGCACATTTCCCTTATCTTAAGTCAAGTGCTCAGTTGAATCGGTTTGGATACAAACGTCTGCACAGTTTGTTGCAAAGTGTCTTTTAATCAGTGTATTCGAGCTCATTGATAAACAGATCTGGTGTTGACAGAATGGTAAACTTGTTTTAGATTGTATTGAGTTTATAGCTCGTGTAGAGGGGGGGGGCTTTACTTCCACTCTGTCAGGTACAATGTTACCATACGTCATCTCTTTTTCTATTCAAATCTATTGGTCCAATCGCTGTTCTTCAGGGCGTGGCTATCTTTGAATGTCCTCCTCTGATTGGCTGCTTGTCGAAAAAACACAGACGCTGGTTCAGCCGAGAGGTTCAACTTCTTTCTCAGCGAAGTCAAACCAACTTTAGCTCAAGTTTAAAAAAGAATGTAGCTGTAGGCGGATGTTGCTGTCATTGTTTACGAAGTACGGACGTCTTTTCTTTTTAAACGGACCCATGTTTTTTATTCTTTTGAAACGGTGAAGACAAAAAACAGAGAAGTCCCCCATTGTTCGAACTGGATCGTCTAACGTAAGTTTAGCGGCTAACATGCTAACTAGCTAACCTGTAGCTGGTGCTGATACTGTGACTAGAGAAATGTCTCCTCTTGTATTAACTCACTCACTGAACCTCTGACAGTTCATCATGGAGGTCAAGTGTTTACATTCCTCCACTGAGTCCTGCGTCCTCTCACCAGTGTAGTAGAGCATGTGTATGAATGGAGCTGATAGTGACAGAGAAGTCTGCATAAGTCAATGGTGCTGCTGTCTGTCAGTATGCCCACATGTACAACAATTACATGCAGTATAGAAGTAGTTTGTGTAAACCTAATATAGGAAATCATAGTATTTGTATGATAAAGCTGCATTTTTTGTTTTGATTTATTCCACAAGTATTTAAATCTACATTATGTGTGTACCAATGTTATATAGTTTACACATCACACTCACTTCAACCTTTAGTATGTGACAGGTACAGTGATTGTGTACTAAAACTAGTGCAGTCTAATACAATAGTATTTCGATAATTTCTTAAGTGATAAAACTTTTATGAAGTTGTTGGTTCATAGTTATGATCACAGCTGGGAGAAGTTTCTTATACCTTTTAATAGCGAGGGCTGGACAGTGTGGCTAAATTCCTGCTCCTGAGTGAAGGTTGTGGTTTTAAACTCGTCTTTATGAACATAGAAAGACAAACACTTGATAAACAACAAAACATTTTATAAACCTGAGGTAGATTAATTCAATGTGCTTGCACATAATGCATAGTGAACCTTTTTTAAATTTACCATTGATGAAAATTATATTGTGATAATTAATGTTTTATTGCCCAACCCTATTTAATAGGTACAGCTGTTTTATTATCTATACTGGGTTTTAGGTTAGTGTACCTGATAATAAACTTGAAGCTGTATATATATCTTTACTACCACACCAACACCTGATTATTTTCTGTGTGATGTTTTTCATTTGTCACCACACTTCTCCTCGCAGGCTTCCCAGAGTTCCTGTTCCTGTGAGGAAGAATTACCGGTCAGTATTCCATTACTCGTTTCAGTTGTTTGTTTCTTTTGTTTTGGTGCAAGGTTTTGCTGGCTCATGGTGTTGTACTACCGAGTGGCATTTCCATTTTTAGATCTTGAGGTTAGAGGCAGTTCAGTGCATCAGTAAGCACAGAAAAATAGATCACATCTGCTGTGTGTCCAGGGTGAAATCATGTCCTGTATGTGACTCAGTGCAGTGATTACCTCCCTTGGTGCTGTCATTTAAAAGAACAATTTTCTTATGTGCATGTAGGCACACATCATTTCTCCATGTTACAAACGTATTCATGCACAGTGTAGCTCTGTGAGCAGGGCAGGTCGATTGGAAACACACCCAATTGGCATACAATGGTGGAAAATGCTGCACACACACTGGCAGGCATCAAATGCTGATTGTATAGAGCAGAAACATGCACTGCATAGATTCCTAAAGCTCTGGGATTTACTCTTTAGCTGTTCATGCAAGGATACTTCTTTTCTTTTGAGAGTGATTAGTTTAAGCACAACTACTTAACATGTATGAGGCATAACCTGGTAGAGCCTGTTTAGTTTTAATTTGTGGATTATGGTAGAAATGGCTTAATCCACAGCAAAGTTCCTCTTTAATTCTCAAGCACAGATATCCACTTACTTTGAGAGAAGCAGCTTAACCTCAGTTTAAAAGGAAACACTGACATAATGAGTCATGGTGGCAGTGTCGTCTGTTGTCAAAAACAGTTTTCTGGTGCTATTTTTGGTCGTCGTTTGTTTTTAAGATTTGTGCTCTTCTTGCAGAATGAGCTCAGTGCTGAGCTAATACGTGTCAAAAATAAAAAAACTACCAAGTCAGCAACACCACAAACTTTCTGGGCAGAACTGAATTCATTCATTTAGTAACTATTTAATGATACATTGAAATAGCTACTCATATACCTTAGTTATCATATGGGGTGTTTTTTATAATTTGACAAACTTTATACTCTCAGACTTTTAAACCTGTGTTGCTTGTCTTCAGTGTCAAATTCCCAAACGTTACATCAAAATAATTTATCATATGTTTTATTATATATAGAATAATAATGCAATAACTTTCATGTGTTTCAACTGTCAAGACATAGTACACTGGAACTATCAGAGGAATGAAAGATACCCTCTGTCTCTGAAAGGTTTTTTAAATATGCACACTGTTTTATGTCTGTATTGTCTTTTAGTAGCTATTTAGCAAAAGAATATAATTAATGTTTGGTCATTTCCAATAATCTGTGTGTGTGTGCGCGTGTGTGTGTGCGCAGAGGGGAGGGTGTGACTAGTTAAAGTTGGGGGACAAATGGGTGTGGCTTGTATGACCTCATGGATAAATGAGGTAATGGTTGGCTCTGGTCTTTACTTGGTGCAGTCTATCTGAATCCATGAAGCCTGCTTATCACTGTCCTTTCCTCTGGTGGAAGTCACATACACAGTAGTTTATAAGTTTGCCCTCTTTTCTTTTTGCGAGAGGTGTGTGTTCTGCTCAGTGCTACTCTTTTAATTTAGTGACATCTTTCTCAACCAATCATTTGGCATCTCTGCTTGCTGAGGCGAACCTAGCACTTTCACCTTGTTGCAACTTTAGAGCACATACGCACGTCTTCAATCCTGGATGAATTGAGTCACCGTCCTAGATTGACAGCTTGCCTGTGTTGAACCCCCCCTGCCTCCATTCATTCCCGCTCCTGCTCTTTCGCTCCCTGCCTGTGCACCTCCTCCACCTTGTGCACGCTGCTGTTTGGTTGGTGTTGCCATGGCACTGTGTGGCCAGAATGAGGCTTCACATACAGCATCTTGTGTTCTCTTTGCAGAGGGCCGCTGACGAGAGATTGAGGTGCAGTGACGCAAAACAGGACTCTGCAGCTCTGTCTGACACTCATGGGGTTACGGTTCCCTTTCAACGTTCAGCAGCAGAGGGACGTTAGCGTACTTCATCACATTGGGTGACTTTTTACTTGGATCGCCTCCTCTTTCTCAACTCCCCTTCAACCAAAGATTTATTTTTCTTTCCCGTCGGCCCTTGTTTTAAACGCAACCATTTTTTCAGGAACAAAACTGGGATTTTCCCTCATATTATGCACTTCAATGGATACCAGCGGTTCAGTGGTTAGCACGCAATCTGCAGAGCAGTCCCTTCATGTCCGCTACAGGTAGGACTCTCCTCTCTCAACTAAGCTGTAGTTGTAGAGTAGAAACTGTGACTTGATACAGCCTTTTATTTTTGCCTCCTCATTACTTTCAGATGGGATGTAGTAGTTGATGGTGAAGAGAAGAAAAGCTCTTTGTTATTGTGAATATATTAATGCTTATTACACAAGATGTATCAGTGTGAAGTAACTGAGGGTGTTGCCTTGTTGATGGTATTATGTGGATATAAAAATTGTGCAATGGGAGTTTCTTTTCATGGTGCTTTCTGTGAGTTTGTTGACTTAAGACCGGTGAGTTCCCTAAAAAATAAAAAAGGCATTGTCCAGCTGTCCTCAAATATCCAGGTAAAGCGCTCCGGCAGCAGGTGTGACCTGCTAAACACAGAGCGACTCCAACTTCAATATTTAATGAGCCCTGAAAAATTCATCCCTGCCAGCTTGGTTTTCCTCCACACGTGTGTCCATCTCATTTGAAAGGAGCTGGGAGGATGTTTGTTTTCTTTTTTGTTGTAAGAGATGCTGGATCATCGCACTCATTTAATTTATTCCATTATACACATCACTATAGAGTCTGCCTGTGTCTGAAACCTCAAATAAATCTCCTTAGCAGCGTTTTAATCTGTCGGGTGCACACTCCACAGCCATAAGCTCAGGTGACCAGGTCAGAAGAGAACCTGAAAGAAAGTTAAGCAGATTAACTGAGAAACTGCTGATCGAACAGTTTCCCAGCTGCCATGCATTGAGAGTTAATACTATGACAACATCACATGTCTCATTGACGGTTTTCCAACGTGTGATGCGAAAATATCTCTGTGACGTCAGATGGTTTTGCTGTCACAGGAAGAGAAGGTGATTTTTTTTTTCGACTTAAATGAACAACAAACAAGATCTTCTTTTCGTATAAGCTACGATGTTTTGTTGAGTTAATCTCTCCATGCGCCAGAGAAAGAAAAGGAGCGGCAGTCTGGAATTTTTTTCCAGTGGAGATCTCAGTAGATGCCTCTCAGCTGTGCCATGTGCTCTTTTTGTTGTAAGACACGAAGCAGGTAGGCTGGTGTTTGCCACAGGTGTAGTTTTAAATGATATGTTGCTAACGTCGTAGTAAACAAAGGATTTTCTAATTTAAGGCCTAAGAATGATGATTACATGAGGTTTATCAACTATTAAGAAGACCATGTTAGCCTTTGTTTATAATTATAGATGAGACAAGCTACTTTCCTTGGTGTTTCGTAGTTTAATAGCACCACGATAAACTGTAAGCTTTTCCTGCTCCTTTTTCTATACTTTAGTGTTTCTAGGTCACTTTTTTGATAAGTTTTAGACAAAGCCTTGGGTTGGGTACCGTAGGAAATCTAGAGATAAACAAACAGAAAAGACTGTGTGAAGCTCATCTCCTTCCAACAATACAGCTTCCTGAAAAACAAGCGTTGGCAGACTCACAGTTTTTGCTCTGCACAGATACGCTGCTTAATCTACTGACTGCAGCATTTTAAAGCTAAACCCCCCAGCAATTGTCTGACTCTCCTTTTCATGTGGGCTAAAAACGCCTGACCCTGAAAAATCTTGGTCGTAATTGTGTTAGAAGTCATGTCCTATGTTTTCACATTGTTTTATTACGTGAGGCCACTTGCTGCATCTTTTTGACTCCAGATGTATTTTTAGTAATCTCATTGTTAGGAGTAGGGAACATTGACTTTGTAAGCCATATTTTCATACTTTTAAAATAATCTGATTGTTGTCTCTGCCAATGTTTTCACATATGTCTGTTTGTTCATTGGTTGGTTTGTTTGCTGAAAGGAGTTCCATGAAACTTGTTAGAAACTTAGAAGGATGTGGTATTGGTCAGGGAAGAACCCATTCAGTTTTATAGCTTGTCGTCAAACATATAAACCAGTAAACAGAGAAATTATGAAATGTGTCTGTCTGTTCTCTGCCACATATGACTGTAGGAGGAACCCACTTTATTTTGAGGCAGGTCAAAAGGATGTGAGATCTACCATAACAAAAAAACTCTAGTTGGAGGCATTGTTCTCTGTATGTGGAAGGAAGTAGCCAAACAATATTACCCGGTTAAAAGCCTTTGCTTAGAAAGAGGTCCGGTCAGTTGGCCGCTGGTCACAGCCACAGAAGATTTGCTTCTCCCAAGCTTCCTCAACTTTGGCTTCATTACTGTTTGGATTCTTGGCACATTTGAGCCCCTCGTTGAATATTTTTCTCCACTGGTTAAAACAAGACTCTGCCTCTGTCTGCTGTAGGATGGAGGTGTCCTGCCTGGAGCTGGCGTTGGAGGGTGAGCGGCTCTGTAAAGTGGGCGACTATAGAGCGGGTGTCTCCTTCTTTGAGGCTGCCATCCAGGTGGGCACAGAGGACCTGCAGGTGCTCAGTGCCATCTACAGCCAACTGGGCAATGCATACTTCCACCTGCATGACTACGCCAAAGCCCTGGAGTTCCACCGGCATGACCTCACCTTGACCAGGTTAGACATACAGCAGCACTCCATCTCGTCAAACAGATCATTATTATACTATTACTAACACGATATGTCGTTGTATAGAACCATCGGTGACCTGCTCGGAGAAGCCAAAGCCAGTGGTAACCTTGGCAACACATTAAAGGTGTTGGGGCGGTTTGATGAGGCTGTAGTTTGCTGTCAGAGGCACTTGGACATAGCAAGAGACACGAGCGACAAGGTGAGGCAGTAGTGTGTTCAAGCACATCATAGTGTACAAGAAAGTTTGTAAAACATTGACCTTTTAGCGCTGACTGTTTTTTCCTGGATGTGTGTCAGGTGGGTCAGGCTCGAGCTCTGTATAACTTTGGGAACGTTTACCACGCCAAAGGCAAAAGTATCTGCTGGAGTGGAGCTGAGCCTGGAGATTTCCCAGAGGAGGTGATGACGGCACTGAGGCAGGCAGCTGAGTACTACGAGTAAGTTGCGCAGTGTGTGTGTGAGTTTTTAATCTTAGTTATCTTTCTTTATATAGTACATATTAATCATACATTGCCTGCTATCATAACTTGACTGTTGGTGGATTTTTAGGGCCAACTTGGCGATAGTGAAGGAGCTTGGAGACCGGGCCGCCCAGGGTCGAACTTATGGGAACCTCGGCAACACACATTATTTATTGGGAAACTTTCGCAAAGCTGTGGCTTCTCATGAACAGGTGTGTGGAACCCTGACAATCTTTTTTTAAAATCCAAACAAATATGTGTGTTTGAATTAGAAGATATGTTTCAAATGAACTCAATTAAGAAAAACAATAAATTATGATTCTATTTCAGCGCTTGCTCATAGCGAAAGAATTTGGTGACCGCTCAGCAGAGAGACGCGCTTACTGCAACCTGGGGAACGCCTACATCTTTTTGGGGGAATTTGAAGTGGCAGCCGAGCATTACAAGTAAGCCACACATGAATCTTATAAAGGACATAGACCCCACGAGTGTTTGCATTTTTCAAAATTAAAAAACATGTTTCTAGACAGATATAAAGCTGTGCACTGTTAATAGTTTTTATTTTATTTCTGTGCTCATATTTGATCTGTCTTATCAAAATCTGCAGTGAAGGCCGTTCACTGAGCAAACACGCCACCTCATTATTTTTCTCTGTCATCGAGATATAAATACTGGGTGTGGTGCGATGACTGAGTTTTACACCACTCAGCATAAATTAAGCTTTTCTTTTTTTCCATACACAAAAAAAACCTAACAACAATGTCAATGTCTCAATGTCTAAAACAAGGGAAACTTTTCTGTGTGTGACATAATATGTTGTCGCCACACAAGTCAGCCTCAGATGGAGGTGATGATTGCGGCCTCTCTGCAGTGTGTTGACCCAGCTTGTGTGTGTGTTTGTCAGGAGGACACTGCAGCTGGCGAGGCAGTTGAAAGATCGAGCTGTGGAGGCCCAGGCCTGTTACAGTCTGGGCAACACCTACACACTTCTCCAGGACTATGAGAGAGCCATAGACTACCACCTCAAACACCTCATCATAGCCCAGGACCTCAACGACAGGTACACATACACATGTTCACAATAGGGATTAGAAATTCTTTATTATGCCCCTGCACATGGATTAAAATATGTTTTGCTGCAGGATTGGGGAAGGCCGTGCATGCTGGAGTTTAGGAAATGCTCACACTGCACTGGGGAACCATGATCAGGCCATGCACTTTGCTGAGAAGCACCTGGACATCTGCAAAGAGGTTCATGAATGAAATGTTTTAAAATCTACCAAAACATGTAAAGGTATTGCAGAGTTGTAAATCTAAGCTTTTTTTTGTGTCCAGACTGGAGACAGGAGCGGGGAACTGACGGCTCGTATGAATGTGTCCGACCTCCAGATGGTTCTGGGTCTGAGCTATAGCACAAATAACTCCACCTTCTCAGAGAGTAAGGATATAGACTACAACCAGCATGGTAAACAAAAGCAACTGTTCACAAACCTTTGTTTTCTATATGATGTAATGACACCACGAGTGTCTTTTGAACAACAGGTGTAAAAGAGTTTTCATGTGTCGTTAGGAGCGAGACCCAGGATGAGCAGGAGACACAGCATGGAGAACCTGGAGCTGATGAAACTGACTCCAGACAAGATGAATGTAATTCAAAAAGTCTCCAGCTTTATTCAGCACAAACCAGATTCTTCTTTATCGTCTTCTCCTAATGTTTCCCTAATCATTGTGTTCAATAATCTGTTTCTGTGTTTGTGAAGAATCCGAAGTGGAACAGCGACATCCTGACCAAGCAGCCCAAACCCTCATTTGCTAAGAGCACCTCCAAGCTGTTCTTTGTCAATCGTCTCCGCGGGAAAAAGTACAAGGCCGGCGGCTCCAGTAAGGTCCTCCAGGACACCAGCAACATGCTGGACACCAGTCAGACGTCTGCACAGGGACCTCAGAAGGTAACACCGCTGATAACCACACACACGCCTCATTCAGTCTCAGATAGCTGTCATCACACAAGGCCTGTTCTGCTGTTTCATGTTTGTTTCTCCTCTTTATTAGCGACTCAGTCCTGACATGCTCGGAGACGAGGGCTTCTTTGACCTGCTTAGCCGTTTCCAGAGCAACCGTATGGATGACCAGCGCTGTTCCATACAGGATAAGGGCAGCAGGTTATCGTTAAACGGCGGCCCAGAGCAGCCTCCAAGAGCCATCAGGAAATGTGAGTCCATACATCAAATCTGAACTTCTTCACAATGAAATAAAACGCATCATATTAACTATTTTGTCTCTCCCTCTGCAGCTGTGTCCGAGTCTGCCAACATCACAGGCGTCCAAGGCCGGCGGTTAGACGAGACCCCAGCAGCAGGGGGAAGCCTGCCCGGCCTCAGGCTCCATCAGAACAGCAACCAGGCCGTGCTCAACCACTTGATGGCCAACGCAGACAACGCTGAGCCTGACGACGACTTCTTCGACATGCTTGTCAAGTGCCAGGTACTGGGTGAAACCGAATATTCAGTTAGACACAAAAAAAGCTTTGAGCACTTTCCATAATCAGATCCCAACTCTTATGCGGTCTTTCCAGGGGTCCCGTTTGGATGACCAGCGCTGTGCCCCTCCCCCTCCTCCGGTCAGAGGGCCCACCGTTCCAGATGAGGACTTCTTCAGCCTCATCATGCGCTCTCAGGCCAAACGGATGGATGAGCAACGCGTCACCCTGCCGTCTGCAGCGAGCGCCAAGGCCAGACCCACCTCCAACTAAGCACTAAAGGGACAGACAGGGTTTTTTTTCTGTAAATCTCATGAAGCAGTGGAGAGCCTTGTCTCTTTGTATTTCTTCTTTTGGACAAGACAAAGCACTGTCGTCATTCTACTAGCATTCAGTATGGAAAACATTAAACACTAATGAGGACTTGTTTTGCACAACATCAACAAACTCAATAGTATCAGGGACAAGTGTTGTTTTTTATATTCCTTGTTTTTCCTTATTCTGTGCTCCTGCATATTTCATTTCACGTGTATTTTTCAATACACAACCGCGGTTTGTATTTATTGTACTTTTTATGATTGTTTTGATTCTGCTAACTGCCGTCCCACCACTATAAAGTCATGTGGTTATACATGTGAAATCTGATGTAAAGCACTCTGTCCATGTAATTTGTTTTGTATGTGAGGACTTGGTTTTGGTTTTAAAGTTACAGAGGTCAGACAGGAAATGACTATTGACTATGACTAATAACTATTTTAACAAACTATGAATTTAACCCGTGTACAGCCCGACCTTTTGTACTAAATGTTTTCAGTGAGGAAAATTAAAGCCTCTTTCCTGTAGACATCTTGTTTTCACAAACTGTTTTTCTTCAACGACACACTTAATAGCTTGTTTAAAAGACACTTTATTGAACGTACCAGCAGTCAGACTTGAGTTAGCATGAGTTAATTTAAGTCACTTTTAAAAACAAGAATTAGAAAGGCTTAATACAAGAGCCACTAGCATTTCCAAAACATACTAATAAATGTACATACATAAACACAACTTAAATAAATACATCTATGTACGTTAGCTTCATTTGTTAAAACAATATATTGTACACTATACATTAACATAAAAACTTAAATATGAATCTTTGTAGATAAAGTAAATCATTGTTAAAAGACAAAGTGCGAATGTAAAATACAAGAAAAGAATACAATGCTTTTGCCAAAAATACTGGTTCTGAATAAATATCCAAACACCCGTGCTTCCATTCAGATTACATTGTGCCTATGGTTAGATCCTTGATACGGGTAAACACTGCCACCTACTGTTGTTAAATCATCCTGCAGTAGACAAACCAACGTTTTTTAAACATCAAAAGTTACACTCTGCATTTCCCTTTAATGCCGACATAGCGATCTTTCCATCGCGAGCAAAACACTGTCAAACACCTTCAGCGCAAAAACACAGATTTAAAATGAAAAAGGAACGCACAACCTAATTTACACATGTTGAGTTGTAGTAATGAGGTGGACACGGTAACGTTAGACTTCAGTACATCCCACGGGGAAGCTACAGCAGACTGACTGGCAGATCGTTTGACGTCCACAGATTCAGCCTCCTGATAAGAAAAGCTCACGACTGACGCACTGAAAATTTACACTTTACATCATAAATTCAACTCTTGGTTTCCCCAGACAATATAGCAGCATAATACCAGCTGTCATGAAATGATATGCAAAAGAAGGAATGTAGCATTTCTCTCATGATGACAAAAAATTTGATCTTGAAAAATGACCAAAATGTTTCTTTTTAAACTGTTTTTGTTATGGACACTGAGAACTGAAGGAAGGCACCATCATGAACAAAGCACTGTCCTGAACCTCAACAACTCCTCAGTGAAAAGAACGTGCAGCAAGTGACGGGTGTGTGTATGGAGTGAACACGTGGGATGGGTGAATAAAGAGTGACCCTGCTGTTTTAACCCTCGATCGGTGGGATAAATAAAACGTGATATGTAAAGATAAAAGAGAACATGCAACATGTGCTTCTGACGTATCATGTTTGTATCCATTTGGTTTTCTACAGACAGGAGGGAAAGGCTCATTCAACTGTGTGTGTGTGTGTGTGTGTGTGTGTGTGTGTTGTGAGGCTTTAAATGTCAAGTGTGTTGAAAGGATGAAACCATGTTGATAGTGCAGGAGGAGCAGTGTTGTATTAGGGGAATGTGTGCATTTTAGATTACAGGAACTGCTCTTCTGTGTGTATCTGTGTGTGTTATGGGTTGTGTGTCCAGAGTGTGACGGTGCGATCGGCAGAGGAGGAGAGGAAGGACAGGTCTTGTGTGTGCCACCGGCACTGGATCACCTTGTCGCCGTGCTCTCCCACCACGGTCACAGGCAGCTGTTTGGTCAAGTCACCTTTAAACACAAGAAACACAGCTCAGTCAGGCAGATAGAGAATTACACAACTGATATGATACAAATATGCAGGACAAAACCACTTCCCAGGTTCTCCTCCAGACACTTTAGGTGGGTGGAGTCCTACTGGCCCAATTCAAACCACTGTTGTAGCTACTGTATTTATTACAATATTAATTCGTCAATATAATTGAATACGCCGGTTGTTAATTGGTGTTTGATATTCTGGATTATCCAATAACAGACATGGATTGCTTAACATTTTATATATGAAGTGTTCCTTAGCTAAATTCCCAAAAGATTTACTACATTGTGGCATTTATTGATTTTGCAGAATAAAATAAGCAATAACATAAGAGGATTTTATCCCAAATTCCATAACCTTCCTTAATAGTTACAGTAACCAATGTCTCAGACAGAATTGACTCAGTCTTTTTCGGGAACGTGGGAGAGAACTGCATTAAATGCATCACACAGGTTCGCACACAGCTGAGGTCTGGTTGTCTGCGTGGATGGTAAATAATTTATGGACAGCGAGTGTGTGAGAGCGAGAGACCGAGACAGACAGTCCTGCGGACAGTTCTACAACAGGGCAGAACTCCGACATAGAGATTTCTCATGTTATCATGAAAAGTGTACATTCTTTTTTTGGTTCATTATCAAACTGTGGTGAGACAAATTAAAATATGAGGGAAAACATTGAGTAAAACAAAAGGCCCCACACAAAGAAGTTAATGATGTTCACTTTGGATGAAACACACCTTGGAGGTTGGTGACCATGACCTTTGTGTCGTAGGAACCGGTGAGCAGGTAGTGTGCTCCGGGGGAAAACCTGACAGATCGGACGTCACTGCTGTGCGGCCGGTACACCTGCACGATGCGGCCTCCTCTGATGTCATACAGCATGCATGCGCTGTCTTCCTGTCCTGTTGCTAGGAGACGGGCAGTTGGATCTACTGCTACCGAGGCAACAGGACTGCCTGTGGAGTGGAGAAAAAAAGAGGGTTAGGCCAGAGACACATGGGAGGTGAAAAGTACTGACACAAAGGACATGAGTCATACCTGAGCCATGGAAAGCAGTTCCCACTACTCGGACACAGCTGGGCATCCTGAGGTCCCAGAAACGCACCGTCTTGTCTTGGGAGCCAGAGGCAATCATCCAGCCCCCCCACGTGTACAGAGACAGAATGTGACCTGGACAGCAACACAACAGTGACATGTTTCTCAATCTCACTTTTAAAACACATCACTGTCGCTGTGTTTGTAGCTGGCGTCCACACTACCCTGGATTTTTTTGTGCACCTAAAACAAAGAAGTTTGAAATGCTGCTGGCCCTGTTTGAAAATTCAGGGGCTGCGTTTTAACAGTTCTATCTTGTAATGGGTCCAAGAAAAGAAATCCCTGCTCTTACTTGTCACCATTGCTTTTTCTCCTTTGTAGCATTTTCATCAACTAAAACAACCAGTGGCAGAGTAGAAACTGATTCTCACACAGGTCGAGAGTACGCGAATGTGATATCACTTGTTTCAGGTGCGTTGGAATGAATGGATGGATACAGCGTAAAAACCCTTGTCTGGTTAGAGATCGCCGTTTTAAAGCTAAAACTCGTTTGTATGGATGCAGCCTTTGACTCTTCATGTTTCGGGTTTAGGAGGACACTTGGAGGAACGAAGCAAACATCGTACCTGTGTGTCCACTGAGGGCGTGAAGTCCCTGTCCCCGCTGACAGTCGGTTGTGTAGATGTTACAGTCTCCCGCTCCGGCGCTGATCAAGATGGCCCCTCCGCTCTCAGGACCCTCCATGAAGGCCAGGTCTCTGATGGTGCCGTCGTGCATGCTGAACTCCAGGTCTGGGCCTGGGACACAGAGAGAGACACAATTACAAATGACAACAGTGACATCAAATATCGACTGTGATGATGTACTCATGTGAGGATCGCTCACCTGTGGCGTTGCATGTCTCCGCGCTGAAAGGTAGAACTTTGACGTATTTGTCGTTGGAGCCTGTAGCAAGCAGCTGCCCACAGTGGCTCCAGGCCACACAGTAGATGGAGCCTTTGTGGTGTTTGTTCCTCTTGAAGCGGACGACTGGTTGCTTTGTTGGACTGCTGAGGACAGGAAGAGAGTAGAGGACATAAATGTCAGTGTCAGTGTGTATAATGCTTTAAAGAGTAGGAAGCACTCGATTGCCAAATGAGGTCATGGTTCTACAGGTACAGGAAACACTATATCATCGATCTTATTCTTTCAGACCACAGGTAGCAGGTAGATGCAGCTGTTTCAAAGGCAGGTAAACCCCATGAAAAAGGTGATACAAAATCCCTGTTATCCCCAAGATGTAAATATCACAAACATTCACTGCACTCTAAGCGATAACAGCTGAAAGTTCAATCAGCATCATAAAGGTGAAGCATCAGCGTCTCGACTTCCAGACTAAAGAAGAAGAAGACCTGAGGAAGTTCAGAGTCGATAAAAACCTGTCTACAGCAGAATTATTTGACCTGGGAGTGAATGCAGATTGTATCCATTCCCATTGTAGAGAAAAGTGGTGTTGGTGTTAAGATGACCATCCATACGTCACCTTGTGTCCAGCATCTCTGGATAAGCGCACACACGTAGAGTCTTGGAGTTGGATCCAGCAGCATACAGTAATCCAGACGGATGAAAGGCAACGGCACGAATAGCCTGAGTGTCTTCCAACGTGTGCACCGGAACAAACAGATCTTTTGCCTTGTCTCCCTGAAAACAAACCCACATATGACAAACACATGAACACACGGATTTCATGTCATTAGCAGCATAATCTTCTCTCTCCGTTCTCTAGCAGGCGTGACATCCCTGCCATTCAGATCAAACAGTTATAATCTGCTTAGTCAAATTAGAATTACACTGGATCGTATACTTAATTTACATAAGAGTAAACACGCTTCATACTATAGCACCAAAAATTTTGTAATTTAACTTAAATGTTCAATCAAAAACCCACCCATTGATCTCATTTATTCTTTTAGTGTTTTTTAAATTTATTTTATTGTTTTTGTATTCTGTTGAAATGTGTGTATGTATGTGAATATTGTGATTGATTTATCTGTGCTCTGCTGCATGCCCTGTCGGTGCAATAAAGTACTAAACTGAAATCAGAGATGCTCAAAGGAAGCTAAATAATTTGCAGAATACCAAAACTAAATCATATTTATGTGAAAGACGGTGAATGACCAACTGTGTTATAATAAAGACTATGGACATTATGCTGCAAATCACAGTCGCTATGGTAAATTATTTTCAGCGGGTCTGAAAGAATTGTTTGAACTGTTAAGAGGCTTTTCTTTGCATCCCTACCTCTTTACTTCGGGACACGGAGTCTGGAGAGTCTCCTTGTTGATCCCCAACTTGTTTCTGCCCACTGCCAACAAACAGAATCTTATTGTCTAATTCAACATATTGTCTGATAGGACATAAAGTACATTCAATCAAACGCATTTACCTCTGAGAAACGACAGGGGACTCATTGGGAGGGGCGACTGGGCGTCCCCCCACGGGGCGCTGTGGGGTGCTGCTGAGCACCCCTCCCCCCTGGGGGGTGAGGCTCTGTTCCGGGGTCACAGATGGAGGATTGTTATTGTCCTCAGAAGCTGGCGTATTCCCGTTGCCGTTACACTGCACGGCCAAAGACTTCACCTCCTCTCCTAAATTCTCCATCCCCACATTCAGCTCCTCCAACTTCTGGATGGACCTGAGAGGTTCAGACAAATATATGCACATGTACATTCATGATCTCTGTCTCTATAAACACCCATGTCCTCATTTTCCCTTTCTTCCTTTCTTTTTCCAGAGGGCTTTCTTCACACTGCAAAAACGCCCAACTAGAAATAAGTCAAATATTCTTAAATGTAATCAAATTGTCCTGTATCAAGCAAAAACATTCTTAATGAGTTTGGGTTTTTCATTAATACATTGAATACTCAGTTCTGGAGTCAGGCAGCTCCTTGCAATGAATAACTTGGTTGTTTTTGCGTAATCTTGCAACAAACAGACAGACAGGTGTGAAACATAAGCTCCTTGGTAGAGGTACAAAGAGATGGAAAAACTCAAACTGTCTATTATAAGATTCTGAAATTATGTGATCCTAAAACTAAATCTTGTTCCTCTGCTGTGGTACTTTGCAAACCATTGTTATATCTTGTTACTGGTTACATTTGCTCAATATTAATTGGAATATCGAAACATTCTTGAAAGATTATTTTTCTTTTTAGACAAAAAGAACAACATTTTTTTACTTTTTTGGCAGAAATGTGCACATTTCATTTCACTTCTTAGTACAGACTGTCACTACACTACAAGTTGACAGGCAAGTGAAATCTAATTAGAACTACAAAAAGCACAGGACAAAAGAAAACTGAAGTAATGATGTCATTAGGCACAGCAGCCTCTTGTGAATAATGCAGAGGCTACACAGAGGAGGAGAGGTAGGGGTGAGGGAGGACTGGGAGGAACTCTCGGGGGACAAATCAAAAGGCCTTTGTCCTGCTGAGAGACGCACAAACATATGTATACAGCTAATTCTCCCCATGATTTTAGTGGTGCTGTTGTTGTCAATGAAAGTCTGTGGTTTGAAAGAAAACTGTGATGTGTGATGGTAGATGTTTTAAAACATTTTTGGTTGAATCCTGTGCGTAACATTCATACACAGGAGATGATGCTATGTAGCTCGTCACCACAGATGGTGAAGTGTGGACTGCAGGCGGGTTCTTTGGGGGAAGGTGTGTGTCAGGCTGGGAAAACCACATGGGACCCATAATTATCACAGACTTAACATGTCTACTTGTCCTTATCCGGCAGCTGTGCCTCTATTGTGTGATGATATTAAAAGCTACACAGTAATTAGCAGGTTTATTAGAATCTGCACCAGAGCTGCTCATGTTTGACTTGACAGGTATATTTACACACAATGTGGACCTTCACAAAACATCACGTCGTGTGTACCTGTTGAGGAACTTCTCTGTGAGGCTGTGCTGCATGTCGCTGGGCGGCGGCTCCTGCTGGACGCCGCCCTCCAGCAGCATCTGCTGATACAGCTGCTTCTGCTGCTGCTTCTGCTCCAGGTGCTGCTGCACACGAAGACGCTGGCGATAATACTCCTCGTACTTCTCTGTGGAGTCACGCAGCTGAGGAATGAACACAAAAGCCCTTTATGATGACTCATGAAGAGAACACATAGACGACTTTGTTTTCTAATTTTGCCTCTGCACCGTGTTACTGGTCATTTATGAAATTAATCTACTGTTGCATTAATACACACATACAAAAACAGGGGGAATCACCTTGTATACATACAGAGTTTTAACTTTTATGAGTAATCACACACATCACACGTACAATATGTAATGTACACACATAGCACACAGTTAAGTTCTTTGCCAACTCCTTTTAACAATATAAACATCAGGATTGAGACTGTTTCAGTCTTCAGTGAGTTCAGGTACTCAAAGAGGAAGGAGGGTGAGACAGAGAGCTGAGGACGGGCCGCATCCCCTCTCTGTCCTCTGCTTCCTGTGCTGACAATCTGATGGGAACGGATCCATGCATGGGAAGGGGGAGGGAGACTGGCAGCGTGCCAATGTTGGAAAAAAAAGGGGGGGTTGAGCCCAGAGGAAAACAACAGGACAGAGAGTAGGGGTGTGCCAGTGAAATCACAGAGGCCTCAAAAAAGTCTGTGTCTGTTTATGGCCTCTTTATGTGTCTCCGTGGTAACGGGCAGGGCAGATAAAAGCCCTGAAACTTCACAATGAGATGCACAAGGAGCCCAGAATAGAAAGTGTGAGACAGACGGACACACACTGTGTTAATACTGTATTTACAGGCAACATGAGGGATGTAATGACTCATCTGTGTTGCTCCAAGTGACTTGGCCCACTGACCTGGGATCAAATCCACCAGGGCTAGTTTACGCCCCGTAATACCATTGAGTAGGGCTGGGCTATATGACTTAATTAATATCATGATTATTTCAAACTTTTACCTCAATTATGATTAATTGACACACACACACTGAATCTAAAATCTAAAAATAGATGTATCACATGTGTGTTGCACATACCTTACTTCTGTATTTATCATATGCAGAATGGTTTTAGATACTTGTGAGGTAGTGGGACATAATGAAATCACAGAAAAAAAACCCCCCACAAACATCAACACAAGAGCATCTTCTCACAAAATGAATATTTCTCATCCAGAGATCATCATAGGGCTGTGATGCACTGACTCAGCACATGTGTGACTGAGCAGCTGTGTCAGCTTTTAAAGCAACCAAGCTGTGATTCAGACGTGCAAGAGAAAGACGACTCTGATGCATTCTACTGAAAACAATAATAAGAAATGATCTATATTTAGACTTTCACTGGAGGCAACACCCATCAAGGGAAGCGTGGGACTTGTTCAGTAATTTGAGACATGCAACTGGTCTGACAAGTTGAAAGCGAGGTCAACAATATTTACCTCGTTCCTTTCAGCGGAGTCGGCAGGTGGCGCGTCCTCGCCCGGAGCTGAGGCAGGACGCAGGTTCTGAGCGCCACCTGAACTCATCATCTTATCCACAGGCGTGTCTGTTCTCGACCTGCACACAGAAAATCAACAGATTATCTATCAGACCCAAGTGTTTAAGCTTCCAGAGAACTTGCCTGCAGACAAAGATTTCAACTCCAAATCTGAGCTCTTACGTTTCAGGGGATTCCTCAAAAATGCTGTGACAGTCGGAGCTCTCCATCATGAGACTCCTGCTCAGGTTCTGCCCTCCTGCTCCAGGATAGTGGAAGTTAGCAAACGAGTGGGACATGGGAGAGACCCCTTTCCCCGGGACTATCTCCCCACCGCTGGCTCTCTTATCCTGGCCAGACAGCCCATAGGACAAGCCGTCTAATGCCGGGTTCAGGGAACGTGACATGTAGGTGTCCGCTGACTGGGGGCGGCGGAGTGGGGAGGAGGGGTATGGGGACAGTTTGCTGATGAGTGGGGTGAGGAGTTCAGCGTAGCCGGTCTTTGCAGGCTTGACCAAGCGGTCCACGTGGATGTTGAGTTGCTTCTGTTCAAAGGCGCAGGAGAAGACGCTGTGGGAGAGGTTCTGCATCCAGGAGAGCATGGACAGGTCCAGATCGTCACAGCCGTTACCACACAGCATGTCAACACCGAGGAGGACCTCACTCTCTGTGATCTCTTCACCTGTGGCCTTGCTCTGCACACAAACAATAACTACAACTTAACCACCAATGCATAACACACTGATTTAAAGCTACTACACACTTTTTAAGGAATCCTATCCACAGTGTTTATGTTAGTCTTGGTCGTTCGAACCTGGCAGAACTCCACACAGCACTCATAGAGGACGCCCTTGAGAAGCAGCTGGAAGAGTCGATCCCTGCTGGCTTTGAATCCAGCCTCGCTCAGCTTCCTGTCTGCTGGGATGAACTCTGCCACCATGGTGCAGGCCTCCTCAAAACACTGCACCCTGGCTGTGCTCGGGTTCCAATCCTGAGGGACCCAAGCAGAGAAATCAGGCATCAAGACAATATGCAATAACAACACCGGAAGCAACATTATCAACAAAAATATATTTTGAATATATTTTGATTTGCATGAGTCACGGCACACTGCAAATAAAGTCAAGACACAAAACAACAGTGCAAAAACTCAAGTATAAAAGCACACCTTTTATTATTTCAAGTGCAGTCTGATATATTTAAATTCTTGCCTTGAACTCAGCATGGTTGGTGAGACGAGGCAGCGTGAGGAGAAGACACAGTTTGCTGTAGTCGTCTTTAGAAGGACAGAACTCCTCCAGGACATGGAGACACTTGACTGCCTCCTGCATGGTGAACTCCAACTGAAAAACATGAAATATGTTTCAGATTGGATATTCCCCTCTGAACAGCAGAGAAAAACATGGTTATTTAGAAAAAGCTTTTTATGACAAGCCGGAGGGGTTTTTATATCAGCAGGACTGAAAAAAACAAAACCAGCTTCAGTGCTAACATACACAACTGTAGTCACACAGTGAGCACGCACACTGACACAATGTCCACAGATGCCATAAGGAGTCTGATCTAATCCAGTTAATAGGACACGATAGCGCAGGCAGTGTCACAAGCAGCATGCAGAGCTACACCATGTGACAACAGGCCCAGGAATGGCCTCATTTAACAATATGACTAGAGAAGTAACTGTTTTAGCATTTGTGTGTGTATGTGTCACATTTATTGATGTGGCAGGCAAATTATTTCCAATAAAGATTTACAAACAATTTGATTTGCTTTAGAGCCGTCTCTCAATATCTGAGTTTATAACTTGAAGAATCACAAGAGAACAGATGTTCTGAACCGGCTCCTTCTCAGAAACATGACAGTAAATTGCTTCGTATTACAGCCGTATATAAACAGATTTAGCCAGGGGTCACAGTTGAGTACAAACATAGACACACAACCTGCCTTCTTCTTCCTTTATTAACAGACAGATCGTAAAATGTGTTAAGAGAACTTGCTGCTGTGTGCTTGTGTTCTCTTTGAGACTGAGCTTTCTTGTTTACTGCCATGAAAACCATTGACAGTCAGTGGGAAGACACAGCTGTGCCATTAACCAGACCATTTTATTTTTTAGGGTGTAGAGTGCAGTGTTTTGACTTACATGCTGGGGTTCATCCTCTGCAGACATGGCATTATTCACACACAGAGCCTCCAGAAACTTCTGCTTCAGGATGATGTAACGAAACCTTAGGATTATAAAACAAACAGTTTCTGTAAGAGTAAAACTCACAGAAAAGTATTTGGACTTACTGAAAGGGATTCAGGCAGTGAACGCACCTTTTTCTGTCAAACTTGTCCATGCACTCCAAAGGCTGAATGAACTGCAAGACCTCATCCCACTGCCCATCAAGCACCAGTTGCCTGAATCAGAAACAATTGATCATTTAATGCACACATGGAACCGTGTCCTCATATCTAAATGTCCTACAATGTGAAAATTCAAATCGTGTTTTGATTGAAACACATTGAAACATCTCTGACTCCCAAATGGCTGGCTATTTTTAAGAAACGTGTGCAAGGATATGATGAAACAGCCTGTCAACTATGATGTTTTGATACCAACACCAGCATTGAATAATGCTTCCGATACTGCAGAAAAGGCCAGGTCGGGAATCGGTGAGTAAGCAAATCTATGTGTGGATCACTTCCACACAAGGTTAGACGCGTGCAGCTCTTAAAATACGTTATGTTTGGAGTCGAAGGAAAGTCTGGGTATCGTGATGGGCATCAGGAAGGGAAAATATTATCGGAACACCTCCATAACCAGACACTTCACACTTGAAGGTGAAATAGAAAACTGTATTTAATACTCGGGCTGAATATAACTGATTGACACACTGCTGGCTGACTTTCAACGGAGCACTCACATCTAATGCATGGGTGCTGTGTTACATTATCTCCAGTACAGAGGACTCTATCAGAACAAACACTAAACTTGTGACTCGAACAGATGCCCGTTGTTCCCATGCCATGGTACAAAGCTTTATTTGGAGCCGCAACCTGACACAGCCACGGTCGGACTGCCAGTGTGGTTTCTGCGGTTGAGCTGGATTACCTGAGGAAGAGCATGTCGTCCGAGTAGAGCCCGTTGATGACGCCGCTCTCCTTCTCCAGAGCCAGCATGCTGATGTGCAGTTTCCTGGCATTGAGAAAGTCCAGGATCACCTTGATGATCTCCACCTCCTTCACATTTATGGTTTCCTCCGCTGTCATGGTGACGACGGGCTGCCAACATAGAAACAGCAAAAGAATAAATACAGAATCAGCATCAGAGCAGATTCTGTTCGAATGAGTCCAGAAAGAGAAAATGTGAAGCTGAGCAAACATTCAATATTCCTGTTACTGACTTTCTGCTGAATCATATCAGGAGAATACCCTGTTGTCAAACATTGTTTTGTTTTACATAAACCTGAATATAAAGAGGTCATATGTACACATAGCAGTGAACAACAGTTTGATTCATACAAAAAAACTGATTTTAAATGCAAAATCAAGCACATTTAGATGCATATATGTAAAGTGGAGACTGAATTGGCTGAGTGTGAATGTTGCTTGTCTCTGTGAGTTGGTCCTGTGCTATGCAGGCAACCTGCCCTGGGTGTACCCTGCCTCTTGCCCAATGTCAGATGGGATTGTCTCCATCTCCTTGGGACCCCTCAAAGGATAAGCAGTACAGATAATGGATGGATGGGTTTAGATATATTTAATCCCAGATTTGTTGTTATTGTGATTACTTCAGCCGCATCACCGAGCCCTGCAGGCAAATGTTGGTACTGAAGATGGCATCAGACCTGCAGAAGCTTGGGTGAAGCTGGACAGGTGACTGGAGGACTGTGGTTCGACTGCAGCTGCTAAACGTGTATGTTAATGAACTTTTTTACATTTAGTACTTTTCCATTCTAATTGACCACTCACAGTACAAGCCCCATTCACACACACATTCTTACAGCACAACTATATGCTGCGATTCTTCCACCACACGCTGCCAGAGTCAGTCAGGGAACATTTGGGGTTCAGTATCTTGCCCAATGACACTTAGGCAGACTGGAGGAACTGAACCACTGACCTTCTGGTTAGTGGTTCAGTTCCAACACACTCTACCCCCTGAGCCACAGATCCACAGAAATCCAGATTCAATCTCAGATGATTACAGCCTCACCTTGCAGGACGGACAACAAGATGCAGATTTATTGTTTTCACACAACTCATCTCAACACCTACTGCAAAGTCTTCAGAAATGCTCAAGTCAGCAGTGCAGCCTGTTCCCTCACACCCTGTTGTTTGCATGATCACCTTAGGCCACAGCAGCACAAACAAATCTGTAATGTGGTGCAGATGTTCTGAGCCTGAGGAGGAGAGAGTCCTGCTTCACCTGGTCACATGATCAGACCATAATAAGAGCAGGGCAGCGTGTCAGCTTCAACAACACAGATCATAGAGACTGAGCTTGTGGAGTCAAAACAGCAACTCGTGTTAGTGACTTCTAATGCGCACGCTGGGTCCATCGAGGAGACACCAGCCTTATCGTGTGTCTGCCATGACGGTGTGCGTGTGTGTGAATGATGAGCTTCGACAATCACAGATAAAACTAACAACAACGCGGTTTATTTCGAGCCCAGAGACGAGCGACACAGGCACCGCAGTGCTGCTCAGCTAGCATGAGGGATGGGTAGCTAATCACACTGGCACTGAGCCACAAGTCCAACACTGTAAGAAGCTTAGGCTACTTGTTAGCTTTACATAGCTAGTGCGATAAACAGCGGATTACAGCTAAGACAAACACACGGCTAGTTACCGTCGGACCAAGCTGCCTAATTTGAGGGCGGTGGGAGCGGGAGGGCGGTAGCTAGCCAGGCCGGGGACTAGAGAGGCATCATCCGTTAGTTAGCTGCGCAGGGCGGGCGGGGTACGGGTCCCCCCCCAACAACAACACCGAGCGGCCCCTGCCTGATGCTCACCTGCGTCTATAAACACATGGGATGAGGACGGTGTCCCGGGGCTGGTTTCCGTGCTGTCACGATGGTGCCGCTCTGTGCTGCTGCCTGTGACCGTCTCCTCCTCCGTCCTCCTCCGTGTCTCACTGACTCAGTCCCGCTCCTCCTCCTCCTCCTCCTCCTCCTCCGCTGCTGCTGCTGCCGAGGACAGCGAGCTCAAATCGTGGCAGCGGCAGCTTGTAGAGGCACTTCCGGCGGCAACAGAAAGTGCCACTGATTTGTTAAGGCAGTTGCCACCGCTGCCATCCTCTGTGAGGGCACCTTCCAGTGTCTGTGGCTTCTCCCCAGAGTTTATACGTGCTTTATGAAGGTTTATCAGCTCGTGACAGAATAATTGATTGTGTATTTCTCCACTTGTATTGTGAGACATGCTCGTTTACGTCTGATTTATTTGTCACATGTGTAATGATTCTGCTTAAATGGTGTCAATGCTTTGTTTTGTGTCTTTGAACTGAAACTTGAAAGGCCGGGGCAGCTCCCACCATTGTTTGGAAGAAGCCAGAAGTCTTACCAACAATACCTCTGCTCCCTGTGCCACATGTAAAACCTGCTGTTTGTGTCTGTTGTTGCTGCTCTGTCGCCTTTTTAAGGTTCCATTATTAACATTTACCATCACTGACATAATGTGTGAGTACAATAGACACTCCTATAATGTAATGCTTTCATTTAGCTATTATGGTCTGCATTTGCACAAATTACTCAAATATAAAAACATAAAATTATTATTTACACAATTTGAATGTCCATCTGTCATCAAAAGCAACATTATTTCTGTTTTAGGTTTACTGAATAACACTTTGCTTCAATATCAGTACATTTAACTTTATTTTAACAGGATAAACCAGCCTGTATCAATGTTGCTGTCATTGTCAGTTAAGTGAAGACATGAGAATAAAACTTAGTTGTTGTGTACAGCTTAATTTGTCATTTGTTTATATGCACTGATGATTTCACCCTATAGAGGTTCATAAGTCATACAAATATTTTGAAGTTGAAGGAGGTAACAATAAGTCTATTTTAAATGTTCTTATAGATGTTAGTGTATTTAACTGAGTCCTTGGAGAATGAGATCCTGTCATAAGGAAAACATTTGGGCCAAAGTTGTAAATAAACTGTAAATGGTTTATATGCAATTGGAAAGTAACATTTTGTGAGTCTATCTTTGTTGTCTTGTGACACAAAAACACAGAGAGAGAATATACATATAAATGGAGATAGTGCCTTGTTCTACTGTTACTAAAACTTTGTTCTTTTGAGGTATTTCCATTTACTTTGGTACAGTTGTAGTCAGTAAATTGCTACATGAGCAGCTGCATCTCTACATCATTGCTATCATGGAGTTATTCCTAATCTTACATAGAATTTAAAGCAAGGATCGGAAGTGCCTCTACGAGCTACTGCTACCATGGTTTGAGCTGGCCCTTACTGCTGCTGCTGCCCAGCCCTGCTGCCGTGTGCAGCCTGCAGCAGCACTGCCTCCCTCCATCCATCACACATCATACTCTAACAGAAATAACAGGAGGACACTGTGAATGCATTTAGATTATACAGGCGATTATGTGCAAATACATGCTGGAAGACAAAGCCTTTAGCTTTCAAATTTTTTCACTGTTACAATTGCATATATTAAATGGGTATTACTACTTTCTGGTATTATTTCATTTATGTGAAGAACTTTGATTTGGGGTGAAAAAGGGACTTAATTACATATACTTTGTCTACTTACTTGTTTGATAATCTGTTGATGATTACTGTTTGCATCATGCGGCCTAAATTACACAAATCTGACTGAAAAGATGGAGTAAATTTGTGCAAGCTCTCTCTCTCTCTGCACCAGCAGTATTAGGGACACGCCCTGTATGGCTCCTCTGGGTGTCTCTGACCCTGCCACAGTCTGCAGTATGGTTCCCTCCCTGCACATCACTGCTCAGAGGTGTAAGTCATTATAAAAAGCCAAATTCAATCAGTCACCCATCGTTTATCTGTACTGATTTTTCTCGAACTGGAGCCAGTCTGAGATTGGGCAGAAGGCCATACAGAATATGAAAATGTATAATATATAATATATACAAATACTCACTATAATCCTGTGTTTCCGGGAAAATCATACCATGTCATTCAGAATTCAGGATTAGAAAATGATCACATGAACCATAATAAACTGCTGAATTTCTGAATTAGTCACCAATTAGGCAAAGTGAGAAACTAACCTCAATAACCTCAAGAAACACATGGGCAACAAAAAGCTCCAGGTTAACTGCATGTCGCAGATTGAATTAACTGCATATGTTTTAATGAATTTCAAAGTAAAGGCTGCATTGAAGTGTCATTCTGATTGTCTGTGTTGCTGTTTTAGTTTATTCTGTACTCACGACATCTGCTTCACATCTGTCCATCCGGGAGAAAGGAATTTTCGAAGGGATCCTTTTGCCAAATTTGTGATTTTGGGCTGTATAAATACAACTGACTAGACTCCAGCAGGTTTTGCAAAAGCCCATAATCTTTACTTATTTACATAAAAGATAAGATAATATGTAAAAGTTATTTACTGTATGTAAAAGATAAGGAAAAAAAGAATGATGTCATATTAATCAGCAGCAATACAAGAGGAATCATAGCAAAGTACAATTGAATCAGTGAAGACAGGAACATGAATTGCGACAGCATGAGTACTGTTGATAGCTGACATTTTAATAAAGCTCAAAGAAATAGAAAAACAACAAAAATCCATGAAAAGTTGAGCATATTTAGTTAAATGAAAAAGAAAATAAATCCAGAATTGGAAAAAGAAATAGCATGATTTTCTCAGTTTAACACTGGATTTCATACAATACCACAATAAAGCCTCATGAAGACTCTATAAACCTCGCTCACTCAGCCACACCCCTCTCAACATGCGTCCTTCTACTGCTGCTTCATAGGTACACACCTCCAACTGGTAAATGGCGTTACAAAAAATACTTCTTTATGCCAAAATATATCTGTACAGTGTTAACACATACTGAAGACTGAACACATGATAACAGATGTAACAGTAACGTAAAAGTAAAGTAACAAACAGGACAGTCCTAATCTCCGATTAGACTTGATGACGAGGGACAGAGAAGTGCTATCATAGGTGAATTCATTTATTTACAACTGTGGACTATACTCGGAGGGGAGTGGAGATCTAATAGTGAAGGCAATATCCACATTAAAGTGACATTTTGAGTGTGTAGTACTTAATTCTGACTCCAGCATGGTCAGTGGTGGTGATTTGAATTACTATTAGGTCATTGCACACGTCCATGATGACACAGTAAGGGGTTTCTGTCTATTCTAATAGTGATGATAGTCTCATGAGTGATACTGTGGAGTGATCACACTTGGTTTTGCATTTGTGGAACAATAAAAGGCCCCAAACGACGACATACTGACACACGTATAAATTATAAAAGCTACTCAAAAGCTACTACAAGCTGACTTTCGAGTGGATCTGCCATTATATACAAACTAATTTAACTTATATATGTATAGTATTTTATGTTTCTCTACAGAAAATCTGAAACATGTCTTCTTTAATAATAAATTAAGAGACTACTGCAGAATTATCTGGCGGTTCTGCATTCGCTCAATAATTTCATCACTTGACACTTTTGGAAAGTAATTGCAAACGCTGACTGAGGTATTTTCCTCGCTCTTCATGGCACTTCACTTTACACACACTTACACGAATTGGAACTGTTCATACGTTTTTCAGTCACAAGTATAAAAAAAAACAACACATGCCTTTATAGCAGCAATACCCTCATCAAAAAAATGCTGCGTCTACCTGATCACAGATCCGACGTGCCACCCTTTAAATGTCCACATAGGGGGTCGTAATCTGATCCCAGATCTGTGTGTACACAACAGCCTCTCCTGTACCACAACAGACTTGTTCAACAGGCGCTGACAAAATGACACCAACACACACAGTGCATCCAAATGACACAAAGCAAGCATAAGGCCACACATGTTCAACTTATAGAAACCAAACGACCTCTTCAGGAGGCGTGACATTCAGTGCTTCAGTGGTTCAACTAGGTAAGGCATTGGTCCGCCTATGGTTTTCTTTTTTTTTGGCACACAAGAACATTGATACACATGCTCACAAGTACAGAGAGTCCTAACAGTGAGCTCTGCATTGTCTGAGAAGCCCACTTGTGCTCGACATTCCAGTTGTGATTTATAACAGTGAGACGTGTCCCTTTAACGAAACAGTAAAATCCACAAATATTTCATGTTCTTTTCAGAGGACTGTGTCCAAATGTTGCTAGACCATCTGCCGCTACTTGGGGTGCAGCTTTTTGGGCGTGCCCTGCTTCTTGATCTGCCAAAGATGGCTGGCTATGGTGATGGCGTCCACACTGGCGGACATGGTTTTGGCTGGGATCAGGCTGAACTGCTTCCTGTCCGAGTTGTACTTGTACAGGCCCTCGATCATCTTGGTGGTGATGCTCCTGGGCCCGATGCCTGCCAGTCGGGTGATCTCTGCGGTCTCGGGGCAGTAGGCGTACACAGACCGGAACTGGCAGCCGGCGTCACGAAACAACACCAGGAAGTTATTGGCTTCAGATTTTTCCATTTCCTGCAGAAAGTCATGAAAGAAATTATAAATGATTGCTAGAATAGAACGTTTAAATTCACAAGATACAGACTTTTATTTGGATTTGCACCAAATGGCTCACTCTAATAAATATCAGTCCCCTAAACATGCCTGATTTTTTTTCCCATCAAAATCCATGAAATATTCTCTGAAAAATCTAGTAAAATATATCACGTCCTTCAACCAGCTTAATGCTAATGAAAAACAAAATGTCCTCGGGGGAAGTCAAAATGAAACCCTCTCGAACACACACACAGGCACACAGGCACTAAACATACATCAAGTATCTTGTTTTTCTGCCCTTCGTTGACTTTGCCAGCCAGGCAGCAGTGAGCCAGGGCGTTCTGGATGATGTGCTTGTTGGACTTGGCACTGGGCTCCTTGTAGAGTTTGGGTCCTGAAGTAAGGTAAGACAGTGCATGCATGAGTTTTTGCGAAAAATGTAAAATCATGCACGGTCACTATGTAAATGGACGTTTACTGGAAGGTCTTATACCTGTGTATTCAGCATTGGAGGGAGTGGAGGAGGTGGTGGAATCATTCTCCCAATCCTTTTCTCCGTTACGACTACCGGCCGAAGGACAAGAAGAAAAACCCTCGGCAGAGTCAGGCCTGGAGATGATCGCATACAACAAATCACAAACATAGCAACAAACACACAGAAGATGGACACACATAAGCAAGTACAGGGTATGAGAGCATACGACAACAATTTCCACAAACACACATGCACACACAAACACACAGATAAGAAACACAGAAAGAGAGAGAGACGTGGCAAAACAAGGTCAGACATTGTGACACAGTTTCCCAAACCCAGGCTGTTGTATTGCATCACTGTACACGCTCTGACAAAGCTGCAGCGCGGTGCGGGACAGAAAAGGCGTGTTCAGCCAAGCAAAGCAAAGTCCTCGGCACTGCCTTTACGGCTACAGCGAGAGTTGAGCCCAAGTACATGTGGAGGAAACAGAAAACACAGCGACAAAGCGCAGAGCAGCCGGCACAGAGAGGAGAGCCAGGAACAGTCTGAGTGCAATGCTGCGAAAGACGAAGAGGATGAAGAGCAGAAGAGAAGAGCCACACAGCTCCGGTTCACAAGCTGGAACTATAACGATGGGATATGAGAAATGATTCTACTGTCGACTCATCCGTCTACTTTTATGAGAGTTCTCTGAAAAGCAGGCTAATACTGACGTCACATGGAGCTACATGTACCTACGATGAGCCACACCCACAGCAGTTAATACATTTTCTTCTGTGGAAGAAGATCGTCTTCTCAGTATGTTACTAACCTTCCCTTTCTTTCTTTGGGAGAGCTTAGAAAGAACGGGATATGTGCAGACGCTATTTTATTGCCTCTGAGGGAATCCATGCAGAAAAAGGAGAGAGGGATAAAAGAGAATCAAGATGCAGAGTGTAAACCTTAATAAAAATGACTTCAGCCTCAACAAGAAAACAGCTGAGTGTTTAATATCAGGGTACCATAAAGAAATAAGGGGCGGGAGTTATAAGTTGAAATGTTGCGGTGCACAGAACAACTGACATGTATAAATGCAATATTTTAAAAGGTGAAACTGAAATTTAAGTTAAATTATCAGCAACAAGTAGAACACAGAGGAAATGTTTAAGATGCAATAAACAAACTTCAAATTTGCTTTAACTTAACAGCATCATTGAGCCTCCTCAGAAATTGGCATTCATAATAAAGAACAGGCAACTACCCTCCACCTTTCTGTTGTTAATTCATTCATTTCCTGTCATTACTTCAGCCAAGGAGGTTGAAAGAGATGTTAATTGTTGAATCAAGTTAAATCAAGTTTTAATGCAGTTATTTACGCTTAACATTTTACATTTCTTCATATTCAGTTTCAAGTAATGCATATTTCAGCCCAGAGTTCTTCTCACCTGTTGTTCTTCCTGTTATCCGGCTGGTCTCTACCGTTGTCAGTCAGGTTGAGAGACGCCAAAGAAACACTGGACACGGAGAAGCCTCGAGGACGCACCCCTGCAACACAACAATAACCTGAAGGTCATGACACAGATCAGCTGCTGTGGCAGTGTGCGTCTGTGCGTGTGGTTCGTGTGTTGCTCACCTCTCACAGGGGGATTCGACGGCTCCATGACGTCCCTGTGGATGGACTTGGGGCGTGGCTTCTTCTTGAGACTCCCCGATCGAGGCTTGATGACTTGGTCCATATCCTCCATCAGTTTGAGCTGCTTCCTCCTCAGATACTCGTGCTTGATGTAGTCCCTCCTGGCTTTCTCGTCATCCTTCTTCTGCTGCTCCTCCTCCGCTTTCAGTCTGAAGGAAGAGACACAGCTTAGATCGTACACTTTTTAACTTAAAGAAAAATAAAGCATGAATAAACCGGCTACAGCAGCACTTGATATGACCTCAGTATTGGTGCTATATGCCAGGAGAAAGAAGGACAGATAGACAGACCGTGCAGCCTCTCTATTCTGCTCCTGGTCCAGTTCCTGCTGCTGCTTCTTCTCCTGAGCCTCCTTCTCCCTCCTCAGCCTCTTCTCCAGCAGTGCTGCTTTCTTTGCTGCCATGTCCTCTTCCCCTTTCACATCATCCTAGGGTTTGATAGGTGGATGACCCATGAATGAATAATGTGTATATAGCAGTTGTCAGACTCCCGAGCTCCAGAAACTGTCCAGACAATTGGTTCTGGACATTTTCTGGAGTTTGCCTTCCACATATGAAGAAGGCAGCAGGGGATTGTTTGGGTTAGACGGATTCACAACAGGAAAATTAGCTGAACATTCATGTGTGATGTTTGTGCAGAGCATACAGGTCTCCTGACATGTAGAAAACCTCTTTATTATCTGGAAGTGTTTGTATTCTTTTTGTTTTTTTCAGTTTTGCACCCGTTGTGTGTTAGAAACTTTATTAAAACTTCCATTCGCTGTGCAGTGAATTCTCCTGAAATAATCTTGCAGTATTCTCAAATGGGCTCCCTCTGACTTTCTCTGGAGCTTTCACAAGGGGGCTGGCAGGAAATACTCCAGAGCAACTGACTCAGACATTCCAGTTCTTACATACAGCCCTTCCTGATAGTTCATCTCTGAAAGCAGCTTATGTCTTTTTTCTCTCCTCTAAGAAATCAAATCTAATTGAGAAGATGCCTTCTCTTGATAGTTAATTGAACAGTTTTTACAGGAAATGTATATTTATTTAACATTAAATTGAGCATAAAAAGAAATTACCATAGGGGGAAAACTGTAATCACAGCTCTAATAGTTTCCCATAAGTCTGTTTTCTGGCTCAACTTTTGGCCTGGATTCCCTCATGTGTTGCTCAGAGCTCAACAGGCACATTACTGCACATGTTGTTGCCAGGCTCCTCAATGAGAGAGTCCTCTTTATACAGCACCATAAGGCTGAATATAGACTGTATTATTAATGAGGAGTTAACACATTTGACATATCAGCTATGATTATAGTTTGACTGCGGTGGGTGGGGCTCAACTCAATGACCTGTAGGTGGCGAAATGTGGAATCAAATGTAGGTTAACATTATTACATGTTTGAATCGTGTAATTATGATTATGCATGGTATTGATATAACTATCAACAGAGTCATTAGTAATTCTATTAATTTAGCTTTTCTGCTCTAACAAGTCAAAAATATTTGCTGTGAAATCTTTTATTTGGGTTCAGTAAAGAAATAAAAGCTCCTCTGTTGCTAACACGGCTAGAAATACATGTATATGCCAGCAGGACAGCGAAGATGGTTTAGACTTCTGAGGGAAATAAGCTCAAACCAGCAGCCATTTCGCTTTCCATCCATCCATCAATTATCTGTACCACTTATCCTCTTGAGGATGATGTGGGGAGCTGTAGCCAATCCTAGCTGGGAGAGAGGCGCGTCGCAGGGTCAATGCCATTCTTCACACACACATTCACACAAATTGAAAATTTAGTGCCTCCAATTGGCCAAACCCTGAACTGCGTGTCTTTGGACTGTAGGAGGTGTACCCTGAGATAACCCATGTAAACACCAGTAAGCTTCTTGCTTTGCATAGCACAAAGACTGTAAAAACTGAGTTAGCTCTTTCCAAAGATACTAACCCATTGTGGTCTCAATATTTCCATTAAAAAGGGAAATAATCAATAATTGCAACAGAAAACAGCTCAAATATATACAGCCAACACTTAAGGCTCTATCGCTCACCTTGAAGAAGAATCCACAGCACATCTTCTGATCGTCACCATAAGCATCTCCTCCGCTTTCCCCCTCTCCTGTCGCCTCCCTGCGGTGGCCTTCTGGAGGATTCAGCCCAGACAGAGGCACCTCCACCAGTTCTCCCCGGCCCTGAGGGTCTGCTTTGGTCCGGCCGCCGGCGGCCCCTTGGATCTCAGACGTCGGCTGACGCAACACCTCCGAGTTCCTCGATTGTTTGACTACATTCTTTGACTGAGCCTGCTCGGCCTCTTTCTTCTCCACCTGTCGCTCACCTGCCTTCTCTTTGGTTGTTTGTTTAGTCGGAGGATGATGAGTGGAAGTGCTATTCTTTGCCGCCGTCTCGTCTTTGACTTCACTGTTTTCTTTGTCATCCTTGGCCTCTTGGTTCTTTCTTTCCCTGGATCCCTCATCGTGGCCAAAATAGGCAAAAGAGCTGCTTTGGCTTTGGCTGCTAGTGAAACGCCTCAGTCTGGGTAAGCTGTCCACTGAAGTGGGGGTGTTGAGCATTCTGCTGAAGGGGGTGACTTTTAGATCATTGGGCCGTGGAGTCCGCGGGGTCCTGGCATGGAAAGAGGCTGGCCGGCGTTTGATGCCGGCAGGGGAACGATTGGGAGCACGGGGGGAGCTGGTAGAAGACAGGATGGGAGACAAAGACCCAACCGAGCCTCTGCCTGTTACACTGCTGCTGCGCAACTCACGGAGCTGCCTGAGTGGGGAAACAACACTCATTAATACAAAATGTGAGTTCAAGATGCGAAAATGACTTCTCCCATAATATTGATAATATCGAACATTAAGTGATACCTGTGCGGAGATGGAGCAGGAGGAGGGATCACCCAGGATTGTTGTTGCTGATCTTTCATGGACATGATCTTCTCCTGCTGCTGGGCCAAACGCTGCATTTCTGTCTGCAGGAAGCCCAGGGACGTGTTCAGCCTCTCGATGGAACGCGTGTATTCTGCAAGGTCGATTTCTCCTGGAGTCACACCTGCTTAGCCACATTAAATACACAGGTTATTATTGAATATTGATTTAATCACAATCATATATGATTGATGATCCCAAGGCCTCAAGATAAACAGTCTCACAAAATATAAGCTGAATAATAATTGACATCATGTACTAATAAAGGCAATTTTTAGCTATAACAACAAACATGACCAGGTCCTTCGATGAGAGAGTTGGTATTTTCTCTGTTTCATATCATTGTAAATTGAATATCATCAATAAGTCATTAACTGCAGTCAGGGGTCACCCACCTCCGCCATCCTCACAGGGGGATTTCGGAGCTGCTCCGTCTGGTTTGCATCTCTCTGCCCGATCCATGCTGCCGTGGCTGCTTTGCTTTAAGGGCGTGAGCGGCTCAGGGGAAGGTGTTTCTGCTCCGCCTGAGCCGGGGCTGAGGGGGGCGGTGACTCCTTTCCTCCTCACGACATTCAGAAAAGCTGTTCTGCCCATCCTCTGGCGATGGCGAGTAAAAGCTGCCTCCACCTGGACAATGTGACGAGAGCAATGTGATGTGAATATTTGTATTTCAAGATATTTTTTGGCCATCTCTCTTACTGTACTCCTGTTGTACCTTCTTCTTCTGGGCTTCAATGGCTCTGCGTTTTTCCTCAAGCTTCATCCTCAGCTGGATCATCTCTGTGGCTATAATGTGGGATGGGTCTCTGGGGGAAGGCGTCACTGGGGAGGGAGAAGTGATGGGCAAAGGAGGCGTAGAGATCTGGGAGAAAAGTGCAAAGATCATTTATATGTCAACCCACATCACTTCAAATTACACTGTGATGAAACGTGTTAAAGAACAAATGGCAGAATGAGTCACAAACCTGAGAAGGAATGTTTTTCATTGCGTGTGTGTACGGTACATTTAGATCTGTGCTCTCTGGCGTGGTTCCTCCACTACTCCTCCCCTCCAGCTTCCTGAATTTTTGCTCTGCGAAACTCGTCATCCGCACCATGCCTCCTCCAGAGCCGGCAGAGGACGAGGCGGGGCTGAGAGTGTGAGATCTGTGGAGTATGGGTGCCGAGCTGGGGCAGGGGTGGCTTCTGTCAGCTCCATCTCCCCTCTCAGTGTCAGGATTAGTGTCACCAACTGCTTTGGGCCCTGCTTCCCTGCTCCTCGTCCTCTCTGGCTGCTCAGGCAAGGGGCACGACCTGGTCATGGTATCACAGTCTGGGTCTATGTCTGAATAGTCTCTCAAAGAGGAGGAGTCCTCATCCAAGCTCTGGATGTCCTCTGTCCTCACATGGATGCCCGTGTCAACTTCATCGGTGGACAACGAGTTGGGGTCGTGGTCGTTCAGCCGAGCCTTAGCTGACCCCAAGTCATCTCCTTGACCTTGGGCACCTGGAGGGTCCGAAGGCTCTGCACTGTGGAGAAAGAAGCAATTGTCTCTTTCCCCCACACCCAGGCTAGCATGAGGCCTTTCTGTGTCATGGATAATTTTCAAGGCCTCTTCAATACTCGGAGGGGTCGATGGGCTGATGTGGCCGCTGTGGTTGCTGTCTGGGAGGTCTCCATTAGAATACCTAGAGACAGATACATGTAAATAAAGTTATACTCTCAAGGTTAAAGTTTATTATATATATATAGATATAGATATCTAGAGGTCAGATGTTTCCATTACTTAAAAATCATAACTCAACACATCCCACTCTGCTCTACCTGCTTTGGTTCTTGACTGAGAATGTGTTTTTGCGCCCCAGGGGTTTGTGGGGGGTTAGGTCCTCCTCCTCCTCCGGTATGTGTCTGCTCTGACCATTGACACTGACAGGGATGAGGGAGAGGTGGCGCTTCATGCCTTCTCGGGATGCATAGTGAACTTTGAACCCAAGACCGTCACTGCTGGCCGAGCGTGTCATACCCCGGAGGGAGGGGGCTTCGCAGGGCGGCAACGTCGGGTCTCCGTCCAGAGGGATCTCGAAGGAGATTCCACGAGAGGAGGAGCTGAGGGTGGAGGAAACATTTAGGGAGACAGCAGACCAATTAAGGTTTGTAGGTCAATTCATATTTAGATTTCATGTACTCACCGTTTCTCTTTGGGCCACGTCCCGACACATCCATCCACATAGGAAATGGAGGTAGATCTCTTCATTATACCTGTTACAGAGACAGAGCAGTTTCATTGACTTTATCCAGTCCTTATTTAACCAGACATTCACCAACACTGCAGTGAGAGTATCAAGATCCAGATTTTCCACTAGAGGGCGTCCGGTTTCAAAACAAAAAACTTCCACTGCTTTGTGTTAATTCTTGTGTTAGTTCTTTAATAACTGCTAATAGAGGTGAGAATATCATTTTGTCAAAATTGCTAAAACAGTATGTATGAGCCAGTTCAAGAAAGCAGAGGACACACTTCCTCTGTAAAAACAGTGTGGAAAGAACAGTGATATCATGGCATTGCTGTATTTACAACAGAGGAATAGAAACCAATCCTAATTAGGATTGTGACATCTCTGAATCACAGACAAGCAAACAACCATTGCTTTTAAGTAACCCAAGTGTTTGTTATCCACACTTTGATTTTGCCATGGCAACACACATATGCAAGCTATATCTTTGAATTACCATTGAATAGTCAGTAAGTAGAGAATAGATTTGTCCATAATCTAAGGGATTATTTACCCTCAACAGGGATGTTCTCTGGACTCTCAAGTCTGTCTGCATAGCTCTGTTTGACTGGACTGGACACAGGAGCCATGTTCTTAGAGGACACCGGCTCACAGGCTGCAGAAGAGAACATGAAGATGTCAAACATTCAATTCAGTGTTAAGGTGCAACTTTGTACTATTAGAGTTAATGAACTGAAGCAATGAACTGCATGCAATTATTGTATTATACCGTTGGGGTCGAAGACTCTGGGCTGCACAAACGAGGGTTTAACCACTTCAAACCACCAGAAGAGCTCAGCCATAAAGACCAGATAGTTACTCTGCAAGGACACACACACACACACACAGAGATAGAGAGACAGACATTTATTCATTTGTTGTTATTTATTCATGAATTAGCAGATTTGTCTCTGCAGTCACCTACAAAGATGCAACACTGGCCACTTGATGGACCAGTGAGGTCATAGCCTGCAAACTGTTGCTAAGTAACAGGCTCAGGTGTGTGTGTGTGTGTGTGTGTGTGTGTGTGTGTGTGTTTATATGTGTGTGTAACTATGTGAGTATCTGTACATGTTTCATTGTGTGAGTTGTTTAATGTCAAACCCATACGTCTCTTGAAAGCTGCCAAGACACCATCTGGAGTTTAGTTTCAATTTGTCACATGTGCACAGTTGGATGTACAAAGCAGAGAATGATTGACTTACATCGATGATAAATGCACATGTGATATAAACAGAGAGAAAGAGAGAGAAACAAACTGACCAGTGCTTTTTCTTTCTGGTCGAGCTAAATAAAGACATAACCACTAAGAGTTCTACTCCTATAAAAACTGCCGCGCACACACACACACACACACACACACACACACACACACACACACACACACACACACACACACACACAGACAGACAGACAGACAGACACTGATTAAGATTCTATAAGCAGTATGTTTGTGGTGAATGGGCAGAATGCCAGAGCCTTCAGCTCCCCTCCATGACCATTTCTATCCTTTTTCTCCCTTCCTTTGCCTACTTGTGTTATTGCAGCACTGTACCTTCAATATACACCCAGACTATAAATAATGTGAATGCAAAAGAGAGCGTGCACAAATGTGAAAACAGTCTGCTGTGTTGTTTTAAAGAATGGTAAGTCCCTGTCAGCTTGGGCCGTGACTTGAATCCAAATGTTAGTACCCACGCTCTCTGCATACTATTTACCCACACTGGCTCTGCTGCCTCTACAGTTGCAGAAAGTTGTACAGTAAGGCTTTTATTAATCAGAGACAAATGTGTGCGTGAATGGGGGGAGAGATCTCTGCCTGGAGACAGGGTGAATCAGCAGTTGTGTTGTTCACAGAATTTTTTCCAGATTTTGTTGTTTGATAAAAGAAAAAAAACAACAGCACCCCTGCAGAGGGATAGGAACAAGAGAGGCAAGCGGAGATGAGACGGGTCAGGACTGAGAATCTCCTCTGAGCAGAGTCTGTCCTCTGTCGGAGCGAGAGACTGGGAGGGTGGCAGGGTTGGCCTGCAGCGTCTGTACCAGAAAACCAGCAGCAGTGCACACACACACATACAGACTGTCAAAGTCATTTAATCTGGCAGTGAAGAAAAACTCACTGTAGCAAAATGATTTTCATGCCCATGCGAATACAGATGGACAGACACACACACACACGGCTGTACTTCTATCTTATTGAGGACTCATTGACATAATACATTCCCTAACCACTAACCCTTACCCTAACCTAATTCTAACCCTAACCATAAAACCAAGTCTTAACTCTCAAACAGCCCATTAAAAAAGTGAGGCCGGTCAAAATGTCCTCACTTTCCAAAAATGTCCTCTCTCTGTAGGGTCTATGATTAATGTGGTCCTCACAAAGATAAAAGTACAGGAACACATACACACATATCCCCACTACACACACATCCATTATTATTTTTCCTTGCATGACTCATATTTGCCCGTTTGTAATTTCCCACTCTCTTTATTCCCAAAAAAACGTCTTTCTTCTTCTAACTCTTTCCTCTGAGTCCAGTCCACGATATAAAAACAGCACCTCCCCCCATCCTCTCCACACACATTTATATTGATATGTGATTATACCGGCCTCCCTACCTTTATGGATGCATGTGCATAGAGCATGTCCTCCAGGCTGAAGTGGCAGCAGTGGTTGAGGTTGTTCTTGCAGAACTCCTGCACCAGCTGGAGGTTGTACAAACTGTCAGCCAGTGACATGGTCTCCTTGAGGCAGATATCTGCTCAGCCAGGGGAGGGGTCACACACATACATGAGGGTGGGTGGACAGAAAAGGCCAGACAGGAAGACAAGGAAGAGATAAGGCACAGTTTATGTTTCAAAAAGAATAGAGAGGGAGAATATTGCCCTACTTCTCCCACTGGAATTTTGGAATTTGAACAGCACGCTGGAGATGGTTTGAATCTCGCAAAATCCTTCAACAATACTTCAACCAAGTTTTCAAACTCCCTTTTGGATGAGTCATCAGGATTTCTATCTCCTGAAGTCACTGTGAGGACGGCCCATGCATGTGTAGGATGTGAAATGGGAGGTAACAGTTGGAGGACACAGGAAACCAAAGTTTACAGCACCATTCATTACTGCACTTCCTTCATTTTAAGATTAAATTAAGTTGCCATCAAGAGCAAGAGATCTAAATGAAGTTTAACCCACTTCCACATCTGGTGCACATGTGTTCGAGCCGCCTGTGAACTGCAGGCGATCCCAGGAGCCTCAGAGCACCGACACGAGAATTGTTTACGCTCGAAATAGCAGCCAGCTACTCCTCTAACGGTTCTCCGTCACACAGCCCTCTGACCAATCACAACCCAACCAAGGGCATTTTTAGAAAACAAGGGCGCAGGCGAGGGGAAATGAGTCTTTGTTTCCCTGTGTTTCGCTCTCTTTAACCCTAGATCCTCTTTACTTTACAACTTCTTTCTTTCTTTATTCATCATCCATGACACATATTCGATTTAACAGAATGCATTAAGTCAAAGCAGGGTCAGTCATCTGTTGATTGTGTTGTAGTTGAAGTCTGTAAAACACAGTAAAGCTGCACATAATGCTGTCAGACAAGGGAAAATGGACGATAAACACTCTCTTTGTTTCGGGCGCCCCGTTCAAATGTATGGTTACAGCAGCAGTGATGGCCGAAGACAGCGTCCTTTGTGCTGAGACTGAAAACCATTGTGGTCACCTCATTGAATGCCATTCAGCACTGACGTTGGTCTAGTGTGTTTACATGTTGGAATAAGTACAATAAAAATGGGTGTGTGGAGAGTGAGAGAGGGTGCGGCTACAGACTGACCCTACCTTCCAGTCTGATGGCCTCTGGGCAGTAGAAGTGCAGCAGGGCGGTCAGGGCACAGCCATCTGTGTTGTCCTTCAGGAGGTTGTCCACCAGGGGGAGCAATGGAGTGCTCCGCTGCTGGCCGTACTCCCTCCTGTAGCGAGCCTGGAATGAAACCATGGCAACGACACAGGCATCAACCATATGTGTCGTCGGGGTGGATACATACAGTTGGCAGCAAACATCTGCAGACACACGTTTATCTCCATATATATCCCCATCACCACGTACACAAATCACACACACACTCACACAGTCATGCACACAGTTTGTAAGTATGTGTTGTTTTAAGGAATTTCAAACACAGGGTGGGATTCAGGCTCAACTCAGATGCAGATTAAATTGATCATGCGAATATTGAGAAACAATCTGGAACGACGTCTTATCTCAAATTGAAAAGATTTTAAAAAAGCATTCATTACATTTCACTTATTTTGTCTTTGAGGGGTGGTTAGCGTTCTAGATGGAGAGCAGGGAACAAACCGCATGCTGGCAAATTAATGGTTTTTACTATCGCTGCACACTGACTCTCTCTAAACCTCCATTGTGGCGCTGTAGGAGACGCTGCATGAGATTTACAGTTTAATAATAATCTCCATTAGCGCATCCTTCCTGTCTGCAGGTTTTGTGTACCTCTGCCTGGGCCTGTAACAGCCACAGAGACGACACATGTCTTCAGGGCATCGGTTCTCCCAGTCTGCCCATAAACACACCAGTGGTGTCACATTTTACAACACAGCAATTCTCTCAGTCTGACAGCCTCTCAGTGTGCGTGCTCAGGAACAAAATGTTCTCCTTCATTTTAGTTTGGTTTGAGTTCACACAAAACGTTACATATAACTTGCCATGGTAACTATGGATACTGAGCCTGTGTCATTAGAGTCAAATATGTTTTTCACTGGAAAATCTAGTGTTGATATAATCCTGCTGCTGGATGGTACTTGTTCTTCCAGGTAGAGGTTCCAACTGTGAGAAGGAACCAAGTTCACAGCATCATGGATCAGATTTTGAGGACTGTGAGGACCAATGTCGGCGTAGGACAGGGCAGGGGTGTCTGACCAGTATGTGATGGGGGCTCAGGGCCACGTGCAAGGACAAACAAGGGGTGGTGGGATGTGGGTAGAATTGCTGCAGGTTTGACATTAAATGGAGAGGAGGTCAATTGTGATGTTTGGCAAAGAGGATTTCTTTAGAATGAATGGACTTACTGGTACTAATCTCCAGTACCATTTGCTGGGAGACTTGATGGTGGATGATGATTGGACAACAACAGGAAAGAGTGGGAGAGGCATTAGGCCAACAGCAGGGACAAATAGAAAAGATTCACAACTACAACTGAATCTGGAGGATAAAACCCATGTAAACAGTAGAGCAAACTCAGAAAGTGCATTTGAAATGTTCATCAGTAAATGTGTTGGAGCCACTGTTAACAATCTCTGGACATCTGGATTTTTATTTACCAAAAGACTAATTCTCCAGTGTGAGGTCCAAATCAAATCAAATCAAATCAAATCAAATCAAATCAAAGTTTATTGTCACATGCACCAAATAACTTAGCGTCATCAGAGCAGTGAAATTCTTGTGACATGGCAGGCAACATCTACGCAGTAGACGGGAAATACAAGATAAAAATAAAAATATAAAATTAAAAATTAAAATTAAAAAAAAAATATATATACTAACATATGACATATAACGTAGTAACATATAACATTTAACATAACACATTTAACATAACATTTAACATTAACCTAGTAAATAACATTTAACATTAACCTAGTAAATAACATTTAACATAACATTTAACATATAACCTAGTGACATATAACATTTAACAAATAACCTAGTGACATATAACATACAACATAGTAACAACATATAACTTTAACATATAACATAGTACAACAGTTTAAATTTGAATTTAAATGAGGGGCTAGCAGCAGTTTACAGGGTGAAGGAGTGCGGGATATTAAATTAAGTATAAAATTAAATAATATATGTGTAGTAAGTGTAGTTGTATGAATGAGGGAGCAGAATGTACATGGTGATGCGACTGTTCAGTGGGTTAGTTTTGCTGGTTCAGAAGCCTTACGGCCTGGGGGAAAAAGCTGTTTGTGAGTCTGGTAGTCCGTGCTCGGATGCTCCGGTAACGTCTTCCAGACGGCAGCAGTGTGAGGATTCCATAGCCTGGGTGGCTGTGGTCCTTTATGATGTTCCGTGCTTTTCTCAGGCATCTTGTGTTGTAGATGCCTTGCACGGAAGGGAGATGGCAGCCGATGATACGCTCCGCTGTCTTCACCACCCTCTGCAGGGCCTTACGATCAGCAGCGGAGCAGCTACCATACCAGGCAGTAATGCAGCCTGAGAGGATGCTCTCAATGGTGCATCTGTAGAAATTAGTTAAAGTTTTGGCAGACATGCCAAACTTCTTGAGTCTCCTCAGGAAGTACAGGCGTTTTTGGGAGGTTTTGACCGCCGAGTCCGCTTGTCTGGACCAGGTAAGGTCATCCTTGATGAACACACCGAGGAATTTGAAGTCGGAGACTCTCTCCACTACAGCTCCCTCGATGTGTATGGGATCGTGACCCCCCCTCTGCAGCTTCCTGAAGTCCACGATCATCTCCTTGGTCTTGCAGACGTTGAGAGACAGGTTGTTGACTTGGCACCATGTTACCAAGCCCCTTACCTCATCTCTATAAGCGCTCTCATCGTTGTTAGAGATGAGACCCAGGATGGTAGTGTCGTCCGCAAATTTCAGGATGATGTTAGAACTGTGTGTTGCTACACAGTCCTGCGTGTACAGGGAGTACAGGAGGGGACTGAGTACGCAGCCCTGAGGGGCCCCGGTACTCAGGGTCAGTGAAGAGGAGGTGTGGTTGCCCATTCTCACCACCTGGGGTCTGCTCGTCAGGAAGTCCAGGATCCAGTTACACAAGGGGGTTTTAAGACCCAGGCTCCTGAGCTTGGGGACGAGCTTGGCAGGCACAATCGTGTTGAACGCTGAGCTGTAATCCACAAACAGCATCCTCACATAAGTGTTCGCCTTTTCCAGGTGGGAGAGGGTGGTATGTGTTGTGAGGGCGATAGCATCATCCGTGGACCTGTTTGTACGGTATGCAAACTGCAGGGGGTCAAGGGTGTTCGGAAGGGTCGAGCAGATGTGGGTTTTGACCAGCCGCTCGAAGCACTTCATGATGGTGGAGGTCAGTGCTACAGGGCGATAGTCATTTAAACAGGTGATGGATGGTTTCTTGGGTATGGGGATGATGGTGGCCTGCTTGAAGCAGGTGGGGACTGTTGACAGTTGAAGGGAGAGGTTGAATATGGAGGTGAAGACCTCTGCTAGCTGGTCGGCGCACCCCCTGAGGACACGGCCTGGAACTCCATCGGGCCCAGTTGATTTACGAGGCTTCACTTTTTGAAGCTCTCGCCTCACGTCAGCCACGGTCAGGGACAGAGTGCAGTCATCATCTCGGTCCTCGGCCAGTCTCGCGGATGGAAGGATGTCGGTTGTCTCAAACCGTGCGTAGAAGGTGTTGAGGTCATCAGGTAGAGAGGCGGCGGGCTGATCATCACTGCTATTTCTCCCTTTATAGCCTGTGATGTGTCGCAGGCCACCCCACAAGCGTCGGGGGTCAGAGCTGAGGTAGTTGGATTCCAGCTTGTCCCTGTATTCTCTTTTTCCATCTCTGATAGCCCTCCGCAGGTCCCATCTGGACTTCCTCAAGGCCTCTGGGTCACCGGAGTTAAAGGCAGAGGACCGTGCTCTGAGCTTAGCACGGACATTACCATTTACCCAGGGCTTTTGGTTAGGGAAAGTCCTGACACTGACCCTAGGGACGACATCATCAATGCATTTGGAGATATATGAAGAAACAGTGTCTGTGTATTCGTTGATGTCCCCATCCGCTGCAACACAGAACATCTGCCAGTCTGTTGTTTCAAAGCAGTCCTGGAGAGTGCTAATGGATTCAGCACTCCAGCGTTGAACTGCCCGAAAAACCGGTTTTTCCTGTTTTAGGCGCTGTCTGTAGGTTGGGATTAGCATGATGGAGGTGTGATCCGACTTCCCAAAAGCGGGGCGGGGGAGGGGTTTGTGGCTGTTCCGTATTTGTGTGTAACAATGGTCAAGAGTCTGGTCACCCCGGGTGGGAAAGTTAATGTGCTGATGATATTTTGGCAAAACTTTCCTCATGTTAGCCCTATTGAAGTCACCAACAACAATAGAGGCTGCCTCAGGGTGTGCGTCCTCAAGTCCATTGATAACTCCATACAGATCGTCTAACGCGCACGTTTTGTCTGCCTGCGGAGGAATGTAAACAGCTGTGATGATGACGGAGCTGAATTCACGGGGCAGGTAGAAGGGGCGCACTTTTATCGCCAGCAGCTCCAGGTCTGTCGAGCAGCGTGTAGAAAGCACAACAACATCCGAGCCCCAGCGAGAGTTCACCATGAAGCATACCCCTCCACCTCTGCTCTTACCCGACTCGGGGGTTCTGTCCTGCCGGTAGATGGAAAAACCGGCCGGAGTAACGGCCGCGTCAGGCACCATGGGATCCAGCCAGGTCTCCGTGAGCGCCAGCACACAGCAGTTTGCGATGTCCCGCTGAAAGTTAATCCGTGCGTGTAGTTCGTCCATTTTATTGTCCAGGGATTGAACATTTGCGAGCAGAATGCTCGGCAGCGGGGGATTGCAGCATCTCGTCCGAGATCTGCAGAGGATACCGGCGCGCTTCCCTCTCTTCTTTCTTCTCCGTCGGCGTATTGGTAAACATAGCGGCGGTAGAACAAAGGGGCCGCAGCAAGCACTCCGGTAAGTTGAGAAAAACTCCGTATTTAGCGAAGAGCGTATGTCCAAAAGTGCGAGTCGATCATACTGTATGAGCGACAGTGCAGTGTGTACAAAAAAGCAAACAAGAAAGAGCGAAATAAACATAAAACTGCGTAGTGCGTGCGGAGCCATTGTCAGTGCGACCTTTCTCTACGGCGCACCGAACAGGTTGCAGTGTGTAAGATTTAGGTGAAAGGGATCTATTGGCAGAAATTTAATTTAAAATAATCTTCGGAGGCCTCCATGTTTTTTACTGTCGTCCAAACTGAACAAACTAAACACCTTCTGAGTTTTTCTGACATCTGAAGGCTACCACATGTTCTCTTTCATGTTTGGAAGGGGAGGGTGAGGTGAGGAGAGATATATTCAGCTGCAACATGCAACTTCACCTCTAGATTCTACACACTGAACCTTTAAGGAGTGTAAACCAGCCGTTTTTTTAGGGGATTGGTGGCTGGAACAATACCTGGACTTGTTGAATATGGAAGGGGCAGCCTGTCTGCTAGAAGCATCTGGAGGATTGCTGGGACACTGCCTGAAACTTGACTGCTTGATCGCACAGTCAATAATAAATTGATTCAAATAATATAAAACTGCTTTACGGTGCATAAAGAAAGTATGTTATAGAAGGCAAACCCCACTTTGTATGTTCTGCCTCTATTGAGAATTGGTGCCTGTTTTATTCATTGTATGTTTTGTACAAAAAATTTACAACAAGTGATTGATAACAAGAGAAAAAGGCATCTCTTTTTAAAAAGATGAGGTTGTTTTACTATGAAAGTAAGCCCTGATAAGAACATAATAAGGGAGTGTAAATCCCACCTAAACACAAGGAGAGCATGAAAATGAAAGTACCTGAAAGAAACTGTAAACAGAGGAATCTTTGACTTTTGATTGTAATTAAAGCTTGCACCAAACATGGACAGACAAAAGACAGCTATCATGGCTGGTCTAGAGCAGGGATATCCATGCAAGATGTTCTAATTGATGACAAAAACCTTCTTGTGAGTCACTGTTCTAACATGTTTACACATCTGTTCCACAGTTTTTTAAAGACTTAGTAATGTGCTGTAGCTCATTTTGCACTGTTATGCAATTCTTTCAAACAATGTGAAAGTTCTGTGGAATGTTTTTTGAGATAAAATGAAAACTAATAAAAAAAAACAATGAATGGGACTTAATAGTCAAACATCGTTGATGGAAGTAATTAAAGTTAAAAACAGAACTTTCCACTCAGCACCTTTGTTCGGCACAAACATTCACACAGTGTCCACAGGCAGAAATACTGAGCTCTCAGTCACAAGGCCTCAGTTAAAGATTTTTCACACCATCCCAGAATAGACTTAATTTACTGAGAAGGGTCTTGTGCTTAACCATTAGTGTGTTGCGCAGACATGATGTGTATGTGTGTGTGTGTGTGTGTGTGTGTGTGTGTGTGTGTGTGTGTGTGTGTGTTTGCGTGTGAAATCATCAGTGACCTCTGTGAATAGACTTCTGTTGGAGTTGATAATGGAGAGAGGGAGCTGTGTAAAGGAGCATGGAGTAGGAGAGCAGCTGACTGACACTGAGCGAACATCGTATTCCTCACACTCCTTGAAAGACTGTTGTAACTTGTTGCCTTTGACAAAGTCTGGGAGTGTATATGTGAGTCAGTGACAAGCCCAGTGTATATCATCAGCTCACAGAATGACCACAGAGAGGCAGTGACTGTATTTCACTACGCACCAACACAAAAACAGTCTACAAGCAGGAGAAAATAAACTCCCGGAGGCGATAAAAGCTCCTTCTAAACTGATTTAGCTGCTCATGACATCCTGATGCTCCTTGAGGAACTGTTTTACTTTGCATGACACACACTCACCATATTAAACAGGTTTAATCTATGATAATACAGTAAGTGTCAGTCAGTCAGTCCACCACTTTGCTCCAGAGTTGAATATATCAATTTCTAGCTTTTCTTTATTATTTCTTGAATTTTTAATACGGCCTCACTTTTTACCAGATTATTGTATTTATCATATACCATCATAGAATATGCCCAACACCAGCTAATGACATTCTGAATTATCAGCTCTTCAACCTGTGTAGCACTAATTAGCAAATGTTAAAATTCTCATATGCTAAACTATATGGTAAATGTTACGCCTGCTAAACATCAACATAGCACCATTGTTGTTATGTTAGCATTTAGCATCTAACATGACAGCTCTGAAAAGGTAAGCCAAATCATCTTGATTGCCCCCTAGTGGCTGGCTCCAGTATAGGTCATAAATCCTGTCTCCTCCATGTTAGTGGACCAAACTAAAAAGTCATCATACACGTTAAATAGATTTTTGGCAAAGATATTTTCTGTTATTTCAGGTAGTTCACGCTGATGTTTCTCCAAATGCAAATTTTTCTGCTAAATTTGGTTTTAATGGTTTATCAGATGCTTTCATTTTGCATCATGATTGACAGCTGAGATTAACCCACGGTTGATTGAGTGCATATATCAGGACCTTGATACTGCAGCTCCACTCCACAATCATTACGCTTCAGCTCTAAATGACGTCAAAGGCACAAGATGGCGGCATCCATTGTCAGAGATATTTTAGCTTCATTTTTGAACGTGAGGAGAGGAGACACGTTGTCCATCTTTATATACAGTAGTCTAAATACAGCGTGCCTGGTTTTAGTCTTGCTGACTCAAGTCAAAAGTTGCACTAGCTGACTAGCATACAGATAAATTAGAGATTTAGTGTTTTCCTGTTTGAGTTGGTACTGAATTGCAGGCATTTCATTCCATTGGTCTCAGCTGAATATTATGTGACTGTGTACATACACAAGCAGTCACATAATATTCCTTTTTCCATTTAATAACCTTTATCCTCATGTCAGATTTGTAGCCAACAGAACCGAGGCAGGGGTCGTGACCTGAGAAGGAAGCGTGCTGTAGCTTCATGGTTAAGTGAACTGAAGTGGACGGGAGCTGGCTGCTGTGTGTCTGTCCCACTAGACTGCCTCGTTTCACATGGACCTTACATAACTATGAGGCCTGCAGGATGACAACACTGTCTCTGTCTGTCACTGGCTCTTTAGCTACAGCTGACAAAGTTCCTGAGTGTCCGTCTCCACGTCTCCCCCCACCCTGGGGTCATTTTTCCATTTTCCCTCTCTCAGATTATTCCTCCTCCCTTTCTCCCCCTCTTTTGCTGTTAAGCGTTCTTCTCTCCACTGTCCGGGACATTTTTTGCTCTTTTTCCTCTCTCAGCAGTGTCATGACTCTTGCCAACATTTCTCTGCAGCTGGTCTAAGCTCATCTGTTCCTCTGATTTACAGAGCGCGGCGTGCATGTGTACATATGATGTGTCGGCATGTGTCTTGCATAGAGGAAGACATATGGCCATCATTGACAAATACCCCCAACATATACACTCGACCAATCATGAGTCAGTTTCAGCTGTTAATCATGACATGTCACAATTAAAACCAAACTTGCCAGAAACATGAACACTTTGAAACATCGGTGTAATAAAAACAACCTAAAATGACAGCAACCATATTTGAGAAAAAAAAATTTGACATGTACTTTGACCTTTAACATGGAGGAGGCAGGATTCATGACCTCTACTGCAGACAGCCACCAGGTGGGACTAAGAGGCTTTGGCTTCATTTTTGGGGCGCTGTCATGTCATCCATCTTTATGTAGAGTTGATGTTTGATCCAAACAAACAAGGAGTCTCCAACTTAACCAAGAAAACTAAAACAGAGTTTGGCCGATTCATTTTTCTGCTGGTATTTTATGTACGTATACATAACATCTATTTGCATGGGGTTGGATAGCACTGTACATCTAGTCTAGTTGTTTTAGTTGTTATGCTAAGCCAAACTAATCGTATCCTGTGCCGTGACGTCATTTTTTGTGTACAGACATGAAAGTGGTATGACTTTTTTTCCCACTGACTGACGTGTGGAAGTCTAGAGTTGTAATGTTTGTGTTCTTACTTTCTGTGTTGCTGTGTTTGACTCCTGGACGGAAGATTCTCTCAGCTTCTGCTCCTCCACGAGGATGTCTCTTAGGTGTTCATTCACCTGGGGACAGAGTAAGAGAGAGAGAGGCGGGGGGGTCAAATTTCACATTTTTTGTTGGACACTGAGGTTGAATGGTGAGTTTGTGGGGAGAGAAGAAACTTGAAGATGAGTCTCAAACAAGAGGCTCTTCACATCACACAAAAATATTTCAGCACCCCCCCTGCCCATTAACTACTACTGCTAATTATTACTGCAACTTAACATGCCATCACTCAATGTCATCACATTCAAATCAAGCAAAACAAAAAAGCAACTTCAAAGTTGACTCTAATAATAATTAATGATTCTTTAAAAAGCCCCTTTTTACAATGACTGTTCTGTTTTCAAGGGATTGATGCAACATTTTGGCCTGAGGAGGCTCAAGGTCCCATCAGCCAATCCCAGCCATGTCGTGCTGTGTCTCAGAGAAAATCCCCATGTGCTTTTAATGATTCTACATGTAGCCTACATCTTCCTGCCTTATATTGTAAAATAGAGCAGGAAGCACATGAGCTTCTTCAGAGAGGAGTGTCAGTAATCACTATGTTTAAACGATGAGTTCATGTCATGCCAGGGCTTGTGTCATTATATTAAACAAAGTTAAATCAACATAATCTGTGTCAGAACTCACTTAAAAGCAAAATAATCTGTAAACTGATGAAATAAGCTAAAGACATAATCACAGGATTTAGCCACAACTGGACCAGAGGTAGTCAGGCTGTAGGTTGAGTCAGTTATCTCTCGGTAATCTCTCCGACATGATTACACATGCTCGGTGCCAGTTCTCAGGGAAGCTCTCTTGGAAACACATTGGAACCGGTTTTGAACCGGCAGAGGAGGAACCGAGCGCTGATACACTCTCCAGCAATTTGTGTGATTTTTTTTTAATCCACAGTCAAACAAAGAACTGTGTGTCAGATAAAAAGCCGCCATTGTACAAGCCTCAAGGATACTGCTGCTGCCCTTTGTGGGGAGAGAGCACATGTCTCTGTGGTTTTGTGTAAACACGAATGTGCCTCTGTGTGTGAGTGTGTGCACCTTATTTATCCAGGTGGTGATTGCATCCTCGGTGTCATAAGGCAGCTCCTGGAGTTGTCCGTCGGTGCGTGAGGGTTCGGCGGAGGAGTAACGGTTAATGCAGGACATCACCCGCTCCACGCTCACCATCTCCACGGTGTACGCCATCATCAGGGTATCAATGAGCGCCAGATGGGAACTCTGCAGAAACACAAAGAAGATAGAAGGAGAAGATGAATTCAAATACAGATCTAGAATTTACCCACTCTTTTTCCAGAAGCATAAGACTGACAATTACTGCACATCGTATTGTCTGTCAGCTGGTTTACACTTTTTGGGTATTTTTGAAAAACAACGCTGCACAAAACTATTAAAACTGACCATTTCCATTCAATATAAAAGTGTTTGACGAGAGTTTTGTTGTCTTACAAGGAAGATATGTTAAATTATTATTTAACAACAATGGCGCTCTGAATCACCTCATTCCATTCCACACATCGTATCTCCATGTTTTATACTATAAACATATGCAAACATGTGTGAATGTGCATATTTAAGTGCAGTGCATAAATCTGCTTATAAATAAACTACACACATGCAGAAACAGCAGAAAACTAGAATAGTCAGCATCTGCCAATGTCCAACAGTCCCCTCAAATTCAATTGAGCTGCACCACATTTCACACACTCACAAATACCTCTTCAGTAAATATGCAAGATTTTTCTTTTACTTTTAGAAAAACACCTTATATTCTGTGATAATAAATTCCTGGAACCACACCAAAATGTAATGGGTTCTTTCCTGACCCTACAGCGTCCTTCTACCAAGTTTCATGGAAATCCATCCAGCTGAATAACAGACAAAAAGAACAAACAAGGCAAAAACATAACCTCCTTGTGGAGGTCATAAATGCCACATCTCTCCTGAGAAATGCTTTTCAACACTCAACCATGTATCCACCTCACTGTCAGCTTCTTTTTTATTGTTCACCTCGCTCCTGCATCTCACAGGCTTTCCTCTGTGTGCATTCAGAGCTCAATAAGGGCACTGAACAAGTCTCTGCTGTGTAAGCAAAAGATCTTAAAACTGTCACACAAACGTTTGTTAGCTCAGTGTGTAATATGTTAGAGGCCTTTTCACTGTTCTGGCTGTAAATCCATCATAAAACTTGTGTTCCTGTGCACAGCAGGGAGTCCTATCAAGTTTATCTTTAAAGAATCAATGTTTCTGATTATAATGTCTCTTATGTCCTTTCCAATGACTTTTTAAAGTACTTCATACTCTAAAACATCAATAGAACTACCTTCATCGTGGACAATTACCTACACTTTTACTTAACATCGTCACCTACACAAAGCTTGACATTCTCCTGGCCTTTCTAATCCCATTCCAGGCTGGTCAGACCAACAGACCTCCCCTTCCCTTTCCTGTCAGACAACACGACTACTCAAAAACATGTACGCTCTGTGTGTGTGTGTGTGTGTGTGTGTGTGCTCTTACATCTGCTTACCTAAGCATCTGTGTCCTTTTCCAACCAAACTGTGCAAACATCTAAAGTCAGGTGTTCCATGACACAGGAGACTCAAACCAACAGGCACAAACAAGCAGTTTGTGAGTCTGTATAAGTGAGTGTGTACTGTCAGGCACAAGCCTCTATTCATAGCCAGATGGCCTCATGTAACGGCCAGTGTGACCGAGTGTTTTCCTCACAAAACCAACGCCAATGATCCTGCGTTACGACTCACGATTGCTACTGGAGCTCAGCGTCAGCACTACACCTCGTGCCAGTCCAAACAGACGACGTGCACAGAGAATCAGACAGAAACTCCAGTGACGCATGATGTTATTAACTTGAATCTGATTTACACCAAACAAAGTTGGGATTTATGTGACAGGAATGAAACATGATGATCCTTTTTTAGACTCATACTCATCCTCATGATCTGGGAGGGCTGCAGGTCATAAATATATGGTCAGTCACTTATATTCAATAAACTGATCGATGGTTTAGTTCAAGGTGATGTCATCAAATGTATTTTTCTGTCCGACCAACAGAAACCAAAACAAAAAGTCAAGCTCAAGACAGAATATTTAGCTTTTTTTGCTACAACTTAAAGATATAATATGTTACAAACTTTGTTTGTAATTTTTACTGAATGACCTCATCTAAGAATATGATCTGCATTTGAGTCGTGTCAGGTAGATTTAGGTAGAACTGTTGATTTTCTGCAGCTCAGTCATCATCACTGAATTATCAAATGATAGCTGTGTACAGGGAGACAATCTTTCTGTTTATTGATATATGCCGGTTCACATACACTGCAGTGAATTTCATGAGTAAACAGGATTGTTTGGTTTGGCGCCGGACATGTGAGTCTGATATTGAACTTTTGAGGAAACAGCCTGAAGTCCTGCATCTTCAGGATATTGCTAGATATCTGACATAGCGTGCATTCTGCGAGAGAGAGAGAGAGAAATAGAGATGCTACTGGAGCTGGAAATGCAGAAAAATACTCCACAATTTTCATAAAAACCCACTTAGCTTTTTCTGTGATGAAAGCTTTTCTGAACTAATTTGCATAAAACTCCTAAATCTTTTTAATTTTTTTAAGAAGCTTATGGAGGAGTCTGTAAGTGTGTGTGTGTGTGTGTGTGTGTGTGTGTGTGTGTGTGTGTGTGTGTGTGTGTGGCTGAGCGTGCGTGTTGGGGACACATGACTTTAATGGAGGTTGTAAGTTAGTCTGCATTTCAGCATGAAAAAACTCCACATCGTTAACAGTGAAGCATAGCAGTTTGACCTTCATTGGACTAAAGTGTATGATTTCCAGATGTTCTTCAGGGCCGTGTCATAAATATTAAAGTTCCTGGATAACAACTTCCACATCCATTCTTTATGCAAAGCTTAGCTAAGTCAATACCTGAAGGAGACATATGATGCCTTTTCAGTTTTTCTTTCCTCTGGTGTATTATATAGTTTTTTTGTGTATATAAAAGGTCTGCAAATTTAAGGGAGCTCCTCTCCCCCACAGAGAGCACTGCTGCAAAAAAACTTCTTCAGTAATGTGGTTGATACTTCCACAACATTGTGATGTCATGTGGGCCACCTGGCCAATCAGAGCAGACTGGGCTTCATCAGGAGAGTTTAAGAAACAGGAGCTGAAACCAAAGAGCTGCAGCAATGGACAGTATGAAACAAGTTTTCTGAGAATTAGAGCATGTAAACCTTTACAAGTGATACAATTATTAACCTGACTATGAGCATAATATTCCTTATTCAACAAAGGGAAATCTCATTTTCCTGATGGGCATGTTCAGACCAGCTTTGTCTCTGTTAGACTGAGGGAAATCAAACGACCTGAGGGGTGTGAGTGCAGACGGCTCTGGCAAAAAAGATGCTCAGTCATTAAGCAAAAACATTGAACAAGAATTCTTTGGGCAAAAGCAACTCAATGCCACCTGGTAAGGTGCTGTGGTGGCCAGTCTTATATTGTACTTTGTAACATGAATGGCGGCTTGCCCCACAATTTCTGCCATGACAGATAAAGTACACAAATTTACTAATTTGTGCAAAACTGAGTGACAGCTATAATTCAATTCAATTCAATTCAGTTCGCGGAACAGTTGTGTAACCATCACGTTTCAGTGAGAAAACTTCAGTATAACAGGATCAATTAAAGTAAGTACATAAGTAAGAGATGAATATGTTCAATAAGACAAATAAGATCAACTTAGAAGTGCACCGTAAGTGAAAGTTAGACATGTTAGGTTGTTAAATGTGGTTAGAGATGAGAAGAGATGAGTCTTCAAGAGGATCATGACGACAGAAGCTAAATAGTTGCTCAACTCTCCAGATCTGTAAAATCATGTCTCTGAGTTTTATAAACAGCTGAGAGCAGTGTTGTGAGGACTGATGAGGCTTTAAACTCATGGATGTAGCTCTAAAACTGAACCAGACTGTACTATTCATTATCTCACTAAAGCCTGAAGCTACAGGCCCCAACCAAGACAGCCCCTAGTGTTGTTTGACTGCAGTGCTGTTTTCAGTCTGAACAGACAGACACAGGCCCCCAGTGAAGGGAAGACAAATATTGTTCTCATGCTACAGTCTGAGTAGGTTTGTCTGTGTCACTGTTTCGTTATTGCACCATTTTCCCTGTGACATTTCATTAAACGCTAACATACGTATGTGTGCGTGTACACGTATGTGAATGCACACTGTGTTGTGCATATGGGTGTGCGGCCAAGAGACAAAGAAGACGAAAGACAAGATGTGGACATGTCTGCTTACATGTCTACAGACTGTTCTAAAATCCACTGGAAAAAAGCACTAATGTTGACACTACAGTGCGGATTTAAAAGCCATGTGCCGTCTATTATCCCTTCAGAAAGACCTCGAGTGTGTGTGTGTGTGTGTGTGTGTGTGTGTGTGTGTGTCTGTGTGTGAGTGAGTGTGTGTGTGTGTGTGTGTGTGTGTGTGCATGCAACTCCAAAGCCTTCAGGGGGACAGACACGCCTTATAAGGCTGTGAAAATGGCAGACACTGGTCATAAAGAGTAGTTAAGAGCGGCAGTACACTCGGGCACAATACAGGAGCATCAGTATTTGTTCTCAGGACTATTGCTGTGAGAGAGAGGGAGTGTGTGTGTGTGTGTGTGTGTGTGTGTGTGTGTGTGTGTGTGTGTGTGTGTGTGCGCGTGTGTGTGTGCGCGTGTGTGTGTGTGTGCCCTTGATCAAAGCAGGCATCTATAGGGAAGTACAACACAGCTGAGCAAACAGATAAATCAAAGTAGCGTCTTTCTCCACACACACATTACAAGTGTCCTTCCATCACAGGTTCACACACACTTATAAACTGACCTACATCTGAGCAGCACAAGTGGATTTATCGCGCAACTTCACACGTTTGAGATGTTTGTGAGTGAAACAATGAATTCTCTTAACCTAGAAGATGATGAAGGTTCACGCCCCTCTGCAGACAGAATTAAATCAGAAATTAAAGTTCTCTCTCTCTTAGCGTGTGCAAAGAGCATGAACGAGAAGATAGAAAAAATCATGGAGGAAGAGGCGCACACAAGCACACACACACACACACACACACACACACACAAATGTTGCTTGCACCAGTGATGGAGGCCTGACATCTCCCTAAAAGTCTGTGTTCGCATGTGAGTGTTTAAAGAATGGGTTAAAAAAGGGGTGTGGCAGGAGGGGGTTCTCATTTGTGCAACAGACGTGCTTTGACTCACTGCGAGACCCCACCCCTCCACAGTGCTGCAGTGGTGCATATCACGTCCTCTCCTCTCCTCTCCTCTCCTCTCTCCTCTCCTCCTCCTCCTCTCCTCTCCTCTTTCCAGATGGCCACATTAACAGTGGGTCTTTTCCACTCGTTCTCTGGCAGACACATGTCATCCCGCATGCCCGCCAAAAAGGCAGTAACTTACCCTCCCTCTCCCACTACACTGTACCCCCCCCTTTTTTTTTCCATTTCTCCTCTTGCAGACTTCCACACTCACCCTTTCCTTTCTTCTATTGCTCTACTTTGCTATAGAAAAGCAAGCCCTGAACTCAATCTTCCCCCTTTTCTCTCCCTATATCCATTCGCCCTCCTTCCTGACATGAGTTATTCTTCTATAGCACACTATTTGGAAAACCATGAGGTCATCATTTGCTCTGCAGATATACAGTACTATGACCCATAATGAAAAGCCTGGCCTACAGCGTGACTGAACTTATCCTGCTGAGTCCACAAACACACACACACAATCCTCTGCTTTGCAGAACCAATCTAATGCATTTATAGCGTCACCCAGTAACTCTAATGGACAGATTGTGTGTGACACAAATGAAGGTCAGTCGCATTAAGGAACAATTTGTTGCTAAGACCTTCCTCTAAGTAACCTGGTATACACATACAGACACTTTCACAGGTGAGACCACAAAGGGTCCCTAAGCGCTGCACCATCCCTCCTGCCCATTACTCCCACGTCCATGACATCCTCATTCAATGAACGATGTAGCGAGCACGACCTGCAGTAAACATTAAAATGTCCTTGGCTGCCGTCTTTGAATGATCACCTGGAGCTGTAGAGAACAAGCAGAGGGCGGACAAGAATTCAGCTATGACTTCAGAGAGGATGTGTTGGCACCAGTGGGTTTGATGAACTGTGCCTCAGCTTTGGTTAAATAATAAGGTGATAACAATGTTCTGGTTAATCCACAAAGACAGAGTTTGGATGAGGCAGAGTCTGGAAAGGTTAAAAGTGATAGGGGAAGAGACGAAAAATCAGAGGAGGAAACAAGGTGGAGAAGGGATGGAGAGAAGAAATGGAGTGTTGAGGAAAGACAGAGAGACAGAGTGAGAGCAGGAGAGGGAGGGGGCACGTGTGCACTGCAATGCAGACACCTTTTGGCGTCAGCAGAAGTGCCAGGCTCCAGCCATGTGTGTGCTTACCAGTGCATCTGCTACAAATCCCTCCTCCTTTCATAGATTAATAAATTCATGCATTAATGCTTTTTAAACTGTTGACATGTCCAGTTAAAGGTGAAAATATGATGCTATAGTGAGCCAATTAACCAATTAATCAATAATCAATATTTGTGATAATGGTTTAAGTCATAAATTATCCACATTTCTTCCAGCCTCTCAAATATGAAGATTTGCTGCTTGTCCTTGTTTGATTATCTTTGGGCTTTGGATAGGTAGTCAGATTAAAAAAGCAATTTGAAGGGTTAGGGTTACACACAACTGATAGCAATACTTTTATTCTCATACACTAAATGACTAATCAATTCTGAAAGGATTAAGATTAAGGATTTCAATCAATATTGATGCAGCTTTATTATGTTCTTTCATCTCGTTCTAGATCCAGTATTGATAACTAGAATATTTCTTGGTGGTGAGAGGAGAGGCATGTAAGCCCTGGCCTGTGCTGTGTAATGACACAGAGACAGAACAGTAACTAATGGGTTGCTATAGGAAACCCGTCATTAGAGGTTGTTTTTCCCTCAAGAGGACAGGTCTTGGAGGGCGATCTAACAGTGGGACATATGGAGCTGTACAGTACGCATGGACAAAAATCCCACATCATCATGAAGCACACTTTATGTGTTGAATGAATCACAGAGTAACATCCACTGATGTATTTGTGCTAGATGATTAATTGTCTGACAACCCTACTAACATCAACTTCTTAGATGTGTGAATAAACTGAATATGCTGCTTTTCTCTGTTTAATATCATTTTAAATTGTATCAATTTGGGTTTATGGTGGTTTGTTGGTTAAATCAATCAATCTTAGGCTGTAATCTAATCAAAAGGCATCGATAAGAATAATCCTTAGCTGTAGCCCTGTTTTATAAACGTGATCTTATACATGCTGCAAATGAACAGATCCAAATCAGTTCAGCCCATTTCACACATTATATCTCCATGGTTACTATATACGTATGTGCACATTTAGATGCAGTGCAAGTTGTTGGGAGTTGTTGTCTTCACCACCATTGAACGTTCAAAGATGAGGTCATATATTAAAGTTGTATTTACGTTACACAGCAAATGCCAATCGATGATCGTGATAGTGGCTTCCAGTGTGTTTTTCCTTCGTCATGTGGGTAAAGCCACCGGTAAAGCAGATAAGATGCAATTAAAAGGCGACTAAAATGAAACGGCCACAATCCTGAATAATATTGGGGATTTCTCAGGGTTTGAACATTGTTGGAAACATTTTGGATAATGGAAGTGCACGAGTCAACAAAATATATTCAGAAAACATAGGTCTAGTCTTTTTTCGACATTTTAAGGAAGAATTGCTACATCTTCACTGAATACAGTCACGTACTGTGTCGTCTCCACTCACCATGTTTATAGGCGTGTTGGTCAGGTCCCTCTCTGTGACCAGTCGGTCCTGGTCAGTGACGTATAGGCCCTTCTGAGCCAGGGCCTGGATGACAGCGTTGTGTCCCAGTAAAGGTTTGACGGCATCGCTTCGGAGGATCAGGCTCCCCGCCCGGCAGTACAGCTCTGCGGACTGGAGCAGGCAGGCCACCGGCGGCTTCAGGTGCTCCTGGTTGTACTGGTCCCTGTAGAAAGGCTCAGCCAGGTCCTCTGGTATGGCATCTGAGAAAAGAGTGAGACACACAACAGGAGAGAGGAGATTCATTTAGTTTCGTCCTCCTGTTCTCTAGCTCCATTGCTGCTAAAAAAAAAGGCAAGCTGGTATTCTTTCTGTATTTTAATTGTCTTTTGTCCCACATTGTAGCTCGGAGCCTCGCCATCAGTGTTCAAAGCTTGTTGCACATGAACATTCTCACACACACACACCATGAAATAATAGTATAGGAAACATGAGGGAAATTGCAGGAGCTACTATAAGACATCTGTTTAGTTTGTGGTGAGCTGTGGCTTTTTAGGCAGAAAGGGAGTTTTCACTGTTACAAAAATAAGCACACAAACGTCACATGTATATTTGTTGATGCTTTTTTATCAATGTAGATCCAAACAGGAGTTCACAAAGCCACAGAGTGTGTGTGTGTGTGTGTGTCTGTCACAAAACATGAAGCACCCTCTAATCCTGTTACCTCAGTAAATCTGATTTAAAAAAATAACTAAACAGAACACACACACACACACACACACACACACACACACACACACACACACACACACACACACACACACACACACACACACAGCTACACTACCAGCAGGACCTAACCACTCTGCTTTCTTTATGTCTTTCTTTCTTTCATCATGTTATTATTAACCACATGTGACACAAAATTAGTCACCGATCCTTTTGTGTGTGTGTGTGTGTGTGTGTGTGTATTCCTGGTGTGTTGGGTCATTTCCTCTCTATACACCTCTGAATCACACTGAGAGAAACTAAGCACACCAGAGGAATCTATCTTAAAGCTACAGCTTGTTTTTGTTCTCCACCTCTCCTTAAAATATCACAACTGTAAAAAGCAAAACAGCTCAACAAAATGAATGACCTAATGAAATCTAATATTTCAAGCCCAGTTCAGACATAAACATCCATTCAATTCTCAGCAGTTAGAAACGTATGTTACGGTCCACAGTCTCTCCATAGAGAAATCATATTGAAAAACTTATTTTTTTAAAGACTATTCAGGGCTTTTCTGAGTTCATGAAAAACTGCCTCGTCAAGCGAAAACCTTCTCCTTTGTGTTGGCCATCAAAGAGGAAACAGACAGGAAGTAGCTGCCACAGGAAGTCCAGGCACGTAGAAGACTGCTCCCCTGGAGACCCCCGGGATCACAGCTCAGCATACACAACCGAACAGTCAGCAGTGCTTATCTCTGCTGCTTTACTGCTCTTTACTAGAAAAACAAATTCAGTTTGTGGTCTAGGTTGACAAGAGACGATTTGGCTTAAGTTTTGGGAGCTGTCATGTCGTCCATCTTTATAAACAGTCCAAGAAGTGAGGAATTGAACTTTACAATCATACCCCAGCTCTGGTATTACAACAAAATCCACATGTTAGAAACTATCTTTCTTTGCATCACCATGACTGGAGTGAAGATTCCTACCAACACACTGTTGCATATAAAACAGAGAAAACCACCATACCAATCACTGCAGAGCTGTTTGTCGATCAAAGCATTGAAAGACTCTTGACTTCAGAGAGAGAAACTGTTTTCATTTTAGCCACTGCACCATTTACGTTCCCTCTTCTACAGCTTGAGATGCAAAGCAGGATTCATTAATTCCATCTTGGCTGGAGAGAGTTCTCCCTTGGCTCTCCTTCCTCACACTTGACTACTGTTGGGGATATTGATTAGCTGAATTATTGCATTTCCAGCCTTCTAAATGCATCTGACCAATGAGCATGAATGAAATGTTCAGCATTGGCACTGGTCACGTCTGTGCTGGGAACTGAACGGCACAGTCCAGCCAGAATCATTGAGGTGGTTTAAGTATTGACAACATGATACAGCGCTTTTTATGTCTGGTACTTTTTACTGACAAGTCCAGAACTAATAAGAGAGTTTCAATAAATGTATCTCATATCACACAATGGTGACCTTTACCCAGACTCTCACCCGATGTGTGCTGGGTTTAGCTCCAGCTCCCCCCCTCATAGGATAAATGGTAAAGAAAGCCCATCAGTCATTTGAAATGCAAATTTAACCATTTGCAATTTGGATCATCAATTAGGATCAATTTGAAATTTGATTAATAATCTAATTAAAAAAATCACAAATTTCGGCTGAACTCCGCTGAGGTGAACTGACCAATAACTGCCAGTTAGTAAAGCCTGACTAATGGATTTTTGGAGGGTTTGATACCAATAATAGGGAGTAAAACAATTCTGGTACTGATAGATTGGCTAATATATATATGGCAATGATTCTTGAGAGGTCGTATTAAACCCTTAAAAACACAAATACAACTATTATACTATTAAGACCGTCTGTAAAAATCTAAAGTGACTTTGTTGGCCCTTGGCAGCCTCTGTGTTTTCAGTTCATGTGAACATGGTACCACCTCAGGACAGAGACAGTGAAGCTGTGCTCTGACATTCATGATACACCCACTCACAAACACAAGTACACATGCACTCTCCCGCTCTTTTTACCTTGCGTACAGTCAACATCTAACAAGTTTATATTTTGGAGGTGTTTTCATTCTTTTTTGCTATAAATAATTTGCCTTTTCAGCTGATGAGAAAATTGTTACATCTGAGCGGCACCAGATTCAAACCATCGGCTGGCCGTCAGAATTAGGCCAAACTAAGCTCAGAGGACTGGCTATGAATTGTGCCACAGATCTCGGCGGTGCTGCAGGGAGTTGAAACTGTGTCAGTGGTTGTGCTAACAGCCAACAGGTCCTGTCTCTCTCACATGTTACTGTATTGCATCTTGCATGTCGCTCCACCATTTCATGCTCTCTGAGTTTGGAGAAAAGAGATCGAGTGCAGCTTTAATTGACTCACAGTGTTGTATCAATGGCTGTGATTCAGAGGTCTCTCATTTGATCTGGCTCTTAAGTTCGTCTGTCAGTGACCGCCGCTCATTGACTCAAAGTGCAGTACATGCAGGAGCAGTTGTTTAAGCATTCATTAGGAGCTAGAGTAAACCACTGGGCTCGGAGCAGGCTGGAATTACTCAGTCTTTATGAGGCAGGCCCCAGGCTGCTTCCAGACCACAGTGGACAGGAGACAGGACTGGGATACATATATGAAGTATAAAGTATAAAGAGAAGACATTATTATAACTGTCAAGAAAAGAAAACTAGAGCAGTCGATAGCTTGTGCTGTATAAGCCATATGTACTTTATACAGAGGTTTACTGGAGAGTAGAATTAAAACATGGTTGATTAATCAATTCATTGACAAACAGAACATTTAAAAGCATCTATGTTGATAATTTATTAATCCTGTTATTAATTTGTAGCTATAATGTTCACTGGTGTCCGAATTCTCAACTAGAAATAATTTCAGCTTTTCTCTGTCTTGTCTAACCGGAAAATACACAAAATGGATTTGAGCTGCTGATTAGAATGTGCCTGGTGGGGGTCTGCAATCTAAGAGTTGTTATCCATCTTAAGCTGTTAAGCTGTGTCACTTTTACCGCAGGCTGATAATCACTCACAGGTCCATTCAGTCAAGTGTAATGTAAAAAATATACAACTCATCCTAATTAGTAGAATGGGAATATAATTCCTTGATTCAAATGTGTTATAGTATGAATTGTATAATCAATAATACAACACATTAATTATTAATAAATGTGAATAATTCGTTTTGTTATAGGCTGTGTGTTTAGGAATATCGCAGTTCCAACGTTGTGTATCGCAATACAAGATTGTTGACATTGGTGCTGAGGTTTCAGAATCCAACTTACTATGAATGTTTGTTTTTGTCACTCAATTTTCGGTAAATTACCAAAATAGTATCCGCTTAACTGAGAAAGTGCTTCCAAGACTTCTATTAGTTATCTGTTGCATCACTGAAGTTACAGCCTAGTGTGTTGATTCGTCATCAAACAGCGAAGACTGACAGAGAAGATGTGTGTTACATAACAGGTCTGTGGCCTGACTTCTGCAGCAGGGGAATAATAAGCATTAGGCAAGCAACAGGTTCAACCACTAATCCTGTGATACAAGCGGTGATGTGGTGGGGTTTGACCTGTGACCTCCATGTAGGGACTCTATCCCTGCAGTAAACAGATGTACACCCAATAAAACAAAACATATATTTTACATTACGTTGATGTATAAAGAAGACGTTTATCACCTTTGGTCCACAGTCCTGGTTGAGGACCAGAGGTGACTGGGCCTTTTCCAGAGGAGATCCCTCTGGCAAAATCCTTCTCCACTTTTAAATCTCTATGAATAACACATTTTTATAGTTTTGCTGTCTCCTGGTTATGATCTTACCGCCTATTTAACTTGTTTCATAATCTGTGCTATATTGCTGTGGGATCTTCAATTTGCTTTTAATTTATTTGTAATGTTTGCCTTTTAACTGTTTCCTGTTGTTGGCCTCGTATTTTTCATTTTTAACTTCTAAATCATCTTGTAACTTTTTTTGAAATGTTCTATATTCAGTTTATTATTATTATGTCTTAACATTTCTGAGTCTGTTGATTTTTCAATCAACTGCTGCTGTTTCAAGGACCAGACAGATTAACTGCTAGCTATAATGAGGGAGGAATATTTAAGTAATTATAAGTACTTTAATTGGAGTCAGGTTGCAGACTGTTGTTTACAAAATGTTCCCACTGGTCCCAACACAGCATCACCGTGTCTGATCATTATCTTAACCCTGTTTTCCACTCATCTGATCCACCAGAGGACAAACAGTGAGAGACCGAGAAGGCGCCACCTACCCGAGCCGAAAGCCTTGGCCACCAGCCACGTCAGGCTGCAGGAGACCTTGGCCCTGGTGAAGTCGTAGTAGTCGAAGCTCTTGATGGCGGGGACGATGAAGGTCCGTCTCATCCCTCTGTCGTCTGCCGCATCTCCCATCTTCTCCTCGGTGTGGGGATCCCTCCGCAGCAGCAGCTGGAGGAGCAGCAGTCAGCCAGAGGATGACATCCCGTCCACAGGAATTCCAATGCACGAAAAAAATTTTTTCCTCTCGCCCTGAGAAGAAAAAAAAAAACTTTGAGCGTGGCTCGATGGAGAGCGCGACGACTCCCGTGTTACATGAGCTCCACCATCCTCGGGTTTTCTGCCCTAGTGTTGTAGTTCGATCCCGGATCACTGACAGCACGACGCAGCTGATCAGAAGCAGCCTTCCTGAAGATTGCCTCCATTCCCTGGGTTTATTCTCCTCGACATAACGGAGCGGCTGTGCGCCAGAGGAGGGTTTCAATCCCACCACACCGCAGCACCGCTTCACACGCACAACATAAAGATCCTGCTTGTGTCCATGTTGTTCCTCCTTCTCTTTTCTAACTGTTTCTCTCCCTCCCTCCCTCTCTCTCCTTCTCTTCTACGCGTTGTCTTCTCTGCGCTTTTCCTGCCGCACTGACCGGAGGATGGGGCGCACTGCGCATGCGTAAAACACCCACCTCGTCTATTCATTCTGATAGGAGTTAACCACAGTGGATATAAATAAAATGTGGAGTTGACTGGATGGAGCACACATCTATAGTTTGAATCTTTTTACTTTGCTTTGATTCAAAGGAACATCGAGCCGATTTGTACTATACCACTGTCCGTTAAAAATACATCTCCATCACACACAAATATGATCAATATTGTTAAATTAATCCCACATTTATAAATAAAATGTATGCCCTTACAAAGCAATGGGGAAAAACTGGTTATATTGAGTTTTAGATTTCATTTTTTTGTGAGATTTTAAATTGATGGATTCAGTTACTTGGTTATTTAGGATCAACATACATAGCTGTTTCTGGTAGATATTTATTTTACAAGTTTCAGCATTTCATTAGGTATGAAACCAGCCTAAAATTGGTTTAGCATTGGCCACTGCATACTGTCATCTCATAGGTAGGCCCCTTTAACATTGAAATGCTACAAGAGAGTGCAATATTTCTGTAAATATAGTTAATTTTGGATGGATACTGTTTATTTTAACTTTATTTCAGAGGTTCTCTAAGTCGGGTCCAACTTTTCAAATGTGGCAGCGTGGTCGAGTTTGTCTATTTTGATTTCAAACTTGATGATACTCAGTAGAGCACACGCCTCTGCCAACAGTCCCCTTTAATTCAATCAAGTTGTACACACTTATGGTTATCTATTCCCTAAATGTGCATGTTTTTTCAGTAAGATACATTTTTCCTTGTAAATCAGTGAAAATAAACACCCCATCTCCCAATGTTAAAGAAAGAGACGACAAATTCTAGATTCACACAAAACATTTTATCGGTTCTTTCCTCCATCGAGTTTCTTGATAATCCATCCAGTTGTTTTGTGTCATCTCCAAAAACAAACCAACATAGAAACCAACCAACCAACAGTCAGGGGTGAACATGGGCGGTGCCTTTGCTCACACAGCTGAGCCACATTTGTCATGATTGAGGTCAAAGTTAGAAACCCTGAGTACAACTTCAAGATGGGCATCGCTAAGCCTGGACCTTGTACATGCTCAAGTTGTTCTGTAAGTAGAGTTAAACTTGGATGAACCAGGTGAATCAAGCCATACAAACAGAGACTAGAGCGAGTTGCTAACCTGGATGCTTTAAAGATAAAGATTTACATGGTTCACAACATGTTGTATCAAGAATGTATGTATGTATTAAGAATAATTCAGAGAAAACTATACAGTGGCTTCCTTGTTTCTAGTAAAAATGCAGCACCTAAAATTTAAAAAAATTAGTTTTTTGCCACAGTGCTCAGATTATTAATCCAGCATAATTTTGCTGAAAAAACCTGTTGAGCCACACTTTATATATCATGTAGCTACACAATAAGATTTGAACCCCAAAGTCCATCAGTCCCCTTATGAAACAAAACTTTAGTTCTCTAGACCTGAATTTGTATTAGTAACTGCACCAAATTTATTTGAATTGCACACACTCACTACTATCAGTAAATATGTTTTGCACCAAGATCCTTGAATCTGTTAACACAAATGCAAAAAAAAATCATGCCCCCTGATCCAGATCCACACCAAAATCCTGGGCTCATGCTCCACAGAAAGTCATGGAAATCGTCTGAGTAGCTTTAGTTTTATACTTCTAACAAACACAGATGAAAACATAACCTCCTTGGTAATAAAGTTAAATTTACTTTAAATGATTGTTGACCTAAACCATTGTTTGATTGAAATATATTATTTTTATTCCTTATGAAATATTTTCCAATGTGAATACCGATGCAGAGAAGAATTTTGATATTTCTTCCACCAATTAATGAAACCCAAATTAGCAACAACTGTATTTGAAAGGATTGAAGAGAAAACAACAACATTTATGAATCAACATGTACATCCCATCAACAGCCTGGAGAACCTTTAGAACCTTTAGATTTCACTCACACAGACAGGACAATACAAGCAAAAAAAAAATCCCATAAAAAACCAAAAGGCATTAATAAAGCATCTGTCAGTTAAAAGTGTAAAAGAGAGCTGATATTTACAGTAAAACAAGAGCTGAAGAAGATGGCAACTAATAAAATCCTTTCATCCATCAAAAACAAACTGTAAGACAAATGTGGCTAAAGGCTGTGGTACAAATCATTCAATCATTTGTTGGCAACCAGCAGATTTTGTTGACAGCCTGCTGCTTGCTGCTGTTGTCCTCTGCAACAACAAGTGTTACCACACGAGGAATAAAGATAGTCCAAATGAGATCTGTGAAAATCTGTTAAATTTGGAAAGTATTTGTTGAAATATATCGTCATACAACATATAGAATGTCTTAAAAATCCAGCTAGTATTCACTCTCTTGTGGCTTTCTGACAACACAGCAATGATGCTGTTGGATGTCACTGCACTAATGAAGGACGATAAGGAGCCACGAGGAAAGTGAAACAACACTGCACCCTAGTGTCTATGTTGGGTTTATACAGCTGAAGAGGTCAGGAAGTGCATGTCATACATCAGTCAGTAGATGGCGCTCCACAGCTAAACTTGAATCTAAAAGGTCTCAGTATACCTTATCTGGATATCTTTATAAAGAAACAGTCTGCAGTGAATGTCTTATAGTGTTTTTTTTAAAGTTTTTTTCCATGTGAGTTTATTGCTTCTTCTCAGAATAAATTGTATCATCCTTGACTGCATCTCCACAGTGATCCACAGTCATTTGTGAGTCATTACCAATCACTATGTAATTAGCATTCTCAATATGGATGCTTGATGGTTGTTGCCACCTATCACCGCCATCACCAACATCCTGTTGACCAAGAAGAAGCTTTTGTTTCATTAAAAGACTCAGGTTATCTCGCTCCAGTGACTGTGCTTCTTTACACTGTTGGATCAGCTGCTTTTGATACTGATTTATTCGCTTCAGTTCTTCCTGTCTCTCCATCTCACTTTTCATTCTCTGCCCCTCTTCCCAGATTTTCTTTTGTTTTTTAACGTTTACTTGACACAACGACCTTTTCACTTTTTTCTCAAAGTTCCTGTTCTCCTCTAACGGAATTAATGTGCTGAGAACCATGGGCATGCTCCGTCTCGGCATGCTGTTCTCCCGTGGTAGCAGAGGGATAACCGTGTTGTGCTTGTGTTTGTTGTTTATGGAGTTGATCAGGGCTGTCTCTGTCTCCATCTCCAACATGCGAGTGTTGAAGTTGCGGGTGAGCAACAGGAGGGTGAAGGCTGAGTTGTTGATAGCATCCTCCACGCACCTCAGGGTGCTCTTTCCAGGGATGGCAAAGTCCCCTGAGAAAGTCGCACCTTCGCAGCCAGAGAACATTTCCATTTGTTCCTTCATACTCTCGGCCACGTCTGTGTCCTCTGGTGAATGCAGGATAACGAATGCATAAAATATTGCCTCCTCCTTGTCTGCAGCTTCACTTTTATGCATGTCATCTAGAACAGGTACCTTGGGGACAAGAGTGTTCGCTGTAGTAGGAGGTTCAAAGTTTGGTATACTGCTTGGTTTGGTGGTTTGGTTTTGAGCGAGAATCTTAATGTCCAACTTCCTGCAATGTTCTCCGAGTGCTGTGTGCCTCTTTGAGTCTATCTTTGTTTCAAGCGGAGCAGGTTCATTTGATTTAGGCTCCTCAGATGAGTGAGACTGCCCAGGAGCAAGGACCAAAGTGTTCAATTTGGGTTGATCGGTTGCTTCTGAGGATATTTTGACCTCTTCAAACAAGGCTGTTGGAGGAATACTAATTTCTAGATGAGTAGGGTATGAGGGCATTGAGGAGCTCGCCTCCAGGGGGCTGGCAAGACTGTAACCTCTCTCTGACCAATTCGTAACTTTTAAGGTTTCATCCAGGCTTCTTTGAGGATCACGCAAAGACCCTGACTTGAGGTCTCTTAAAGAGCACATCCACTCTTCAAACTGAGGCCCACAGACAAATTTAGCTTCCTCTCTGAGTTTATCATATTCCAGATCCTCACAACTGCTTGTTTTTTGGCTGTCAACAGAAACAGCTCTCTGATAGGCCAGATTCCTCAGGTTTGGATCGCACAGTCTCCGCTCCGACAAAACCCTAAAAATTCGAGCCAACACGGCCAAAGTTTCTCCTGTAAACTCTTGAAAATCACCACAGTAATCCCTAAAATCTTCTAATTTACCTCCACTCATTCTCCACCTTTCAGCCAGATGTTTGGTGAGGCCATTGTCCTTCAGCATCTGGAGTTTGTTCAGGACCTGTTGCTCTCTCTGGAGGATGATCAGACACAAGATGTGTATGACATCATCTTCAGGAGACTCGCCCAGCTGAATAGTCAAGCTCAGCAGTCGCTCCGTAGGCTCTTTAAGTAATATGTCGAAGACATCTCTCAGTCCCGTCCCCTCACTTTCTTGTCCCTTGTGACTCATTTCAATTTTTTCGAGCTGCTCACCTCCAGAGTTTAACAGAACGCGTCAGGATCACATGTGCTTTTCCAACTTCGTCTCCTTCATTACTTCAGAAATGTAGGAGAGCTGCACCATTTTGAGGAGATTCTTGTATCTTTAAAGAAATGAAAAGAACAAGCCTCAGAAATGGTACAGTCTTAACATGAATGTAACATTTTCGAGTGAGTTTGTATAAGTAGGTCAAATAAGATTACATAAGTCAACATGTTTTATTTTTTCATTTCAACCTTTGATACAGCAATTTAAAGACAATCTGACAGTTCCTCACCTGCATTGAGTTCCAGGTGCCATGGCCATGAACTTTGTCTGTGTGTTTCCAACTTGAATAAGGAAGTCACTCAGATAATCTCTATTCCAGCTCAGTTCAACCGATAGAAAAGTCTTTTCTGTCAACAGGAAGCTCTGGGTCCGCACTTGCGATCCAGCTGTCTCCACCCCACTCTGTTCGGTTAGTCTTGTCAAACTTTTGGAGTCAAGTTGATCAGAAGACGTACCTGCAGCAGTTGTAGGCCTCTATCAGGTGGAAGCAGGGCAGAACACGAACACAATGATGATGTCACAGGTTGTTAAGTATGGGAAGGCATGAGGGACAAAAGACAAAAGCAGGAAGAGGAATGAATATATGAAAAAAAAAAGCACAATTCTCCACTTCAACTGTGCAACCCTTGCTCGAAGCTATTACTTATGCCAGAGGTGGAGGAAGAAATATTTTACTTTGATAAAAGCACAAATACATTGATACAAATGTATGCAAGTAAAAGCAAAGGTACCACATTAACCTTTCTACTAAAGTAAACGAATTTGCTTTTAAATATATTTAAATATAGTTTAAGGCAAAAAATTGGATCAATGGACCAATTCCCCTCTTGTTATTGATAACTTTATTAGATAGATAGATAGATAGATAGATAGTAGAAATGTACAGGTATTTGTATTTTGTAAAAGTGAAATTGACCAAGAAATAAATCTACTTAGGCAAAGTACAGTAACAAAGTAAATGCACTTTGTTTTATAACATTGCTGCCTAATGCAAACATTCAGAGCCATACGTTGTACTATGTCAGACTAAATCAACTTTTACATGTTCAAATCTCTTACAACATTCTAAATCTATTGAAAAAATAAATAGCTTGTGATTAGTGTAGAAGTCTTTCAGCTCCTTGTGCACAATAGGCGCCGAAGAGAGAGGAATTCTGGCTTTTCCCCCTCTCTGCTGAGAGGCTAGTGTATTTTTATCCACGGAGGAAACCTCTAACCCTGTATTTACCAGGGGTGGGGTCACACCAGGCAGAGTGCAAGCCAAGATCATATCGTTCAATGCTGAGGCTGACAGAGAGCCTTGCTGTACTTAATGCTGAGCACAGTGCGATATGTTTACTGTATGACCACTTCTAAGAGATTACAGTAACTCTATAGGAAGTGTGGTTTCTGTGCCTGCCTAGAAATATGGCTATTGTGAGACTGGTATGTATGTTTCTTTTACGGAATAAAGTGTCACCATTCAGCTGAGTTATAAAGCACATGCCACCAAGGCCATGGCTCTGTTGTTATAAGCATAAGCCCATTCATGGCCGACAGCCGAGCGCACCAAGCCAACTGTTGGGCCTATATATACAAAAATCATTAGAGGGCACAGAGAGGGTCAGGAAAGGGGGAGGGCAGTTTTCTTTTTGCTAAAGAGAAGATGAATTACATTTCCTAGGAGAGCAGGGGGGTTGTTTTTCTTTTACTCTAAACTAATATCTTATTTTGCTCTTCCCTTCGTACAGGCCTAATTGATATCTATAAAAATATATTCTTTCTGACCAGAGATTGGGTTCAATAGAGTTTCATCAGAATCCACTCCCAAATCTGCTGGCTAAATCTGATTCCATTTTAATCCGTTTTGGTTATTTCTTAGTTTTAAAAAAATTGGTTTTATCTTTATCATTTTCATCCAAACCATTAAGATTCAAGTGGCTTTCACCTTTTCTCACTGCTCTGTGACATTCATTTACCCACTTCTGATATTTTTCCTTTATGCTGAAATTGGGACAGGGCTTGCTCTTCTCTTGGGGGAGGGTACAGCTGCATAAGTAAAAAAAAAAAAAAACTCATTGGAAATAATATGAATTCTACTTTATCTTTCCACAAATATCAACCAAATAAATCACCAATGTGGCTTGAAAGGTAAATTGGTTGTTGTAATGCTACAGGTAGAAATACATCTGTGTAGATAGGCTGAGAATAAAAACATCCACGCTTCTAAACATACCAAAAGTGTGAAGATGTTATTTTAAAATTATGGACAATAGTTAAATATTAAAATGAGGGATTTTTTGCTTTTCATAATATTTGAATTGTGTGTATTGGCTTTTTTACCAGTACAAAAATTCCAATACATTAATTTCACAGTGATCGACATTATCTTTGAGATGCTGTTGATAGGGTGTGTTCTGGTTGAAATGCACATAAATTCTATAAACTCTCTCACCCCGCGTATGCACTTGTATACCTCTTTTCCCCACACACACTCATCCAGAAAGATGAAAGCACAAAAAAAGCAACACACACATCCCCTCAGCCTTTAGGATCATTCTGAGTCAGTTATGTAACATAGCGCCAAACGTCCATCTTTATTGAGGTCAGTTCTTATAACGAGACACGCGCTCTCCGAGCAGCTGGGTTAGTCAGCCTGGCGGTAAATTTGTCTTCACCTTCGGGCAAAAATATGTAGTAACAGGCTTTGTCAGTTCTGCAGATCGTGGCATCGCACAGCTTCAGTCCTGGTGTTTGGAGAAAAATGCATTCTTGTATTTTTGAGTTTATATTGCGCTGTTTCAACACAAAAACATGCAACTCTAGCCTTGTATGGTTTATAACGATTATGTAAAATGCACAGATGCGTGTGTGTGAGTGTGTGTGTCCGTGTGTCCGTGTGTGTCCGTGGTTTCTGGCCGTGGGAGAGAGCCCTGAGGGAGACACAGAGGGGTCACATATAAGAGGCTTTAGGGCAGACAAGTGAAAAGGAGGCCCTTTCTTGGACAGAGACTACGGATTAGGATGAAAGACATACGAGTGGGGGATGCTCTCTCTTTTTTATCTGTCTCACCCGCTCGCCGCAACGCTCTCACACATTCTGTATCATCTCTATTCAAAATGAGCAACATATAAAGAGAGAGATACAAAGACAGACTCAGACGCACATACAGAGAGAGGGAGCTAGATAAGAAAGTGAGATAGTGGCAGAGCAAAAGACGACCCGAGACCTTGACAGATCGATAGCCTCTTTAGAATTCAGTTTGTGAGAGGCCGAGAGAGGCCACGCATCACCCTGCTCCTTTCCCAGCCACTTCATTCGTCACACATGCTAAGAGAATTTAACACACTCACTTCTGGCAGACAAATATATGCTCCACACACATGTACATGTGAAGGCATACAGACATACAAGACCATGCACTCATTCAGTTGGGAGTCCACGCCCACGGTTTGGCCTCTATTGAAACACTGAATGAAACACCTGCGCTGCAGCCACAACTGCACTTTGCAGAGAAGTTTAGCATTTTCTTGTAGCCTCTGCAGCATTGCTGATGAAACTGCATATATAGTGTTAACATCCTGCACAACCCTGCACTTTGTTTAGATAGATATTATGCATGGATGGTTGCAGCTTTAGATAGCCTATATACATTCAGACAAACTCAGCCCATATGCGTGTGCTGTGTATCAAAGCACAAATAACCCAGGCTCTCACACACTGAGGCTAGTTTGTGTTGTTGACAAAGCGAGCAAACAGATTTGAGTTAATGTGACACTTAACTAGCATTAATTCAGGAGCAAAGGTAAATGAAGCAGGCCTGCGGACACAACAGGGGAGGGCAGTGGGGATGGGAAGACGTGTGTACTGTACCACACTGGACTATGCTTGGGTGAGCATGTAGGCCATGCCAACAACAATGCATAATACAGCCTCTGGTGATGGGGGGATGGATACACACACACACACACACAACACCCCCACTTCACCTCACATATACACACACATACACTTGCATAAACACACGCAAACTCACGCATGCACAGACATTGATGGTGATGGGGCATGGAGCAGTTTATGCTCATATCAAGAGAAAGTCTTTGATCAGTGTGACAGGAAGGGCACTCGCCCCAAAGGAATTAGCTAACTCTTGCCTTGCAAAAAGCACATCCACAATAAATCAGGCATGTTTGCATTTGCCACAGAGGGGCGAGAATGTCTGATATTTAGCTTCATTAATATGCTAAATGTATGAATAAGATTTGTTCCAGTTCAATGTCCAGAATAGCATGTCCAGAATGGCATGATAATCATAAAAAGTGGAATGCGCAGAAAATTCAGATTGCATGTATAATCCTCTCAGTTTAATAGGTTGTTAATCTCCACAAGTAATTTACATATGGCTTTTAAATTAGCAAAACCACCAGTTTTAGTTTACTTTAAATTACACAGTTTCTTACATATTGAGGACTTGGAAACAGATTTATGGTTTTTAAGTTATAGCACTATATAGTATGTCACAGATACTTTGAGTTAAATGGTTTAAGTTGCTATTTTCGAAACCATCTGCAGTTTTCCTTGAAACTCTTCAGGCTGTAACATTAATTTATTTTCTTATATTTTATACATAACATAAACATTTCCTGTGAGTCAAATGAGAAAATAATACCAATTTTATATTTGTCTGTTAAATGTAATGTTATAGCCATGTAGCTGGTGAGCTATAGCTCACCTTAACATAAAAACTGGAAATGGGAGAAAGAGCTAGCCTACTGTCTGAGGAAATAGAGTTATTCATATTGTAATGCCCCATAAAAAAAATCTGGGATTCCAGTTTGATAGTTGAAATTTACTTGATGAATGTAAGTTGGGGCTAATTTTGGTCAGTGAGAAAGGTTATAAAAGGTTTTTAGAAATCCTGCACACATTCAGACATATGTAAAGACCATGGAGCAGCAGAGGAGTGAATTGAAGGGGATAAGAGAAAAGAGGAAAGGAATTAAAACCTCCAACAAAACTAAAAGAATAAATGGACCCAATCTGGCTGCACTTGGTGTTAGAATGGATGCCCATCCAAAGGCACATGCCCAATCCCCCATGTCACTTTTGTCCGTCTCCAAACCCTGCGGATGCTTCACTTGTATAGCAGATGCACATAACCAAAGGATGTGAGGCATGAAAGCAATGGGAAATTCATTACATATCCCTACCCCCCTCCGCTCCCCATAATCACCACAATTAGCAGACATCTGCAGTGACTCCAAAGCTGGGAGTGCATTCAGGCAATCAGAGTGGCTTCACCGACAGCACTGACTTCAACCCCCTCTGTGATGGGCCTCATCCTGAAGGGAAGCATTCCATTAGAAACTCATTGATTAATTGAGATGGAGAATTCGCTCCTGGCATCGAGCAAGAATGAAACCCAACAGGAGGCATCCATGATGGCAGGATTGTACGCTGGGTTTGTGGAGGTGGCCCTGAGTTGGCGGGACCGTGCCATACTGTTGATTGTTGTGAGATAAGGCGCTCAAACTGTGGTTCGCAATTAGCTATATGAGAACAGTTAACCACGACAGCTATATAAAGATTTTCTGACCCATCAAGTAAACAAACCCTGCATGTGTCCAATGATAATCAGAGCCACTTGCGTTTAGACATAAAAAAAAAAAGATTGAACACTGTTGTCATATTGCCTGTTCACTTTTGGAAGCAGTTCATATCTGAATTTCCAGTCACCCAAATCACTTAAGCATGTATGCTGGACAGATGCATGTTTATCTTGAGTTTAAAGTGCCTATAAGTTTCAGAGACTACAACTTGAAAGAAATTGTTTGGCATCTTGGGCAACATGTTTATTTGCTTGCTTGATGAAAGCGAGTAGTAAAATACGGGCCGTAAATCACAGCCTGCAGCTGTTAGCTTAGCTTAGCATGAAGCCTGGAAATGGGGGAAGTGTCTCACTGTTCTTTTAAAAATAATGTTTCTGACTGGATGATTTTCAAAAGTGTTGAGTGGCCCATACTGTATGTACTCCATCTGTAGAGGATGACAGCATGTTAGGCAGCTCATTACTGAAGCAGTTGGAGATGTCACTCTTAGTAGGCACAGTATGGCACAGCCCTGATTTTAAGCCTCAACTTAATACGTTGTCATGGAAATTGACAGTTGCACATCAGACACTTTCCATTTTTGTCAGGTCCAGGGTTGGCTTGTTTCTAGATCATGCTCACATGTTTGCAGAAATAAATAGCACATAGGCCTCATCAACAACATTTTATCTTTTCATCACTATTGAGAGCCATAAACACAGGTCTGGATTCATCAGATTGATTTTAAGAAGATTTTATGAGTGATGTCAGTTAACTATATCTTTTACCATTTACTACTTTTTGAAGTTTGTTGATAAATCATTCACTAATGCTTCACAGATCATTAACAATAATGGTTTTTAGGTTCCATCATTCAGTCGCTCAAACAATATACTCAAAATAATCCATTATAAATGGCAGAAGAATCAAAACTGGAAAAATGACTTGTGTCATTGCATCACTTCCACTATACTGTGACCATTGTACAAGAACTGTTTCAGTGAATCCAGTGTAAAGTAAGTAGCCTGCTTCAGAGTGACGCAGTTACTAGTCAGCCACTAATAGGATGGAATGTACTTTTAATGTTGTTGTAAGCCTGGGATTATACTTTTTTTTTTTTTTAAACTAATAAAAAAAATTCTAGGAATCTTCTAAATATTACTGTCCAGTTTCCGGGTAATGTTCCATAACATAAGTGGTGATTTGTTTTTATTTGCACTGAAATAAAAATTCATAAAACCCAGATAATGAAAAAAAAGACATAATAAATGTGTAGGAGATGTGAGGAATCCATGGGGTTCTACAATGGATCTCTATTCTCTTTGGGGGGAAAAACAATGAAAGCAATAGAAAGTAATAATAACACTGATAAATATCAAAAATAATACTAATGGGTAAAGCAGCCACAGGGATATTTCACAGCCTGGTAACTTAATTCTTATAACAGTTTTATTAACCATCGGAAAGTTACATCTTAAAGACTTCTTATGAAAAGGACTTTATCAGGAAGTAGCTCCATTTTGTTAAACCCATAGAGGACCATATGACCCTCCAATTAAAAAGAAACCATGAATTGCAGTGAATATGGAATTATAGGGTTTTCACATGATAGCAGTCACATACACACCCACACGGTTAGATTTGTGAAAGGGCTGTGATTGAAACTGCAGCTAAATTAAGAGGAAAGAGAGATTAGAAGCTTAAAGGAAATCAAGCCAAGGCTGGTGCTCTCAATTGGATGTTTGGAATTGGACTGAATACTGAATAAATCTAGGTGCTATACTTCTGAGAGCATCATTCCCACCAGTTATGCAAATGAGCCATCAAATTCACACAATAATCAGATGATGTGCCGCTTTGTTGAGATTTGAGTGTGCTATTTTATCGGCCTGGCTGAGACAAGAGCAGAGAGCCTTCCAAAAAAAGAACTAATTTGTGGTCGATGGCCTCTTGACAGTCATAAAATTGTAGAGTCACAATGAAATGGGTGTGATCCTCCACTTGGTGCTTCCTTCCTTCCAGTCCACGGGGTCTGGGCCTAATAAAGGCCTGTGTGGTGCAGCGCAGACAGACCGCCTTTCTGCTGTGTGCAGAAATGTGTTCAATCACCATGGCTACTGGTCAGAGAAGAGCCCCCGCTGTGGTTATTAGGATTGCTCCGTCTGCTCACACACCAGCTCATGTATGCAGGTTAACAACCCACAGTCTGTATCATGGATGAGAATCATTTTATGTATGTGTCTGTGCCAGAGGCCCATAGGTCAAGGGTGATTTAGCATCATAATGACCCATATACAGAGGGAGTGGTGGAGTATTTTAATGCAAAGCATCATCCCTGGAAGATGCCTATAAAAATGGACCGCCACGGACTCTGCTGCCTCCCAACAGTAGCACTGATGTGAGAAGGGGAACATGAGAAAGCTTTGAGCAGTATTGATTCAGCTGAGTACTCTCTGAGCTAGTACCAGAGGATCTGAAGAGAGAATTATCCATGCACCATTTCCTCCTCTGCTCCTGTGTGGAAAATTCTGCAGTTACAGCCCTCTCGTAGCCTACATACAGCAGTAACACACACACTCTCGGGATCCCATACACACACACATGCTTGGACGAATACACACAAACACACAAAACACACGCACAGACTTTCCTGAGCAGTGATGTTGCAATAATAATGTTTGATTATTTATAGTTGACCTCTTCCATCTGGTTAGTCCATCACATTGTATTTTGCCAAATTAATCTTTTAAAAAATGGCATACATATAAATAATTGTTTTACTGGTGTAAATGTCAGGACTCATCTATATTCTACATCATTTTTTAGTGCCGGACATTTTAGTCGTTATGGGGATATTACAGTGATCCCAGAGCCTATATTAAGTCCTCTGAGGTCATTATAATCACATCCACAGACAGATTCAACATAAGTGCTCCATTTTGGTCCATATGAAGAGATTATTGGAAGCCATAACTGTGTAGTGGATAAGTCCACCAATGAGATGTGGATTTCTCAGACATAGGGCATTGTCTGCATGTGCCGCTTTGCCCTATCCTCCTCCAACTCCCCACCCGGATTCTCCTGAATAATGCAACAACAGGCCGCCTCCCCCCACCCCCGCTGCAAGGGGCGTCCAATGGCAGAGGCGCGTCTCATCAAGCTATCTCCTCTGAGCCAATCCTGGTCATCCCGGTGATCCCTGTAAACCGGATGCCCTCCCTCCTGCCTCCTCAAACGGACGTAATCTGTGGATCGGGTAGGCATTCGTTCATAGTCGGTGTGGAGTTGGTGTCGGATGGAGGTGATGAGAGTGAAAACATCCTCTGTGGCAGAGCTGAAGAGATGGCATCAGTGAATCCTCCCTCAGTTGTACAAGGAACAATTTGTGAGTATGCATCATGTAAAATGCAAAAACTATAAACTAAAGTAGAGAGGCATGCTTTTTGTTTAATCCTGTCGAATATGTGCAAATTAGCGCTTTAATTAGATCAAAGACAACCATGCTTCTTTAATATATTCATCTATTTTAAAAAAAAGGATGGTTATTCTGCTGAATATGTTGAAGGAGTGAACGTGAAACTCTGATAATGTGTGATGGGGTCGGGGCTGGCGCTCGGCACAATCAGGCGGTTTACACGTCTCTAAAATCAGCTCGTGTGAATTTGCTCAACATGCCAGCAGATGATTAAAGCGATAGTTTCGTAAAGACATCCGTCTGACTCGAGGCAAAGCGTGACTCTCGATCGCGTATGTGCATGACGAATCCTTTTTTACGCACACTTCAACTTTTAAACCGCATGTGCTAGACGCGTCGATGGTACACGGTGTACTAAAGAAAATGCTGTTTTCGTTGCTTTGGAAAGTTTTAGCGATGTGCGCGTAAAGCAGCCAGTGGCAGCCCCGCCGGGATCATGGCTGGAGTCGACTCATCAATATAACTTTGATTCATTTCACTCATCAGTCTCCTGCTCCTGTTGGGCCTGGAAGTCGGTGAGCGCTGATAAATGGTGGCTATTATTTTTCAGCAGAACAATGCGCCCCGGCTTTGTGAGGACCATCTGTCATTGTATCGACATTACAGCAGCAGTCCCCTCCTGCCTCCCTCTCCTAAAAAAAAGAGTCCGTGTGACACACCTGAAGAGCAGAAAACAGACAGCGATCATTCAGAGCCGCCACCCGTCTCTCACCGAGCCGTGACTCATGATCCCTCACTGTGGATGGGTGCGTAACGTGGCCACAGAACAAATAAGACCAGACACTGGATCAGACTGGTGCAGCTGAGATATTTCACGTTGAACTACTGTGCATCATTATCCATGTGAGGTTTTTTTTTAAACGCAGAGAGAAATTGCATCAGTGCGCAGACTACACGCACATGGATTTGCGCACATATTCATGGAAACTGTCTTTGTGCATCTGAGTGACTCCCAGAATTTGGGCCTGTAGCACATGGCCAAAAAAAAAACCCCAGCCAGACTGCCATTTTCAGGGTGGGTACTTTTGAGTTGATGCACACTGACCAAATGAACGTACTTTATCATGAGCGTCACACACTCACCTCAGTGGCCAAACGTGGCACTTCACTCCTGACCCTGCAGGTAGTTTAAATGCAGCTGAGACAGGATTTTTTTAAAGAGACTTTAGAAACTGCGTGCTTGGTCTCCCAGCTTTCAGTGCCAAGCACTAATATGCCTTAAGGTTAATGAGGCACTCTCCATAAATTCTTCTGCCATCTGGATATCGTAGGTCTAGACGCTTAGTGCAGCACTACATTTTACTGGCTATGGATTGAACACACTGTGCTTTAATGAAAAATACAAATGCATAGACTTTAAGGCGAAAGCGACGATTTACAGACTGCTGACAGGTTATTGGAGTTCAGTCTCTTTTACATAAAAATCTTTCAAGAGTTTTCTCAATATATAGCTGTGTGCATGGTGACTGAACAGTACTGATGGGTGCTGATGTGATCAGCTGCGATAGCCTCACTTCCGTCCCTCTCAGGGCCGAGTTACACATAATTCACTTTGGCTTTGTCCCTCATGAGGAGCAGAAGCAGCAATCGCCTTCTTCACAGCAGCAAAGAGCAGCGAATGTTCAAGTGCATATCTGTTTAATTCAGTTTCGAGTAGCTCCCAGAGAGTATCAGGGTGGGGATTGAGTGAATGGAGCAAAAGCCACTGTCTTCCTGCCATAACGATAATGTGGGCAGAGGGGTGGTTGGATGCTGGCTTATCTCATCTCCTGCTGAAGCTATGATCATCATTCCTGCGTAGCTCATTATCACATGTGGATGGGTTTCATCAGCTTGCACCCTGCAATTACGCCGAGAAGCAACCTGCTATCACAGCGGAGAGGCTCTCAACCGCATGATCGCAGTTGTTCCTCCACAGTTGCACAGCATCTCTCTCAATTCCAATGAAAAAATCATGTATCTGTAGTTTTTCTTTTGTTAGTCAGTGAGAATGCAAGACTGTTAGCATCAGGGAGTCCCAGCTCGCCGTCACATGACTCCCAGCAGTCCTGTCCCTGCTGCCATTAAAGCACTGAACACACAGATCCGCAGGAAGAAAAAAGCTTCTACACTCACTTCCTCCTCTCTTCAGTCATTCAAACACAATGTGCAAAGTTATTTTATTACTTCTTTTTTAGCCATCTGGAAAACATAAAAAAGCGTAGATTCTCAGTGGATCATGAACTTACAAGAGAAAAGTTGGGTCTAATATTTGTGTATTTTTTATCTTTTTCCCACATTAATGTTAAATCTTACAGCAGCTGTTCAGACTCATGTTTTTCAGGTAAATTACCTTACGATTTTAATGTTTGAATGAGTTCATAGCAGCATCAACCTGTGTCCATATGTGTGTTTGTGCTCCTCTGTGTGCACCCTTGCAGTTTTGGGTTAAATGGAAAGGTTAGGTAATGGAGACCCCTGTCCCCCCGCCTCAGGCATCGCAACATACTGCCTATCTAGATGAGTGGATGACCTCTGACTTCTTGTCTAGCCAAGGGCTCAGGTCCGCTTGGGTCAGGCCAGGTGGCTTTCAAGAGCCCACTGGACTGTTCAGGAGCACATGGCATTTGAACTCTTTCCACTTTTAACGTTCTCTTTTTGGTCAATTAAGAAACTCTTGAGTGTGATTGTGTGTGTGTGTGTGTGTGTCTTTGTCTCTGTGTGTGTGTGTGTGTGTGTGTGTGTGTGTGTGTTAGCGTGCGTTATCTGTGTTAGAGATAAATTTCAGGATTATGGAACAGTGATTAAAGGTGAGGGAAACTTGTTAAAACCTGTTAAACTCCAAACAGCTGCTCTCTGAAATATTCTGATTTCAGCCGTGATGAAGTCAGACACTTTTCTGGCGAATCAAAAGCTCCTTTTAACGCAGAGCTGACTCTTACATTTAGAAACCTCCACAGATCCTCGATGTGAGACATAACAGATTTGACTTGTCAAAACTAGATCTGGCCATCAGACTTCACTCTCAGCTCATCTGTGAGATGGTGCAGCTGTGGTGCGGCCGCTTTTATCGTGACGCGTGGTAGCTGTAAGACAAAAAAAACCCCATTTCATTTGTCCCAATCTTGTCACAGCTGAGAAAAACAGCCTGTCTCAATTCTGTCGCAACATGCTCGCCATTGTATCACAGAGATACAATACACGGCAAGAAAGTCCCCATGGAAATTTTGGAATCTTTCCCATTGTTCCTAAAGGAAAGGGGGCTTTCATATGGAAGTGGGGAATGCCAGGAAATGACAGGCATTCTTTGTGGACTGTTGAAAATAAACTTGTGGGTCCTCGCTCCTTTCTCGACAGCTAAGCAAAAACTAGACATAAGAAGAGAGGATTATGGTCTTAACGTTCCCACAATGGCGATTTCAGTTTCTTATGTTGCCTGCTGCAATTTGTCCCGAAAGTATATTTTCTTTTTCAGTGTACTGGAGACATTCCATCTGAGTTTCAGCTGAAGAGCTTTTGTCGAGGTGCCTTTTCACTCTTTTTCTCAGCAGTTGCTTGAATGGATGCATTCATATTTTCCTCCTTATTTGTCCTTATTTTGCCTTATCTTCCCCCCCTGGCTTTAAACACAACCCCGCAGTTTGAGCTCAGCTTTATGAGGTGTGACAGCGAGGTCTGGTTGCCGAGGCAGTCTACGCGGACTGGAACGTAAAGCTTTACATTCAGCCAGCTGCGGTCGGGTTCGGGGAGGACTTAAACTCGCTTCACCCCCTATACAATGCCTCGTATACAGGAGCTGCCTTCATTCTGCTGAGCTGGCATGAAAGTTCAGAGCTGAGAGGAGGGGAGAAAAAGAAGGAAAAACGACCAACCCCCCTTAACCTCAGGGTTTTTAATTGGACACATACAGTCACTACCTTTTAATAATAGAAAAAAGAGGAGCACTGACTGAAAGAAAAGCATTTGATTTAAATTCATAAAATCATATATAATATGTTGTGTAATCCAGCCCTAGGCGTTCATATTCTTCTGTCGCTCCCTCATCTTTACTTTTTGAGAATTTATTACAGGTTTTATTTATTCTCTGAGCTGGTCAGTCTCACCGTACCTCAGATTAACACCAACACCTTAGACCCCTCCTCTCCTCCTCCTCATGCTTCTCCTCCTCTTCCTCTTGTTTTTTTTCCCACCAGGTCAGTGGTTGTCCCCAGGTATTTGACCAGTGTAGCGTAGCAGGGAGGATGGTTGTTGCCTCCCCCCCATGAGACAAAGGCAGCGTGTCTGAAGGAGAGGGATGAAAGGGAACGGGGCTGTGCAGCCACTCCTTTTTACAATGGGAAACCTCCTTAGTGAAGTTTTAGAGCAAATAACCATCTTCTCTCTTCCTTTTTTTAACAAGCTCCGAGACTGTGAGAGTCTGGCTTTTCTGTAGTAGGAGGAGCAGTGTGTGTGTGTTTGGTGTGCATGCAAAGAGGAAAGGCCGTTCTTTATGTCTACACTGAACATCTTCAGTCTTCCTCTTCCTTACACCTGCTTAGTTTCAGCTGGCAGATGGTGCCTCTCGTGCTCAAGATGTTTCCTGTGTTACGGTTGTTTTTGTCGTGGTTTCAACTGTAAAGAGAAGGTTGGTGAAAAAGGAGGATTTTAATGATGTAGATGATGATGGGTCAGTCCAGTATCATTAAGTTTCATTAAATATATATTTTTTAGAATTTATGTTTCAGGCTTTTTTCCGTATGTGTGATCAAAATTATTGTACTGCATATATGTAAACTGATTATGTGGCAAAACTTCAATTTAAAATAGTTGAACATTAAATAATGTATGTCAAAGCAAATAAATATTATAATTATTTACTACACATGTACGTTAAATGTACTTCAGGTAATAATGAGAAACAGCATTTCAGAAGAACTGTCCCTTGTAATGTTAAAAGTTTGGATTTGTGTTTTTTAAAATATTAATACGACTGAGTTGGCTACTACTAAATAAAATGTGCAACACATTGCACGAGCTTATTTAGCATTTTACAGGTTAAACAAAACAAACATTTTTTTTTTCTGTTAGTATAAACTACCACAATATGAAAATGTAGATTCTTAGTGTCGGATAATCAAACCTCTCAAAGTACTTGAGTACAAGTATTTAGCTTAAATATATTATTTTTCAGTCACACAGTTACTATTTAATCACTCATTCACATGCTGGTCATTACCAACTATTACCACAGTATTACATGCTTACACTTATAATTATACATATACATATATATACAACTGTCTGCCTTAACTCAGTGGCGCTCAGATTATAGCGTCATCATCTCGGGTGGTAGTCAGGGGGAGGGAGCGGAAGCTGCAGGAGTCTTTTTATGGCTCCACAGACAACCTGTTCTCAGGCACTAGTCTTCTGGCACTTTTTTATGACATCATAAATCCCTCCATTTCCTCTAACCAGCCCTAGGTAGGTATAAAGGACATACCTGGCCAGTAATTGTCTGTCTGGCCCTCTCATCTGTCAGCCTCCCTCCACTGCTGGTGACTTCCTCTAGAGCCAGACTCTCAGGCTGCCTGAAGATACACGCATCTCTTAGATCTGGACATTGGACCAATAAAAACTGTGATTTATTTGATGAGTGATTGGGTGATTAGATGTCTTAGATGTCTCTTACTGCATCTTTGTTGGTGACTTAGGTCAGCGAGGAGCGTCGGCCCGGCACCCACGTTTAGACGCTTTTTCCTCCACGGCACTCCAGGCTGACAACAACAGCCCCACTCTCAGACCTGTTGATACCTTTTGTTTGCTGAGGTCTTAGGATGAAGAGCCGAAGAGAAAGGGGTTAGGGAGGTGAAAGAGGTCTTTTTTTAAGGTGGGAGGGCAAAGGAGAAGCCCCTCAGGAACTTTCAGTGTTCGCATTCATCTGATGCTCGGCTGGGGCTCCTCAGGGAGGCTGGAACAATACTCGCACCAGCACGACAACATTCCTCTGGGTTAAAAAGGTCAGGGGTCACCCGACAACCCCACCCAGCCAATCAGTCACAAGGCACTAACTTGGTGCATTTGTTTTTGGTTTATGTCTTCACACTTGTTGAACAGACTCTGCACCTTGTGTCACATTGTGCCCTTTGCTCTCCAGTGGACTAGACTGGCACAAAGCACTTGTGCTCCTTTATTCTAAGTCACAGGCATCAGAAGCTTAAAAGAACAGTACATTGAGTGTGTTTATGAGGACGGAGATCATCTTTCTCTTTTATCTTTGAAGTGTCTTGCTACAGAGAAAGAGAAAAACGCTATAAAGCAAGGAAATGCATAAATTCACCAACGCTGCAAAGAAGTGGAAATTAAGCCAGAGTCTATTTTTATGTCTGGAGCCTATGGCACATACAGTATCACAGCCAGATGTTTAGAAACCTTACATCTATGTATGCTCCAAATAGAACCACCACAAGCAGCCAAACTATAATTTTCGTCCGTATTTTGAATTAATTTTAAAGCCCACTGTATATGATCAACCCACAATTGTCAAATATTAGACAAACGAGGGCGCTGCAGATCATCAAAGTCATATTTGTTGCTTCTTATGAACAATTTTTTTTTGTGTGCGTGTGCACCACAGCACACTTCAAAGTCTGAAGGCTGCCATTAAAGTGGAGCATATGCGTGTGTAGGCATGGGGTGGCATGTGGGGCCCCTGCAGGCAGACTGCAGGTCTGTTAGTCATTACGAGTGAATGTACAGTATACACTGGAGTGGACATGCAGCTACATTAAAGCCTCACCCACTGCCACATCAGACCACCTCGGAGACACGCCGCTGGCACTTCCTCCGCCCACTCCCATCGTTCAAGCCTCAGGGGAAAACTCGTTTTTGGGATTTCCGGAGGATGCGCTGGACCTTAATCGTCTGATGATTAGGAAACTTTCTAATGACAAATCAAGTGAATTGTGTGTAGGGGTGCTTTCCCTTTTGTTTCTGGTAAATTCATCTTCAGTTTTGTGTTTGTCTTCTGTCTGTAGGTGTTTGTGTCGTGCCTCCTGAACTCCATGAAGATTATCCAACAGGTAACTGTGCACCATCATTTAAACACATAAAATCGTTCATAAAATCCTTCCTTTCTCTTTTACTGACTGTTATTCACGATGTGTCGCATTCTTTTGTCCTCTTCCTTAGTGGAGTAGCATCACAGAATGCCCAAGACTATTAACGTAAATCTGCTTACAGTAGAGGAAGGAGACATCGCTCTCTATTAGTCTGCAGTTAGAAGCCTATCTGGCTGCAGCTGTGGAGGAGCTCCAAAGACGGAGACGTTTATTGTTAGGAACAAATAGAGGCCTTTTTATTTTGTCTAGCAGCTGACGCCTCTCCCCACCCACTCCTCGAAAACCGCTTTTGTCAGTAATGTAGAGAGGCCTGCTCGGGCAAGAACAAGAGACCATGAAGAGTTTCACAGCAGAAGAGAGAAAAAAAATAATAAAGTGCAGTTTGTCGGTGGAGGAAAGGCCCGGCTGTTTGCCATATGGTGTAATTATCTGCTATTTCAAAAGATTATCTCCCGCCATCAATATAGTGTTTAAATGTGTGTGTGTGTGTGTGTGTGTGTGTGTGTGTGATTTGATCTCTGGTTTGTACCCCGGTGTAATGTTGAAACTCTGTGGCCTGCAACACAGCCCCCCATTTAAACTGGGTTAGCTATGATTCCCCCCCTCAATCCCAGTCCCCCCCCTCTGTGATCCCTCCATCCCTCCCACACACACACACACACGCACACACACACAGAGTCCCTCAACACAAAAGAAATATTCAGCTGTGGAGAGGGGGGTCCCTCAGAGGGCGCGACATTGAACTGGGGGGGATTAAGAAGAAATGGCTGGCTGACACTAGGGTTGCCATGGCAAAGCCCCCTTTTCTCCTCTCCCTCGACCCTTCGCCTATTTTTCATTTTAGGTCTCATTGTGGGGTGAGGTGTGTGTGTGTGTGTGTGTGTGTGTGTGTGTGTGTGTGTGTGTGTGTGTGTGTGTGTGTGTGTGTGTGTGTGTGTGTGTGTCTGTCTGTGTGTCTGTGTGTGTGTGTGTAAGATGTAATATGGCTTATGAATTTAGTCTCTTATCTGAAGCTGCTCTGCTTCATCCTGAGAGAAAAGAGACTTCTCGTTCACATGCTGCAAAAAAATAGAAGAAAAAAGCTCACAAAAAAGACTTCATAGTGTTTTATATTATTTACTGAGTAACTATAAATATTTTACTACATTATTAGACATCATTTCTCTACCTACCGTCAGACATATTTCTTCCTCTATGATCCTACAAATTAATTTGAACATTTTTGCATATCCATAAAAGGGAGCCTGCCGCGTGAGAGCGCAGGGGCAATTATTCAAAGACCCCGATCTGCTCACGGGACAAAAACCAAATTGTCTTATTTTATGACTTTCTGAATTATAGCTGCGATAATGTGAAGCATTACTCATCCATTGTAGCCAGTCTATTATCATTCTGGTCTGACGTCGGCCTGCCGGCCCGAGCAGAGTAATGGATTCTGTTCTACCTCGCTCGATGACATCAGCACACTAAGCCGATGAATGACCATAGATCAGCGTTTACCATCCTGACGTCAGTGCCCCGTTCTGTATGGCAGTGCACTGACACTATCGGTAGTTGTTCCCCAGTGATGGTCTGCCCCTGACAATGGGAGCTCTCAGCCTGTGGCCCGGCGGTGGCTGGGGTATAAAAAGCTTGGCTGCACAGTAGGACATCACAGCATTGTTCTCTGGACTAGATATCCATAAGAACCGTGGCAGCCTGTTCTGAGCAAAGCACAGAGAGAGGGTTTCAGACTTTTAGCACAACAAGCATATTCATTTTGCATACTTTGGAGCTTCGGTTTTATTTGCTCAGAGTTTGAGGTACTGTATCTATCTCTGAGATGTTTTATCTACCATCCCAAAACAATGAAGATGAATGGGATTTTGTCTTTGTTGCTAATTGCATTGAAAAACTAAGTAGAGCCCATACCCTGCCAAGGCCCCTGCAACAGTCCCCTCATGAAATCACTTTCAAATTCTCTAGTCCTGGATTTTTATTTGGATCTGTGCCAATTTTCAAACACAAAATTCCTCAATCGACACCAAAATGTAATAAGTTTCTTCTTGAGTCATGCCCCAACCCTCTACAATAATTCAAGAAAATCAGTTGATTAGTATTTGCAGAATTCTGGTAACTTACAAACAAACTCAGACGAACACATAACCTCCTTGACGGAGGTAATTACATTTAAATTATCAATAGAAAGGTCATATTTCAAAAAGGCTTCAGATTTACTTTGAGAAATCCTCAGTTTTTATTCTCCTGAATGAATTGTAGCTGCGAAAACAGTTGACAGTGTCGTCTGTGGATTATTCTAAGAAGCCACAGACGACTGTTTACCTCCTTTCTATTGCTCCATGGCTAAAAACATTCAAATGAAACGGAGAAAATGTGTTTTTTAGGTGAACTGACCCTGAAATAAAATATCAGTGCTAATAGTTTCCTCCTCTGTTACAGATGCTGTCACGTCCTGGTTTGAACTGGAGACTTCCCTCCTGTGATGAACGATGTGGTGGTAATGTAGTAAAGCAGGTCCTCTCTGTTTATGTTCCAGCTTATTACACTTCATGATGTGCTCTGTGTGCATAACCAGAACTGCCTTTGCCCTGTGGACAGTGGACTCATTCTGCCACTGTCCTGTGTCATTATGTCCCTGTGCTGTGCGAACCTGACCTCCGCGGCATGAGTGACGTCCCTGGCTCTGGCCCCACGACCCCCCCACCCCCTCACCCACGCACGTCTCACTGTCTGTCGTCCCTTCTCCTGCGCCCCCGTCCCCTCTGTCAGCTCGATTCACGATCACGTCCCCGCCGTCCTGCCTGCCTCGGAGAACATTCAACGCTGTCGGTGAGTTTGGTATGGATCACGTAAAAACCATCGACCGTTGACTGTGCCCCGCGGCTCGCAACGATGACGTCAAGGAAGAAAATGAGCAGAAGGGGGCAAGTGGGCGCATGCAAAGACGAAGACACACACACAGACACACATCCAGTGAAGTGACACTGTGTTCCCACTGTACCCAAAGACCAAAGGTCACAATCAACATTCATTGCTGTCGCTGGGTTGGACTGTGTAGAAAAGCTCACTGAACAATGAGTGCAACTGTGGCCCAGATCTGCCTGACTCGCGACTCAACCAATCAGCCGACCGGATGTGAAGCCCTCCGATTTCTTTATTTATGTACTTCTTGTTATTTACTTCTATTTTCTCCTCTCTTCCTCCCTCCCTGGTGCTGGGAGTCTTCAGGGGAAGAGAGGAAAAGAGGGAGAGAGAGATAGAGACGCAAATAGACTTCTGGCTGCTTGCTTGTCCTCCTCGTCCTCCTCCTTCTCCTCTCCTCTAATTGGTGGGTATGTGTGCAGCAAGGGGGAAGGAAGCAGAGTGAATGTGTAATCATTTGGAGTCTCTCTCCTTTAGATGTTTCATCCCTCTCTTTTTTGTTTGTCTAATTATATACCGAGCATAGTTAACTCCGTGCTAACTGCGTCTGCGCCGCCGAGAAGCAGCAGCCGACAACCAGAAGGGATAAAGGAAGTTTGAAAAAAGTAGAAAGATTATAGCACCAGTAAAAATATAATCACTCTTTTTTCCTTAAGAACATTTCATGTATTGTAATGTCCTTGTTCTGCAGCAAATGCCAGGAAATAAGCAATTTTGGAAAACGCAGAAAGAAGATTGTTTTCACCTTTGTGACTGAGGATGTCTCATTATGTGTTTGAGTTTCGTGAGAGACTGTCTGGTTTCCTGCGTGCCACTGTCTGTCTGTCTGTCTCTGTGTGTGTGTGTGTGTGTGTGTGTGTGTCTATCTATGCTATGATTGAGGGGACCTGTCTGCTGGTCTCAGAGTATGTGTTATTTTCCACCTATATGAAAGCCTGCTCCCTCCTGGGGAAACGCAGTATATAACCTTGTCTTCCTTCATACAGTCTGGGACCGTGCCACGCCGCTGCCGCCATTTTTCACTCTACCCTCCTCTAACAACTCTCTGACACCGTGTCCTGTGTGCGTAACTCATGTTGTGTAAACACACGGCCCACACGCTTGTTATATACGTAGGAATGTGGTTGCATGTTCTCACGAAGTGCGGACAAGTCATGAATAATTCCAATAAAGTTAAATCAGAACCCATGCATTAGTGTCTGATGTGATTATTTACTGTGCGACTAACATAAAACTCAAATTTAGTCAAGCTTTAACTCCAGTTTCCACAGTCTCCATCGCTCTTTATTCAACAGTATGCAGTCCCTCTGTCATTTAGTAACCATGCTCCATGTCCGTGTCCCTCTCTCCCCTGTCTCTCTGTATTATTCATAGAAAAGCACTCTGCGCACTGGTGCAGAACAGTGGAGGTGATGTAATAGTGGCTGCGAGCGTGGCTCAGGACTGTCATTTGGGACGGACTCATGCGACAGGAGAAAACGCTCAGTGTTCAGCTTTGATGGTGTTGCCAGCAGCTACGGCTAATGTCCGTGGGTTGGACATGATGCATATATATGATTTTTTTTAAAGTGTTATTTTCAGCAGTTTAAATTCTTAAAAAAAAAAGTCATGAGCTGTGAAAACCCAAAGGTGTTGAAAGTGAAGGACACAGATTAGACATGCAGTGAATCGTCTACACTGAAGTTTAGCAGACTGCAGGAGAAAAAAACAACTTTTCGAACTAATTAAAATCATAAAATAAGTTTTACTGAAACGTGGTTTCACACCAATTCACATGCAAAGGAAATCTACCCCCATCTAGTGTTCAAATATTTTTAAAATCATGTATAACAGATCCGATGGTTTATTCTGCAACATAAGAAGAAATGTGATCAAAGCAAAAAGTGACCGACAGTAAATTTATATTTTCACCTGTTTAATTTTGTTTTTTATTTTAGGATTTTCTTTCATTCCTGCTCCACATACTTAAGTTTCTACAAAACGTTTTGATTTTGATTATCGCTTTTGTGACATAAAAACAAATGATTTTAGTTTTGCATTTTTTTTTATCACTATATAAATAAAGTTTTTCTTATTTAATTCCATAAAAACATATTTATACCAATTAATGTTGAGAAAATGAATATGTTTGAAATACCTCATTGATATTTGATCATTATAAGACTAAAGGTAATCTTCTGTCATTGCATTATTATAAAATTTTTTTGCTTAGCTGTTTAATTTAACCTTACACCGGGTTCTTAAGTCTCTGGCTCGGGGGCCAGATGAGACAATGACAATTCCATAAAAAGAACAAAGTATCCCTGCCTGTAAATTAAATTAAAAATAAAAGTAAAGTCCCTGAGTTTTCCCCCTTGGGTGTTTGACTAATAATTTGATTATAGCACGGCTGCAGAGGCAGACATGTTTCTTTTCTTTAATACCACACGTTACAGTGAACAAGGCAGATTCAACATGAGGAGGCTGCTTCCTGTCTCGTGTGTAGAGAGAAAGCTGCTGTTTTCATACGTCTGCTGCCGAGAGGAGACTCAACCTTAAAATGTGTTTCGTTAAAATATAGTATCACTATTATTATTCTCATTATGACAACCAGTCTGACAGAGCTTAAATATGAGGGTTACACAACCATTCCTGGGTCCTCTCCTTTCTCCCCCATTTCAATCATGAGAGACTTAAAGAGAAACTAATGAGAAATAGTCAATTAGAATGAAAAATATTGAAATAGTCTTCGGTGCTTATAGACCAAGTAGAACGCCGTGGAAGAATTCCTTTGAATTAGGAGCTTCTGGTCCAAAGTCTGGAGTCTGGTTCTGCCCGAGGTTTCTTTTTGTGTTCCAGTGTTCAAGTGCCTTGAGATCATGTATGTTGATCAAACATACAAAACAAACAGAAAACAATGGACGAGGTCTTCTGTGGTTGTGCTCTTGTTTTATTGTTTCTCACGATACTCTATAAACAACGTGGCTGCAGTGATTGTTGCTCAGTCTTAACACAGTAAAGGAACACTGAGCTGTTTCACCCATCGAGATGTGACAGAGCCGTGTTCATTCTTATGTGTCTATATTGTTGATTCATTTCCAGGCTTTTAATTATCAAACATGTTCATGTTGGAAGAAGAGACAACGTGTTTGAATAATTCAAGTAAAACACAACATTTTGATAGAATGGCGCCACCAAGAAATGCAGAATGCAGGCTTTGAATATTTAAAACATTGTGAATACAAATGCAGATACAGAATGTCATTATATGAGTTTGATGTAGGTGGGAAAGCTTGGCTCAAAAGTTTTTTTTTGTTCCTTAAGCGATGATAGCTCCAAAATTAAATGATTACACCTCAGTTTACAGCTGTAATAGTCCGTGCAATATATCATTATGACCAGCAGACTAGACCCAGCCTTACACTAACACACAGCTTATGTCAGCATTCATAGGAGCCCATGTGTCAACATAGAAATACCTGTTCTGCAGTGAGCTTTGAAGGAACAGCTCCACTGACTTCCTCCTGCTGACATCACAGGACTTTCAACATTATTTAGATAACCTTGAACAAGGAACGCAAAACTTTCCCGAGCTGGAATTTCTCACCAAAGATAAACAATGGGAACTTTGTATTAATGACTGATTAACATCAAACACAGTGGAGTGTTTTCATGAAGAGATTCAGAGCCAATGATTCTTTTTTTCAGAAATGTTTAATGTTTGTTTGTTACAAATATATATATAAATACAAACTTTGACATGTACATTTGTATATAAAAATATATACAATGCTTACAATTGAGCTGATGCTTGTTTTGCATGACAATCCTTTATATTATGAGCAGTTTTGTTAAATAGGAGTGGTGATAACAGGCTGAGATGAGATGGAAGAGTCCATTGGTTCAAGCGCACTCGCATCGTCTCCCCTCGATGAGCAGACTTTTTATCTTCGAGGTCTGTTTCTACGCTCCTGGGTTCTTGTTGTGAACCATTTGTGCTTTATTCCTGCAATGATGATCAAATTAGTTATTATTACTTCACCATTACATTTCCCACACTGCAGAATTGCATTATTTGTCTGTTATACGACAAATTTCTTTGAGAAATCTCACCTTAAATGGTCGACATAGTCCATCACCCATCTCTGACTAGGATCGGCACACGTTTGACCCCTCTTTGTGTGGAAACTGAGATTTAAAAGAAGGAAATGAATTTAATATTTACAGACTTATGATGAACACTCAAGTTTTGTCTCATGAAATGTTTATTTCCTCATTATGTCATCTTATGCTACTTGATATGATACTTACATGATGGCATCGATGGGACACATCTCTTTACGAGTCTGGATGGAGTATCCTCGGATTGCTTGAAATGGAATTTTTGTTTTCATGTATCTGAGACAGCATTTGTAATTCACTGTGGAACAAGAGAGATGAATAATAACAATGATAAACAGGTTAGATACTGGAAAAGGAAAGGTTAAGAGATATTTGGCACTTTGTAGAATTTGTGTAATAATCAGGAAAATAATCAGGAAAATACATGCATTCATAAACAAAGATAAAGAGGGAACCTACTTGCAGATGTCTCTGTTGCCAGGAGACAAACAGTGAGGAGTGTGATCACCATCGCCGCAGCTTTAACTGACACCATGTCTTCCCTCAGAGTTATTGTCTTGCTCGTCCACAGGTGGAGTCAGAGAGGTTGTGCTGACAGAGGTGTTGATCACAGCAGCTTTTATATGTTTAAGAGAAACAGGAAGTTTCCAGTTTGGAAAAAACTAAAGATCAAACTTGCCCATTAAGCAGATATTGCACCACAATAGAAAGTCCCCCATTTCCCCCAGTGAGAGTAAGAGGAGTGTGGGTGGAGCAGAATGAGGTGAAGTGATTACCTGTGTGTGAACATTTACATTTTAAAGAGATTTAAGAAATATCCAAGTATACAATTTATTTTTTGAAAATTATGGACAGTCACTGCTTCCCTTCCACCGTCACTATGACACAAAATCAGCACAATAACACCTGGCTTAGGAATAAAGCAAAATAAAGGAACGGGAACTCAGTGCATCATTTAGCACAGTGAACAAATTTTAGGAAAATAAATGCATGTAATTCAAAGGCCGTTCAATAAGACACAAATTATAGGTGTTTGGTGACACACATCAGCTTCTCTAATTACTACACCCTCAAAAAAATCCTGAAGAACCAGTGCGACCTGGGAAGTTACAGAGGCGTGCCAGCATATACATAATAATGTCAAATATGAGGACATTTGATGACATCTTGAATTAAAAGAGTTCAGAGGGGAGGAAGCTTAGCTGCAGACCTCATGTTGCATTACAGTCTCAATGTAGGCTGCTACAAGTGGGTTGATTCAGAGGCGGAACAGAGGTTCTTTTCTAGGTCAGAGGAACTCTTACTGTAGAGTCAAGACCCATGCATCAAAGGGAAAAAAGTGCACAGGACCACTAATATAGGTCACGATGCAATGAAATACTTTGTCATGGACCTTCCACCACAATCATACAGAGACTGATTTCCACGTTACATATCCTGTACCTGAAATTGAATGTAAATTTTACTTCTCAGCTCTTGTCCTACTTCAAATTTTAGTTTCTGATGACAATGACCCTAAAATCCCTAAAAGTGAGAGTGTATGGCATATAGGTGTAAGCTTCACCTGCACCTTTTGCACAGCCCACTGTAACCCAGTGAGAAGAGCAGAGGCACAGAACAAGTGAAATGTGAGAAATTTGATTAACATTGGTAGAACTCAGGAAACCTCACTAGTATCACTTTGTTAACAGCAAAAAGTGATTTCAGAACTTGTAATTCTGAGAGTATAACTTTCCGAGGGTCTAACTTCCCCTGATGGACGCAGAAAAGTCAGAATGGGTATAGGTGGGTTTCTGAGTGACGTCATCAGTGAGATGCGTGCACAGGCAGGGGAAGAAAACATCCCAAAATGACTGAGAGCATATTAGGAGAGAACACGATGTACTTAAAGCTGTGTTACATCATGTGTCTCTTTTCATCAAAGTTCACAAAAAATGTATTCATATAGCACATTTCAAACCCAAAGAAAAGAGAGCATTAATTAAAATCAAAAAACCATGAATCCCAAATAATATTGTCAATTTTTTAAAATTATCTTTTATGTTATAATTAAATTACATTAAATTAAATGATAGCATAAAAGATCATTTCAAATGATAATACCACACCACAGACTTTATCCTGTATTTAAAAAAAAATCTGGATACAAAATGATTTTAAAAAAGCACTACGAGGTTTATAAAAACAGATATAATTCAACACCATGAATAAGGAACATATAATAATAGTAATACATGCATTCATCCTGTGGAGCTAGCTTTTTGAATAACCTTGCGTAGCATCACTGCTGTGACACAATATATGTTGCAGATGAAAACATATGAAATTCAAAGATGTGCAGTGCATATTGGTTCATCTCCAAACACAAGAGTTAATGTTTGTTCTTCATGCTAGTAACATTAAAACTAATATGTTGTCTCCACATAAGCCATGACACTGAGCCTGTATTCACAACAGTAGGGCCCTGAACTAGAGGCAGCTATGAACTCAGCTGTGTTTCCTCTAAAACAATTTAAGTAAACATGACTGAACCATTTAACAAACCTTAGTATATTAAACGATAATGACTCAATACTTCCTCTCATGAACAGTGAACTTAACGTTTTGCAGTGATGATGTTTGTAGAGTAACTAAAGTTTTCTAAGGTCTAGAACACTGTCATTTTCTCAGTATTTCACCATCGTAAGATTAATATAGACCAAGGACGTCAGAGATAAACTAAACCAATGTGCCTCACATCTCACCCATTATGAATCACACCTTAAACAGCCCGAGTTCATTATAACCATTGTTGTTTTAATAGACAGGTGCGGGTGGAGCCTGGGTGCAGGTGAGTTAACTCCCAGAGATCAAACTCTGCACAATCAACTTCATGGTGCAGCACCAACCTGCTCTGACACAATGGAAGTGGTACAGCTAATGTCCACATCAATGTGGGGTTTTTCCATTTTTCTCAAATGTCCTGAAAAACATATATTGACCTCGACATAAATAAATGCAAAGGACACATTGAGAAGTGCTGACCACTTTTACTATTTAGTATTTACTATGTGAGAGTATGGCATTCAAACTAGTACAAGTTAAAGTATATATATCAGCATGATATACTTCAAAATATGACTTTTAACGCAATATTCCTGTGTTTATTTTTTTGTTATTATACATATATACATACATTACTTATATTATATTATAGTTTTAACCATTTTATTTAAAGCTGGTTGGTTTAATTTTACACAAACAACTGATTTAAACTCATATATTGTGTGTAAAATTTAAGTTTGAAAATTAACAATAGTTCTTAAGTAAAAGTACAGAGGACAAAGGGACAAAAATTCCCCCTGAAATAAAATAATAGTGTGACGTCAGTAAGTAACAGTGTTTATGTGTTTATAATAAGCATGTGCTTTTTTTAAGTGTGAGCATCACAGCATTCCAGGATCTTTTTCTTGAATAAGTAACACACGTGTGTATAATGCATCTCTTCATTCACGTGTCCTGACATACAGAAGGGGGGTGGGGGGGTCGGTTGTGTCACCATTGAGGGTAAGTACGTTGCGTGTGATTCTTACCACTTGACCCAAATATCATTAGAGTGCATTGCACTGGTATTTCCATCGGGGTTCTTCGATTGTGGCGTGACCTTCCATTTCACTCAGTATTTAACCTTCACTGCCTGAGCTAAACCTTATCAGTTCATCCCACTTAAGAATAAACTGCTGAAGAGATTATTATTTGATTATTTAATATGTAATTATACCTCTTTCTTCACTTAAAGGTCCAGTGTGTAAGATTTAGGTGAAAGAGAACTATTGGCAGAAATTTAATGTAGAATAATCCTCATGATGTTTTCACTCATTCGTTTCATCTAAATCAGGGGTCACCAACCTTTTTGAAACTGAGAGCTACTTCATGGGTACTGAGTCATACGAAGGGCTACCAGTTTGAAACACTCTTCTGAAATCACAAATTTGCTCAGTTTGCCTTAAGTTATATATTATTATTAATCATAAATGATCTATGTGAAGACACTGATCACGTTAATGATTTCTCACAATAATTATCAACAATGACTTAACAAGGTGGGAAACAGATAATATCAATATTCAACACTTCATTTCTATTAATCTCAGCAATTGTTTAAATTTTCAGATGATTTACAACATTTCATAGGGGAAAGGGAACTATTGGCAGAAATGTCATGTAGAATAATCCTCATGATGTTTTCACTAGTTCGTTTCATCCAAATTGTATGAATTGTAGTTTTCTTTACCCCAGAAAAGGCCCTTTATATTTAAATACCTTATAATTACATCGAGGGGACCCTCTCTACAGAGGCTGCCATGTTTTTTACAATAGTCCAGACTCGAAAAACTAAACACCTTTTGAGTTTTTATGATAATTAAAGGCTACCAAAGGTTCTTTTTCATGTTTGGAAGGAGAGGGTGAGGTGAGGGGTGTTCAGCTGCAACATGCAATTTTGACACTAGATATCACAAAATTCTACACACTGTACCTCTAAAGTATTATTTAAATTTCAATACATTTTTGTATTTCTTTAAATGTTTCACCTTAAAATCAATAAATTGAATATTTTTTTAAATAATATGCAGATCATGTGTTAATGTATTTTACCACCATATTGAAATGTTTAAATGGTTTTGTTGAAGTGAAGTAAAAGTACAGTTTTTAGTCTCAGGAACTCTTGTCTTCTTGTCTTCTTGTCTTCTCTCTTGCTCTTGCAAGAGAGAAGACAAGAAGACGTAAAGAAGCCAGTAATAGATGAAGGTTACAGTAATACTGATTGTATTTGTTGTAGTTGGTGAATCTGAATAAAACTACTGTTATAATAATAATAATAAAAGTTAAGAGTAACTACGTCATGTGGCCAGTCAACATGTGTATTAAGCAGTATTGATAGTAAGATTGTTTGTAGTATTTAGTTTGAGGTACGTGTACATACTACACACGTTGAAGTGACTGTACACGCAGTGAGTAATTCGCTGTTTGAACACTAGGTGGCGGCAGCGACCAGCCACACAGGAAGGATTCACTGAATGAAGAGCCCGGAAGTGCAGGCGGAAGTGTTTCCACGCTCAGCGGGATGAAAACTAAGACGCGATTTGGTTTGAATATTTCTTTCTGTGAAACTGTTCCTCACAAACTCGTCCTCGGCGCTGTGGCGTCAAAGCCTGGTCAAAGCCCCGCTGTGCTTATTGTCCTCGAACCATGACAGGATGAAGCCACGCGGGGATGCTGCAGCTGCGCATCACAAGCTAACAGATGCTAAGGCTAGCGGCTAGCTGCGACTGTTGCTATGACAAAATGACACCTTCGAGAGAAAAGATGTTGACAGGAGGAGCAAGGTACGATGGAGACAAATATCTGCCATGGGAATAACATTGTTCTGTAATTTGGAGACCAGTGAATACGGAGTTCCTGTGTATTTCCTGTGTAATAACCATAGACTGTACATATCAGTTAAAATCCGAACATTTATTTTCGGCGAATAACAAAATAATATACTTCTCCCTCAATTTGCTGTTTCACTTATATATATATATATATACATATATATCATGAGCGATCTAATACTATATATCCTTTGCTGCTGCATGTGTATGTCATACATAACATGCACACAACATACATGTCCAAATATTCATAGTAAAAGGTAAATAATACTATATATGAATAGGCTGCACGTCCATCCTCCAAAATGCCTTATGAATATATAATGCGCTGGTGTTTTTGCTTTTAGGTGTAGCACGGTTGTAAGATGTGCACAGGGTCAGTGAGGATGGTCACCCACTGACCCAGGAGGTATGACTGAGAACAAGCAACCCGGAGTCATGAAAGGAGAGGGCCGGCCAGAGCCCGGAGGCGAGGCTCTGTTCGAGGACCTGGACTTTCCCTCTGATGACACATCCCTGCTCTCTGACAGCTCCACGCCCATCGCAAGGCTGCAGGGAAAGATCACATGGCGGCGCCCCAAGGTTAGATAACAACAGTCAGGAGGAAATGGGAAATGCTGCAGTGAATTCCTTTTTGTGTTTTGTGTTTGCCTTCTCAGGATTATTTACAGGCTGTTGTTGCGATGTCGTGGCTTTTTCATATCAAGTTTCTTTTTGGCTCGTGTCCCATCAACCTGCATCACCTGTCCCAGGTTCCTTTGTTTGACTGACGACAATGGGATTATGAAAGTAATTACAGGTTATTGTTCAGTATTTTACAAGGCAGATCTAATAATTAAAAGATTAAATATAGAATTTTTTATTTTTATGATACTGAGATCTGATCTGCACGTTAACGACTTCCCAACAACAAATTTAATGAAACAGCTTTTTTCACCCCCCCCCCCTCAAAAGCCACATCCCATAAATGTCTTTTACAGTCAACATGTATCAATCCTCATGTCTCGCCTCCAGGAGATCTGCCAGTCGCCAGTTCTCTGCCATGACAACATCAACTTGGGTCACGCTAAACAAGGCTTGTTAGGAGACTGTTGGTTTCTCTGTGCCTGCACTGTGCTGCTCAAGAACAAACATCTACTCAACAAGGTAGAGAAACAAATGCATTAAAGTAAAGATTCTTATTGCTCTTGAACAAATATGATGACTGTAAAAGTGTTTCTATGTCCTGCATTGCTGTAGTGACTTAGTCCTTGACCCTGTGCAGGTGCTCCCCCCAGACCAGCCCCTGTGGGGGGACAGCAGGTACAGAGGCTTCTTCCAGTTTCGTTTCTGGCGGCAGGGATACTGGACAGAGGTGACCATTGATGACCGCCTGCCCTGTATAAATTCCAGTCTCTGCTTCTCAAGCTGCCACTCCCCCACTGCCTTCTGGGTAGCCTTGTTGGAGAAGGCCTATGCCAAGTAAGTAGCCTGTAGAATTTCCCTCTCTTGTCTACTATAAACTTTGATCTTGGACAAACACTTGTTTTCGTTATTTGGAAAGTTTCCCTAACCTTACCATGTACTCCCATCAGCATGTTTGATGAAGTTTGGAAATTCCAATGTCTCGCCTGTCCATCCTCTCTAGGCTTCACGGCTCATACGAGGGGCTGTGGGCAGGGCAGGTGTCGGAGGCCCTGGTCGATTTAACTGGCGGCCTAGCAGAACACTGGAGCCTTGGAGACTTTGGATCAGAGGAAGAGCAGAGATCAGAGTGGGACAGCGAACAGGTCAGGAGGCGAAGGCTTGACCTGAACCTTCTGTACCCTGTGAAGGATGACTGTGTGCTGAGCTGCTCCATGAACAGCAGCCCTGGAGGTCAGAGAAGTGTTTCCTCGCAGATGAAAGGTCCTCTTGTGATCCCTTTGTCACATCACCTGTTGATCCCTTTGTCTGGTCTAGGTGCCAGTGAGCTGGGTCAGTACCATGCTCTGACTGTCATGGAGTGGGTGGATGTGAAGACGGTGTCAGGGAGCGATGTACGTTTACTCAGGATCAGAAACCCCTGGGGAAGGTGCTGCTGGGGAGGGGGCTGGATAGAGAGGTAAGCGTGTATGTCAAGGCATAAATATTTCTGTTGTGCTTGTGTGTCTGTTTTGTGCGAATTACTTTCTTTTCTTCTTGTCCCCATTGACACATGTAGCATTCTCTCTTAAAAGGCGCTATACAAATTCAGCTTCCACCAAATCTCATTGAAATCCGTTCAGTAGTTTTTAAATATTCCTGCTAACAGACAGACAAACAATAAGCAATAAAAACATAATCTCCTTTGTGGAGGTTAATATAACCAGAGGGTGAGTCTGCAGCTGCAGGGACGGTCATAGATTTGGACTCGGTCCTAATCTGCATCAGACTTATCTACAGTATGTCTCCCTCTGCAGCGGTGCAGGGTGGAGCTCCGTCGATCCCAATTGTGCTTCAGATCTACAAGCCAGGGTGGCTGAGGGCGAATTCTGGTTGGATGAGGCTGAATTCATGTCCCAGTTTGATGATGTCACAGTGGGGTACCCCATCAGTGAGGAGGGTCACCTAAAGAGTATCTATACTGGTAATTTAGTTAATTAAAGACAGCTTCCTACTCTAGTCTATAATTTTCCTTGGCAGCCTTCTTACTTTCTCACTCTGACATCTCTCTTCTCTTATAGGAACTCTGCTGACACACAGCCATCAGCTGCCTGGTCGGTGGATTAAGGGACACTCTGCTGGCGGTAGCCGGAACAGCAGCAGCTACGGTACCAACCCAAAGTTCTGGCTAAAAGTGAGTGAGGGTGGAGATGTTCTGGTTTCCCTGCTGCAGCATAGGAAATGGAGAAACACAGAGAAAAATTCTCAAACGCTCCTCGAGGATACCAACAACACAAAGCACCAGCACTACCAGGCTACGGCTCTACACATGTGGAAGGTTGGTGCCATCATTCACTTGAAAATGAGTGACGATGATGCTGTTGTTGGTCTATTCATCTGCTCCAGTCTGTACAGAACTCTGCCGTAAAGACTTTCATTAGTGAGATCCAAGAGAAGTGATCACATCATGGCTGCTTCCCAATATAAAAACATTTTTGTGACCAAGTTTTTAATGTCTTTCCTCTTTCATTCATTCTGGAGGTAACAATTCATATGAAAGTGCCATAATAATAATGTTCTACCCTCCATCTACACTTTGATCATAAATTTTGCTTTGCACCCTCTTTAGCCCAACACCAGTGAGAATCAGTGGGAAACGTTTCTGAAAACACATTTTTATTTGAAAGCTTTTCCTGACTTTACTTGATTGTTGTTGTCAGGCCTTTTGGTGTTGACAGTGTCATTAGTTCGCTTGTTGTTTTGAAGTGATTGACTTGTCTAAGCACTTTGGAGCACATGGGTTTAGAAACATGCTTTAAATAAAGATTGTTATTGTGGCTTTGTTGTCATTTAAATTTGGTTTTCTGTTACCAGGTGGAGAAGAAACGTTTTAATCTGAGCCGCATGTTGAACAAACCTCCTTGTGCTTCGACTCACTGCCACGCCTACGAGAGAGAGGTGGTCCTCCAAGGGCAGCTGGAGCCTGGATACTACCTGCTGATCCCCAGCACCTACAAGCCAGGGGTCGAGAGCCGCTTTCTCATCAGGGTCTTTTCCTCCGCTTCCATATCCCTTAGGTAAGGACTGGTTAAGGGGCAGAGAAACTTTAAAGTTTCAAAAGTTTCACCTACATTCACACATGTGCGCTAATGTTATTTCCTACAGAGTTCAAAGTGTCACTGAGAAAAACAACTTATTTGTGAAAACAAATGATGAATTAATGCTCTCAGATTAATAAAATGTATTCATACATTGTAGAGCCGACTTCCAAAGTAACTATTAGTAGATATATAGTGACACCTGCTGGTAAAGTGGAAAACATCTTTTAATAAAATGAACACGTTTTTGCAGCTCACAATATAAACCATTAACCCTCACAGTTTACAGAAGTTGTATTTTCCTACTGATGTGTCATTGTTTGTGTTCTCCTTAGTGCCCTGAAAAGCTCAGCACCTTCACTGCCACTAACAACTGACGTTGAGTTGGAGACCTGTAACTTCCGGGGATCATGGGTCGAGGGGATGACGGCAGGAGGAAGTAGGAACTTCCTGTCTCACTGGCAGAACCCTTGCTTCCCCTTTACAGTATCTGATGACCCAGCAGTGACATCAGGGGTTAATGTCAAAATTACCCTGCACCAGAGCCGCCCCGACACTGATCTGCACCCTATTGGCTTCCACATTTACAAGGTCAGTCAAATATCATCTAGAATAGTAAAACGTCTACTTCTGTGTACTTTCCCAACAAGTTGCAGATGTCAAATACAGTCAGAATAATCAACCAAAAAAGGGAAAAATTGAACCTGGAGTTTTAAAATGGACAATGTTCAAACAATTGGGCCTTTTATGTTTTTTAAGAAAGATTTTTTGTGGTCCAAAGAAACAACTTGTATGCAGCACAATGAACACAACAACAGCAACACTGACAACCTCAACTCCAGGTTTCCTCTGTACTGTGATGGATTATCTTGTGGGAGAGTAATTGGTAGTTTTCCTGTCTGTAAAGAGGTTTTCATACTGTACTGCCTCTTCTGTCAGAGAAAACCGGGCACTGATTATTGTTTTTGTTAATCATCTGTGACATTTTCAAAGCACCAGTGTAATTTGTCGCTGTTTCCTCAGCAATCAATGTGTTCATTTGGTCCTAAACACAACTAAACAGACACATCAGTTACGAAAAAACACAAAACAGAAGTATCCAAGAATATTATTATTATTACTATACATAATGTTAATTTTGTTATTATGAGTGGAAGCTGTCATTACAATTTTCAAGTGATATCTTATTTTGACTATGCTCCGTATCCAGCTCCTGGAAGGAAGACAGACGATCTCCCGGGACGAGGACCCCGTCGCCAGTTGCGTCCCCCACTGTTACACGCAGGATGTCAGTCTGGCCTGCACTCTTCCTGCTGGAGCTTACGCCATATTACCATCCACTTACGAGCCTGACTGCTCAGCAGACTTCACCCTCAGCCTGGCTCGCAGAATACACAGGTGAGGTTACTACACAGGTAACAGTAGTATCTTCAGGTTTCGTGGTTGTGTCACTTTCAGGAGAAGTGATGGATGTGTGTCTCTTTCAGGAAGGTGGTGAAAAGTCAAGAGAGGCTGGGGAGAGCCGTTCAAGAGGTTTGTTTAATAAATTACCATTTATGTTTTATCCTACTGTAAACTGAATATATTCTGGTTTTAACCTCTGGGGAGTCATGATTCACATTTTGATTAATTAAAACAATTATCTACAGTGATGTCATCTGTTAGTTGAAGCCCTAGTGTTACATTGAGCTAAAAACAAACTTTACTGTCACCTCTATCCTCACACTGTTTTTAGGCTTCAGAAAAGAAATGGTTATGTTTTATTGAAGGTTGAAATTAGGGAAACAGCTTGACAGTAAATTAAATCCTGTTTCACGGGCAACACACTGAATGCTGACATAGCTTTTATCCATATTTTTAGGGCTATGACTGTAGTCTGAAGATGGCAGCTCTGAATAATCCCTCTGTCTTGCTTCGTCTCTCTCTGGGCGGCAGGTCTCTCACATCTCTGTGATGCAAAGCTAGTTCTCTGGGACCGTTGCTGCTCATCTGACGTCGGGCTCACCTCCCTGTGCCTCTTGGCGCACGATGAAAGAACCAGTTCTCCTATCAGACCTCACCATGCAGCCTCTGTGTGTGTGTGTGTTGCAGAGGAGGCAGGAAGATAGAAAGATTTAGTGGGAATGTGTGTGTCGGGAATCGTAGAAACCCCTTTATCCTGAACCGCTGAGGCTCAGGGCTGATGGGCAGCCACACACTCATCGGCGATTAGGACATCAGAGGTTGTCGGTGGGCTGGGCTGCTAATGAAGTATGACGGGACTGGCTGGTGTAAACAAACAGCAGCCATTGAAGAGTGCCGACACTGCCCTTGCTCATTCACTCGCTGGTGCGCCCGCCGGCCCGGAACAAAGGGCTCTCTCATGAAGGTCCTCACAGAGGCACAAGGGGTGAGGGGATGGTCTCCACCAGCAGAGCCAACCAAACCACACCACACCATACCGTGCCATACCATACCAGAGCTTTTCTCCCATCCCCCACCAGACAATCTGCTCCTCGAACACGTTTTGTCCACCTTTGGACACAGGGGTTTCTCAATCCCTGATCCCCAAACCTGCTCACCTCCCTGATTTAACACCTCAGTCTGGTGCTAAAGTAGTCCACTTCGCTCCTAACCCCCCCGACCCTGCAACTCCCTTGTTACCCCCCTACACTCGGTCCACAGCTCTGCTTCAGGACACAGCCGCTGTTTGAAGCGGCCGCAAGAACAGATGACAAGGGGGACGGATGGAGGGGATGAAACAAGGGGATGCGGCTCATCAGAGGAAGCCGGTTTCATATGAAGGAGCCGCCGTCAGCCCTCTTTTGCCGTTGGGCTGTTTGTGAGCCTGCTCATGCCCACGTCTGTGTGCAGAAGTCACAGGGTTTGTGATAATTCACTGGAGTCAACTGGGACTAACTGGTACTGTGTTATTTGTTGTTTTTGGGGTGTTTTGCCTTTTCGAGATGCAATGAATAAAACGTGAAAACACCAATGGTCTGTATTTATATAGCAGCTTTTCTAGTCCTGATCACCACTTAAAGTTCTTCACAGTAGTTTTACATTCACCCATTAACACACACACACACACACACACACACAGTGCATCTATGTGCAGCACTGTCTATATGAGCAGGGGCAATTTGGGCTTCAGCATCTTGCCCAAGGACACTTCCGCCTCCGAACCAGAGAAGACTGAGATCGAGCCACTGATCTTCTGGGTGGAGGATGACCGCTCTCACCCCTGAGCCACAGCTGCCCCCAACTTGATGATGACTCCTGTAACTCCCTGAGCTCTCTCACTTTCCCATGTGCTCATGTATGAATCGTGCATGTTTCCCCGTGAGACACGGGAGGAAGGTGTCCCCCGCTGAACTCCCCCACGCTCATCACCAACACATGGCGTGCGCGTGCACATGCATCGGATGTGCGCGGCGCCGTTCCTGCGGAATCCAGGAGTGCAGTGGTCGGACCCCGAGAGGCTCTCACCGGGAGAATAATGAACAACAAATTTGACGCGTGAGTAAAGAGAACAAAGTTTGCGTGGGAGCATCCGACAGCTTTCACGGCCGCTATCGCACATCCACCGGGGTTAGCGTGGTGCTAACGAAAGCTGCCGGGGCTGCGTGTATTAACAGAGAGGTGTGTCAGCTACATTGCATGGTCCTGTGTTTGTGTTGGTAACCCCCCCCCTCCTCCATGAGAGCGAGCTCCACACACACACGGCTGCATTTGCAACGATATGAAGCAGCAGCAGTGAGTGAATTGTGTTCTGAAGGAGGAAATGCGACGCGTTGCTAGCTGTAGCTTAGCCTGGCGGAATGCGGGCAGGCCTCCAACCCTCGGTGTGGTGGTTGTGCAGAGGCCGGGGGAAGGTGCGCGCACGGTCGGCTCGACTCCCGTGGCGCTGAGGTTGGGACAGGCAGCTGACAGCGTGCTGTGGGCTGTGATTCACGATCAGGCTAGTTGGAGTGGAACTTTGCGTCCATGTGCAAAACAGTGACGCTTATTCCAGAGGTGAAAACTGGATTTATTTCCCGGTTTAGATTTATTCACAGCAGCCCTACAGCAAATCCTGTGTAAGGAAGACAAAGTTCAGTTTGTGGTGTTTACATGTTGTCTTCCTCATTTATATCAGTACATCACGAATTATTAGAAATATCACAACAACAGTAATGCAGTTAAAACTACAGATCCTAATATCTCTTCAAATTAAATATGTAATCTGTTGCAGGACTGTTCACACTGCAGTGGTTTTAGCAAGGTGTAACTTCAGTCTTCCTTAGTTTTATAATTCTAATCAGTCGAATTGTGGCACAAACACTGTCTTGTTTTTCCTTCCTGTGTGTTTCCATGAAATCTAGTCTAAAAGACGATGACAGTGGAGACCACGACCAGGACCAAGGCTCACCGAAAGACAGTGAGAAGGAAAAGACTGAAGACGAGGACAAGGAACAGAACACCTGCAGGAGAAAGGTGAGTCTGTTTTTTCTGTTTATTTTATTTTATTATGTTAACAAGCCAAAGCCCAGAGTGTTTGTTGAGTAACTGTACATGGGAAACACCTCCATATAGAGGCAGACCAATACCTTCTTAATACATTGGACCAAAAAGGTTGGTCTTTTAAGGAACTCAGATTTGTGTGCAGCCTCTACATTATGACTGAGTCTCCTTTTTTCTCGTCTGCAGATGGTTGTGCCAGGGGCAGGAGAGCACCCTCTTCAATACAACTACAGCTTCTGGTACTCCAGACGAACCCCGGGGAGACCAGCCAGCACTCAGAGCTATGAACAGAACATCAAACAGATCGGCACCTTCGCCTCGGTATGTCGCTCCTCTTGACCTCTTTAGAGAGCATACAGTAGACCCTAGAAGACTTTCATTTATACCCTTAACCTGACCAAGTCCTACCCTTAAAATGCTAAATTATACTGACTTATTATCCCCCCGTTGTCTATGTAAACATTTCTTTTCCTTTCACAGGTAGAGCAGTTCTGGCGTTTCTATAGTCACATGATCCGGCCAGGTGATTTGACGGGCCACAGTGACTTCCACCTCTTCAAAGACGGTATTAAACCCATGTGGGAGGTGCGTACACATTTATTTATATCTTGTATGCCAAATAATGTTTTTGAAACTATCATTCTTAAACCATGCATATGTTGTGCGTAGGATGACGCCAATAAGATGGGTGGAAAGTGGATCATCCGCCTGAGGAAAGGTTTAGCATCTCGGTGCTGGGAGAACCTGATCCTAGCTATGCTGGGGGAGCAGTTCATGGTGGGAGAGGAAATCTGTGGGGCTGTGGTATCAGTACGCTTTCAGGTAAACCAACTCACCCCCCTAACACACACTGTTGCATGTAACCCTGCTCTGCTCACTCCCACTTTCTCAGACATGGCTCCTGTTCACACTTTTCTCCCTCAGGAGGACATCATTTCCATCTGGAACAAAACGGCCAGTGACCAGGCAACCACTGCTCGCATCAGAGACACCCTGCGTCGAGTCCTCAACCTGCCGCCCAACACCATCATGGAGTACAAGACACACACAGACAGCATTAAGTATGTATGTCTCCTCTTTTATATTATTACCTCTCCCTCTTCTCTCTCATATATACACATATGCATGCTCACTAATGAAACAATATCTCTCATGGCACTTAATTACGTATCAGTGTTGCTTCTAAGGACAGACTTCTATTAAACAATGCTAATGTTTCTCTCAAAACTTTGTTTTCCAGAATCTTGAGCTCAATTCTTAAGATTCACTTTTTCTCAGTTTTATATGATTGTAATGGGTTTTGACTGTTGGTTGTAAAATCCAAAAGCTAATAAAAAAAAAAACATTATTTTGAGATGTCACATTAAGCTTAAGAGCATTTTTCTCTTATATTTTATTTCCCAATGTTTTTCATTGTCATTTGTTAGTGTAAGTGTTATTCACAAGAAAGAACCATGTGCCCAACTCCATTAAGTTCTATGTCATCTGCAGTAAATTGATGCATCTCTTGTCAATAAAAAGGCATTAGACATTTAAACTGTTTATTATGAATGATGACGTACTGCATCCTCCTTTGCAGAGCATGGGAAGACTTCCATGGACTGGTGACTGCTAGCGGCGGACGTTAGGCCCTCACGCAGAAAACCTCTCCGAGGGTGAGAGCTGTTGCTGCATGAATTTAAGAGTGAAAGAAATAGTTTTTCTCTGATGTGCTTTGTCTCATGTGGACATCGTTTATCTGTTTGTGGTGTGCAGGTGTGAGGATATGTAATGAGTCGGAGGATAATGAGTCCAGGGAAGGATACCTCTGCGTGGATTGGCACTGTGTGTGAAGACAGCAAAGTCAGAATCGGGGCGAGGGGACCATTCCTTCTTTGTGTCGAAATGGAAACGATCAGAGAAGCCTTTCAAGTGGACGGCGATCAGAAGAAATGGAAAGGAGAAATCTGCATTATTTTTAATCAACCAGAGGAGAACAAAGCCTCCATTTTTTATGTTTTGTAATGCAAGTTGCAACACCTGTTAACCTGCCACCAGAGGGGGCATGTGACTGGTGTTTGGTCATTAGCTGATAACAAAGTGTACTTGACAAATACAACAGAAACGACAAACATGTTACATGCTAGATCTGATTTTTTATTGCTTACATCAAGTCACACTTCCTGCTGTTAAAGTAAATCTGTGTTAATCTGTTTTATTGGGACTCAAACAGGGTTGCAGGTTATTTTATTACTGTGCTGTATTTTAACTACAAGTACTCTGGTCATTTCAAAGTAGAAATGATTTACTGATTAGTACTATTATTGTGTATGATATATTGTAAATATAGTCCACTTCAAAGATCACTTAACAGAATCTGCCATGATTCTCCATCTTTGACCTGGAAGTTGAATCCCAAAGGATGCGGACCATCCTTTGATGGGCAGAAGGTTGCGTAAGCGGCATCTTAAAAATGGTCTGCCAAGCTGCCTCGATCACTGTGCCTGGCCTCGAGCCCAACCCGATCCAGGTCTCCCTCCTGTACGTTTGGTCTTAACCCTGCCTCCAAATAATCCAAGGGTCGGGCTCTGCTTTATTGTCCTCATCAAAGGCCCGCATTGTTTTGTTTATTTCAGCAAAAGAGATGAAACTGGGGTCCGGGTCTGTTACATTTGATTCTAAGGGAGCATTTTCAACATTGAACCATCTTCAGAGAGCGCCTGTAGTCTGTTGAAAAACTGCAATGCTGCCCATGTGTGGTAGTGTGATGATGGGTGCAGGTGTGTGTGTGTCAGAAGTGAAGAAACAAATGTTGGATGTACACCTGATGGTTTATAGCAATAAATGTCAAATATGCATCTGCTGCTAAAGCTGTTTCACTGTCACCTGTCTTTCATAAATGGAGCCTGACACTGATTTGAAGTTTGTTAAAAAGGTTCTGCCTCATCGTTTATTACCACAGGACCCTCGGTTCTTATGCTGCACTCTCGTGCCATAAAGTGTTTAAACTGCTGATGAGCCTCAGTAGTTAAACGTCCACTTGCGGCGTCTTCATTGCACATGATTGGTCCTGATTCACTCATCAGCTCATCTCAAAGAACATGTGATTCTGTGGAGAAATAAGAACAATTAAGTTGGGAATAATTATAAGTAAATTACTTAGACAAGTTTGAGCATTTCAAATTATGAATAAATACAATTTCAGAGGGAAATTTATTTACCAATAGCTGCTTATTATTTATATACATTAAGATTATTATTTAAATATGATGCAATTAATTGTAAAACAATGCATTAATGATTAAACTTTGCCACTATAGATGAGTACTTTAGTTCCAACTTGACCAAATACAACTTAAAAGTCAAGGAATTTTGGAATAAAACTTTGTGGTGATTACATTAAAAAAAATTATATATCAATGGATATCATTTTCTTTAAATAGAAAATACTAATCTTTCTACAAGAGCAACATTAGACAACATCATAGATGCTCACCAGCAAGAAGGTGGTCGCCAGCAGCAGCAGTTTAATGTGTGATTCCAAACTCAGTGGCACTAGAAGAATTAAATAGAATCAGAAAAATTACTAAATGGGAATGTGAATATGGTGTAAGAGGCAAATATGTAGGCCCTGAAGTGCAAATAACAAAACACAACAGCATTAACGGAAAAGGTATCGGCTGATTGGATGGACGTACTCTCCACGTGTCCTGTGTTGTGGTTTTTGCAATTTACCCCACTCTTTGATTTTCTGAAGATACTCTTCATAATGTTATTTGTAAAATTGTATTTTTTTCGGCTTCGACGGGTGATAATAAGATGTACACTGGTAGAACTCACCCTCCAACCCAAAATATTCATGGTCCATGTTGCGTTCATCATTGAAGCCAGGCCATCTCTTCCATATTGTGCCAATTTTCTCACCAATGTTTGAGACAATCTAAAAGCCATAAAATACTGAATGTGAGAAAATCATACATAATTTTCCATTTTGGGTTACTTGAATGTAAATACCTGAAACTCCTGGTTGGAAAAACAGCGACAGGGACAGCAGGGGCCCTGGATCCTGATGGTGGACACTCCCTCTGAATCACATACCTCCAGGAGAGGGGTGAACATGCTCCACCTGGAAGAGCAGTTGGCCAAGGCACAACAACTTAACACACTTTCTGGCACAATCATGCAATAAGGAAACTGGCAGATGCAGTGGCCAGTACTTCACACAGTGGCACAGCCCAGCCTTGCTGCTTGGTTGATCACATTTTCAGCTGTCATGATTCTGCAGCACCAAAACCTTTGTTCGCTCGGTGTCGGAAGAGTTCACATCGGGGCATGCTTTATTCGAGTGCAACTGAGGGAATATTTATACCAAGTAGATCTCTGGTCACTGAAACCTCTGCCAGGTCAGTCTTAATTGGACACAACTTTGCCGAGTGTTGCTTCTGGAAAACTCTAAATTTGACACACAAGCACTCCGGCTCACCCTGGAGTCAGACTCGGGCCACATGAAGATGGAGGTATTTTGGTTTGGCTGCAGGAGACAGGGTAAAAACATTCCCATTAAGGAGGATGCTGCATTCCTTCCTGGCCAGTCCAGTGCAGCTCTGTTGCTGTGTCTCCATGCAGACAGCTGTTCTGTGCATTAGCTCTCCCTGGTTTAGACTGCACTACACGCCCGGCTGTTTGGAACAGTAAAGGCTCCCACTGCTATTTACAGACAGGCCTGGGCACCCATGGTGGTTCAGGGTGGCCCGAGGCTGAGAGCAACATGGAAAAAGGCTCACGTTACAAGTTCAGTCTGAGAATGTGAGGTATTAAGACGGCTGGTACAATATACAGGAGGTTTGGAAGGGGTTAAAGAGTTGATTCAGCAAAATGACAAAAATGACATAAACTTTTTTTTATCAGCGTCAAGCAGCGTGTCCCTTAAAACTGGATGAATTATATTTCTTTCAATGGTGTGAATGTGTGTGAACAAAATACACTCACTAGCAGCATGTTTGGATCTGTGGTTTGGATGGAATCTCAGACAGACAGATAGACATCTCAAAACCTTTTAAATAAAACTTTCTATATAACTAGATAACATTAAGGGGTATCTAAGTAAATCTTTCCCTTAAAATGTTTTTAAATAACTAATCTGTATCACTAGTACATGACTATACCCTGTATCAAGTCTTGTTATAACTATTGGTTTATACAAGCCTGTTATTATATATTGTAATATTAATTCAGATGGCCAGGGTTTGCGATGTCACAAACCTAAGAAACCAATCTTGTCAATTTATGGGTGCAGCTCAGTAACTTGAAAAAGGCTCCTCAACTGCAGGTGGCGCTGTTGGGGTGGGGAGACGTAGAGCAGGGGCGGGGTCAGTATTAGCATACTCACAGTTGCAAAATGAGGAGGGAAGTTGTAGAATGACATTTAGGTCATTTTAAGGTCATGAGGAGATTATGTTCCATCCTTTTGAATATGTAATTCTGAGGAACAATGAAGACTTTTAGTGGTTTAATAAGCTGCTGTTGGGACTTTAAGTAAAAAGCTCTAGCAGCAAAGTGCACAGTATCAAAAGTAAAAAATAACAACAATTCGTAGAATTTAGATGAAACAGACTAATGAAAACATCACTAGGATTATTTTATATTAAATGTCTGTCAATAGATCCATTTCAACTAAATTTTACACACTGAACCTTTAATTACAGTACTTGAATAAATGTGTTTTCCACCAAGAACACTGGAAGCAGATTCTGCTGATCGTACCTCTGGCAGACGGTGCCAATAAGATGTTTTTGAGGCGTGTAAACCCTCATCTCCATCAGGCAGCAGCCGAGGCAGCAGGCGTCTGCTCTGAGCGGCCTTTCAAAATAAAACACCTGGCAGCCCTGACAGTCGAAGCCCTTCAGTGTACAGGCCCGAGCTGGACCACAACACTGGAGACACACACATGAGCTCTCTGACAGGAGGGAGACATTAAGAAGAGAGTGAGAAAACACTGAATAACATCATCAGACGAGGTCAGTTTTTCTCAGTTAAGACACAGAGAGCTGGACGTGCACCTTCCACAGCCACAAATAACTGTGACCTGCTGCCTTGTGTGGTGATGCTGTAGAGCCTCCTGGGTACACACTGTGGACCTGCAACAAGAAGGCTTTGTTCACTTCATGTGGACAAGTATCTGCACTGCAGTTGTTCTTTTCTACACACAGACACACACATATACACCTGGGTTTTCTTACCTTGTAACTCCGGCTGAGCACTGACATGAATCTGACTGACGGTTTCCAGCACTGACATGAAGTCTGAACCTGCCGCGCCGCCGAGGATCCGCTCCTCCATCCCAAGCCTGTTCACTTCCTCAATCGGCTGCGTGGAGCCGTTCTCTATCTTCCTCTCAGGGGCCCGGACTGAAAGCTGCTCTTCAGAATCCCAGTCAGGGGCCTTTCTGTGGGATTGGGGTCCAGGTGAGTGAGTCTGGCACTCGCAGCGGTTCTGGAAAGCCCTGAAGATCATCTGGATGTGCTTTTCTCGTTCCAGTCGACCAAGAGGAAGAGGCTGGCTGGTCACAGCTGACATGGTATGAAACTGAAAATATACAGCTTTTTTAAAAGGATAACTCAGTGTTCAGCCTAATCCAAGTTAGTCAGAGTTGTATTTTATTTAGTGTGACAGATGAGACGTCACTCGTTTAGAGTTAGAGAATACAAGAAGGGAAGATATTTTGGGACAACGAAAAAGTAATTAAATTGTTTCCATAGTGTCGAATAGCCTCCAGTTTAGCTTATTTTTTGGGACTTGTCGGACTAGATAAATGATTCCCGATGTTTTTTTATGTGTGGCCTTAAAAACAAAGTGATATTAGTCACAAGCAGTCGAACGAGGATTTCCTCCTTCCAATGTTTCATTTAAATAATTCTTAGTTGCCGAAAGACAAAAGACTATACAATAATTTGACAAAATAATCTGAGGAAAAGGTTTTCTGAAAGTATGTCACTTAAGACAAAAACAGAAATATGGGAATCTATAGGTTGAGAACCACAGATAGGTCCCAAAAAATAATAATTCAATGCATTATTTGAGTTTAAATGCATAAATAACTTTTTTTGTAAATACCCTTTTAATACAAACTTCTTTTTATCTGTAATTCGATCAATAAATCTCACAGTTATAAAGGATAAAGATAAAAGTAAACAGCTTTTCTTCGACCACACTGTGACACAGACGGTTCCCTGGCAGCAGCAATACAAAAAATCTGCTGATTTCACCATCGCAGCCAACCTGAGCTTCTTTTACATTCAAATCACACTCTCACAGTCCTGTCGCACAGTTTAGTCTCATCCTCCAACGTTGTATATCCCACCACAACACCACATTAAAGAGGTCGACATTTCCCTCCAGCACATATCCTCATTTTAAGTGACACAACGGAGCGTACAGACAGGAAACAGCACACGTGAAATTTAAATCTTTAGCTTACCATCAGTGTTCAGCCTCCAGACTCTGATCATGTCACTGCGAGAGGAAAGAGACAAGGCCGCCGCTCACGAGTTCTCAGGACCAGGAGGAGTTGAGCGCCACCCTCTCTACCACCTCTGTGTGTTTATTTTGTGTGAATATTCACATAGAAATGTTTGTTTTGTGTGTGTTTGTGTCTGAAGATGTCACTCCTACTGTTGTTCCCCACAGCTCTCAGTCTTACACCCCCCCCCAACTCTGTTTCCATCCCAACTAGCCGGATCTGCCTTTTGTTGGGTTAGAAAGGCATCACTCAGCCATGTAATTGAAATCCTGCTTCTGGAGGTGGGTGGGGGGCTGCACAATGGGTCTGTGTTTTTTCGTGGGGGTGTTAGCGCTCTCGAAATGTGCCTCCATAAAGGTGTCAAACATGGGACTGACAAATTTCTCAGACAGCTGTAATCACGTGATTACAGTCGTTGTTTTATTGATAAAAGCTTCTATTTGGAACATTTCTATTTAACGTCCACATGTGTGATCAACACTCATGTAGTGTCCTGAAAGGTAAAAAGCAGTAAAAACTGTGCTGACAACAAGAAAAGCAACTTTTTTTTTTTGTACAAAAACTTAAACAAAAACTTACAACTGACACCAGTGTGCATCATTATGGATTGAACAGAGCGTCCACACTATTTTGAAGTGTTGCCCTGGATCCCTTGTTATGTGCAGCTTCACCTCTATGACAGTCAGAAAATACACAAGAGTTGTATCTTCTCCATTCTCAGTCATGTCGGCAGATTTCCACTTTGGGTAAAGCGATGAAATCTCCTGATTTCTCACTGCTCACATTCCACTCTCACTCATATCAGAGATGTTCAGCGGAGGGAGATACTTCTTTGGATCGCCGAGGAAAGGTGAGGAGGGAGGCTGGTTGAAGTGGCCCATCAGGAAGATCCCAATAGTGCCGATAAAAAACACCAGCGTCATGACGATGAAGCAGACTCTGTCAATCACCCGGGCAACCAGGAACCACTCTTCATTCTCCTGTGTTTAAGACAGAGGTAAGAGACTGAAAGCTGATATTTCCACCTGCGCAGACGACAGATATAAAGGTGTAAATGTAAGAGCTCACGTTCTGGAAGTTGTTTTGCTGCCGTGTAGTCTCCGCGATATGTTTGCAGGATGCCACACACTGCTTCAGCTCCGGAGAGGCCTTCGCCAGGCTGGCACTGAGCTGCTCGGCGGTGCCGTCCTCCATCCCATCATCTGAGTCCAAATCAGAGAGTCATGTGGTTACAAGGAGAAATACACTGTCATGTCCACTCAAACATCCTCAGACTCATTCACTTACGTAGCTTCTCTAACACTGACTTCATCAATCCATTTCTTTCTTTGAGTCTGGCAAACATGAGTTCGGACCGAGCTGTTTTCATCACGTATTCCTCCGCCTTGTTGATGAGGGTCATGGAGCTGCGGCGTCGGCATGGAACCAGGATCACGTGGTTCACGCCTGTGTTCTGAGTTTTGCCGTTTCCGGTTGCCATGGCGTTGTCATTGTTTGGCGTCCAGGGCTGCATCTGCATCCTCAGCATTCGAGGCAGGATGTTGAGGAGGATCTGAGAGTGACAGCAGGTCAAAGGGTAATCCAGAGGCAAACACACTCATGTGGACTTCTCACAGTGTAGCTGCTTATTGGACAAAGAGGATGTGTGGCCTCATGCTCACCTTTCGGACTTTGTCTGTCATTATGTGGGTGTTTGGGGTCCTCAGGGACACGTTGAGGACGATCACGCAGTTCATCACCACCATGGTGGTCACTGACATCACAAACATCAGATACCTGTCGCCAAAGGTTCATAAATCACACATATTGACTCTGATCTGAAATCCTATAGAGTGATGCACGAAAACTCACTTTCCAATAAGAGGCACCGCTTTAGAAGTCTCTGGAACCTTCTTGGCGATAAGGAAGAGGAACACAGTCTGGCCCAGAAGAGTTGCAACAGACATCGTGCACTTCTGACCGCCAGCTGCAAAAACCGAAGCACACACAGCAGTATTCAGACAGACTAGTGAGGTTTTGTGCTAAAAAAACATTCATGAAGTGGAATGGCTCTCAGTAGAGCGCATAGCTCTGCCAAGGCCCAACAGTCCCCTAAGGAAACCACATTTAAATTCACTAGACCCAGATTTTTAATTGGATCTGTGTACCATATTTCACCCATTCATAAATACAATTCCCATAACATGTATTTTTTCTTCTCATCAATATCCATGAATGACTCTCTAAAGAACCTAGGAAAATACAAAAATGCTTTATCTTGCGCTTTTAAAGAAAACAAAAAATAAATTCTGGATCTGCCTCTAACCGCACCATAATTTAAAGGGTTCTTCCCTGTGTAATGGCACTCAGTACAGTGTATATAACTCCGTCAAGGCCCAACATGTCCCCTCTAGATTCAATCAAAATACATCAAATTGTACACAATTAATAAATACCCTCTATCCTCTAAATTTTTTTCATCAAGATCCCTGAGCACAATTCTCTAAAAAAATCTACATAAATGTTGAAAACCACATTTGTTTGAATTATTGGATCTAGGATTCGCTCCTTGATCCTGATCCACACCAAAATCGAATGTGATCTTCCTTGACCAATACTGCATCCTTCCACCAAGTTTTGTGGCGATCTGTCCTTGTAATCTTTGCACAATGCTGCTCGCTAACAAACAAACGATGAAACAATAAGAACCTCCTTAAAGGAGAAAGTAATGACAGAACTTCAGGTTCATGTTTTATAAGCTCACTGGTCAAGATCTGAAAAATCTCGTAATGAGGCTGTTTGAGGTTGATGATGCTAAGGTTTGGCTTTTACAAGATTTTACAGCTTTTGAAGAAACAAAAGGAGGAAAAAGACCTTTGGCAGGTAAGTAGTAGACGAGCAGGCAGAGCGAGGAGAAGAGCACACAGGGAGCAATGATGTTGATGACGTAGAACAGGGGCTTTCGCTGGATGATGAGGAAGAAGACCACCTCCTGGTACTCGCGCTCGTCCTTCGTGTACTGAGTGTTGATGACTTTCTTGGCTGGCCTGTGTTTGATGACCCACTCTCCATTCTCTACCAACAGAGATTCAGTGTTGGTTTCATCATTTATTTAAAATCCATAATTGTGTTATATAGGTTTTTTTATTTGTACCTGTGAAAGCTTCTGGATCAATGTCCACCCACTCCAGTGTGTGGTTGTCCTCCTGTTTGAGCACCAGTTCGATCTCATTGGCGCTGTAAGTCTGAGAGCTGCACACAGGGAGAGAACATGTTGTCTGTCTCCACAGCAAACACACAACCATCAATTCACTTTCACAATACAGCACAGTGACTGAAGGAGGCATTGTCCCCGCTGTGTGGATCATTCTATCACAAAGGAACCTGACAAGCAAATAAAACAGGGTCGTGGCTAAGATTGTACAGATAATGGGGTTAAAAGTAAAGCTTTTAATTTATACAAATATTTAATTTGTTTCAGAAAAAAAAAATCTCTTTTTTATATTCTGTTTCAAAGCTGTTTCCTCACTGTCAGTATTGTTATAATGTTTATGGGAATAGTAGTTAAAGAAGTATTAACAAGGCTATTGTATTTTATATCATTAATACAATGGAAACAATAATCTATATTGTTTTGTATTTATCCTGTTATGCAAAGAAACACAAAAATACAAACAATTACAAAAAACTTAATATTCACAAAATAATTTATTGATTAAAAACAAAGTTACAAGGCTATATTATATTATAATTTATATACATTTTATTATTGTAATTTCTTATTTACTTAACTCTTACATTTACATGAACTGGGTTGATTTATGTGGAGTTGCAGGGTTTTTGTAATCTTGGGTTTGGTAATTGTACTTCAAATGCACCGTTCCCTGGCCAATCGTCCAAACCCATCAGATTGTGCCTCGACTCACCGGAAGACCATGGTGCAGTTCTGCCAGTCAAAGGGGAAGTAGTTGACGGTGATGGCACAGGCACTGCGGTAGATGGCAGGAGGCAGCCAGTACACACAGCCGTTCGGAGACACAAGTGCGTTGCAATAGAGAGCAACCTCAAACTGTCCATCCACACTGCAGACCAGAAGACAGAGGAGAGAGAAACTGGATTAACTGTTGGCTGTTTGAGCGAAAACACACACACGGGAATTTATTGATGAGAATTTTATATGCACAGATTTGTATATCCAGCAAATACAGCAAAAAAATAAGCTGCCTTTCTCAGCCTCACTGATATTCCACAAGCGTGCAATTTTTAAGGATTGGAGGCAAGGGAAGAAAAACTGCCTCTGAAATATGTTTTTAATATGATGTTGTGTAACAGCAATTACATAACGAGGCGTCCAAGCACTGAAAATACTCTCATTTACTCTACATTACCGTCTTCTCTTGTTGTGTATGATTCATTTTTCAAGTCTCTCCTGACTAAACTTTTTAAAAGTTTTTTTATATTTTTTGTTCCTTGACTGAACAGATATCGGAACCTTCTTTTAAACATGCTCATAAGAGAAGGTTGATACACTCACTTGTTCTCCAGGATGACGTCCGGCAGCCAGATGCTCTTGGATGGGATACGTAGCTCAGAGGTGATGTTTCCGTACAGAGCCGACCTGGGCGGCTGGTCCCATCTGAGCCTGTAGTCACACCATTGCTACAAACAAAAACACTGCAGGTTTGACTTTTCACCGTGTTTTGTAAATGTGCCACGATAAAATTCAGCATCCTTGAAACAAGAATTCAACAGATGAAGCATGTGTGTGTGTGTGTGTGTGTGTGTGTGTGTGTGTGTGGTCACCATCTCTATCCAGACGCTGGTGGTCAGGGCCTCCTCCTTTTCATTCTGAGGAGAGGTAGTTGAGGAAACAATGTTAAGAAAGGCCTGGGCAGCCCAATCAGAAACACCACAGAGTGAACTTCACCCACCAGGGAGATGAGGTTGGTGAGCGTCATCTTGATGTAGACTGGGGTGATTTCCCCGCTCTTCTCCATGGGCCGAACGTTCTTGTTGTAGCCCCTCATCAAGTCCTTGAAAAGTTCCCCTTCGAGGTTGACGGCAGATGCTGCAGACAGACCACACAGACATGGGGGTGAGGAATTTCAAGTGAAACTCAACTTCACACATATTCATTTTGTGCAGATACAAATAAAAATCTGGATCTGGAAAAACTAAATGAGGTGATTATGTAGGAAAATAAATTTTAATCTAGAAGAGGGCCTTGGCTTAGGTCTTATCTTGCCATATTAAAGAGAGTGAAAAATAAATCCTTGATATGTCCGTTTAGACACATTCACATTCACAAAATTTCATGGAAATCAATCCAGTAGTTTTTGCTAAATAATTAATTGACGAACAACTGAGATGAAAGTACAAGAGGTCAGTGAGTGCAGTGCTGAAGAGAGCGGGTGAAAAACAGTTGGTCTCATTTACCAACAGACTGAAAAAGCAACAATGAATTTTACACTGAAACACATTTCACTCAAATGTCTCTAAATTGAGCACATATACAACCTCAAAGGCCCAACAGTCCCCTTATTTCCAATCAAACTGCACCAAATTACACACACTCATAGACGTTTCCTGAATGTGCTTGATTTTTTTCATCAAGAAACATTAATCATTCTTCTGACAAACTGTGAAATTGTTGAAAAATGCAATATCTGACAATGTTAAAAAAAGGTATAAAAAATCATGGATTCCCCCCCATATCCGGATCCATGGCAAAATTGAATAGGTTCTTCCCTGACCCATAGCACATCCTTCCACCATGTTGCATGATAATGCATCCTGTAGTTTTTATGTAATCTTAGTTACAAACCAACCATCAACAAACAAACAAACAAACAAACAAACACAGGTTATTGGTGATAAAAAGCAAAACAAATGTTTCCAATTTTCTAGTTATACTTCACTAAACATAGCACAATTAAGAAACAATATATATTTGAGACAAATGCAGATCATTGTGTGGTGAACAGTTTGTTTCAGTGTCATAACTTTACTCATACTTTACTTCAGTATTACTATAGTACCATAAAAGTAATGTCTGATATTATTGTGTTATTGGGTCAAAGGTTATGACAATCAGGCCCTTGTGCAGAATAGTGCAACTTTCTCATTACTGTATTTACTCAACTCCTTATAACTTTAGCATTGAGTCTGTACAAATTTAAATATCTGACCTCACGAATTCACACTAATTCATGCACATGCCCTGGATATATAGTGTGATCTCTATCAAACATGGCAGCAGGTTGATAATCCAGCGTTCTTACCTGTGGCAGAAATAATAAACACTCTTATGAAGAGCGACAGAGAGCGCAGACGTCCAGGATCCATCAGTGTGTGTATGTTTATGCTGAGACAAAGCTGTGATCACTAATCTGATACACACTGTGACACTGCTTGATAGAGTCACTGGCACGGAGCCTGTGTGCCTGTGTATGTGTGTGTGTTTCCCAGCAGAAGTTAGGACCCACGTTGATGGGAGGGTTGAGGTTTGGAGGAATGATTGGAGGTTGGTGGGGGAGTTGATGATTGTTAGGGTTAAATCCAAGAGTGTATTTCCAGTACTGCATAGCCAGCTGTCATGACATGCACACATGCACACACGCACACACACAAACACACACACACACACACACACACACACACACGCACACACACACACACACACACACACACACACACACACACACACACACACACACACACACATTATACTCAGTCCATGAGTGCCCTCCAGTGTTAAGGTACACCATCAAAACAAACACTGTATTGTAATTCTCTTGGTCACACCTGGCTGCTGTCATTCAGTCGTCCACACAGAGAAAATAAGATAAGTTGTGGACTCTTTAAGAGCAGCGATCTATAAACAGCTTTTTCCATTAGACTTAAATGTGTTGTCTATAATAAAAGGATCACAGGCAAGAAAGATTAGCCGGGAAAAAGAAAGCAGCAACACAATGCGTGTGTGCGTGTGCGTGCCAAAAAAAAGTACAGTGGAAGAGAGAACAGGTGATAAGTCTCATCCATTTACAGCACACTCTCTGTGATGAGTGATCAGGCTCTGTGGAGGTTACTGACCCATTTGTGGCCTGTCGTTACTGTGTGTGTGTGTGTGTGTGTGTGTGTGTGTGTGTGTGTGTGTGTGTGTGTGAGAGAGATACATGTATTACTCATGTTGTGGGTTCCTACATCAGTTTACAAGGTCACATTATGGGAAAACATCCCCATAATGTAAATCATTAGGTTGAGGTTAAGGTTAGACTTATATTAAAGTTAGGTTTAGGTTAAAGTTAGGGTTAGGCAAGTCATAACTATGGTTAAAAGTAGTTTAAGTTTCCAGGAAGTCAATAAGTCAATGTAATGTGATCTGAAGTCATGGAGAAACAACTGTGTGTGTGTCAGTGTGTGAGTCACAAAAATACTTGATCCTGCAATGATACAACCCAATTCCCACACAAACATATTGACACCCAAGTCAGGGACAAGAGTTGATGAGTTGCAACAAATGTATGTGTGTGTGTGTGCGTGTGTGTGTGCGTGTGTGTCTGTGTGTGTGTGTTTGTGTGTTTACACAGCTGTTTCACTCATATCCCTGTTTATCTTTCTGTTGGGACTTGAGCCAAGCAAAAAACGGACAGCGATTAGTGGGCAGACTTTAATTTTGAAGTTACTAAGGTTTATTTGGGTTCATCATCATTGCCTGGACCAATCGGACGTAGAGACCTGGTTACCACGGTTAGGCGGACACGGGTCATGAACAAAGCTAAAATGGGGCAAGAGTGTCAGATCCTCGAGCAACAGTTGTCTGCACTTACAATGTTTTGACAGACAATAAGAGACTGTAAAGGTCAGTTACCATAAAGACAGGGAGAGACGTACCGCCAGCACAGCAGCTGCTGTGTTTATGGCTACGATTAACCTTAGAGGGTTTGAGGTCAATCGCGGGTCATGATAAGAGGAACCAATCAGCATCAAAGGCATCTCAAGTGAGAAAGTTTGGATCTCGACAGAACTGCAAATACCTCAGGATAAGCAGCATTAGTGTCGGCTAATGTGAAACTCTTAGATTAGAAGCTCAATGTAGAACGACATCACCGATACATTCAACACAACATGCCATAGCATTATAACAATTTTATTTATATATATATATATATATATATATAGATTTTTTTTACAAAAATACAAAGAATTTTTCTCTATACAAATAAATATGGTAGGAATAAAGATAACATGAATAATATATACAGTGTGAGTGCATCACAACAGGCTCAACCTTTGCAAAAGACAATTACAATATGAATAACTTATCATTTTGTACAGATTCTTAAGTTAGACATGGTTATGTCTCCAACCACGTAAATAAAAAGAAAAAAAACCTGCGGCGTGATGGGCGGTCGATAGTTGGGTCGATACATTCATGGCTGTGTTTTCATTTCAGGCTAAAACAAAAACGATGCTTTTCACAGGAGAAGTTTAGTTCCTGTGATGTGCACTTTCTTTTGTGTGTGTGCGTCTCTGCGTCCCGCGACAGGGATTTCCTGGTGCTTTTCACACACGTCTCTCTGAGTGTTTGTGCCATCGTCTCCATGTCTTTTACCTTCAAGTTATCTCACTTCACTGTCACGAGAAATCAAGTCTTGAGCGCCTCCAGTGCCATAGCAATGATCCTTGGTACACTTCGGTAGAATGACTCATTCTCAAGGCCGACGAGACTGTAGAAGGTTAAAGGTCGTCCTCCCACCAGTGCCCTGACCCGTGCCTGGTAGAGTCCTCGATCGTTCTTCGAGCTCAGATCAACTAACACCTGAATAAAAGACACAGACACAGTTAGAAGAGCAATTAAGATGTAATTAAACGATTCACCAGTGTAATTCAGTTCTTATTAACTTCTACATCTTTTTGGGATAATTTACCTCTTGGAAATTCATACGCAGGTTTTTGTTTGGGATGTTTAGGACCCAGCTGTATGAGTCTCTGACTTGGCTGACCTGCTGTGAGGATTCTCTCACTCCAGGACAAACTACAGGACAAATAGAAATATGTTTTATTAGAGAAAGAACATGGAACATGGCATATTCATAAAGAATGTAAAAGTATGAATGAACTGGGTGTGACACATACTTTTCCCACTCGCTCCAGGTATCTGCCTCTTGCGTAGAAGGCTCCTGTACTTCCGCTGAAGACTTTGAGCCTTTACAACATTCACAGTTTGTCTGGGGTCAACCGTCATTTCTCTGTGGTCGCCCTCAGTCACTGTCTGGACAGTAGTTGTTGGGTGAACTGGAAGTGCTGACACTAAAGTTTGTAAATCTGTTCCATCTTCAGTCCCAACAAAAGTAAAATCCTCAGACGTGGCACTCCACGTTACATCAGGAAAAGAATCTCTACTCGAGAAGGTTTCACCTTGAGACGCATCTTTTGGCACAATCTCATCTTGTGTTCTCAATTTTTCAATCTCGTTCATCAAGGCTTTTAAGAGTGACCACGGCCCTGGGGATTCCTCCTCGGTCGAGGAAGCGGCGTGGAGCGGCTTCCCGGGAGAAGACGTTGGGAAGGGGGAAACGATGGGAGACTCTTTCTGGAGGTAGGTTGTGTCCAGGTGCATGATGGGAGGGGCAGCTCTAGAGTCCAATTTGGAGCGTAGAGCTGAGATGACGGATCGATATTGTCCCTCTAGCTGAAGCACAGAGGAGTCGTCCGTCTGGAGATATGAGAATACAGTTGGATGAAAAGATTTGCTTAAAATAAACATCAAGGGTTTATGATAGACAGACAGACAGACAGACAGACAGATAGACAGATAGATAGATAGATAGACAGACAGATAGATAGACAGACAGATAGATAGAGAGGTAGATAGACAGATAGATAGACAGACAGATAGATAGATAGATAGATAGATAGATAGATAGATAGATAGATAGATAGATAGATAGATAGATAGATAGATAGATAGATAGATAGATAGACAGACAGATAGATAGATAGATAGATAGATAGATAGATAGATAGATAGATAGATAGATAGATAGATAGATAGATAGATAGACACGTGACATGACAACTTCATGATCCAACATTATCTTTATTTCTGACATTTTAGAAATCCACCCCCAAACCACATCTACCTGTGAGAAAATGTTGTGCTCCTGTGATGCTGGTGCAGAGGAGATGTCTGTGGATGTGTCAGTGTGCTGTTTGTCCAGGTCCTCAGCCACGTTCCTCAGGTATTTCTCCCAGTCGTCCACCAAAGGGCCCACCTCTTTGAATAGGGCCGGAGGCAGTGGTGAGGGACCCAGTTCTTCAGGCACCACAGCTCCACCAAGCTGTTCTGCAAGTAATAAAGCACCTGTTATAATAGTAACCAAAAACGCACATTTTGCCAGAATTCATCTGCGTTAGTTTGTCTGTTACAAAAACTACGACTAGGATGGATTACCAGGAAAATTGGTGGAAGGAGGAAGTTTGGATCAGGAAAGAGCCTGTTAAATTTGATCTGGCACATTTAAGAGGCTGATATCTATGAGTGTGTGAAATTTGGTGCAGGTTGATAGAATTTAAGGAGACTCTTCTGCATGCCATTCTCATCTATCTATGAGTTCTCTCTACATTTGTACTGCAACAAGTGGCCACTGATGTACCTTCTATCTGTGTGAGACACTGGCTCAGCCCCAGGTCTCTCCTCTCTCTGGTGTGAGTGAAAGCTGTGCTGTAGATGTGCTCCACCAGCTGAGGTAGAGTCTGGGTGAAGAAGGTCAAGTCCACTTTGTCCCTGATGTAGTCTTCAGCTCTCTGGAGGAGATCCAGCAGGGTCTGCAGGAACGAACGCATCTCTAGGTGACAGAGAGTGAAGAGATGATCAGAACCTTGCATTACAGCAGAAGACTAATGAAAGATTGTATCGTATATTGTAAGTAAGCTTTTGTTCTACAACCACAAGTGATTTAACCTTTACTTACGACATTTCTTGAAGCGGGTGAGGCATTTGTCCTCGGCCATGCGGCTGCAAGTGCTGGCAGACTGACCCCGGGGACAGGTCAGGGTGTAGAAGTGACATAAGGAGCTGAATTCTGATCTTTGTTCCTCTTCTGTCATCTCTGTTGTCTTGAGTAGCTCTGGACACGTTGGCTCTCGGCTCCCAAACGACTCTTTGAAAAACATCACCATTGACGGTAGTGTTATAGAAAGTATTTTAACATGTAGATATACTGTAGGCTGTATGTCAAAATATGTAAGTTTGGTGTTTTGATGCTGGTTGAAACTCACTCTGTATCTCGGCCTGAATCCAGTCAGAGAAAGCAAAAACCCGTGTGTAGACTCCAGGCTTGCCTTTCTCTCCACAGCCGTCTCCCCAAGAAGTGATGCCATAGAGCTGGAAGCGACCAGAAATTCGATCTTGGTAGATCAGGGGACCTCCAGAGTCTCCCTACAGACGAGAAAAAATCCACCAAATATTTAAAAATCTGGTTTTATTTACAAAAATCCCTAATATTAAACAAGGTGACTCTAACTCTCTCACCTGACAGGAGTCAATGCCTCCAGAGAGATAGCCAGCACACAGCATGGTGTTGGTGACCAGCTCTTTGCCGAGGGCACTCTTACAGGTGCTCTGAGGCAGCAGGGGAACCTTGGCCTCCATCACGACATCAGCAGACGGCCCATCTATTTATGAAAATATACACACAGAACTATTATTAGAGTATTGACAGATTTTAATATTTAGACAGATGGCATTTCATTTTGTTTGCAGGAAACTGATCCACGATTAACTTTAAAGAGAGTTTATATCCTCCACTCACCCTCATAGAGGGAGCCCCAGCCTGCCACCAGACACGGGCTGCCAGTAGGGGGCTCCATGCCAGAGGGCAGACACACTGGAGTGACATGTTCAGACAGGACCACTGGTGATGTCAGCTCCACCAGAGCTATATCGTTGTTAAATGTCTTTGGGTTAAACTGTGGAAGGAGGAGAGAGTTTTATTGATTGATTGATTGATTGATTGATTGATTGATCTGGATTTTCGACCAGTTGGGCAGTTGTTACCTTCGGATGAGGGATGATGCGGTTCACTTTAAGAACTTGTTCATCAGGGTCAGTCTTGGTGATGTCAAACTCCCCTACTACGGCCGTCCAGTAGCTCTCACTGCGACTGCTAAGAGGATGGAACAATGAGAACAACAGGGAGTGAGAAGGAGAATTTTTTTTTCTACAATCATTTCAAATGATTTAAACAAAATAAAGTCTCTGCTTCAGTTACAGGAGACAGTAACACATGCAGCTTACCCTGCAAAGCAATGTGCAGCAGTGACCACCCAGGAGCTGTCTACCAGAACCCCTCCGCACATCAGGCCGCCATCTAGCTGCAGGTTGACCAGCCAGGGCCAGCTGCCTGGAGGAGCAGGGGAGCCGCCCACAATCCTGGAGCGAGGCTGAGTGATGTTTTGCACCGCAGACGACCTCTGACCGCACACCGCTACAGGGACGGAGAAACACTGATGGTCAAGAAACTCTTCTCCGTGTGAGCAAACAGAATAACATTTATGAATCACACAAATCTTCTTACCCTGTGCATGTGTCTGAGTAGCAGGTTCCAGGTTCTGCATTGTGTTCAGCAGGCTGCACTGGAGGACTCGGGCACTGCAACTCTCCCCCATGATCCTGATGCAGCTCTCCTTGTCCAGTACACCAGGTGGGCAGCGATGCTGGTAGTATGCACAGGCCTGGCTCAGAGCCCAACTCCGCTGTGCTTCATCCTGAAGCTTCTGGGCCTTACTGATGATGTCACAGCTGGGCTCTGACAAGGCACTGGCAGGAGATGCTGTTGGATGAAAAAATTGGGATCTTAATAAGGATACTAAGAAATCATTCTGTAGTGACACTGGACAAAGAGGCTCAAGGTTTTTCAGGAACCAAAAGGGAAGTAAGAGTAATATTGTACGTACAGCAGGACCCAGACAGTTGCCCACAGTCCTGAAACAGACAGGGAACACAACCTCGGCAGCCAGCCTCAGCACGACCTCTCTCAGAGGATGCACGCTCGAGAGCAGACAGGGCGCTGGTCATGGCCGCCTCAAGTACCACTGTACCACGATCAGACAGCGCTGCAGGAGAGGACAGGAAGAAACAATGAAAAATTAAAAATTGTTTGTAACACGAAAAAAGCTAGTAAAGAAATAGTCTGCAGAGAGAGACAGAACAATGCGGACAATATAACAGACGTGCATAGAGCCAGACCCCTGTACTAGCTGTGTACGTGATACAGTAAAATCTGTGTAAATTGGCTGCTGCATGATACGAATTTGCATTACAGACACCGCAGATTAGATTAGATTAGTTTGAGGTGATGTGTCCATCACATTACCACATGTCTACACACATCAACATTTAACAGCTTCTTATTGAAAATCTTCATGAAAAGATTTGATGATATCAGAAAAATGATAATGATCTGTCTATAGGATATCTGGGTCATCACATGTGAGACTGTCCTTTGCTGTGGGAAGACCATGTGTGAATGTGAGCATTAGCATGAACTGGTGAAGCACTCTGGTGTGTGTGTGTGTGTGTGTGTGTGTGTGTGTTTATAGCCCCCTTTTTCTCATGCTGCTCTCTGAGCTCATTGGCAGCGTGTGAGGGGAGCTAGCTCACGCTCAGCTCGCTGGTGAGGCTTCTACAGACACACTTCAATCAGGCCGCCGACCCTGCAGCCCCCCTCTGTGCCGCACCACATCACAGGATAGGCCACTAACAACAACAATGCTGATTGAAGACTTAATTAGAAGGCCAGGGCTGAGCGGGCAGAGGCTGCTGGGCAGGGACAGACCCCAGGGGCACGGGCTGGCAGCCCCGAGGCAACTAGGACCCAGAGTCCCTTGTTCTAAACACTCTAAACACACACCGCCACCACCAGCTGCTTGAATGAAGGTTCTGCTGTACTCAGCCCTTCTACCAGAGAAGACCAGAGGTCCTTCATCACTGCAGCAATAGACAAGTTTAATCTGAAGTAATATTCTTACAACTCTGTTCTAGAAAGCTCAAAAATTACCAACACTGAAAACTAAACAAGAAAAGAAACATACAGGTTTTAAATTATGAACACAGCTGCTATTCACTTAAACACTTGAGTGGATATTTATCGAGACGTAAATAAGCAAGTAAAGCTATAACACAACTCAAAGGTTCAATGTTCACATGCACATGTGTGACACATGCAAGTTTAAACTAATAGGATATTGAGACTAGTACCATCACTAAATGTTTGAAGTCCTACAGAAATGAATTCTTCATCACATCACCAGGGTTATTTTGCAGGGTTGTAAATTAGATCCACCTCCGAGGTTGTCTGCAAAACTCACATGCTAAACTCAGATATCCTGACTCTAATCTCTGTTAGGTTCTCTCATCAGAGATTCAAGGAGAAAAAATACAGCAAGTTTGGAGAAATGTACCTTTGAGTGCACTCTGGGGCATCCTGTAGACCTCTCTACCTGTTGGCGCCCCCAGCAAGCAACCCAGCCCCATGAACAGCAGTGATATCAGCAGCAGCATGGTGTCTCAGCATCAGACCTCCACTCGAGACAGTGATAACAAGCAGACACGCAGGAAGCAGGAGGGACGGCTGGAGAGGATGCTGAGGTGCTGGAGATGAGATGAGGCTCAGCTCCCAGGTCCTTAGTGTCCGGTGGCTCTCTGCAATCTTCAACTGTCTCCCTCCTCCTGACTCTCTGGGCTCTCTCCCACACTGTGGTGCAGGGCATCTGTCTGTAAGTTTACTTAGAGGAACAATAGGTGCCTGGAGTGGTCCCTGGTATATATAGAGTCCCCAGGGGAACACCAGCAAGGGGGAGGGGGGAGAGGATAGGGACGAGAGAGAGCGAGAGGGAGGGAGGAGGGAGAGATGCTCCCATGGCCAATACACAAACAGATGAATTCATTAAGACTGTGACAGCAATTCGGGCGCAACTTGCCAAGGCTGGACATCACAAAGAGGTTTGGTTCTATGAAAAGAGACAGAGGGAGGGAGAGAGAGAGAGATACAGATTGGGGAGGGGGAGGCGGAGTGATTGGCTGGGCAGCAGGGAAGGGGGTGTTGTTTGAATTAATTAATGTGAAAGACAGAGGGAGAAAGTTATGCAGATAAGGATATGGGCTGATGTGACACTGCAGCAGAGGAATGTACAGAGAGGGAGAGATGTCAACGTGCATCCGAAAACCAGAGGGTCTGAGCGTGATTGGTGCGAGCGTGGAGATGGAGGGAGGCTGAGTGACAGAGTGTGAGAGAGCGGGACAGAGGGAGAGGGAAGTGTCTGCCATTCTGCATGCCCCTCAAAGAGCGCATTGTCCCCGGCATCCCTCTGAGGATGCCCACATCAAAGCCGTCCCCCGGGCATCACTTGGCCGCCGCCTCCATTGATCACTTACAGTCTTTTATCCCCCCCATTAAAATATTGTCAGTTCACATCACTTTTGTCTTTCTCTGCTGAACTCTGCTTTTGTTACATAAAGATACATTAAAAGAGTGTTTGTGAATATGATGTATTTTTCCAAGTCCAGAAGAAATTATTTACGGAAAAAAGTGAAAACTTCTAGTGTTTTAGTGCAATTAATGTCAACTTGTTGGACAAACAAGAGTAAAACAAAGACAAAAAAGTTGGGTCTTTTTCTTACTGAGATGCCCGTTACCTAGATGATTTACAGTACAAATGTATACACACACACTTAATGTTAAAATATTTAAAAAAGATGAAACTGCCAAAGGAGCAAAGCTCTGATAAATTATGAGCAAATCTTTGTCTTTAAATCTGAGGAATTTCAAGAAAAATTTCTGCAACTAGTTATTTTTAAGATCTACAGTTCAAACAATAACAATATGGGAGCTACAGCTTCAAAAAGAATATAAAAACTGATGTGTAAAACATTATGCACGAAACCTACTTTAATCAATCTAAATAAAACTTGAATACTGACAAAAAACAGAACTTGTTCTCTGTTACATGCAACATCTATTGCACTGCTGTCTGTCTTGGGAGAGGGCTCACTCACTTAAGATGCCCTCCCTTTGGTTTCTCAGTTTTTTTTATATCCCTGTTAAAGGGGTTTTTGGGAGGCTTTGTTCACTCTGCGAGAGTGAAGGGCAGAGGATGCTGCACCTTGTAAAGATTGTTAATTTGACTATGAGTCAAACTGTGTTTTCTGAATATTAACTATAGAAATAGGTCCTTGATTGGTTAACCAGGAGGGACAAAGTAAAAGTAGATTTTGTAAAATCGCTGCAAACCAGCTCTTTACACAATATATGTGCATGCACAATAATGTATGTAATGTATATAAACCTTCTTTACAGCACTGGACAGTAGAGATGTCCTGACTGTATCATTAAACAAAATGTTCTGTATGTTCAGCAGCAACAGACAGGGGCATGGTCCCAGCCTACACGGACACAGAAACAAAGTCTGTGCCGAACCCAAAGGAGGAGCACAAATTGGAGTCAACTTTGAGCCAACTCACTGGCTGAACGATAAAAAGAGCGGCGGGCCGAATCTAGCAGGGCATTATCAAAGAGTGCCGTCCAGTGCTGCCACAAGCCAGCGCTGACAGCAGCATTCACACTGACAACAACATACAGTACGTGTTTGACCGTGTGTTTATGTTTCAGCAAAAAGGTTTGTGCAGCCAAGTCTGGTGAAAGACTTCACGCAATTAAACGTGTATGCAAGGGAAGACACAAAAACAGGCCTTGGGGACAGAGTAAAGACCACGAGGAGTCAGAGTTAGAGAGGAAAGCAAGAGGAGCCTGTGCTTTCAGACGTTTGTTAGTGTGTATATGTCTTGTTATGTGCATGGTGCCCCCAGCCCCCTCCATGCACCCGTGCAGGCACAATGGCCCCTGAGATCTGGGAGCAGACTCAGGCAGAGCGGAGTGGGAACGGCATGGGACAAACGGGCGGCACTCTTTCATTCCTTCCCTCCCTCCATCCATGTTCCCTTTGATGTCCTTTGATTAATTTGCCTTCTGCTCGCTCTTCCTTCATCCATCCACCAAGTGCTGCGCTTCTCTTTTCCGCTCTGCCGGGCCCGTCTCTCCCCACGACCACTGATGTTCTGCCTTATCTATTATTTTTTCCGATGGTGACAGTTTTTAATCGTGGTAAATTAAAAGATTATACACACTTTTCAATGTTGGTGTAGGTTTGTGGCGTATGAAACTAAACCAAATTTAAAAAACAATCAATAAGTGAGCTAAGACATGTTTATGAGCACTTTTGTCAGTATTTTGTGGGTATAAAAAGATTTAAGTATAAAAAGACATCAATCAAGATTAAAATCTCTTATTTTCTCTCTATTCAATTTAATAATTACAAGATTTCTTTCCCTTGTCCTTCGTCCCATTTTATATTTTCTTATTCACTTTATTTTCATTGTGATCATGTTTTTTAATGCATTTTGTTGACTAAACTGAATATTATTATAAGTCCTCTGTCCTGTGATGCAGCTTTGACAGACACCTAAAGTTTATGCAACATAATTACAATAGCTTGAAGAGTGTTAAAATAAAGACTTTTGTTGTTAAAGCATACTGCACAGACTATCATTACAGTGACAACCTTCCCAGAGGATGGGACGACTTTAAATAGTCAGTGACGGATGAGAAGCTCATACCAAAGTTGATGTTTTCTTTTTGTTTTTAGGTTACAGATAAATATTAGTTACCAAACTGTCTGTGAGTTGGTCTGTGATTTTCAGTATTATTTGTCACTTTACTGGTTAAAACTGTTGTATCAAATTACGATAGATCATTAGGTTTTACATAAGAAAGGTTGGTATCATTCCTCAGAGCCCATGTGAGACATGTGATGTGTTTGAAACAGCAGCGATTGGATGAGCCGGACTGCAGAAACTCATGTGAATGCACAATCATCTGTTGAAGCGTCTACAAGTAATTTAGTGTGGGCTTTGCTGGCCCGTCACCGGCAGGCTGCTCCAGCAGGTTACATAAAGAAAACCCACAATGCTCAGCACAAAATCACACCACAATGAGAACCTGAACAACAATCATGTTGAACAACACCCAGGTATTGTGTTCAGTTATGAAACCATTTCTCCCATTGTCTCAGGCAGAAAACAATTGAAATCTAGGTCAGTGGGGTACGCAAGGGAGAAGAGGTTCCCAACATTTCAGCACAGACAGACACTTGAACCCCCCGACAATAGTCAAGCAGAAGCAGCTCATCTGCACATGCAGGCCTGTATTGGGTCATTGTTAGACATGTTGTTAATTAGATCTATTATGACCTCAACAGTCACATTAACTGCCATCTAATGCACATTAATCACCAACTGTTCAATAATGAAATATTCATTCTACCTAAATAGAGTGGTAATAATGATATGGTGGATTAGGCTGATGAGGAAACACAGATATTTTCACTTGGTGATAATGAAACCACACAGGCCCTTTGTTTAGAAATAAAATGACATGTGTTTATTAGATAGAGGCAGTTGGTATAATTCTCTCAAGCGTGAAGTGTGATGCAAAACCATGCAAATGTATATGTAGAGAGGTATTATTTTAAAGCTAAAGCAAATTCAAATTTGTATCAGTGTTTGTTATGAACTAAAAGCAAAGACCCAGATGGGGTGGGGCGTCTGAGCATGTAAATGATGATGTGATGGTACAAGGATGGTTGTTTGTCTGAAGTTGGTGTAGCTGTCTTTTTTGAGTAGCCAGCAATAGATTCAATAGAACTAGTCTACATCTGCTCATGGATGTCCCTCACCTGCAAGGAAGGAGGACAGTCTGTAAATGTCTCTCAGTGCTGTGGTACTTTTCAGTCGACAATGTTGACTCTGTCTATTTGCTGGTATAAACACAGCCTCACCCTGAAGCCACAGAACAGAAACAGAATACACAATTGTTACTATGAAATAGAGCACTATTATAAACAATGCAGATTTTATAGAGCAACAAGTACACTAGTGGATTGCAACATAAAACTGTGTATATGTTATCTAAATTCTAACACTGCATGTGTTCATTATTATGTGACCTTGTGGATTCCCTCTGAAGCGATGCCCTTGCTACAACGGCATGTGTTGCTTCAACATATCAGGCTTCCATTAGCATAAACGTGCCCTCCTTGATCAGTCTTTCCATCGCTAAATACGCACCAGAGTGTGGGATTAGCTGAAGATAGAGGAGAATTTGTTTGTAAGAGAAAAAGAAAACCCACGCAGACAAGGGGAAGGGGTGCAAACTCGTCACAGGAAGGACCCAGATTTAAACTGGGAACCTGTTAGGTGAGAGTGCCAACCACTCTTTCTTTATGCCACCGGAATCAGACTGTAGAAAATATATGACATAATGTGTAACTTAACCTTTATAGAAAAACTGGCCAAGAAAGAAGTTGTAACTCTGGTCTGACTGTAGATTTTAATCAATCTAAGACTTTTGGTTTTGACCAAGGTATTGTTTGAATATAGTGTATAGCTCCTGTTTAGACCAGCAGGCAGTTGAGGAGGGAGAACAAGAAGAAAGATCACAGAGTGACTCCGGTCTGTAATGAATATGCTGCAGCTGACAGGAGAAGGCTGACATCTAGTGTCACAGTAATGAAACTTCTTTTAGTAGAACTGCAGGTTCGTCTACTAGAGAATTGATATCTTCTGAAAACAGGGACCTTCAGTAGAAAACAGGATTTCTATATGATCACTGAAGCCTTAATTTGTTCTTTGTATTGTTCAGTGTCAGCAGAATAAACTGAAACTGTAGACAAGTTAAATGTAATGTGATATTAACCACTTTTAATTGCTCTGTAGCTAATATAATAACCCGCTAACACCTGCTGACGTGTAATGGTAGTTGGTAACTTGTGCAGAAGACCTTCAAACGTACAAGGGATATTCACCATCTTGTCCTATATTCTAAAATATTTGTATGGCACTCATCTAAACAAGGTCACAAAGTGCTTCACAAAATCCATCGCAAAATGAATGAACTGAATAAAAGGTATTCAATTCAGTTCTATTTAATCACCAAGTCACAACATATTAAGGTAAAGACCTTAAAATTGATAATAAACACAACATTTCCCACAATGAGAAATATGTCACAGGTCTTTTTGAAGCGGGCCAAAATATCAATCCAATCTACAATTTGAAACTTCCTGAAACTGTCACCACTAGGACATTATTTAAAAAGGCGATGAAAGTGAATGAGTGATGTGACTTGACTTGAAAAGAGACCAAACCAAAGACAGGAGGCCACATGGAGGCAGCATGGGACACTAATAAGCATTGACTAAACTCTCTCTCTCTCTCTCAGACACACACACACACAGGATTTTTGTAATATGGTTGTTGTACCCAATTAAAAAAAGCAGCAGTTTGGCAATTGTATGTGTTTACCAGATGCCTTGTATGGGACAGGTTAGAGATGTGTGATGTGAAAAATATGATACAACACATGATACAATAAAATTTCAAGTCTCAACAGCACAACAGCACTCAGTATCAAACCGAACTGTAGAGTGCTGCAGAGCTGGTATATCAAAAGAGGGTTGTCACCATTCTGACTTCTCTTGCCCCCTTTCATCTCTCTCTGTCAACACACACGCGCACACACACACACACACACACACACACACACACACACACACACACACACACGCACACACACACACGGAATAAAAATAATAATCTTGTGTCCTTGGTTGCTACAGAGACTTTTGTGAGTTATAATTTTATCATTTAAAAGTGCATTTTTTATAATTATTTGTCAGTGTCACTGCTAACGCTTTATCTGTGTCACCAAATGAAAGCCAAATGGCACTTACTAAATTCAAAGCAATAGAAATTTACATCATTCCTCATATAACAAATGCAGGAAAAAGACATAATAATAATTAATTACCTATTTCATGGATTTTTCAACCTTAATCTAATATTTACAAGACAACAGCAACACCAGACAACTAATTCATTCTCGAATTAAAATAGTAAATCATCAGTAATCAGTGAAAACAATTCAATACAATTAATATAATTTACTTTTTCTTTTATTATTCTGTTATTTTTCAAAAACTAGTCTATAATATACAGATCAGATACAGTGAAAACATAAAAAGCAAAAGGCTTGAAGCAAAATATTAATGAATTAGATTTTTTAATTTATAGAAAGTAACACAGCAAAATAATGAGCCAAATCTTTCTTGCCACTCCCTTCTCACTATTTGTAAGTGTGGGGCAGAAGAAGATGAAAAGCCTCTGCTTCTTTCCTCTCACCTCCCCACGCCTGCTGTCTGAGCGACCTGTTGGGAGAGGCAGAGCACCAGTCCTCCTCCTCCTCCTCCTCCTCCTCCTCCTCTCTGTGGCCAAGCCATTAGCCATGAATTATGGTGCTGCTACCATCACAGCCAATTGTCTGGATGAAAAGCAGACTCTGCCTCACTTACCAATGTGTGCTGCAGCCTGAGCAGCAGGTTGAGGACCACAGTTTGTGATCAGCTCTGTGGTTCAGGTCAGAGCAGGTAAGCAGATGACATTTCACTTAACAGCAAATGTAGGTTAGCGCAGAGCTGCATGATGGTGATTTATCGTTGCCAGGACGTTTTCATTTCCTACAAACTAATAGCCTGATGCTGAAAATGAATTTCTAGATAATTGCTGGGTGTCTTAATAAATAATCTGTTAGTGCAAGCATCTGATTTTCATCCTGGATATAGTTTCATACTCCATGAGTAGGGTCCATTTATTTAACTCTGATTATTAATGTCTTCTTTATAGGGCGACTGCTGGAGAGAGAGAGCAACATTTGCAGGAAAACTCCTACCGTTAGTGTCACTGGGAAACCTGTGAGTAGATGTGATGGTGGAGTGATGCGGGGACTGGACACAGAGGCAAATCATCAGATGCTGCACTGAACAGTACAGTAAGTGGACGATCATTTTTGCTTATTATCTGGAGCTTGTACCTGGAGGCTGCAGTGTTGGCTGGTACTGCAAAGAGCCAGACAAAATAATTAAACCACGCAGAGGCAGCATCTTCACTTTATAAGACTTTAGTTTTAATGCTTTAAACCATTAATGACAGCTGGAAGATCTTTGTCATTCATCACATTGTGTTTCAGGCTGAACTTTCCAAGGTCAGCATGTGCATATGTTGTGTATGTCACACACACATGTACACACACTACTAACTCATATGTAACATGCATCTTATTGCCTGTCATACGTCTTCTGGTTCTTGTGTGTTTTCTGACAGCATCAGTTTGCTTGACTTTTACAAACCAGGTATTTATTTGCCTCTTATGAGTCGGGAGTGGGGAACCAGATGGAGGCTGTTGATCTTGTTAGAGAGGTAGATGTGAAAGGACTATTACCTGGATCACAGCAAACACATGCAGACATGCACACAAATGCCCACATGCATGTTTACACAAACACACACACACTTTTATGCAGTCTAAGGCGTGATCTTTACACCTGCTGCACTTAAAGTTATCAAATCATTTAGAATTGTTGCATCGAACAGCTTGAGCTACTGTTTATTTCCTCTTAAGGAAACTGTGCTTAGTTTGTTAATAAGTTTATGTTTTCCTAGTTTAGAATTCACTGAGTATTGCTTCTTAGCATCCAGCTCACTCAGTTAGAAAAGGGTGCAGGTAAAGAGGAGTAAGACAGTAATCCTAAATTCACATAATTGCATAAAGTCTCTGATTGCATATGTTAAGCACGCTGCATCGTGAAGTGAGTGCTGACCTGTAATGTTAATGATTGACCAGGCCTTGAACACTCAAACTACCACAGCTGGTTGCTAAGAGCCTAAAGAGATAGCTTAGGTTACATGTCCAAGGGCTGATGTGTACATGCAAGCATAAATCCAGGAGGTATATATGCAGAGAAATGAAAATCTTATGGACATTTAGAATTATTTTCATGCTATGCACCAAAATCTAATTTGATCAGTTTTGATTCTTTGGTTCTTTACAGAGATCGTTGCGATTGTCCACTGAATGTAAAATGAGAGAATTGAAATGCACACTCACACATTTCTGTTCCTGTCACTGGTCTGTGTACCTGTGTTCTCATGCAGCCATCACAGTAGAGGCTTGTCTGTCACCCTGAAAAGATGGTGGGGCTGAGAAACCGCTCTACATGGGAACCACTGCTGCTCAAGGCCTCCTGCATCAAGTCCTGCGCCAACGGCTGCTCCCTGGGCATCACCGCAAACCTTACTTATGCCAACGCTGATGTAGAGTCTGTAGAAGGTGAGTAGAGGGGTGATTCCCTCTTGGAACAGGTAATAACCTCAGCAACTGTATTTCGACATAGATTGTATTGGGTGCCTGTGGCTCAGGGGGTAGAGTGGGTCATCCACAAAGCTGAAGCATGGATGCCAAGGTTCCCTTGCTCAAAAAACACAGTTCCCTATTGAATGAAAAATCACCAGTAATTTGAGTAAAACTTAGGTAATTAGTAACTACCAAAATAAATAGACTATAGGCTATGCTGGCATGTTAGGAATTATATTTAAAACATTTGGTGAAGGCTTCTGTCTGAAGCAATTACAATTAAAACATTCAAGAAAGTCAGAATAGACTTTTAGAATCTAGTGAACTTTTAAATATGCAGTCATGTAGTTTCATCGGTTTCTTAAGTGAGGCATGAATCTGAAATATTTGTTTTGTGTGTCAAACATTATCGGTCTTGTACATGTAGGTGTGTTTGTGTACCCTCTCGGGGAGAGGGAGGTTGTGGTGGACTTTGAGGCTTCCATTGCGGGTCGACTGGTGGGCGTCCAGATACAGAACCGAGGGAAGCTGAAGGACTGCTGTCTGGATTGCTGCCCTTCGTCTGGTTTTGAGGGCCACTGTGGGAATGGCCGGGAGTGGGGCTGCTGTGGCAGCTCCAGCCACGACATTCAGTGCACCAACGGTGAGGAGGGAGGACGGAGGAATCCAGTGTAGGGAGAGCAAATTGTTTAATGAGGTGGCTGTCTATTCATCTAATATGATTCCATAAGCTTCAACAATTAAGAAATTAAACACACATTCATTTTGAACATTGACATTTCTGGGCTGCCTATTTTCCTCAGCTAGCAGTTATTGAGCAGCTAATTTATTTATGGATACTGCGAGCAGACATTAGTCACTGGTTCTCTGTTCTCCAGACACTTGAACTTTACAGAACCCAGACTTGATGAGGAATATCTGAGTGGATGAATGCATAGACTTTTATGTACTTTAAATATACTATATATTCTTAAAAGGTCAGTAATAAGTGATCAACTTAGGTTTCATGGCAGAAAATCAAAGCTGGAGAGAATTGTATGTTGTTTGTAGTAAAAAGTAGCATATTGTTGAACCACAAATAATTTAAACCACTGTGCACTGTTTTTAACCACTGTAACGAGGGTCAGAGCACGTACATCATACACACTGGAAAAAAATTAAATTGTTGCACCACCTTGGAAAATAACTTCCATTGTTAACCTTTCAATTAATTACATTTGTTCATCTTACAACTAACACATTAACATAATTAATGTTATAATTAACATAATAACTTTTATTCAAAAAAAAGTTTTTTAATCAATTGAAGTGTTTTTTTAAAGTTAATAATAAATCTTTTTTCAGTGTAGCTACTGTGAGTCCCAGCTCTGTCCTGAGTTTGCCTCACTGACGGTAGAAAGGACAGACAAGGGAGGCCAAAAGCTTTGGCCTCCTGCCTAAAGATGAAATGTATTCACTTATAGTACGAACATAAATCAGCTTGATGTGCATAGAATTTTAGTGGAAACAGTGGAATCATGTACATTGAATGCGTTTGCAGATTTTGTATGTTGACTTTTCATGACAATAGTCCACCTGCATCTCTGTCTGATTCAGTTGTTTTTTCATCTAAGTAACCGGGTGCATATTTTTAGGGCATCTCATCCTGGACGAAGACCTTGAGAGAACCACCTTCATCGTGGGCACAGGGGTAATCGGCCCCATGGATATAGTGTCCATTATCATAAGCACCACACTCGAACTCCCCACGTTAGAAAATGGAGCAATCCGCATCGTCTACCCGTCATTACTGACGCCAATCGTCACCGGCCAGATGCCCCAAAGCAAGAGTGAAAGTGGGGGGAAATTAGAAGAAACTGGGTATTTATGTCACCACTACATGTGGCACCACTACTCTGTCCGACACTTTCTATTTTAATAAATTATATGTAATATAGACTGACTGCTGTATATTTTTATACTAAATTATCTACATCACTGTTCTTCTAGAGCAACCAGCTGTTTTGGTGCCACCTCAGGAAAACAGGACCGGGTGCTGGATGCCGAGCAGCAGTGTGCCCACACCATCTTCACCAGTCCAGCTGCCAACCTGGCACCTTATGAGCTCAACTTCCAGCTGCTTGTCAGAGGGGCCTGCCTGCTGGCCGGTACACTGCCTGTCTTCTCAAATAAGATTGATTCAGTGGACTTCGGCCCAGCCATTGAGAAATGTAGAGTAGATCGCATTACTTCGCCAAGGCCCATCAGTCTCGTGGAATTCTATCAAGCTGCCCCAAATTGTGCACATTCATAAATATCAGTTCCCTACATGTTTTTTAAAAATCAAAATCAATCAATGATTCCCTGGGAAATCGGCAGAAATGTCAAAATTCTTCACAATGTTAAATTATTTGAAATGAGAAAATAATCATTGACTATTGAAAAACAAATCAAAGCATGTATTAATTTGCTTTTCTTGTTTTTTTCTTAAACTGATTTGCAGGGCTGGAGAGCCCCACTCATGCTCTGAGGGCAGATGCAGACCCCAGCGCCCAAAGTGCCTCTGCCACCTACATCACTTTGGCCCAGGAGCATCCGTACGACAGACACATAGAGATCATTCTGCACCTCAGTGGTGAGCAAAGGCAACTTATCCACTAACATGACTGTGCTTTCTCTTTGGCTCAGTTTCTGTTCAGTATTTAGAATTAATATTTTACTCTGAAACACTTCCACAGAACCTCACAGCCCACTGGTCATCTTAGAGAGAGGCAGACTGTCCTTCAGCCAGTACGAGCAGCAGATCAGCTCCCGTCGAGATTTCATCCGCTGCACCCGCAAAGATTCAGAGCTTGAGAGGAAGGTCACTGCATCCTCTCCCTATTTGTTTTCTCACATCTCACACATTTATGTGTCCTGTGTGCTAAAAGCTTGTGCTCCACTTACAGCTGGAGTTTGTGAGGAAGCGGCACCACAAGGACATTCTGAGCAGCCCCGTCCTGATGCTCAACTTCTGTCCTGACTTGCTGCGTGAACCTCTGGGGCTGCACAAGGCCACCAGAGAGCTGCTGTTCCTCGTGGACCGCAGCGGCAGCATGAGTGGCACCAACATCCATCGTGTTAAGGTGAGCTGCAGCCAGGACAAAAACACACAAAGAAACCAGAGTCAGATTGTAGTGCAGCGGGCCAGCAGTGGTGGGGCAACAAGGGCAATCACCAGAGGGGACTGTCAGAGCCACTAACTATTTAGTTTACCTGTTGATTTAAGAAACAGGTTATTACAATTTAAATTATTAAAACTATTTAACCTTTAAATACAAAATTAAGACTTGAAGCAAATCCAACTTGTAATCATATGTAATTCATCCACTTTATCTGAGGTGGTTCAGTTTACATTAGTATGATGTATTTTAATAATGGGTTATATTTTTTCTTATTATTGGCTGTAGTGTATGAAGGACAAAATGACAGAAGTATGAATGAATAAGTTAATAAATTAGTAAGTAAATAAATAAACTGAGAAATGAAAGGTTAAATACATAAATAAATGAAAAAACTGAAAAGAAATTCTGCATTTTCTGTATTTTTGATTTATTCATTCATGTCTACATTTACTCTTCTTTAACTTCTGCATTTAGTTATCTATTCATTCATTAATTTCTACATCTATTTATTTATTTAGTTCTGTATAGATAACTTTAGAAATACATAGATTTCATGTCAAACTGTATTTATTTATGTATTAAATAATGATTCCAGCATTGATTTATTTATTTGCTTGTTTACATGTTTACATTTTTTGTGTCCCTTATAGTAGTGTTTTACATTTTAATAGTTTGTGTGGATGGTATGTATCATCCACATGAAATATCCATAGGTATTTGTAGTTAGATAAAATAGGTAATAAGTTTATTATTTTTAGATGCCTTGTAAAAACTGTAGAGGAACAATAAAATGAAAATGAGCTTATATCGCTATAACGCTCTCTTATTTATGGTATTTTGTCTGATTAACAAGCACTGTCCCTCTCAAAAGTATAAATAAATTTAATTAAGCAAAGTCAATTTTTAGATTTAGGTGCACGGATTGATTATTCCTTCTTGTTTCCACAGGAAGCCATGGTGGTGGCACTGAAGAGTCTCCCCTCTGGCACCATGCTCAACATCGTGGGCTTTGGCACCACCATCAAGCCTCTGTTCACCTCCAGCAAGCTCTGCACTGATGTTAGCGTCACACCATCACCTGTAGCTCACCATGGAGATTAATCTGAAAATGTCTCCTTTAGAGGATACTCACTTAAATAAACCTGTATGTTAAACACCGCGAGGGCAGATGCAGACCCCAGTGCCCATTCACGTGGAAATGTTGCAACTAGTGTTGCAACATTTCCACGTGAATCGCGGTGTTTCCAGGAAAAGATAATACATGGGGCATTTGGCTCATGTTGCGTGAAAGCAGATGTTTTTCAACCGTGTTGTTCAACCATGTGTTCTATTTTGTCCGCGCTCTAATCAGGCGATAGGTCAGTTCTTTGGGTTGCCTTAGTAGCAGAGTATCAGGTTTTATCCAGACCAGGGGCCACGAGAACAAACAGTCTTTGCACATACTCCTCACCATATGGTGACCTTTCATGCACTTTAACGGAGGCAGGAGATGTCCCTCCATCTCCTCTCCTGTCAGCCGTGTTTGTCCACAGTGTGATTTGCTGCAGTTTTAAGGCAGGTGCTAATGTGTGTGTGTTTGCTCTCGCTTTATTAGAGGAGTGCTGATTAAATTCTTTGCTCCCCACACAGGGTAATTGAGGCATCTGATATCAAACAGTGAATTTATCTTGAACAACACAGGTGATGTTTGCACAGGCAGCATCATGCAGTTGGACAGGTGTTCTTTCCGACGAGCTACTCTCCCGTCACCGTAGCTCTGATTGCATCTCTGCTTTCCTCGTTGCACACAGGTCACTCTCATGCAGGCATATGAATATGTCCAAAGGATGAGAGCTGACATGCGAGGCACCAACCTCCTGGGGGCACTGTCCTGGGTGTACCAGCAGCCCATGCAGCGCTCCTATCCTCGCCAGGTCTTCATCATTACGGATGGGTCCATTGGTAATGTGGCCAAAGTGCTGGAGCTGGTCCGCAGAAACACGTGTGCTGGCAGGTACGAAGTCCTGAAACTAAACTGTCTGTTTCAAACATGGAAATCATCTGTTCAAAACAGGAGGGAGAGGTTGTAGGAGGATGTCATCAACACACATGATGGACATTTACTCAAACAACTAGTTAGCACAGATTTATTCTATGGCTGCCATGTAATCAGACATTAAATCACTGAGGGTGACAGGGAAGCAGAGAGGAATGGATTCCACTGAGTGCAGGCAGAATGGACTGATGCATATGACAGAGACACAATGTGGGGGAGGAGAAGAAAGAGGATGGAGACAGAGAGAGGGAGGGTAGAGGGATATGAGCAAACAGTGATCTTGAAAAATTGAGAGCAAAGCGCTGTAAAGAAAAGAAAAGAAGGGGCTGAGGTATTTTTCAGCCACGCCCAGTAATCCCGTTAAGTGCTCTCCTCTGCAGTGAGAGTCATGCCCCTCTGGTTTCCCCCAGGCCCTCCAGCACTGCACAGTAACTCTATTTATCCTTCATTAGTATTCTCTTGTACGACTGACTTTCTCCACTGAATTTTGGCTGTCCAGCATAATCCATGGAACCACACTATTCTCTTGTAATGCATCTCATTTCAGGGAATGCAAATTATGCTGCCATCTAACTACAGTCTACAGCTCTGCAGTGCTCTTTGTGTTGTGTTATTTTGGTTTTCACACACAATGTCTGCTTCATTCAAACTCTCAATCAGCCAAATGGCTTGTGATTTCTGTAAGAGCCCCAACAACAGTGTGAACACACCTGAATGTTCTCCATGCTGAGACATGTGGAAGCCTCTGTGTGCCGCTAGGGTTAGGGTCTGAGTTCCAATCCCAGGAATCCAAGTGAGAGAAAGACATGCTTCATCTATAGTGCAGCCACAGGGTGTGTGATTGAAAATTTGAAGTATATGTTTTATATCAACTCTCTGCAGATGCTTCAGTCTGGGCCTGGGTCCTCGAGCCTGCAGGCGACTCCTGCAGGGCGTCGCCAAATTAACAGGAGGCACCACAGAGTTCTTGGATGATGAGGAGAGACTCCAGCCCAAGGTCAGCAGTGCTGCAAGACTGTCACCTACTGGAGAAAATGTGAAATGCATAACAATTATTGGCATAACCGTACCCAACAAAGGAACAATTTTTTTCAGATTTATGATGGGACCTTTTGTAGGGGGCCAAACCCTTAGGCCATGACCCTTAAATGCTGAATTACTTAACTGTATAAAATAGTAACTATAGCTCCACCTACAGAGTATACTGAGTACTTTTTGCTATTTTTGATTAAATTTGATTGGGGTAATTTTACATTAATAAATTGCTAATTTACTTAATAAAAGAACCTGAATATTTCCTTCATAGTTGCAACTTTCAAGTGTTCGGGTAAAAAAGACTAATGTTTCAAATTTCCCTCCTCAGTTTATCAAGTCTCTGAAAAAGGCCTTTGAACCTGTGCTCACTGACGTTCGGATTGACTGGTACCTGCCAGAAAACATGGAGGCCCTTCTTTCACCCAATGAAATTCCTCCACTCTACACAGGGAATCGCCTCATTGGATATTGCACATTGTATGATATGACACGTTTCATATCAAAGAAGACAGAGGTATACATCAATATGCATTTTTAAAGTTTGTTTATGTCTATGTGCATTTCTAATTTAAGTGTTTTACAGACTCAAGGACGGGGCTACAAAAATGTGCACAGAGGCTCCACTGGTTCAGTTTTTGGTCAGTCCAATGATGAGCTTTCACCTCCCCCGGCCTCTGAACTAATGCCTGTAGTGACGTGTGCAGATGGAACCGACCTGGAGGACGCACTGAAGGAGATCTCCAGAGAAATTTCCTCCGAGTTCTCCTGTGCCAGAGACACAGACCCTGGCACCAGCCCAGGTCAGTCATACATCCGTGGAGCATCCATTTGCCTACTGGTCACTTTCTGTCCACGTGGTTAACAACTGGCCTTTCTCCATGCCAGGTGGGGAGCTCAACTGGTCCAGTGATGTGAGGAGGAGGATCCAGGAGAGCGCTTACATCCAGGAGCAGTACGTCCTCACCCGCTGCTCCCTCAGCAGTGAGCGGAGTCTACAGACACAGTCCCACTCAGCAGCGGGGACGTTTTTGCCCGACCCTCAGTCCTCTGATTCCGTGTTGGACACAGGGTCTTTACCCCAAGGCCTTGAGAGAATCCCGCCTCCAGATAAGAGATCTTCCTTGTCTCGGTGGGCTGACGCTGCATGGCAACAGAACCTCTCGGCTGAAACTCCTGATAATGAAGCAAAAAAGGTGAGATTTATTGTAACAGATTCACTCAAAAGAACTTCTAGTCATGCAACTTATGCTAAGATATCGACACCAGCACTATAAAATAGTTTGATTACAAAATATTGTCATCTATGAGTCGACTAGATCAATAGAAATGTTTTCTCCATTGCAGGATTTGATAACTCAAAACATTTCAACATATCAAAAATAGAAACAGTTCCAACAGATAACCCTAACATCAACATGTGTTGCTGTAGAGAAACTCTGCTCTACTTTTTGTACTTGCATCACTTTCCCTGTCGTACAACCAGAGCGTGCGCCTGGATGGAGGTGAAGAACCCCGTAGGAGACAAAAAGCTTTGGCCCGTTCAACCATGGCAGCACGAAGTTTCTCGTCCCCCCAAGGCGAGTTGGAGATGCATCGCCTGAGGAGAGCTCTGGAGAGGGTCTCCTTCGACCAGACACTGGGAGGGAGGCTGGACGAAAGTGACGGGGAGACAAAGCCCCCATCAGGAGGGACACTGTCCCGCAGAAGCCTCACTGACTCCAGTAAGACGCTACTAAAAAAAAACAGGATTATGCTTCATATTGTTCCTTCATCAAATTTATATTCCTCTCTGTCACTCTGACCCTCAGATGGACTCCTGTTCCCCGCCTCTCCTTTGGACTGGGACAGCTTCACAGATCCAGAGTACCTCTTCTCTGCAGTTCAGCTGGAGGATCCTCCTCCAGGTCAGTGCCGCTCGCTCATTCACGGCTTGCTCGGCGGCAGGCCTGTGTCCTGGGAGGTCACTGTTGACCTGGGGCACCTCTGGACCCCAGAGGGCCAGGAGACACCAGGAGGAGCTGAGGGAGGACAAGGAAAAGGAGGGGAAGAAGGAAGAGGGGAAGAACCATGGGAGGAGATCATTCACCAACTGACAGCTCGTTCAGTTATAAGAGACTTTGAGAAGATGGCAGAGAAGGAGAGTGACAATGGACATGGTGAGGTTTTACTGAGCATTTCTCTTATTGCCTGATGTATCTCCTAACTCATATAAATAAATATCTGTTGTATTTGATGGTTCCTTAGGTTCAGCCAAGCGATACCGTATGAAGGCCATCCAGACCAGCAAGCACTGTAACATCATCTGCATGTACACAGCCTTCTCTACCACTGACAGCAACACCAACAAAGGCTTACCAGACAGCACGGATGTCAAAAACACAGGTGCACCACCAGTTATTGTCTTTGACAATTATTTTACATACTTTGGGGGGTGATCCATATATATATCTGTCTTTTGTGAGTCCCCCCAAAAAGTGCAGCACTATATCACTGGAGTGTTCCTTTACTATTCATTTCTATAGACTCAAGAACACCCATAGTGCACCATACAATACTACTTATTGCATAAGCTATTTTGCAATGCCTGTACTTACAATCTGATCAAAATAAAAAAGAAAGGATAATACACAGATTTCATATAAGGTCAGGGGCGGATCAAGAGGCGGAACTAAGGGGGCAATGGCCCCAACTGACATCTGATTGGCCAATGTTAAGAAAAATCCTAAATTCGTCACTGTATTAAAAAGTGAGTGTGTGTGTGTGTGTGTGTGTGTGTGTGTGTGTGTGTGTGTGTGTGTGTGTGTGTGTGTGTGTGTGTGTGTGCGTGTGTGTAGGGATGCATTCAGGGAACAGGAGTTCGCAGTCAGGTAGTCGCAGGCAGCAGACCTATTCTGTAGGTCTGGGCCGACGGCGTACCAGTAGAGACAGTGAGGAGATGGAGGACAACTGGAACTCGACAGGTAAACACATCGAATGATACCACCACCCATTTCTGTTGTCAAGACTTTAGGTCATCAACAATCTTTGTATCTCTCAGACAGAGATGACACTCCTGCCTCACCATGTAGCCTTACATCCTGGGACTCTAGTAAGTATTGCTGTCGACCTGCTCAGTGAAAAAAAACCCCGCTCCAGCGCAGCTTAGTCCCAAGGTTAGAGGCGTCTTACCAGAAAGCCGGTTGAAAATTCTACTGCAGCTGAGTCTGTATGGAAGAAGAAAAGAAGACATACTCTCCCCTGACACATCGCTATTCCCTGACATAGTCCTTAAAGGAGCAATTCACCCAAAATATGAAAATAACCCAACATATGCTCTCCTTTACCTTAAGTCATATCTAGTCATACTGATATCTGATGACTCTAAAGGATTCTACCTGGAGAATTTAGTTTGTTGTTCTCATAGCATTGAAGAATGTAATAAAAATAAAATAATAATGATTAAAAAAAAAATCCCCTTTGCTCAAATGAACACAATAAAATCCACTTTAAAACCCACATTTCTCCTGTTTACGGCAAAAGACATATTTTTGTCATTTGGGTGCACTGTGTCTTTAAAACCAGCCATGACACATCACTGTTCTGATGAAACAATACTGTTCAATGTGTTTTTCTTTGCTGCTGTCTCAGGTATAGGGGGTAGCGGCCACTCTGCTACAGCCCCAGCAATATCAGGCACCTCGTGCACTCGCTCACAGCGATCCATAGAGAGCAAGTCAATGGAAAGCTTCTTTGGGACCAGGTAAAGAAAGCTTTTACATTAAATTACAAATATTAGAGAAACTTGCTAATGTTGAATTTGACAAGTGTTTATGGTGGTGTTCGCCCCTTGGACCAGGGGCAGATCCGGGGTCAGGGCCAGGGGGAGTACCCAGCTTAAATCTGAGTAGCTGAGTGGTTGTATATCTTATTCAGGTCCAAATATATATTTAAATAAAAAAAAGAAACACCTTTTTTCGGTTCCAGGTTCCCCCTGGGCAGACTCAGGTCCTCCATCTCATCAGGAAAGCAGGTTCCTCTCAAGTCTCACTGTTTGTCTGCAGAGACTGAGACACAGCCTGAAACTGAAGCACCGGACTACCTGCCCCTGGTGAGCTGTGCAGACACACACAATATATACAATACACACAAGCATGCAAACACATTCAGTAATTTATGTCCACGTGGTGTCTGATCAGGTGCGTCTGCAGCTGGCTTCAGGAGCTTATCTGCTGACAGAGACCTTCTCAGACTGTGTCCAGATCCCCCTGGACCGCCTTAAAAGAGCTTCACCATACAGCCTCCACCGTCGCAGCCTTAGCCCACCTTTCCGCTGTACATCTCCCAGTGCTCCGTCTTTATCCACCTCTGCAAAGCCTCTGGGTGCTTCCTCCAGTCACCATGTTACCTCTTCTCCTACCTACTGCGTCTTCGCCAAAACTGTACCTCCCTTCCACCACACTCCAGACGACACTCCCCTGATGCTGGAACCAAGGCTTCGCCGGAGACACCTGTCTGACCGCGACCATGTCACCTCACACCCTGACCTCCCCAGCCTTGAGGAGGGCCTCTACCAGAGTCAGAGGTACGGCCAGGCTGATAGCGGTCGTGGATCAGAGACAGATGTGTATGAAGGCTCTTCAGTAGATCCAGCTGACCTCAAGGTGAGCTGCCAGTTGGCCCTAGAGGACCTGGAGGGCTCGAGCTGGGCCACAGCTGTTGCGCTTGCCTGGCTCGAGCACCGCTGTGCTGGCTACTTCATGGAGTGGGAGCTGGTGGCAGCAAAAGCAGACTTCTGGCTGCGCTGTCAGACGCTGCCTGAGGGATTGGACCTGGCCGGCCTGAAGGGAGCTGCCAGACAGCTGTTCCTGCTGCTGCGCCACTGGGACGAGAACATCAAACTAAACATGCTGTGTTACAACCCCAACAACATGTGACACAATCACCTCTGAGGAAACTGAGCCAAATCTACTAATCTGCATACTCACTTTTTATCAATGACTGACTCTAAAGATGCAACATGGAAAAGTGTATCTAGTGTTTTCTCTGCAGGGTCAGCTTATACCATAACCCAAGGTCAATTTAATATTCAGTTGCAGATGAAAGATTTTGGGTGGTACAGCTGTTCCTCAAGGCAAGGTGGACCATTCAAATCACTGTTCTCTCCATGTTTGAGTGGGTTTTATCCTCCCACAGTCCAAAGACATGCAGACAGGAGTTGCTTGGAGACCTGTCCAGGATGTACCCCACCACTCGCCCAATGTCAGCTGGGATATGCTCCAGCCCTGCCTGGAACTCAAAGGATAAGTGGTATTGATCATGGATGGATGGAAGACTTACTGATGTGAGAAGTGATGTTAATGCAACATGACTGTCCTTTACCTGACAGCAGACACATGGCCTTTTGTTATAAAAAAGCTTTATGTAATCACGAGAATGCCTTGATCCCCTGAGTGAGCTTTTGTTAGTATAAGTTGAAGCTTCCTGTCAGTATAATGTTGTTACTTTACCATCACAATCATTGAGTGTCACATGGAAATTTGATTATCAGGATGATTATTTGATTATCTACAGAAAGATTACTTTAAAAAATGAACTTATTGATGGGAAATACAAAAAGGCTGGAAGTTAATTTGTTGTGATGTGAAACAAAACCATGAAGACAAAAAACTGCATCAAGGTGAAGTGGTATCTCTGTTTAATATAAAATGTTCAGTCTACTGCAAACTTTTCACATTAAATCTACATTTGTGCTGATTGTGCTGGAACACACACAACAGTGGATGAATCAGAATCAACAAATCAGAAAAATAGCTGTGTTTTACACGTGTGTAAAATTACTACTTAACTATTTTGTCCATGTACTGGAGAATAAAGAATTTACTGTGGCAAAGTGAAAATGCCAAAAGCTTCTGCCCGATATACAATACATTTTTACACTAAGTAAACGTTCTCTGGGATATAAATAAATAAATTCAATATACTGCTTTCTTAATACAATGTGTTCATTTATTTGTGCCCAATTAAATGACTTTGGATAATATTAGAGCATCTAAAAAGAAATAATGACTTGACCTGTTTAATCATAGGTAGACTGCACTTTAAACTTACTAAGTAGAAATATAGCATATGTAAATAAATCCTTTTTACACACAAATACATTCACATTTTTATCCTAGCACTGTACTCCTCTCTTCTTATTATGTATTTGACAATGAAACCTGAGAATCCATGATTTCTTTCTCTTTTCATCTCTTCAACTGCAAGACACGACTATATCCCATTTCACGTTAGGCGTCTTTCTTAAGTCTGCACCCACGTTTGCTTCATTAATTTTTAGCAGCGAGCTGAGATGAGAAGCATCAAATTGCTCCTTTTATTCTTGTGTAAATGGTCTACCCCAGTGACCCCCCTGCACCGGTGTTGTGAGGGGCAGAGAGAGGAGGGGGGATGAAGGCTGTCGGCAGCACATATGACCTTACTACGATGTCCGCTCCGCTCTGGCTGCGGGTCACTGACGTTTGTCCTTAACAGGTGTGTCCTGTTGGGTTTCTGCGGGGGCTGACTGCAGGGGTGGAGCCATCCACAGACAGAGGAGGATGATGAGGTGGCAGACGTGGAGGGCAGCTGAGCTGCTGTTGGTGGAGGGGTACGTGTTCCACGAAAGCTCGATCAGACCCAGAATCAGGACCCTAGACACAGGGATAAAAAGACGAAGCATTAACATGTAGCTGAGTGTTTATGGATCTTGTCAAAAGTGAAACATTTATGTAAACATCGAGCTTTCCTCTTACCTGAGCAGATGGGCCAGCTTCTTGACTCCACCACTCCAGAGCAAGTAAGGCAACGTGTGGAAGTACCAGACATAGAACTGGTAATGCAACGAACGACTGAAGCACATGCCGATGAAGTTAGAAGTGAACAGAATCAGCACTATCTGTGCTTGTCTGTTAAGGTCTGACACAAAAGCTGGTGAATAAGGGCACATACGCAAATGCAGCCGAATAATAATCGCCTCCTTAGGCAAATTACTTATCACTTTCAGAATGTGGGCAGTGCAGGATGTGACGGACACAGATATTAGTTGTTTGGTCTCTCGCCATCTGAACAGTTTTTTCCCCGTGGCAGTGGGGCTCACAAACAAGCCCCCTGCATCACACTGACTCTGCACCGCACTGACTCTACCCCACCACACCCCACCACCTGCACATAATTTATAATTTATTACTTATATACTACTGGCACTATCACCAATCTCTGCACCTTCGCACAGCACGTGCCCATAACCCTGTGAATCTGTTAATGTATATATGTATATTCTTTATTTTATTTTATTTTATTTTATTTTATTTTATTCTATTTTATTCAATTTCTTACATATTGTTGTTTTTTATATTGTTGTTTTATGTACATAAGTAGTGCACCAATGACACCAAGGCAATTTCCTGTATGTGCAAACATACTTGGCAAATAAAAGAATTCTGAATCTCTGATTCTGATTCTGAATCTGATTCTGATTCTGATTCTGATTCTGTAGTCCGTTTGAGGTTTTTGGGTTGTGAGAGAGCAAGATGCTGGAGGAAGAGCTGGATTGAAGCGGGCAGGGGGAGAATGTGCTGACTACAGCAAAGTAGGGTCACAAATGTTGAGGCTGTGAAGTCATAGGTCAAAGTTCACTAAAGTTGAACTATACATGAAACCACGCTGCCAATTTCCTTTGCTTTCCTTTTATTTGCCCCCTCGCTAGCACAGAATGGAAGTGAAAGGGAGGCAAAAGTTTGTCACAGCTATATTTGCGTATGTGTGACTGTACCCTCACAGGAATATCACTCAGAAACATTTAACTGAGTAATAATGATGCCGATGATCCCAATGTGTCCTTCAAGGATCAATTTTCTTCAAATGGGAATACATTCAAATGAAACAGAAGGATATGATCCACTGAATTCTCCTGAGGAGGGATTTTCCTCTTGCCAGGCTCCTTGAGAAGTTCAAAGATGCTCTCTCCTGGCCTGTTAAAGACAGAAAATACAGATTTATAAATTCTACATAACTAGAAAACCATCATACACCTCTGTACAAATTGAGCAAACGCCTGCCATCCTGTGTAGTACAAATTTAACCCCAGATTTTCTTCCAGCCCATAAAACAGTTCACTTAGCTCACTGAAAGTCAGTCTCTCACCTCTTCCACCGGCGGAAAGCAAAGAGCAGTAGGGCGAGTAGGTGGGCAGCGAGTAGGAGTAAATGAAAGTAGCGATTCAGGAAGAGCGTTTCAGGCAGGAAGCGCCAGTTGACCGTCCACTTAAACATGAACTGACGGCCAAGATCAAAAGCCCTGCTCAAGTAACCAATGGGATTCTCCAGGAGAAAAGGGAGGCCGAGCAAAAGCTGTGGAATCAAGACAGATTAATTAAAAGATGATGCAGGTGACATTTGACATGACAATATAGTTAAAGTAATAAGGTACCTATTGTTTTTATAGGGGATATTTACCTGTATTCCTGCACACACAGAAAGTTTGGGGATTGTCCTGATTAGACCAAACTCAGACAGGAGGAGGAAAAGTAGCCCAGGGGCAAAAAGAAGCACGTTCATTTTCACAGACACTGCTAAACTGTCAGAGAAAGAGAAAAAGATTAAGTTGTAATTTCATCACGTAACACACAGAACAAAAAAGATTTGTGTACATATTACTCCTGGATAACAGAGGGAGACATTTCTTTAGAAGCTGCAGAAAAGAGAGTCCACACTTGCCTGTAGAGGACACATCCCATGGTCCAGTATCCATCCATGAAGAGGTTGACAGCTGCAAACAGCAGCATCATGGCCACTGGGTCATTGAAGAGACGCAGCACAAAGATGGAGTGGATCCTATAGGAGGCGCAACACACAAAGAAGAACACATAGGGAGGAACCTGGAGAAAGAAAGCAATATACATTATTATACAACTAACAAATATAAAGTACAGAATTACAGTCTCACAAAAACCCACTGGCTACATAAACATTAGTAGCATCATACTTCAACTTAGTGGTGTATTGCTGGAAAAATTTGTCACAAAACCACGGACGGACCTTCTTAGTGCGGTGGTATATCCTGAAGACGAGCAGAAGCGTGATGAGGTAGAAACCAGCAAAGATGTACTGAGCCAGACGTATGTTCACACCGTGGCTGGTGATGTAATAAAGAGCAGTGAACATGTAGACAAAGCCAGCCGGGTACCTGCAACAACAAGGTGCCAATTATTCTCAGAATCCTTCACACACGACATCTTACTACAAGGAGGAGCATCAACATCACAGAAGACCTGTGAAACTCACACCAGGGGACCCGTATCTCCTTTAAGCTCAGTGTAGTCGTAGGTGCCATTGATGACGCCCTCTACTTCATCCATGTAGGCTTTCCAGTCTATCTCAGTGTCTGCAAGAATATAGATCAGTGATCATGAATCAGAGAATTTCAGATACTGATAACAGCATTGGAAATACCACCTATACAGCTGATGGTGTCGGCTGAGGCGTTGGTGAGCCACTTCTTCTTCACCACTCCAAAAGAGCAATTGTGCTATGCTGCCATTGGCAGGGACTGTTTTTAAAGTGGTGAAGAAGAAGTGATTTCAGGTACTGTAGCATTAGCCAGAGCTAGCTAACATGTCAGCAAATTGGCAATATCTTTGACATAAGTCATTATTGTGCCTTCCTAGATTTATTTGTATTCTTTTTAATTATGTCGGTCAAACTAGATAATAAAAGACGCTTTACGGTATTATTCTCTGTATGTATGTTTTTCAAAGGGTTTAATCTGAGCCAAGGTCATTCAACAATGATCGGTAATGGAAATATGGTAGCTGTACATCTCTATTATGAATGATTAGGGATATTATGTGATTATTAGTTAATCCTACTTATTATTAAAATACCTGTAATTATACATTTGAAAAACAACGGTAACAAAAGTCATCAACTCTCAAAAAACTTCCAACTCAACTCATTCATTCATTTTTCAATGCATTTTACAATGTCAGCTATTTTCTACATACATTATGAAAATGATGAATCAGCTATTATTTGCTAATTCGTCCTTCCATACAGTTTTAGGTTAATGCACATCAAACCTGAGAGGCTCAGCTAATGCAAATAATGTCAAACATCCAATTGCGCCTGCTTCTATGATTATTTGCTGGTTTCTTTTGTTTTAACCCTAAAATTAAAAAAATAAAAACAACGTGGACAAAATAAACAATGACATCAATGACAAACTAATGCCTCAACATATGTTTATCAACAGTAGTATTTTTTATTCTATTCATATTTTTCTATATTTTACATATATATCCTTACACTTATTGTCTTAACATTTAAGTAGTACCTGTTACTTATTATTATTCACTGATGAATATTTATGACTCTTGCTGTAATATTGAAAATTTCCAGATTGTGGAAACAATACAGGAATATCTTATCGTTTGTATTTACGTGAAAAATAATCACACCACAACAAGTTTACAGTACTGTGATCAAACCCTTACTTGAACCTGCTGTGAATAAACTAACGGTGAATGTGATCCATCACGGGCACAGAGCAGACGATTCTCTGTGGTCATGCAAGGACAGTAAACTCTCTGACAGGTGGCTCTGGAAGTTGGGGGTTGGGGGGGCTTGCTAACGCTAGCTACTTAGCGCTCGGACACGTCCAGGCGAACGACCGAGCGCCGTAGCGTGCTAGCTAGCCGCGCAGCTACTTACACGCCACTTTCTGGATGACCCACACGTTGATGCCGATCTCCAGGAGCCACAGGACGGACACGACCAGCAGCGTGTACTCCGTCTTGAACAGGACCAGGTGCTTGTCTTGCCACAGCGTCTGTAGCTTCCCCCACAGAGGGGCCGGGGCGCCGGTGGGCTTCCTCCGTACACCTCCTGCCATGTTCGGCGGCGCAGCGAGCAGAGCGACGTGGAGAGGAGGCGGCGATGCGCATGCGCAGACGTAGTCACGTGACACTAACTGCTTCCTGTCTGACGTCACGTGACATGGACGACACCGTGGGGCCGATAATGTCAACTTGAGCCCATCGTTTCTCTGACAGGTACAAACAGGTGCGTTCGGCAGACTTCTCCACGTTCACACGGAAATATACCTCGATTCATGTGTTGTTGCTGGTCACGTGATCGGCCAGCAGAAACAGTCACTGCCGGTGATGCTCCACTATCGTTAGCTAGCTAGCAGCTCACAAGGATTTTAAAGATCATGATAATGAAAGTTCTGATAACAGAGAGTCTGTATCGATGTTAATGTGTTAAAGCTGTGATTGCCGATCTCTCAAAGGTGAAACATCAAATTCTAACGAGGCGAGTTAAAGTTGATAATGTTTGCAGCCAGATCCTCTCGTTTTGTGTCTTTGTTTTGTGTGTGTTTTTACTGCAGTTGTAATTTTCATGCAAAACCTTGAACTTGTATGTGGCCATGTTCCCAGTTTGTGGATTATCTGCGGTGCAAAACAGAACGACAAATAAAAAACACAGCGATGAATCAAAAAAAAAAAATGAAACACAGGGAAACACAATCTTCTGGGATTGCGATTGTTTGTGTTTTCTGATTTGCACTTCAGAACCCCCGCCCCCTTACGTCCAAGTAGGAAAAGAAACAACCAGTATCTACTTTTATTTGTTTCATAAATGTAAAAATCCATGTGTAAAAAGGACAACGTGTCACTTTTATGGATGTATTTCTCTCTTCATTAGTAACTTGACTACAGCTACAATATGTGATTGATTAACTGATCAACAGATCAATCAGCACTAATGTTGACAATTAATCTGAATCATTGTATTAGTTGATGTACTGATATTCTTACTTGTCATTTGTTTGTGCAGGTCTGCTCCTTCGGCAGGGACAGAAGAGCCAGAGGCAATGGATGGATATTCTGTGAGGATTCCAGAGGTCGTGTGTCTCGGGGCCAGTCTCACCCTCTCAGGCATCTGCTACTATCTGTACAGGAAGAGCCGCAAAACTGTGGAGAGACTTGATGTCAGTTGTGGATAATTTCTAATGCAATTTAAGACTTTTTCTGTTTTTCATGCTGTCTAAATCACAGGTAGCAATGGGATTAGCTGTGAAACCATGGAAACAATGTTCAGCTTTCACAGACTTGAAATCCTCTTTAGGTAGATCAGCGCTCTGCTAACATCTCTGGTAGGTTCTGAAAGAGGAAGCCTCTTCTAGGCCAGTTGTTACCTATTACAGTGTGAGGCTTGTGGCTGAGGCTGTGTCTACTTGCAGCAGTAAAAAAAATATTTTTATTTTCAGAGGACTGAAGAAGTAGACTGTGCCAAAATTTGAAGGAAATGAAATAAAATTGAATGTGACAGGAACCCGAAGCCTGTTGTCTGCACTGTGTCCTGCATACACAAAAAGTGTGTGTCTTGTGTTGTCAGGAAGCTCCACATTTCACCATAGATGGGAAACTCAAAAACATCTTGAAGGAAATTCCAGGAGCATGTCTACAGTATGCTGTCATCGAAGGTAATTTGGGTCTCACTTTTTCAAATAGAGACAAGACTTGATCCATATTTGTCCAGTGTAAGAGATGTACACTTAATTCACCTCTTATTCTCTATTATGTGTGTTTGTGTTTGTAGGTGCCGTACAGCCAGTGGGCGAGCCTCTGACCAGTCACTTCCAAAAAGAAATTGTTGGCGTGTTACAGAAAATAATGTTGAAACAACAAAGGCTGGTGTGGAATGGTCTTTCAAGCACTTGGTGAGTATATGATTGTATTTTGACTATCATGATATATATATTTTTAATATGCTGGGAACATCTCCATGTACAGACTTTATTCCACTCAGTTTATAGTGCAGGATTAATAATGGCCCTATCTCAAATTATTCAAATAGTATAACTTGATACTCAGAATTTTTGTGATACAGAACAACTGAACCTCAATACCCCGCCCTGCTGCCACTACTGCAAGTGCAGCCTCCTGAGGTCTCATTACTTTAATAATGTAACAAAACTTTTTTTTTCATTTAACAGTTAACCTTGTAATGCATGCAAATCAGAAAATATAATTATTTATTAAGTTAAAGCAAGCAGTATACATGTATTTTGTCAACTAGAATGTTACTTCCTCCAAGTCCCAACAGTCCCCTCATGAAACCACATTCATATTAACTGGACCAGATTTGTATTTACCTGATTTTTTAAAATAATTATCCGCAAAAATGTTGAAAAACAATACACATCACAATGTTAAAGAATGTTGACTAAACTGACCCATTTCCTTCCCTCTACCTGTTGCAGGACAGACAGCGAGCTAGTCTTGCACCAGAGAGTGAATGCGGTGCCCTTTGTGTTAGTGGGATCGGATGAGACCACAGTAAAGGTCCTGTGTCCTCTGCAAGCTTCCGGAGTCCACATGGAGATTACCCACGAGAAGTTTCACCAGCTCAATTACGGCCTAGGCGACATCGTAGGACAATACCTGAGTGGGGAGAAAATTAAAGGGCAACTAGAGACCGAGGAAATGCTCAAGGTTGGTTCTTACTAACAAATGGCTCCTGTAGTTAAATAATTAATTCATATTTACTTCAGAAAGGATAATATTTTTTGCTATTTTCCTCCACAATACCTTGAGCAAATATTCCACTCTTTTCACAGGTGGGTGCAACTCTCACAGGAGTAGGTGAGTTGATACTAGACACAGATGGCACCCTGAATCTTCGGCCCCCTTCCAATAGTGCACAGTACTTCTTAGGCAATATGGACTTTGACACCCTGCGACAAGACCAAGAGAACGTGGCTGTTTGGTGGAAGGCGCTGACCATTACCTCTGCCTTTGTCGGGGCGGTGGTCCTTTTCTGGGTGGGTCGACGCTACTACTACCACCTAAAAGCTCAGTGGCAGCGGGAGCAGGAGAGGAGGGAATTTGAGAGATGGCAGGCTGAAGCCCACAGGGCGCCTGCTAACGTTGCCGACCCCAGAGCGCCTCAGGATGCGGCAGAGGAACGTGTAGAGAATCCCTGTGTGATTTGCCTCAATCAGCCTCGTAACTGTATTCTGCTGGACTGTGGGCATGTGTGCTGCTGTCACACCTGCTACCAGGCGCTTCCACGCCGCCAATGCCCAATTTGTAGACAGGACATCAGCAGAGTGGTGCCACTCTACCACGTCTGAGGCACCTGTGGGACCAAATGACCTCAGCGGAGGTTAACCACCATACAAACTGTACCGACTTTACACCTAATAGGTCTAAACTGCTGCACTTTCAGCTACAAAAAGGGCAAAAGTTAGTCTTTGATTTTGATTTCAAGAATAAAATGTATGTACCATTAAAATGTGAATTTTAAGGATATTGTACAAAGGCTTTGTTCACTACACTGTTTCATTGTAGTATTTTTATCTTTATTTAAATAAATAAATCATAGGGGGAGCAAGTGTAAAATTATGCTATAGAAATGTTTATTTTCCTACGTGTGTATGTGCCTTATTTTGGTAATTTATAAGACTGCTGCTGTCTCAGAGTGACTGTACCGTACGTATCTGAATTGCTGAAGTCTGCCTGTGAGTAACTAAGATTTAGTTTCAATTTCACTTACATTTGTGATTCACAGGAAGTAACTGAAACAAAGGTACAGCTAGTACCGAGACGAAGTGTTAAGGTGTAATTAATGTGCTGCAGACGGAGAGAGTGTTTTGGGAATTAATACTACATACATAAAAAACTTGTTTTCATGAAATCTGATAAATGTCCTGACCCTATGTCCCTTCAAGTCTATTAAAAATGGGTTTGTAATTTGCTTTTTTTTGCAGTATTTATATTTGTTGACTTGTTTATACTTGTTTCACATCTGTAATGTCGATGGTAAACACACGTTTACTCACCACTGACAGATCATCCCGACACATTTTATGGTGATTTAATGAACTTGATGATTTTGATGACATGATGCTTAAAAGTCTATCTAAATAGGGCTTTGAAAATTATCTGCAGAAAGAATTAAAATTTTACATTTTACATTTCAGAGTAACTAAGCAAATTATTTATAATTCATCTTATTTTTATTGGGTCTACTCACAAAATGTGAACTGATCTTAACTATTGTGACTTGTCAGCCCCACATAATAATAACAACTTAATATTGTTGAAGCACCTTTAAAAAAAGGCACAAAGTGCTTTACAATTACAGATTATGCAAAAATTAATCCAAAATTTTAAATGATAAAATATTATACATAGTTTTAACCAGATTCATAGTGAATTAGCAGAAAATAAATCCACAGTTGAGATCCTTTTTTTTTCAGTTGACATGGTTAACCTCATGTTTCTTGTAAATAGTGAAGTTAAAATGTTCTGTTGTGGTGTTTGTTTTGGTGTTTTTCATAAATCAAAGTAGCTCTAACCTACACCTAGTCTGGCTTTAATAAGTAGACTCCAATTTGAATTTGTTGACGAAATTATCTAAGATGTCCACACACTTTTTCCAATTGATAAAGAATATACAGTTACATCTGACAATATCTGAAAACATGACTTAAATCCTAAGGGTTCATATACAGGGTTTCTGTGGGGTCTTAAAAAATCTAAAATCCAAGTCTTGAAAAGTTCAGAAAAAGACTTGACTTTAACTAATTTAAATTTGCAGAAACCCTGATCTAAATATTGAATGCAATCATTAACATTAAACATATCTTCAATTTAAATAACCCTGGTTTTCCCAGGATAGGAAAAGTGCAGTACATCCACATCTGAAGCTGAGGGGTCTGCAGTTTTTGGCCTCGGACTCGCCCACATCTCTGAACAGTAGTCACACTAACTGGCCGCTGTTTCTCTCAAATATTAGGGAAGTATCTCATGTCTGAATAAATACTTCACTCAAAATGAGATATGTCTGATATATATATTTTTTTCGATAGGCACAAATTCTTATTGATAGCACCTGGTTTCTGAAAGGACCGGTGTAGTGATTCATCAAGTGTGCTATTTCTGTCAACTCTAACAAGCAGTGAGAAGAAGACATGGTGAATATGGCGGGGACATGAAAAGCAGTGGCACAGAAAGGGAAGAACTAGGGGTGGGGGGGGTGAGGTGAAGAGTGAGGCATTGGGCCTCAGTGGGGGGTGAAAAAGGAGCAGGTGGGCGACACAGGATCCCATAAATCTTCTTCAGCGGTCATGAGGGTTCACGTTGACAAATTCTTCACGAGCTCTCTCAGCAGAACAGCAGCTGTGGCTCTCGGGGAACAAGACTATTCCTGTAGCACTCACAGACCTCCGAGGGCACGGAGAGAAAAAAACAATCACTTTTTATTTGTTCAGTCCTGTTTAATGAGGATATGAAAGAATGAAAAGGGCAGTACAACAAAAGGGTGAACATGTTATTCTCTCTGGAGTGAGTCTATGCAATAGACTGATCCATAAATTACATTTGATATTATGTACAGTTCCTATAGAGATCGAGGCTTTGAAAACGATCTTATGACTCTTCCTCACTGTGTTGGCTATTCATTATCATGAGTCAGGAGATGAGATCATAGCTGTGTTGTGTTCACCTCTCTTCACTGGATCGTCTGTACTGGCTGACACTGACTCCAGTGGATGGTTGGATGGAATTAATGTACCAGGTTTAATCCATCCTGATAATTCAGACCATTTAAATGATATTATCATTCTCTAATTAGCCGTGCGTCCTGGGTTTAGCCCGTGATTTGTGAGGACGCGGGCGTAGACGATGGCGAAACCTTATTTATTTGTTTTAAACATAGTTTTAAAGGTAATGATCACAACCTTAATATTATCAGTGAAGTTTCAGGGGAAGGGCACATCGGTCTGTTGGTGCACAGCACACTGACACTATTTGATGGATGACCGTGGGATTTTGAAGAGGCTTTTGTCTCTTGACTTTTACTCTTACCCCATCATGAGGTTGAGGTTTAGTGGAATATTTAAACTTTTATGGATTGCCATGAATTGGTCATGGTCCCCTCAGGGTGGACTTTTGGTGACTTTCCTGATTTTTCAACACTAATCATCAGGTCTTTAAATGTATTAATTATGACCATATACTTGCACAACTGATGATATTCCCATCAGTCTCTGCTACTTAGTGTGTTGTATTTAATGTAAATATATATATTAGATGAAGAACATGGTAAACTGCTAGAGCGCGGCTGTTATTGCTTCAGGCCTCTTATGATGAAGTAAGATTGAACGACATGCAGCTCCAGTTCTGCAGAAAAAGTTTTTCTTAGAAAATCCTGACTCCCCATGACCTTTTGTGCTTGTGCTCTTCGTAGGGAGGGCTGGGGTGCAGCAGTCTTTTTCAACTTTGGCAGCCGAGCATTAGCAGACACTCCAGCAGACAGCAGGGGGAAAGGTAGAGCTACGGTATCTCGGGAGAGAGAGCCATCACAGCGTGCGATCGTCCCTGATGCCAATTACCGCTGTCACCCATCTGCTTTGGGCATGCGGTGAAACGTGGGATATGTGACCTACTTTCCAACACAAGTGTGACTGTAGTGCTTCTCCTCTTATCAACAAACTGAGTGCCTCCTCCCTGAGGAGATGGAGCCAGGGATGGTGTCGCAGGGATATACACAATAGTCCAATATAAAGATTTTTTTGTTTGGCTTTTCAGTTTAAGTAGATTATACTGGAATTAACATTGATGTATTTCCGGTGGAGGACTCCCTTTTTCTTTAACCCCTTTCCCCAATATATGATCATTAGAAATCTAAAGACAAATAAAAAGTAAGAGTAAATAACCACCTCTGGGATTTCTGCCTCCATCTCAATGCAATAAATAAATGGAAATGTGATTTTGTTGTCCACAGCATTGAAAAATGATATTATTAAATGAAATGGTAAGATATTCTTGTTTCTTTGGATAATCCGCTGAAATATGTTATCCACAGTTTTCATCAGGACTTTATCCTCAACTGGAAGTAGCATCAATAAAAACTGTTGACAGTTTGATCTGAGGATTAACAAGAGCAACAATGATATTATTGTTGAAAATCAAGTTATCTCAGATTTGGAGACTCTCCTCAAATTATGTACAGGGAAAGATCTGGTGGCAGCAGTGGTTCTCATGATGAAGGTCAGGACCCTACATGGTCACAGGATGTTGTGATATTTGGCTACTGGATATTTGACTTTTAAAGAAACCGCCTTAACTGATCATTAGACAAATTGTGGGTAGTTTAGTAAACTGGAAACACAATGACATAGCAGGAGATTATGTCTGTTTGTCAGCAGCATCAAACAAAAACAACTGGATGGATTTCCACAAAGCTCGGTGGAAAGATGTGGTATGGGTCAGGGAGCAGATTGTTTTCATCACTTTCTTAAACATTGTGAGATGGGATGTTTTTAAAAAAAAGTTTCTGAGTAAATAAAAATCCAACACTTCCTGAGAGGGAAAATCTGTGTCTTTATTAATAATATGATCCACTAGATTAACAACTAACTTTGTTGTTTGGTGGAGGGCTGATAGTACAGTGGTTTTTGTTTCATGGAAAATCTACCTGCTGCAAAAAATAGGCTGAAAAAAGAAGAAAGAATGAAACATCACGGTGAAGTTGCCGACCATAAAACCAAAACAATGAGCTGCAAGACACTAAAATGTTCTGTTCAGATCGAATAGTTAATAAACACATTGTAATTTGATCCATTGTTAATGTAAAAATCTTGAATGGTGCAGCTCTAAATAAAACAGCATTACATTTTATAAAAGAAGAGACATTGTGGCTGAATGGCTGAGGGACATAATATTTTGTTATTATTGATGCATGTAAGCAGATTTTTAAAATTGTTGCTCATCAAGTAGAAGCTAATGATCATATATATCTGAGTAGCTTAAATTACAACTTTGCATATAGTTATATTTGCATCACTGACCACAGCATTAGAGGTAAGTCACAGAATGAATACAATACTATAAATGATAAAATAATATGATTTGTGTGTTTACATTAGATGTATTTGTCCACTGCCGATGCAGTTTAATGTGATTATTATTTATGATTGTATGCTTTTTAATGTGAAACAACCCTTTGATATTTCTCAGGAAATACTTATAGTTGAACTGGATTTGGTGACAAGTTGTACTTTCACATCAAACACAGACTTCACAGTTAAAGAACTTGCATCATTCTTTGATCACAGCGTTGCGCTCCCATGTGAATGAGATGCACCTTCAGACTACAGATGTGAGTGTGTGTATCTCAGCTGTGTGATCACTGATCCAAGGGCCAGAGCTCCGCCAGTGTTCCCACAATCTTCTGGAGGATGTTTACGCAGGAAAACAAACAGCATTAATCTTCTAGATGAGGAGAGCAGATACAAACTATTCTCATAATTTGGTCCATGACTGCAGATGGTGTGTGTGTGTGTGTGTGTGTGTGTGTGTTTGTCTCCACTTTCTGCTCTTACATTTTGAACCATTTTTAGTCCCTGCTTCTCTTTCTCCCACTTACACAAATCCTACGACCTGATACACACAGAATTGATCCTGGCTCTTAGCTCTCAACTTGTTATCTGTGTTTTTCCTCAGCTAGTGTTCCTGAAGGGGGAACATGGTGTATATACAAAATGTGTGTGTGTGTCTGTGTGTGTAAGCGCAGCGGAGCTCAGTCTGCCTGAGGGGAGAGATGGGGAGGGGGTGAGTGACTCAGCACTGTGATTCATTTGTAATTGGAGGCAGTGCTTCCAGAGCACACACATACATTTCTTAAGGGTAGGTGCCCTTGTCAGAGATTATGCGACTGATTGAGTGAGTCAGATCATTAAGAACTGCTGCTTGCTAAAGAGGCAGAGCAGGAAGAAGAGAAACAGAGAAAGAAGAGGGGAGAGGAGGACATAGAAAGATCAATTGAAGTAGATAAAGATGAACTAGCTGAGGACTTAAGCTCACTGGGTTCACTATGTACGTAGCGGTGCCTTAGGGCCTGAAGTAAGATGTACAAGTGTCCAGTTGGTGCGACACCTCCACGTCTCTTACCAAAATAGCGATCATGAAGAAGTACCTGGTCCCATCTGGAGCGGCAGGTCAGAGTTTTCCCCACAGCCTCCAACTGTGTCGCTGACCGATGACATCATGTGAAATCCCTGGCCCTCGCATGAACCCCTTTGCATGAATCTGTGGCTCCGCTTGTTGACAGCTGGAGGCGGCAGTATATTGGGCAGGAGGAGCTTTGTGAGTCATCCCAGAGGAATTCAGATGGAGTGGCACATTCATGTAACCTTTCATGTTGAGGTTGGATCCATGTCAGAGACAAATCATAATTGGGTAAAGAATAATTAGCTGCAGTTTTAATAACTTTGGTTGACTTTTACAAGTAGAAACATAAAATCTTTGTCACTGCTTTTTGCAAAGCATGGAAATTGACTTTTTGAGTTGGAACCTCTGAATGTGTTAGCTGCTTTCTTTGTAAACTGGTGGTTAAAAGAGGCCCTCGAACATGTTTTGCAGGAAGTTATATGGTTCATGTTTCTGTGGGAACACTTACTTTTGACTGTGAAGGAAATTCAAGAGCCTCTAAAGCACCACTGATCTCCAGACAGTCAGCTAGTCACTTTCCCCAGTCAGCTGGCTGCAGAAACAAAGGAACACTGCTTCAGTGGAAAGGTTATTCCATGTTTATAGACGGGTCAGCTGGCCCAAGTTGTTAAAACAGGGCTGGTCCAATAATAGGCTACATCAGTTCATTATTTTAGCTTTTTATGAGACACCATATGCTGTGAGCACAGGATGTTGTAACATAGGCTGCAACAAAAAAGGAGGCAGGGGAGATGACGTAATTTCAGATGCAGCAAATGTATAAATGATGTCGGCTCTGTCCGTGGTGCTGAAACAAAGAGGGTTTACTGTGTTTTGGCACACGACAGCAGCAGATATGTTTCATAAAGGCATTATCCTATAGATGTAAAATAAATAATGCTTCTTATTCTTATTCTGTTCTAGGTTTTTCCTTATCTCTTTGTTTTTGTACATCCTGCACACAGCACCCTTTAAAGGGGCACTCCAGGTCAAACATTTCATATCTGCATTAATTTGACCTTACATTATCTTATCTTGTCTTTTAGTCAGTAGCTACTGCTCTGTTCCAGACCCTTAGCTATAGCCAAGACATGCCAATGAAATATGGTTAATTGTATTAATGTTGAGCTTTTATTTACCACTTAGTCATATTCATCATATTCATACAGTGCTAATGTATGCTGAACCTTTATATATTGTTTGTATCTGGTTGAGATGGGATAATTTTTAACTGATTTATTTTAAGTTTTAATGTTATATATGCATAATGTGTGTGTGTGTGCAAAATCCCAAGTATCTGAATCTTTACTTTACTGATCATGTTCATGTTTGATGCAAAGAAAATAATCCATTGTAAGGTTCTCTTCATAAGAGTAATCCTTTAGTGAAGAATGGGAGGATATTACGACCTATAACTAGACTGATATGTTCCACATACACACTAAAACTAAAGTGTATACATCCTTTACATTTTATGTTACATTTATATTTGATTTACCTCTGATTTAATTTTCCTCTGTCCTAAAGAAAAGTACGTCTTCAAAACGTGAAACTGTTTGTGTAGTGATCAATTTCATATTTGGCCTGTTGATGTCGCTCTTGCTCCTCTACCATTTGGAGCCCACTCACACGCACATGCACACACACATGCACACACGCACACACAGCTTCAAACCCGGGTGGATGACTTCACCGTTCAGCCTGGGTTTCCTTTATGATTCCGGGATCTCCCACTTCGCTCACCAGACATCATCCAGCAGCACAGGCAAACACAGCTCACTCTCACCCCCCTCTCGCTCGCTCTCTCTCTCTCTCTCTCTCCCTCACACACACACACACACACACACACACTCACACATACATATAACAGTGTCTCTCCCTGCAGCTGCAACACATCCAGAGACCACAACAAGCACCAGGACCTCAGACGCCTCATCCACATCGAGTCTCCCTTACAGAGAATCCCAGCAGGAGAGAGACTCCATCAGCAGCAGCAACTTAAACCACAAAAAGGAATCTACGGCTGCTTCGAGGAAGATCTTCCATCGACTTGATTTATATTTTAAAGCTGGTGATCCTTCTCCTCCTTTTTTGTGCCACAATGTCCGAGGTGCTGCCATACAACGAGGGGAAAATGAACGGCTACGGGGCGGACAGCGAGGTCAGCCAGATGTCCTTTAGCTGCGGACTGCAGGACTCAAGCGCTTTTTTCGCTGCGTCGCAGGCGAAAAGACCCCCGAAGCTTGGACAGATCGGCAGAGCCAAGCGAGGTAAAGGACGGTTTGATTAAAGGACTGAGACTCGGGATTGTTGTCACAATAATTCAGACATGGTCATGGTTGTTTTTAGCGTGATGCAAAATGGGGAAAGTGTAGTTTCAGTGTTTTAATTGATTTTGTTTGATTTGGATCATTACGCAGGCTGTGCGTAATTTGGATTTGAAAATGCACCAGTGCGTTTAAACAGCAGTTTTATCACATTGTTCAGTGGTTTGACATTTAACAAACTCTTAACATGTATGCACTATAGAAATCATCTTTAATACATAGACACACCCTATGTAGTGTCCATTAAAAAACAACGGGGTTACAGATGAAGGATAAACGCCTGGCTCATAGCCATTACCGGGAATGAGGTTTTTTTGTGCGCGTACGTGGACGATGCTGGGGGATTTGCTGTTGTGCTTTAATTTATTCATTTATTCACCTGCAACTCGCGCTACAGTCGCATGTTCTCTCACTTGCTTTGTGCGCCATGTTCCCCTCCACTAATGAGAAGCATGATAGTTAAAGAAATCCAAACACGCACAGCACTGTCTGCCTGCAGGGATGTAATAGAAATCTTATGTGTCTGAGCTGCCCTGGTCCCTCAGTAAACATCCTCTCTACCCCTTCTCTCTCTCTCTCTCTCTCTCCTATGCTCTCTCTCCACAGTGGTCATCGAGGACGACCGAATAGACGAGGTCTTGAAGGGGATGACAGACAAGTCCTCACCCGGCGTGTAAACACGAGCGATGGCCTTGCAGACTCTTTTAATTTTGATCACCGATTCGAAGCACTTGTCGGCTGTGCATGTTCGAGGACTTGCAGGAGAGGACGACGGCACGAAAGCAAGGATGGGATGATGGAGAAAAGGGCGAAGAAGAAGAAGGGGGTAAAAATGGAAAGAGGAAGATAAATGAGGAGGAGGTGAAGAAGGGATGAGAGAGAAGAGAAAGAGACTCTGGCGAAGACCAAGATTTTATCATGGGATTGCTGGCAATTCTTCAAACGAATCCCGATGTTTAACTCCTGCCGCGCAGCACGATGTTGAGATGGCGGACTCCTGCTCTGTGTCTCAACCTCTGCTGACTTTAATGATGGATGAACTTGTCATTACTTCACGACCATCTTCAAATTTTTTCTTTCCAAAAAGCGCTGTATAAGAAACTCAGTAGTGCAACTGGAGGCTGGAGCTAAATCCCAGCCATGTTTCAATAAGTTGTACAGTAGGTAGGCTTTAAGCTCTCAGACACCCTCCCCCCTGACCCCCCCCCCCCCCCCCCTGTATGCTTTGCTTTGTTGACTCAGTCGGCGACGGTGCATTCAAGGGAGCTGTCCTTTCAGCACTGGTCCAATGCATTCCTGTTGCTGCTATAAAAACGCTTTTAAACACAGACCAACCAAACTCTCGAGTCTACTAAATAGAGAAGACCCATTGTATGTAAAAACATATATCCGAGGATGGTGCAATGTTGATATTTTCTGTAGTAGAACCCCATTTGTTTTTTTCTTTGTTTTTGGGCCCTCAAAGAGCATCACAGGCCACAGATTCTAACTGAACTGCAGGCTACATTCTTCTTCTTGCATTACCCATGAGTGGTTGAAGGTGCAGGCCGGCACCTCCATGTAGCTGATTTGCACCTGCACATATCTTTCTTTTTTTCCCTCTATTTTTCTTTTGTTTCTATTTTCAGATGCTCAGATATCCACAGTGGCCAGCAGAGATGTGGGGATTACAGTAAATATTTAAAATTAAAGTCATTAAATTGATGGGAAAAAATATTCGTTCTATAATTAAAAAAAATTTTTTTTTTTGCGATTAATTGTGTTTCGTCTTCTATAAATCTAGAAGTTTTTTCTCCATCTATTTGCATGAACTCTCACTCCGGTGCCAACACAGGTGCCACCACTCTTACCCTGGCACGCTTCTTTTTAAACAAAAGTCATATTTGTATTTTTATATCTAAATATTTGTTATTTAAATGATATGCTAGTCTATCGTCTTACAATTCATCAACAAAAATATTTCTACTTCAGAGAGGATATACAGAATGAGACTAGGCTTCATAAGAGGCACATCTGGGATTTTGGTGGACTGGTTTCATTCTATATCAGAGGTCGGACTTTTTTAAAGACTAACTGAATGTGTCTGGGGTTTTTGCACACATCAATGTTAAACTATTATTAAGAAATCGTATACTGTGACTTGAGCTTCGTTGATGAATTTGTTAGAAAATTGCAGTTTTAGATATATATTGCACTGTTTACGAGTATCCTCAAATAACACGTTGTTATTTGACCGACTTTGGACATTACAATTTTTGTTTTTTTAATTTTATTTATTTTGTACCATTATTTTAAGGAAACTGGATATGGTTTGTTGTGCATGAAACCTTAATATTTTCAATAATGAAACATCGTTTTATGAAGCAAAAAAGCAACAAAATGTCATGACATTCTAAGAATGAATCATTGTATATTATGATGCCATTTTCACTGTATTTGGTGAATTAATAAATGGTGACAGAAAATGTTAATGTGATTCTTTGGCATGGCTTTTGATCCTTAGGCATTCTCTAAAATATCAATAGGAGACATCATGGAGTACACAGCCTGACTTCTGATTGAAAAAAACAAAAAACACAGAGCATCACCTCACCACACAAAGCATTATAAAAACACTACCTTTTCCACTTTTAGCTGAAACAAAACATACGAACAGTTGCATCTTTGTAAAAACACATCTCTGTGTATAGCTTTGGTCATCAGTAAAAGGTTGGACTCGACCTCCACGAGCCATCTCCTCAGTGACAGTAAATACTGATCTTTAATTAAAGAGCAGGGAAGAAACAGTGATCCATCTGTTAAGCTGTTAAACAGCTCCGTGCTGGCCAACACTGGTGAATCCATTAAACCACATAGCCCTGGGGAGCCACGACTGGCCACATGATCATCTATCAATGTCTGGCTGTACAGTGCTCTCATACAGTAGCTCTCTTATGAAGGCTACAGCAGGTGTGTCGATGGCACAACGTTGATACACCGAGGAAAACCTACACATTGTTTAGAACGGCCTCAAAATCAAGTTTCAAACATGTCTACCAGTTTGTTATAGCTTCTAAACTTTTCTTATCCAAAATATCCTCACACCAACATCAGATGGACTGAAGTTCCTCTTGCTTGTTCACTTTTTGACAGATCTTTGACATTGTTGTACAACATTTTACTACAGAGAAGAAATCCATCAGGATGATAATGTGGAAGCCATTTTTTAGCTTAGTGTCTTTCTTCCTTCTCCGGTTTCACGTTTGCATTTATGCCAAACCCTTTTGAAGTGGCAGAAACTGGACGTTCCAACCATTCATCCATCGCTTTCATCTTGTTGTCAGCAGTTACTTTCCACACGCTATCGATTGCAACAGTTCTTGTAAAGATGTTACAACTGATGAAGAATAAACTGACATAGACCATAGGTAACAGTGACAATAATCCTTATAAACAGATTCTACATGCGAATATGCAGATTCTGTAGGCGAGGGACAAGAGTTTGGGTCCAGCAGCTTTGTGGTTTCTATTTCTATAACCAATCACATTTGAGCAAGCTTTGATAGGCTTTGAGATCACAGTGACAATGTCAGCCTCACTGTATTTTTAATGCTATCCGTGGACACGTGTTTATTTTCTTCTCCGAACACAAACATTGATATATTTTTCTTGTCAAATCATAATTTCTGTTTTGTTTGTTTAATTATTTTTGCGCTGGTAATGAAACCATGTGTTATTGCATCAACAGTTCTGCGAAATGAGCTGAAACAGAAGAGAAGGTGAAGGATACTGTACTACACGGCTCATCAACAGCATCAGTCTGGAAATTGTCTGTTGATAACACCCTCCTCCACATGTGCTACACTTAACTGGACAGCATTGAATTATAAAAAACACATGTCCTTGTGAAATTCAATTTTCCTGGAAATCACACCTCAGCGATGAGATGTGGGATAACATCCACAGGATCAGAACACGTCAATAAAAAGCTGCATGTTCTCACAACAACACATAAACAAAGAGCCTCATATTAGTCTGAATCACACTGCACACTAATAACAGCACATAAACACGGCGTCATCGGTGTAACCATCAGTGAGTCTATTGACTGTCCGGAGAACATTGGCACTGGACTGAATAAACACAGCGCTATCGATCATGTTGTTGTTGTAGATGATACGGGTGTGTTTGTGTGTGTGGCGATCTCAGGGCATGGACAGTTACACTTCACAATGGGCAGCCCTCAAAGGCCACAACCGGATGGACATATATGGGTTTAAGATATTGATTTGTGGCAGCTCTGCTCCACGCCTCTCTCCCTTCCCTGAGTCTGACTGTGGACACGTGACTTTTAAAGTTATTCAATGAAATGATTGGGCTGCACTGTCTTCCTTCAGTGTTGTAATCTAATTTATAATTTGACAATCTTCCAGGTTCAAGGATTTTGCTGTGAAAATGTGTCAAAATCAAATCGTCTGCGATCACTCAGGGACATGAGGCTAAGAGGATCACATACAAAAAAATCTCAGGCAACAACTAATGATCAGCCGCTTTTGGGTCACAGAGACACAGATTCACTCCTCATTTTGCAGCTGTGGAGGTCAGTGGTCAGTCGACTGTTGGCTGGAGCCAGACCTGGCAGGTGAACTCAGGTCAGCACAGACATGATGCAGATGTCTTCCCAGTGGACAGTTTAACACGCAAACAGTAACCTTGTACCCTCTGTTTTGTCACACATAGGAAAAGCAACTCTCGGTTGTAGGTGCTAGTTGAGTGTGTGTGTGTGTGTGTGTGTGTGTGTGTGTGTGTGTGTACTGGAAACTAAGAGCTTTGATCTGACTCCAGTTTTGTGCTGTCCTGAGTGGACGACCATTAATATTCCTCCTTCTGTTATATAAGCGAGCCATACAGTATATAATGCCATTACGCTGCCCAGGGGGAGATGAGGAGATATACAGAACTGTTGAAAGCAGCAGCAGTGCTTTCTCTCTGTCCACATCTGATGCCCCTGATTCCCTCCATAAACACTCAGCGCTCTTGCCTCATCTGACTTCTTTGTAGTCGTGTTGCTGCATTCCCAGATCTCACAAATGAACTGTGTCGGTACGTTGTGTTTTTACTACCGATAGGACAGATGGCCAAAACCAGACTTTCCCATTAAGAATCACTAAAGAAACTGAGAGCAGCTGATGTAAGTAGGCAGTTTACAGGCGAAACAAACAAGCAGCTGCAGTGCTATGTTGCGATTCTGTTTAAACACAACCAAACAATACTGCAGAAAAAACCCAGGGATACAGACGTCTTAACTTGCATGAGTCATCACATAAACGTAACCACATAACCCGCACACCAAAGCATTAAGGGTCAATCGATGCAGACAGAGAGAGGGAGAGGGGTTGTTGAATAGAGTGATTGAGAGAGTAAAAGAGGGAGAGAGAGACATTGAGCTGTAGATTAGTGTTGTTGCTGCCCCTGGGCAGCAGAGCATGGAGGACAATTAGCAGCAGGAGAGAAGTTCGGGCTCCATTAGCTCTCACACAGTTTAATACACAACACTCTGTATTAAATCATGGGTGCAGACACCTGGATAACACAGGTGATCGGCTGAAGAAAGCCAAACAGCACAGACTTGTGTTTAAGAGAAAATGATGACTAACCCTCTCCTGCAGGAGGTCTGTGCCCTGCTCGGCGCTTACGTAACTTAAGTCCAGTCGAGTTAAATCTCACGGTGGGGGTCTCTGCCACGGCTCATCACTCAGTCCAATGAAGGGAGCTGAAAAGCAACTGAGGACTGCTGGATTTCAATATATCCATATATTTACAGAACTGACATGGAAGTAAGAAGGAACTGAGTCCAAATGAGGTGGGGGGGGATTAAAGGATTCTTTGAAGGAAAAATGACATCAAATTAAACAAAACTCTATCCGTCCACAGTCAGAACAGAAAGATTGACAGGCCTACAACAGTAACTACATGGGGTGGAGTTTAATGTAAAGTGAATTGCATCCTAGCCAAATTGCATCAGGCTACAATGCAATTGAAACAGAACAGCAACATTTTTATGTGAGTCTTTATTAGTTTATCTATTTTTATTATGTATGTTATCTTTATCTGATAATTTTCATTTTTTTCAGTTGTCATTTTCAGTTGACCTTGAGCCGGCATTGGTTAACACTGGACTGAATAAACACAAACACAACGACCATGTTACTCCATCAGAGAAATCATGGAAACGAAGACAAGCCATCTGAAAATCCACACACTTTTTCCCCCGTTTTAAAAATAGGTGGTAATTAGATCTCAGTGGAGAATTAAAAATAAATGATTTCTACTTTATTAATGTCCCCCCCCCCCCCCTTCCAGTCACCAGCCTTCCTGTCTGTCTGCACGCCCGATTCTCTCTCTCTCTCCACTCTCTCTGGTCTATATTTAAGCTGTAGATGGCACAGGACCCGAGACTCATCTCGCGTTTCCTCGACAAATAACTTGCAGGGTGAGCGATCACTTGTATGTACGTGTGCGTGCCCTCGTGCACCATCAATATGACAGACAGGTGTGTCAAGCAATGCATATCTGGATGAGCTGCTTTTGTCTGGAATCTAAATCAGATGTGGGGCAGATGTGGAAAAACCACAACATCAGGGGAGACTCTGACTCTCATATCAATAGACTTTAATACGGACTTTACATGCAGACTGGTGCCACTGTTATGTACTGTGTCTAGACATGCCACTTTGTCTTGTGTATTGTGTAACAGTGACAGGCGGCTCTGGAGAGTCAGAGACTATTGAATCTTTCAGATATATATATATAAACACAGAACAGTCCAGGATACTGGTGTGTAAAATTGGCGTATGACTGATAAAGGTTTCTTTTATGACCTGCACTAGAACCCAGACAGACTTATACCAAAATCATGACACAGATGAGTCATGGATGCAAATCATTTAATGGTCATCCCAACTAAAACAATGATACAATGATATAAACATTAAAACATATAAAACAATGTTCATGGTGTGATAAAGTGAAATAATTATTTCTTACTGAGGTATTTTCCCTTCAGTATCTATGTTTGAATCAAACCATTTCAGGGAGAACTGCTGTTCTTCGGCCCTTTTGAATCTGAGGCACCCAGTTACTAACAAGAACACCCTTCACCATGGCACAGTTATACATGGGTGAATGAACAAATATCACAGGTAAAAGTTCACCGAGTTACGACTGCAAGCCTGTTCTCGTAGATCCTAAAATTAAAATGAGTCACTGGCCAGTATATGGTCAATATATGGTCACTCTGACACTCCAGTATATTTACTGGCTAGTCTGCAACTGTAATGAGGCAGTAAAAAAATTTCACATCTGTAGGTTTCCTATGAATTTCTCAACTGAATATACAAAAATGTTATATATTGCTATTCTGCTGGAAAATTACTTTCAACATGAGAGATTCTATTTGTATTATGTGTGATGGTGTGAAGTATTTTAGGTCTTAAGGATAAAGTATTTCTAAGGTTCCTTAAGACAATCCAGTCATTTTACAATCTAATATTCAACAGGAAGTCCTCGTTGTCCTCTTTTGGTGTTGTGGTGGTCTTGCCTGGTACTGATTTTGTCTCCTCAAGTAGCTTCTTCTCCAGATCTGCATCTTCTGGACTAAGCTGTTCTCCTTTGGTCATCACATACACAAAATATTGAAATCCTTTTCCATAACTGTACTGTTTGATTGACCAGTTGTACTCAGTCCGGGCATAGAGGCGTTTCCTGAAGAAGGGCTGCGCAAAGGTAACAGAGACAAATCGTCCTCCGGGCTTCAAGCAGCGGCTGATCTGGGAGAGGAAAAAAAAAAACAGAAAGAGGAGAGGAAGAGTATTAGGAGACATTACCACTGTACTACACAACCGCCAAGAGCCACACCATTATAATTCCCATCACCACTATCATTACCAACAATCTCCTGTCACATAAGCAGCAGCTTGTTGAAAGACTGGAGACTGACAGGATAATTTATACGTTTGACAACTGGGTAATGAAAAGCTGACAATGCAGCAGCAGTAAATGTTTTAGGCATTCCATAACCTGCAATCATTTGATCTATTGACTTTAGCTATTTTTAATGCAACCGCTGCAACATTAATGGGAGCACAGAATTATTCATTATATGCACTTTGTTATTGGATTGGCTTACGAAGCTATGGATGGAAGCTACTGTCACCCCCCCCCCCCCCCCCCCCCCGTGCACTGCACGACAAACGACGCTTGAAAATCAGGTTGTGGTATTTGCCTGGCTTTAGTTCCTGTTTTCTCCTCTTGTCCCATTTGTTGCTTTGTTGAGATCCCAGCAATTACAGTGCAATGCTAAAACCAATAGAATCAAGGGCTAGAGCTGTGATAATAACAATGTATTATAATAGTTTTAGTTTTTGTTCATAAGGAGAAGCAATGCTCTGTGAGAAGCAGTCTTCTCAACTAAATGTTTGCTTGTTTTATAAATTAAGACAGAATTCTACTTATACATTAATATACTTCTGTTCATCTCTCAAATATCGAACTCCCTCAAATCAGCCTCTGTCGAAACAGGAACATGCGTTATGCTGCTGTAAGCCTCAGCAAACACTAAGCACTGAGCCCCTCAGTCCACAGTGGCGGCTGCTTAGTCATGCAGTCTGATAACATGGTGTGACAGCACGAAAACTGTGAGGGTCCCTCCGTATGAATAATAGTTGTTCTGGGTCCATCAGCCTTCCAGTGTGTTGATCTTTCGTGTGAGAGACACGTGTGCAGCAGGACACAGTGCGTTTCAAGAGAGGACTGCAGCTCGCAGGCAAACAAGAGCAGACACACACACACACACACACACACACACAGAATATGAACACTGACACAAACACATGTATACAGACACATTTAGCTACACTTTGGCAGGGAGTTTCTCCAGAGACAGAAGTGTGTGTGGGAGTGAGGGGACACAAACTGCAGAACACTGAGCTGTGAGCGAAAAAACTGATCAGGATCATGGGTGGATGCTTTTTTTTTTTGACATGTTCACTGATTTCCCAGGGACTAACTGATGGATCTCTATGGGAAAAAAAATCTGGAATGTATAGAGAACTGATTTCTATGGTTGTGTGCATGCATTTTGACTGAATTTAAGTGAACTGTTGCGTTTTGGCGGAGGTATGAGTGCTGTTCCAGTTGAATAATAAAATAATGTTTAACAGAAAGTTAAATAAATGGATTTGATGTCTTACCATGTCTCTACCATGTGTGGTTCAATCACAGAAAAACAGGATTTCCACACTTTCAACACCATTGACCTTTCAAGGACTTTCCAGGCCCAGTTCCATCCCACAAACAAATAGAAAGAGAAAGAGAGGCTTTAATGTTTGAACACTGTTTAATTGAGCTGTGTTACAGTGATGGGAGACTATGTGGTCTATTTGCCTTTTCTAACACAGCCCAGCAAAACAGTTTATTGTGTAAGTTGAGTGATGGAGACATGAGACTTGAGCTGAGATGCCAGGGGAACCCGAGGAACACTTAAAAACATTACAAATCATAATAAAAGTGATCTTTGTGTTTTAACAGGGAAGAGACAATTCAATCTAGGTGCAGATCCCAGAATTTCTTATCATGTTCTTTCACTGAAAAATAAAAATGTACTCTATCTACTCACCACTAAGCCGGTGGATGGGTGGATGAAGTGTTTGAGGGGGAAACAGTGTAGCAGTGTTGCATTGGCATGCCTCCATACTGCTTGTGTGGTGTCATCCAAGTGTCCGCAAGCCCCGACATTCAAATTCCTCAAACTGCGTAATTTACACTGTGTGTTAAGCCTCTGATATCCTCCTCTGAGGGGCGTTCAGGTTCTCACAGACAAACCGGGTAGAGGACTTTTAGGCCTAAAACACTGAGTAAAAGTCCTTGTTTCAAGTCGAATTTGAATGTCGGGGCTTGTGGACACTTGGAGCAGTACGGAGGCACGTAATGTTTTTTTCTGTTGTTTTATTACGTCTGAAGAAGTGGTCACCTTGGCTCTAACACTGTTTACCCCTGAGACTTCTAAAGTGTTTTGTGGTCTCATACACTTCACCGACCCCTCCATCGGCATAGTGGTGAGTAGATATTGAGTGGATTTACATTTCTCCGTGGGGTTTAGATGATTTCTCAGAGAATACAAAATGTAGGCATGTTTTGGGGACTGATATTCATGAGTGTGTGCAATTTGGGGCGTATCCCTCCATCAAGGCCCAATCAGTCCCTTGATCTGACTGATCTATGAATTATTTCCTGAGAAATTGGTGAAAATGCCCCCAAAAAATCCCCTACCTTGCAATTTTCAAGAAAGTGATAAAAACTTCTGGATCCCCACCAAATTGAATGGGTTCTTACTCGACCCATTCCACATCCTTCCTCCAAGGATATAGGTCATATGCACAACACTGCATGGTCTCTGTGGCCTTACTTTTAAAGCAGAGCTCACATGTGACCATCATGAAAGCATGGTTATTTGATGCAAGCATCCAGGACGGAGTAGTTGAGGTCTATGCGTAAGCTGTGCGCCTCTCCCACCTCCACCCCCTCCTCAGTTTCCTTTGGTCTTTGGAGAGAAGAGTCCCTCCGAGAGGAGCACGTGTATTCTGCTCCTCTCACATGATTCATCTCCACCAGCAAGCAGCCCGGGCATGAATTATTCACCCTCCACTGTGACATGGAGAAATAGCGAGACAAAGGGTGGGGAGGTCGTTGCATGTGGTAGAAAATTAGTGATACAATGCATAGAAACGAGAGACAGCAAAGTAAAGTGAGCTAGATTTGACCGAAACTGACTAATTTCATGTTTACTGCTGAAGTTATGATAGTCCTAAGTAATGGACTGGATTACATTACTTTGGGATAAATGTGGAAATCTGCAGTTTTAAGGAGCAATCAAACAGAGAGCATATTTCTGAAACTGTTGCAGACATTGGGCCGTCTTTTGCCTTTCTTGAGAGGACAGTGCAAGACTGAAATGGGGAGAGAGAACAGAGGAAGGCCAGGTCGGAACCGAACCTGCAGCCGCCGTGGAGAAATCAAGCCATCGTATGTGAGCGCTCACACTACCAGGTGAGGCAGCAGGCGCCCCAATGCCAAAAGCAGAAATAAACTGATAACAACTCAATTCACCAGTATTTTGTTCAGAGTTACAACTCTGTGCATTGTGTTAATTTAGACTTTTGAAATCTTGCAGTGGATGTTGCAAGATGTAGTCAACCAAGATCACACTGTCACCTCTTCAGTTTCTGCAAACATCCACAATCTCATCAACAGGCAACAGGTTATAGTGTCATCGTGGCAAATGCTTAGGAAAAACATGTTCCTGGCCTCCTGATGATTATTAAGTATTTGGGTGTTTAGCTCTATATTTAACCATGTTCAGCTGGTTAAATCCTGCAACAAATACGAAGGTAGTGATTTTCAATGCTTGTATCAAAAGTGCCGCAAGTTTGAAATTGAAGAATCCAAAGTGAGAAAGAGTGATGACTTGAACTAAAAAGGAGTCAACACACGGGTCAGGTGCTGCCATCCAGAGAGTGAACAGAGGTTGGAGTCCTGCCTTCACCCAGTCAACCATTATTCATGACATTAAGCGGTATGGATGCTCTCTCTCTATCTGGCCAGTGTAACTCCAGACCCTTATGTCACAGGTGACTGGAGGACAGACGTCACTGCAACCCAAGACGACACAGAACTATAGTCAGCTATAACACAGAGTGCTTGACAGCGAGGCGGACAGCCGTCGGAGGATAGCGTGAATGGTAAATTATGCAATGTTTCACACCATTTTACAAAACCTGACACGTAGTCACACATCGTATTACCTCATCCATCTTTATGTGTTTGTAGGATACATTACTGCTCCATTTTCTAGCACTCAGCATAAGCACACACAGGAAATCCTCATGAATACGATGATGATGTATCGAGTACAGTGAGTCACATTTATACTCATTCTGCATGTATATTAGCACGCGCACTACGACAGCAGCTTTGGAACTATGTAAATCACCCGCCCACACGTAAGAGCAGTGGTATTATTATGATAAAAGATCGACCGTGGCAGGTCTGTTCCGATGTGATGCTGTGCTCCGAATGCGACAGATACACAAGTGTTTTACTCACAGGGTAGATAAGTGGTCCTACTTTATGGGACAAACAGATAATATGTAATGTGGACAAAAATGACAAGTGTCCAACTCAAGAGTCTCTCACCTGGACAAGGGTTTCACCCAAACACTGGAGTAACAGAGGGAGCATCCCAAAACACTGAGTCAGTATTCAAACCATCCACACACGCTCACACAGCTGTAAGATGATCCAAAGTGGGCCACAGAGGAAACCTCCCCGTTAGCGCGCGAGCACAAACACGCACGCACACACACAATTATGACCGCTGGTGAATAATTCAGCATTGTAGTGGAAGCTTGTGTCTGAGTGACCTGTCTTGAGTTAATTTGCAACAAAGAGTTAAAGTGAGATCCAGAACTGAAATGACATTTTGAGATTTGTTTTTAATCAATGCTGATAAGATTCACAGTGATAGGAGAAGCGGTTTTGTACCATTTCCCCCTCCAGGAGAAAGAAGGGTCATCTACACACGTCCCAAACAGGAAACTGTGATTATTTGATTGTCAAGTGTTAATGCAAACAGTACATGTATAAACTAGGAGGTTGTTCATGGCTTGTTTTTTCTTTTAGTTAGCAGGATTATGCCAAAATATCTCAGTTAGTTGAATGTTGTACAGATATTCATTGCTTCCAGGCGAATTACTGTTTTTGGTGATTCTCTGATTTTTCCTATTCCAAGATTACAATTTTAGTAAAGTGAGGCAGCATCATTATTTACTGCAGCCATATTCCTTTCTTTTTAAATGCAGCAGCTAAACAATCATCTGAATGATTCATGCTGCACTCAACTTTTTAGAGTTTTATCCGAACATTTTCTTTGTGGCTTTTTATAATCACCACATCGAGAATGAGTTGTCTTTATACTGGCAGAAGCAGATGAACTTGTCTAAACCTTTGAAATATTAACTTTGTATATGTCAGTCCAAGTCCCAGCCTGACCTTTCTGCATAAGTCAGAGAGGAGATAAGTAGTCGATATAAGGAGAATGACATTTCATCTACTCTCTTTCTCCAGGTGGGCATACTCAATTGTCTTCCTGTCTTCACTCGACCGCAGTATTAAAACTCATCCTCTCTTATCTCCATTCGCTCCTCCCTTGGCTCAGGTTTGCCTTAAGATATTGTACATGAGGTGACTGATTGTCTGCGGCGGTCAGACCGGGACAGGGCAATGGGTGGACACATCACACTCTGTGATTTCACGCTACAAGGACTCTGAAGTTACATAATCTGGGTTCATCCGAGATTGAAAAGGTATGTCTGTATTACCTGAGGCGGCAAACGCGCACACTGACGTCCTTTTCAAGAATCTACCAGATGATAGCTGACTGCATGAGTTCAACATCTTTAAATATTCTAAAGTAAAAACACTGGGAATTAGCAATTAAAACATTTGAGCTGTAAAAAAAGAGTGTGTAAATATACATTAAAATCTTAGTTTTTGTTACAGACAAAAGAGTATCACAGAAGCTGGATAAAGAAAACCTAATCCTTGTTACGAGCAACTTGAGACGGGTGGTGCAAATGTTCAATATATACAGCATCAATGCAAATTTTCGGCCCGACATTATGAAACACATTGAACTTCTGGGCGTTGGTGGGAAATGGCCATGAACATTTTGTGTACTTGTTGTTTTTTTGCATCTTGGGAACAACATGCAACACCTTTATTTTAGATGTAACACTGGCAAGACAGTGAAGTGAGAGAGCTTCTCAGTTTCGTGAACATGACTCACTGGGGAAACATCTTCACAAATTAACAACATGCAGAGCAAGTTGGCATTTTAGATGAGAGATAGGCTGTGTTTTCAAACATTCTATTGTACCATGAGACATTTTACGAATTTATAACTTTAACATAACTCCACTACATACTTTGTTACTAAGTTATGTGAATACATCTTGCACAGTTGTGATGTTAATCTAGTAGTTTATCTTTCTCTTGGACACACACATCCACACACATACCTGTACATATAGTTGAAAACAGTTCCAGCCATGCTGTCAGAGCTGATAACAACAAACTGTTGGTGGGTTGAGTTACATCATGGACAATGTAGGAACCAGATTTTGACAATGATGAATGCATGAAATAAAAAGTTATGACATCTCTGATTCTGCAGAATACATTTTTTTTCAAGGAATCCAAAATGTCGTACTTGCCCTTTAAAACCCTATTAAACTCAACAGACTTTGGTTTGCCAAGTAAAACCGTCTTTTTGTCTGTTCCAGCCTGATGACGGGGGAGGTTGAGCGGGGGAGAAGAAGGGTGGAGGTGGTTCTTAATGTGTGTGTGTGTGTGTGTGTGTGTTAGTGTGTGCACCCACCTCACTCTATGGGGGAGGCAGAACTGATCAGTGGGCAGAGACAACAACAGAGTGCTATCTCCGGACAGCAGACCTGTACAGACCAAGGCCCTCTGTCTCCTTTAGAGATACTGTATACACAAACACACATGCACACACGCACACTTGTGGGTTGACGTCTGTGCACAGATGAACACAGAACTGATCTGGGGCAGAGAAAAAAGGCACTAAGGAGGGACACTTTTTTATTTAGGTCATATTTTCATATCATATTTTATAAATTCCTTCCCATTGTAGCGCCGCAAGACCCCCCTCACTGCAGCCCACCCCCTCCCTGAAGGAATGTGCATTTGCAAAAAGCCGCATCTCTTCCTTTCCATTTCACCTCACCCGTATAGCCTGAAGCCAGGCACGTGGAAGGAAAAAACGTGTAAATGCTCGAGGAAACTAAGAAACTAAGAGGAGGCGGCAGAGGAACACAGACAAGAGCAGGGGAGGAGAGAGAATAAAGATGGTATAGGGAGGGAGGACTCCTAACAAAGCAGATACTCTTCTGCTCCTCCCTCCAGAGGGGCAACAGCCTGACTTGTTTCCTTCATTTGTCAATCAGTTCTATCTCTCTTTCTCTTCTTCTTTCTCCAAGCTCCTGCCTTGAAGAGAACTTCCCAATACTAATCCTGGTGCAGAGTACCAATCCAGTACAAAACACCTACATCATTAACCCTGTATCTGACAGGATTGTTGTTAATGTATGGCTCAGGTTAAACCTTCTGTAAAACATCATAAAGTCAAACATTTTCATACAATATTGCTTTTTTCGCTTATATCTTTACATTTAGACATATGTGTAGGTGTCAGACAGAGGATAGCTGTGGCTCAGGATGAAGAGCGGGTCGTCCACTGACCAGAGGTCAGCAGTTCAATCCCCGGCAGCTGTTGAAATGTCCTTCAAACCCCCAAATTGCCCTTGATTGCTGTAGAGGCGGTGTGAGAATGGTGTGTGATAGAAAATGAATGTGTGTGTGAATGGGTGAATGTGACTCATAGTGTGAAATGCTTTGAGTGGTTGATAAGACAAGAAAAGCAGCTACATAAACACGTCCAATTTGCTTCTGCACATGTTGCCTTTTTACTGGTCGGACTTTTTTGTGCAACATATTGTTAAATTGCTGACATTTTGTTAATGGCTGACATTACATTACTTACCTGAAATCAACTCTTCTTTGGTACTTTAAAACAGTGACTGCACGTGGCTTCACTAACTAACTGTCTTGAATATAGTTTTAGCAAAAAAGAAATGCCATTTAATCCAGGTTCCGATATAAAGTTTATTCTTAAAACTAGAAGTACCGCCCTGCAGTTGTAGGCATCAAACAAACAGACAGGTTTTTTTCAGATTCATGTGAGATCACTTTGAACTTTCCCCTTTGACCATTGTAAGTGAACATTTGCACCAAATTTGAAATTATTCTCTTGAACCGTTCTGAAGATGACAAGTTCACAAGGCAAAAAAGGATTTCATGAGGTTACAATGACCTTGACCTTAAACCTTCAGTTCCTCCGTGAGTGCAAGAGAACATTTGAATCACAATTAAAAGTATTCTCTGACGGTGCGTGCACAATGCAAACAATGGGTTTTGGGAGGTAGCGTAACAGTGAACTTGACCTTTGAAAACCAAATCTGAAGAAATTCTCTCAAGGCATTCTTGAGATAAAGTGTTAACAATAATGGAAAATACAAATGAATGGATGGACAACCCGAAAAACATAATTCCTCTGGCCACCGGCTCTTGCCAATATGGAGGTATAAGTATGTGGTATCAGATCAGTGTAGAGATGTTGAAAACAACACAATAAAGATTCTGATCACATAGTGTATGTTGATTTATACAGACCCATAATCCCACTGGACATCCTACAGTATTGGGCACAAGATAGATAACAATGAAAACTTGAGCGCGGCGGATTCTCCCTATACCCTCCCATCTCATGCCTCCTCAAATCTGCCCACCCACCTTTCCTCCCCCGAATTTCCTCACCCGGCTCACACCCCTCCCATCTCCTCCGCCCACCCACTGCACGGATGAATTATACATCAGAGACCTTCTCTCCTTTTCTCCTCTCTCCCTCACCATATATCCACGCCTGCCTCGCTGCGACAAAAAGAATCTTGCTTGTGTTTAAGTTCACATATAGATAACAGACGTGTTAAGTGTTGAAAACTGATTCAAAATGGAGAGTTCTCAGCTCAGCACTTTCTCCTCTGATAATAATCTGTGTGGGCATGTGGAGGCTCAGGCTACCGCAGGAAGACAACAACACCCTGCCTTTAAAGTAGGCGCATCCCTTCCTCTCACACCTCGCGTTGCCATGGAGACAAAAGTTTAGCAGTGGTCACGGTAACGTATGTGGGTCAGAACAGGACTGTTCTCGGAAAACAAAAACACCAGGCAGCGAAACGCACATGTTCATTAGGCGAGAAGAGGAGTTCTGATAACGAGCAGCACTGATGGGAGAACGCAGCTCAAACAACACAAAAAGTAAAGTACGCTGAATGTTTGCAGTGGAAATAAACATCAGCATTTCACTGGGATTTGAGGCTTTTTCAGGCTGCCAACAAGCACCAGAGTGTGTCAGGAAAGTGTTCCTCTCAGCAGCCTAATTAGTGGGTTGACTTACGGTGAATGCAGCAGTTCAGTTTGAAGACAAGGAATTCTTATTTTTTTGACAACACATGTGAATCTGAACTGGGTCACTGCTGATGAGTTCACAAGGAGCCTCTTCAACATGGAGGGAACTGAAAGCTCCGGCGCGGTCGTTCCCCTTAAAATGAGGGGAACGCTTGTCTTCAGGCTAATTTTCAACAGCTTGCCTTCGCTCAGAGACGGAAGTGTGTTGTCCACGCGAGTGCACGGACCCCCTGTCTAAACGATCAGCATCCTCACACTCAGTCGCCACATTCTCCCCCCGTGGCGATCTGGCACGCCATGCTAAAATTAAAACCTCCCTTTCTTCCCCTTTCATCAAAAAATAACCGTCTCTGGCTTTTATCTCTCCTTTCTTCTTTATCTCTCCCACTCCCTCTCACTGCCTCCTCACCCCTTTCTGCCTTCCCCTCTCCATTGGGGACCGGAGAGAGGTTTGATTTAATTACTGAACTACTTTTCACACTGGCAGAGAAAGACAGAGATGCACTTCAGACGCCTACACCCGCCCACTGCCACGCTCCCGGCATCCCTGCACTGCCTTTCATGCCTTGACTCCCCAGCTTGTGTGTGTGTGAACCCTTTGCTTATGTTTAATTTTGTAAAGATGTTTTTAGCCGGCGCAGACACAATGCAGCCGTCAAAAACGCTTAACTAATTAAGTGATTGTTTGCTGTTCTTGGTGCAGTGTGATGAAAAAATTATGCAGACTTTGCGAAAAAACTTTTTTTTTTACTGGATCAGAGCGCACAGAGTCAGCAGATGAGTAATTAATAAACTCATCTACCATTTAGAGGAGTTTTTTAAAAAAAAGGTAAAACTCAGAGGAATATGAGCTGCAGAGAATCTAGAGCAAAGCGTGACCGGCTTGCACAGTGACATGTTTGGCTTAGAAGCAGGCGGAGTAATAGGAGGGAGGGTGTTCCCCTCACTTTTGCATGGATCCCTTCTGCTTCCTGCATGCTTCTGACTTCACTGTCTCTAAATCTGTCGAAAATCTGTCCAAGACATTATTACACATGTCAAGCCCTTGCTTGCACTCAAATGTGATTATCAATAAAGTTCTTGTAGCTAGACTTGCATAGGTAGTGGCTGGGTAATTTGTTTATTGTAGTCATTTTCTGTTCAGCAACACTTGCAGTTTACATCTTACACGGCAGCAGCTTGTGCTTTACTACTTTACATGATTACTTTACAGTTAGATTTTAACTTTAAAATGCCACTACAAATTTTACTGCTTGGACAGAAATTGGGTAAAAAGTCTATCAACATCACGCGGACAGAGCCAGAACCGAAACTACTTCAATAAAGTCCCACAAGTTCAATCCTTTTTAATGGCGAGCTAGAAATAAAGAGTTTGGCAGCAGCTGGAGAAGGAGACAGACAGAGAAAGGGAGCTAAAGTGTGCCTGGCTGCTGAAGGGGTTTCCCGCGGGACGGGGGAAGTGGGACAGGACAGCCCAGTGGAGGCTCCAGCAGCACACTGACACGGTCCATTCCATTCACTAGGCCAGTGGCACGGGGGGGGAGACACGAAAAAATGTTGACACAATATTGGCACCTGTGTCAGTTTCACATTTCCATGTAGGGTATGAGGGAATGTTGATCTCTAGCTTGTTAAACTACATAATTAAACATTACAAGAAACCAAACTGATATTAGAGAGACGAAGTAGTTAAAAACACGTCAGCATAAAACTGCTGCAGATACGCCAGTTTCCATAACAACCTGAAAAGATATTATATATACCCAAAAGACTTGGAAAAACTAATTTATTCTTGAAGTTTGGGTGCACGACAGCAAGTCTGTTCATCTCTTTCTGCCTTACAGAAATAACAGAGCCCTAAGACTAAGCTGATTGTTCCATAGGGCACAATTTGATACAAACTCTAGTCAAAAGAGAATACAAATTTAATTTCTATACATCTCAATGGCAACAGAAATTTGTAGGAGACAGGGTTGACCTCCTCCTTGTCCTCACAACTAAAGGAACTGAACTTGTTCCTGCCACATCGGTCCAAGACAAAGCATCTGTCTGTCCTGACTGAATATCACATTGAGATAAGTATTCATCATCTTAAAAAAGTTTCTTCCCTGGTGAATAAATTCATTGAACACCTGTAGGTCTCATAGCTCACATCGCACATCAGAGCAGAAACCAAGCAATGAGGCCAACAGAGCAGCCTGCAGAGCTCAGAGACAGAGAGGGTTGTGGGGAGGCAAAGATCTGTGGGGGGGGCTATAAAACATTCTGCTGCATTTACATTTCCTGAGAGCACAGCAGTCTCCATGATTGTTGAGGGCATCTGGAACAGCTGGGTCTCTTCCCACAGCTGCAGCTGCACTGGCCAAACAAAGAAACAGGGGGAGAAAGGCCTTGGTAGGAGATGGGACCACGAACCTGATGATCTCTCTGGCTGAACAACTATCACTGAAAAACTCCACTGTTCTGGGGTTTATAAGCAGTGTCCATAGCTAAGCCTCTCCTCAGTGAAAGATTCATGGAAGCATGGGCATCAAGATTCTCTGGTCTGATGAAACCAAGACTGGCCACATTTCTGAGGCACAGCTCATCACCTGCCCAATGGGGAATCATGTTGGTGGTAGCATCATGCTGTGGGGTTGTTTTTTTCATCTGTAGGGACTGGAGATTGTTTAGCTTTTCCTCAACCCGAGTAAAAGTACACAGACATCCTGGATGAAGAACTGGTCTGACGCGCCAAGGACCTCAGATTCCGACAGGCCAATTAAACAGACAGCCAAAACAACGCAGGGGTTGCAGAGACAGAGATGAACGGCGGTAAATTCCCACATCCCGGTCTGCTAAGCCTTCTGTGTTATACACAAGAGGACTTGAGACTATGATCACTGCCATATGTGCTTTAACTTAGTACTGAGTAAAGGGCTGAAATCTTATAAGCAGGAGGACAAACATAAGAACAAACCTGAAAAAGTTGTGATGCTGCCAAAATCCAAAGGGCATAGGGTCAGTGAATGGTTTGACTCTATTATACTATATATACACTTTGCATTTGTGAATCCAAATTGATTGACTGACTCAAAATTGTAACAAATGTCAGTAGTTGTAAGGTAAGCTTTAAGTGGTCAGTTGAATTAAGACGACCACAGTTACAGGTACAGAACAGAATGGTCTTATCAAATGTTTTAAGCTAGTCAAGGAAAGGTGTTGTGAGATCATATGTTTCTGACTACAGTCTAGGATAAATCGCAGAAGTTACCCTGATCTGGGTAACGGAGTAATTATCTCTCAGCTCTGTCTGGATCTGCAATGAGACAGCACTGCTCTCCTCCTCCTGATATTATAAAGATAGCTTCTTCTACTTCTTGCAGCTCCTCACACAGAACCAGTCCAGGACTCATTAAGGACCAGATCATAAAAGTGTTCTTTAACTACGCCTCTGCAGTCTCATTAAGTGTTGAGCCTTCACGGTCAGGCAGTCATAGCTGCAGACTCAGGGGAACACGTGATGGGTTTGAGCCCAGTGTAGTGTGACTATACTTTGTGTGAGGGAGGAGAGGAGCAACTGGATCCACATTAAAGCAGTGAGGACTACAGATTTAACAGAGCAGGTGAAGCAGCCAAACCTCCCTTTGTCTCTCCGCACTGCAGGCTGACATGTGAAAGCTGATGCTCATTTACTCGTGTTTGTGTGTTTGTGTGTCTGTGTGTCTGTGTGTGTGTGTGTGATTCCTAGTGTACTCTACAATCTACAAGGGAAAATGTCTCTTTTCAAGTTGTTGCCAGAATAAATTTCTTCTCAGGACTGGGTGGGCGATAGAACAAATGATGCTTGATCGGCATCTTCTTCACTCGCCTGATAGTTTTGTTGCAACTGATGAGAATAGAAAGTTACCCATCTATGATGTGTATCAATTCAGTTCATCTTTGAGTTAAAATTAACATTTGTGCCAAATTTGAAGAAATTCTCCCACAGATATTGGGTTCACAAGAGTGGGTTGATGGATGGATGGATGGATGGACCAAAAAACATAATGCCTCGGGCTGCAGCGGTTGCTGTCGCAGAGGCATAGGTTACGTTTGTATGCAAGATATTTTGGCCTAATTTCTGGATAGTGGGAGGAAATGGAGACATGTTACCCGTCTACCCGTCTAAAAATTAAAGGACTAAAATTGAGTCCTTTAAGCTGTGTACAGCTTGATTTAAAAGAGCGAAAGTCATTGGCTGCCTGGATGATAGAGAGACAAATAAGTTAAGGATTAGTTTGGGTAATGGTAAGTTGTAATTTAAAGTATAAATAAATGATTATTAGTTGAAACATGCTAAACAAAAGGTAGTTCCTTCAAGTTTGACTTAAAAGCAAATATTCCTTTAGTATAGTATACATTGGCCTTATTTCTATAGACAGTATTGACAGACTAAGAGTGCTTTTCCCAGAGCTGAACCCTTTGTATCTTGTCACCAGCATCAAAGCTGCAGAAAGTAAAACTGCGCATCAAAGTCTGAAATTGAATTTAGAAAAAAAATCACCAGCCAAGCTTAATGCCTTAAAATGCCTCAAAAATAAAATCCACTTCTTCCATTTTTACTGTTTCTGGCCCCATCCAGTGAATAACCACAGCAAAGCAATCAAATGCTCACTGCTGCGAGCTGCTTTATCTAACCTTAAAATGTCACATCCAATTCAACAGACGCTTAATAGTGTCCTGACTCACGCTAAGTATTGGTTGCTATTATTTGGGAGCTATTTTTGTGGCAGTTGTCGATCCTGCAGGCACAATATGCAGCGTGTAGACTGCTGCAGCAGAGTCTGATCACGTGCACCAAACCAGGTCAGCTACAGCATTACAGAGTGGGCTGAAGCTCGCCCACTTAGGTCCCCTCAGATCCTCCATCCTTTAATATAAAGTGCTGCTTTAACTGGGGAGACGATGATGAAACTTTTCATGCTACACAAGTCTTACTGCTGTTTTATGCACAGTCTTTCTGCAGTTTTAATATGACTATCAAGAGAAAAATATACATCAGGCTCATTTGTAAAATCGCACGTTAACATCTGAATATGGTCACATCAACATCAGATTCTGTTAGTAGCAGGAGCTGATGCCACCTCAGCAGCAGGCTGCATCACTCTGTCACACCTTCTGTTTGCTTTTACTCTGCTTATCTGTCACTCCTTTTTTCTCCCCTTGGTCTGCCCGTCCACCTCTCTCCGTGTGATCGAGCGCTTGGAGTCAAGAAGCTGTGATTGTTTTGTGAAAATTCAACATGCCCCTGAGTTTGTTGTTTTTCATAATTAGCAACCGGAGCAACAATCTGGCTGCAAACAAAAACCCAACAACAGACAGGGACGCTCACACTGCCGGGCTCGTTCCAAAAATATTCCTCATTTTCATATCCACACTGTATAAGTCAGAACAAACTGATCACACACAACCGTCCCAAAGGGTTTGGAGCTAGTGGAAACACTTTGTAGCGATAGAATGGATCTGAACATGTAACACAGCAAAACATACCCCCCCGTCCTCACCCATTCCTTCACACGTGAGTAGCTTTGACTCCTCTCCTGCTATCTCTTTCTTTCCGCCTATTCCTAAATATGATTTTTTTCCCCCCGTTTCTGTTTAATTGCATCATTTGGGAAGTGGTGCAGTTATTCCAAGCCCTAGGATCTATCTGTGTACATAATGCAGGGGTTTAGAGAGACATAAAATTAAAGGTTTAGTAGGATGGGCCGAAGATACGGTGGGGAAAAAAAGAACAAATATATAAATCAATTAAACACGGAGGGATCCGTGTCACGGAAGTCAGTAAAAGAAATTCAGAGATGAGGTTTCTTTAGAAAAAAGGGCCGGCAAACACGGTCTATTATTTAAATTGTATGTTTAGGAATTAAAAGACTAATTGTGACATGTTCTGCAGCCTGATTTAAACCTAGAGGTATGATTTTTTATTCAGCCAAACCCTTGAAATTAATGAAAGCAGATAATATTCAAGTGTTTAAAATACTTTGAAATGCTCTGAAATGAAATGCCTGAGTATGTTATACTGCATGAATGATTCATGCATGTTTATATGATATAGATTTACAGTTACCAATAGTGTTTCTCTGTGAGTTTAAAATACAGGTTTTAAAGATAACGAGTTTCATTCTCTTCAGCAAAAAGAAATAAACTTTCCCTCACTGAACAACCCTCATCTGCTGATAGAAGGATGGGATGCGCCGCACTGTCACCGAGTTTCCATGGAAACCTGTTGCTATGGAAACAGGCCCTGGAACAGACTCAGGAGTCGGGTGGTGGAGATTTTTGTTGCAGGCGAGACAGAGGGAGGTGAGGATAGATGCAATAAAAAAAGAAAAAAAAACACAAGGAGAGGAAAGAGAAAACATGAAGAAATGGAGAGAAAGTTAAGCGAAAGGGCTCAAATCTGGTGCAAGCTCTCACCTCAAGTAGCTCACATGTCCCCAGAAATGCACAGTTCATAAAAACATACCTTTATTACTGAGGGATTATTTTTGGTGTTAAGAGTTTTGATGATGAGGAGAAAAGAAGAGAGCAGCCTCATTGACATTCATTTCACCTGTCCGATGGGTACAGCAAACATTACATAACCACTGGGATGGCTAATGGACAACACGACAGAGCAAAACACACACACTCTCTGCACTTCCAATCTTTGTGAGGACCAATTCAGTTTTTCATATATGTATGTTTATGAAGCTATACAAGTGTTGAGGTGACAATAAATTTTGTATAGGTACAGGTTAACTCTCTGTGTTTTGCATGTAGTGATGATTGTTTGAGGGAATATGTTTTTTTGCATGTTTTGATGTGTGAATCAAGTGTCTGTTCCCTGTCAGATGTGATACAAATCAAATTTACAAGAGAACAGCCAATGCGACTTTAACAAACACTCAATCGCCAGTAAAATGAGTGAATGTGGCAGTTTAAAAGCAGCTTGATTTGTCTGTTACTGAGAAAATGATAAGGAGGCAGAGCTGGCTGTCAACAGGTAAATCTAAACCTGACACACTCATTTGCAGATACGCATTAAAGGAGCCATTTCCCAGAAATTGCAGACTAATGAGTTGCTGGACTACATTTGATTTCCCGTAACATCACCCACTCACCCACACACACACACACACACACACACACACCAACCCCTCCTCATCTCCATCTCACTCTGTAATCTTTCCCCGGCTGAAGTTCGACTGCAGCCTGCTGGGTTAGTCTATTTAACTGCTGTCATATAAAGAGCCCTGGGGCATGTTGTGTTCTACAGTTAGTGAGACACAATATGGGCAGCAACTGGCAGGGAGCACCGTAGAACAGATGGATGCACACAAACACATTCAGATGTACCCGAGTTCAGTCAGACTTTCCTTCCTCCATCATGGCTACAACACAAACACACGTCTGTGGCGTATAAACAAAGTTGACAGAGATGATGTAGAAAACAGGAAGTGAGTTATTAACTCCATACTCGCATCGCATTCAGGCCCCCCTTCAAATGTTTACTCCTCACATTGGCTTCATTTTGACTTTGTTTGAATGTGTTGCCAAGCGACACTATTTTTTGCTATGTCAGCTGACTCATGACGCTACAAAAAGTTGGTGGTATCAATTCTCTCAACCTCTTCTCAACTCTTCACTAAAACATTAATGTGGACTGTAAATAAAGATGTACCTCATGACAGCTCACGAAAGTGAAGCCAAACCATCTTGATCACCACCTAGTGGCTAGAAGTTATATAGGTCATAAATCGCACTTCCTCCTTCGATGGGACAAGGACAAAAACTTGAAAATAAATTTTTCTCAAAGATGGTTTGTGTCATGTTTGTCTGTTCCTATTAAACTGAGGTATGTTCAAGTGTTCTTTTCCCAGTAAGTCTCACTTTATTTATAATTTGATGACATAAAAACAGGGTGAAATGTCATGATTGACAGCTGAGACTGACTCATGTATCAGCAGGACCTCAATACAGCAGCTCCATCCCCTGATCACTAATGTGCAGACTCTGGCTCCAAATTATGTCAAAAAGCAAGATGGCAGCAAACATATCCGCGGTATTTTGGCTTCATTTTTGTACAAGTTGAGATGCATCGTTCATCTATAGTACAAGACAGAAAATTGCTAATAGCACATCCACCAAACAACAGTAGAAGCTGTTAGTTAGTTACAAAAGATATAATATAGCTGCATAGATGCACTTTTAACAGGACTGCAGTGATAAACAACTTCCCATTACCACCACTGACTGGAGAAAATGAGCAGGTGAGAAAAAAGAGAGCAAAGAGAACATCTCATGGTCAAACAGAGACAGTGAGAAGCAAACTGTGAATTATGATTTTCTGTGTCAGCCTGGATAAAAGCTTTGCACCGAAGACACAGACGGAGGTGATTTAATTACCTGATTGGGAGTAAATTCTTGTTTCTATTGACAGCGAAGTGACAGTTTATCCATCTAGTCACAATTAAGATTACGCTGGCGATCTGTGTTTGTGATGTGGTAACAGTGTCATATCATATTTTTATCTACATTCCAGGGGCAAATTATTAAGTTCATTAGGGGGTGTATATTTATTAGGTGATAAAAAAAATCCAAGACAGCCATCTGAAACAAGGAAATGTCATTAATAATAAGGGAACTTTTAAAACGTGTAGTTAATGCCTTGATAGTAGTTTACATTTAAGGACAAATGCAGTAACTTAATCACCTTTTCTGGCTGAGATTTGATAAAACAAAAAAGGTTATTTCTATCAGAGTGATGGCAGACATTGTGACATCTCCTGGTGTTAATTTACGTGTTTCTACATTGCTTCACTCTGCTGGCACAGAGCAACTATAATGACATTTTCTTTTCCACTCATACAATACAATGTGTGTGAGTGTGCGAGGTGCGGTGCCTGCCAAAAGTCTGCTGACAGGCGCTGGCAGCCGCTGTGCTGCAGATGCATAAGTCACTGTCACGGCGTCACACTTCTTCCAGAATGGGAGGTGTCAGTTAAATAAATGTATAATTATCTGGAGGTTGTCAAGAAGCAGTTTAGTGTGGTGCTGCGCTCCCTGACTCAAAGAGAAACGGAAGGATGAACTCCTCAGATCTCAGTCTGCTCAGTGCAGAAGAGATGCAATGACACACACAGCAAATAACTCACACATGTGGAGCTGAGACAACAGAGTGTGCTCAGACACATTGATCACCTCCATCAAGGAGGTAATTTTTTCACCCTTTCCTTTTAGTTTGTTGGTTTCTTGTTTTTATGTTTTTAAATTAGTTAGAATTAGGATTAATTTAGGGTAAGGTTTAGGGTTAGGCATTTAGTTTGGATGGTTGAGGTTAGGGTAAGTGGCTAGGGGATGCATTATGCAGCTGTGTCTGAGGGGTAGAGCAGTCATCCTCCAACCAGAGGTCGGCAGTTCAATCCCCAGTCTTCCCCATCTGCATGCCCGAATTGCCCCTCACAGAACAAAAAAGTGCTGCTAATAGATGCACTGTATGAATGTGTATGTGAATAGGTGAATGGTGCTGTACTGTAAAGAGCTTTGAGTGGTCATCAAGACTAGAATATATATAAATACAAACCATTTACCATTATGTCAATGTGTGTCCTCACTGTGTGTGTGTGTGTGTGTGTGTGTGTGTGTGTGTGTTTGTGTGTGTGTGTTTTTTAGAATAGCGGCCAGCTGTTCAGCAGAGGGATCCCTGCACATCTGGTTGGTTGCTGTAGCCTGGAGTTGAGAGGCTATATCTGCTGTACAACAACAAGGATAAGGATGAGAGAAAGAAAGAAAAGAAAGAGGTGGAGCTGGATGAGATTTAAGACAAAGGGCGGTGACAGCAGGCTCAAAAACCAGGAATGAGGATGGATTTATCTTAAGAATTAAATTTAGATTAAGATTTACAGAGAGAGGCACCTGGGAATTGCTGTCTTTGGGAAAGACCTGGAACAAAGTTGAACAGACGAGCGATAAAATAGAGCCAAATCTCAGATATCTTACACACACACAAACTGCCATCAAGCAGTAGCGTAAAAAATTCAATCAGTGTTACAACGCTCAACAGCTTGGTCTCTAAAATGAGATTTCTATTATCAGTCAAAATACTGTTGTTGACTTACCACAAGCTACAAGATTGTGAAACGATGTTATTTGCTCCTGTAGAAGTTTCTGTTTTGCTCCAAATCAAATGTTTTATGGTCATTATTCTTCTCGTAGCTGGTTGGCCTTTAAACCCTTTTATTAATATTTTCTAAAATGCCAATGGAGAAAGTTATAGGGAATTTTACTTCTGGAATCAGCGCCTTTCTAGAAGTGGGCGGTCACCTTTATGCTCTATTAGGTCTTACTTTATGCTACTTATTGGCTCAATGGTGCTACTTAATAACAACTACGTAATTCCTAGGATCCTAGCAGTGCCTCTTTAAATATCCAAAAATATTTAACACCTACTGATGCTGGAACCCAAATTAACTCCTCCACAACCACACAAAAACCTACAGAAAAGATTACTTAACAACAGTATGTTGAGAAAAAGAAAACACTCTTCTTATATAACTAAACATGTGACTTGTGAAAGTGATGATAGGCATCACTAGTAATGGAAAATTGTAATCTTTATAAAGTCATTACAGATCAGTTTGCAGGAGCTTTCTCCAGGAAACGGGTCTATTTCTGTGGAGAAAGTCAAACCTCCTGAGTCCAGATCAGCCCCCTCCTCTCTCCGCCTCATCTACTCCTTCAAGCAGTAAATCGCTGTTACCTTAGCTGTCTGCTCTGCTCAATTAGCTCAAAAGTGAGGAGGTCATTTTGGTCACTCGAGATGGAAACAGTGTTATGTTGTGTGGACGTGTGCCAGCAGTGAAAAAACGTTATTGCTATGAGTCTTGTGTGTGTGTGTGTGTGTGCTGATAGAAGATCAGAAGATCACAAGGCTCAGCCATCGACTCTGACTGGATTTCAATGGACAGCAAAAACGTCCGGGCAAAGGAGAGAAAGAGAAGGACAAAAAACAGAGCAGCGGAGGAGAGAAAGTGACCCAACTGCAGGCGTGATTGATCTGCTGTGTGGAGCGAGGCTGTTTTCACAGTTGGCTGGGTTCTTTCTAACCAGAAACACACCTCACTCACACACAAACACACACACATGCTCCTGCAAACACATGAACATATGCCAGTGCACAGAAACACAAACAACCATGCTTTCTCCTGCATGCATATTGATGCCCTTCGTATATCGGATTCCCCAGATATCTAGACACATACAAATATGTAACACACAGAAAAAAACCAGGCCTGTGATCGACCCTGTTATGTCAGCGCAATGCTTTCACTCGCATTTTCCCTGACCTCTCGCCTGCAATGACAAACTGTCCATTCTGCGGTAAGAACACTCTCATGAACATAAGTCTGCAATGTTTGCTTGTGTCCTTGATCTTTTAATGTGCAATGGATGACAGAGTACATACTCCACAATGTGTAATTAGAGACAAAAATAATACCCCACAAGCCGATATTGCAGATTAAACTGCGGCTGCAGCCAGACGACAGCACATGGAAGGAAGACGAAAAGAGAATTTCTACAGGAATATGGATTGGAACAAAGGCAGAGTGGACCACCTGAAAAACCTGCTGATGTTAACTTTCATCAGTAGAAGGGAACAGGAACAGATATAAACAAAGCGTTTCAGCCGAGCCTCCTCCTCCTCCCCCCCTCTCTGACTTTGAGAGGCCCTAATGAGAGAAAAGTGTCTGTATCGATTCTCCTGCTTTCTAACACTCTGAGATCGAAGAACAAAAGAGAGGAAAGATACGGACGGAGGCAGGGAAGCAGAGGCAGAGTGCATCCTATCGAAGAAGCTTCTAGACGCTGCAGCCAAATGAGGAACAGTGCACTCTGTATAAATAATGCTAATTAACGGTATTTAAAGTTCACAGTGTAGGCAGAAACAGAGAGATGCTTCTTTGTGCAGAGTCTGTTAGAGTCTTTACTTACTCGTCCTATTTCTATTAGTTCTAACTTCTTGCTAAGTCACTGTCATGTATTTCAGATACAAATAAGTTAATGACTTGTTGGGGGAAAATGACTGAAACAAAATTAAAGTTAAAGCAAAACCAGAACTACAGCTCTACTTTGGAAGCCTCTGCCAACCAGCAAAGTTTCAGCTGACATTTTTTTCACAAGAATGGGATGAAAAGATAGGCAACCTGAAGACATAATGACAATATCTGGCTATGGCTATTAAAAAAGCGACTTGTTGAAGGGAAAGTTGAACTCATATGACAAGGCTGTGAGTGTACACCCCTTAAAAAAGTTTGGGAGCCACTGCAGTATCTGAACTAAGCGTGAAAAGGTGTCATAGTTTCTAGAATTTAAAAAAAAACACCCTTGCACGCACAGTCACATGCACACACACTCCAGGGAGATTTGTGTAGTCTACTAACCTTCTTTGAGGGGTGTGCTCCACTCCACTTCACTGTGGCCTACATTGATTTTACACACAGCCACTCTAAATATGGATTCCCCCATGTTTTACTTACAACCAGGTTGTGCTTATATTATGTCCCCTGAATAAACAAACTTATCAGCAGCAGAAGACAAACTGAAAATATGCAGTGAAAAACACTATGATACACCATTGTAATAACGTATTTGCAAATTTGTAGGTTTTTCTTTTCCCATCTTCTGGCCACACCTTTGCTGTGCTACTCTCATTATCCTCTCATCTTTCTCTTTTCCTGTCCTTCGTCTCTAGTGCTCCTCATCCCTCTCTCCTATATTCTCTTATTCCAATTAATGATCTTCCTCCTTCAGGCATTCGTTGTTTCCATAGGAACAGTGATCTGTAGTCCACACTGGTCGTCTAGGCAACGGCGAGTTGGGCAGGACGTTGGGTGAGAATGTGAGAATGTGTGTGCACGTGTCGTATGTTAACTTGCCGCATGCTATAGTGCAGGTTTTCACTGTTTTTAATACTTTCTGTCAGATTAAATTGAAAATGTCTTTAATTTGTTTGTCTTTAAACAAAATTTCATTTCATTGTGTGTGTGTGTGTGTGTGTATGTGTGTGTGAGTGCATTAGGTGAGTAGTAAAGCAGTCACATTTATGAGATTTAGCTATGACTCATGTTTAACACCGTAGCATCTGACAACCCATGTCAGCACATTACTGGACACATTCTATCGATGTGGACGGTCTAGTGAACTCTAAGCAGCCTGTGCGTGTGTGTGTGTGTGTGTGTTAAAGTGAGTGAGGGGGAGGGAGGGACAGTCTGTATGTACAAGGGAACAGAGGCTTTGCATCTGGCTCCGGGGGGGCTTCCCTATTCACAGCTGGGACAACCCTTAATTCTGGATTAACAACAGTAAAGAGCGAACACGAGATAAAGATTGTGGAGAGAACTGGGGATTAAACCAGGACAGATGACAAAGAGAAAACCATTTTATTTACTGAGGACAAATAAATCTGATGATATCCTGAGATCACAAAGTGCATCTGTGTTTGTCTCTTGTCAGTTTTCCCCCTAATCACTAAAACGGAAAAAAAATCTTATTTGCAGTAGAGATGCATCATTATCCACTTTAAAGACTGTATCTGAAGCTAATGAGCATACTGCGATATTAACTGCTGCTACATTTGGCACAATATGAATAAATTATACAATATATGTATGTGCTGTTTGGTGGTGGTGCTTGTGCGGGGGGGCAGGCCATCTGCCAATGTGAGTGGCGAGTTTATTTATGACTGAGCACGTGCAGAGAATCATGCCTGTGTGTGAAAATCTCTAGAGGCAGGAGGCCTCAGCTGAGCAGTCGATTACACACGCATGTGCATATACTACATGTTAAGACACATGCAAAAGCAGATGTGTGATTATAAATGCAAAAACAGGTACCTTGTCACATATGCACATGCACCCTGAGAAGCAAACGTGCAGATGGATAAAAAATGATCTGCCATCATGCACAAGTGCACAGTCGCACAACCTATCGTTGATCCCAGCCCCACATCTCTACACATGCGTGACCAGAATTGCAATCACCCACCCGGCCTCTCCCTCACGTGTGCTCCACTGCTCTACTTTCCCTCCGCTGGAGCTGGTGAGGAGAGGGCTCGTCAGGCCAGCACTCTCCATCTCTCACTGTCACACCCACACCAACAAAACAAAACACAGACTGATACAGTAATACACACAAAACCATGCACACATGGAAAGCTTCCTGCAGGTATGCAAATTCAACAAAATGAAACAAGTGCACAGTGCACATGCATATACAACTATTAGAGTACATGCATGTACTACAACTACCACACTTTAATTACCATATGCATATTCCATACAAAAAAATGTTTAAAAAGGGATGAGGGAGAGAAAGAACTCATAAGGCCTGCAGATAAACACACAAACAATGTAAAAAATTTGGTTCCAAAAGTTTACAGACACACTGAGAGCCCCATTTTGGCAGCATAACAACGCATTCCTTCCTAAACTTTAATATACCTAGAATTCAAATGATTTTTCATGCATTAACAAAGAGGGGTTTTTCACTGTGGTGGATGGTTGAAGGGGTGCACAGAGGGAGAGAGAGATGATGCAAAGAAAGTGCTGAGGTGAAAAGTAGCTTGGGTACTTAAAAATCCCTGAAGTGCCGTAATTTGCATCAAAAATCATACACATTTAGTCATAACTCAGTTAGATCGAAACTCTGAGGCAGTAAACGTATATTTTTGAGTCAGTATAACATTATCTCCAGTGTCCATTAGGAATAAATGTCCATAAATCTGCTTAGAAATGAAGATACTCCTCTTGTCTGCGAAGTTTGAGTTTTCTTCAGTATCAAGGAACTCGACGGCTGTTTATCCCACAGACTGTTTATAAAGATGTGAGACATGACTGCTGCCCAAATGTGAGGCTGGAGCATCTCGCTCGCCACCTGGTGGCTGGCTGCAGTGTACGTTATAATCCCCTTCCTCCTCCGTGTTAATTGATGGGACAAGGGCCTAAATAAAAAGTCAAATTATACAGCAAATAAATGTATTAAGTTATTAAAAATGTCTTCTGTCACTTCAGGAAGCTCTCATCACACTAATGTTTGTCCAAGTGCAAATTGTTCCAGTTATTTTATGTTGAGCTACAAAGCTGAGACTGACCCGTTATTGGTCAAGTGCATGTATCTGGCTACAATGGCTCCACCCCCAATCACTTGTGCACAGACTGTGGCTCCAAATGCGCAAGATGGCAGCTGAGATATCTGGGATATTTTAGCTTTGTTTCTGGATAGTGGGAGGAAACAACACAAAAATAAACTGGACGCCTATAGAAATTCCCTTTCAGGTTTTGCCTTTGAACAGTGCAAAAACATGAATGACAGTGAGGTAGAAAATGTTCTCACAATTCACACAGAAAATGTGAATTGAAAGGAAGAATAAAGTGGATTGGTATAATCCACTTCTTAATCCACTTTTTTCAGACACAAAAGGTTGTGACAGCAATGAAAACATGCAGACATTGCAACACAGAGACACATACATGTATTGATGTACATGTACTGTACATACAGTTAGTGCTCAATGTTATTGAATGCAAAAGCAATTTGCAAACTGGGGGGGGGCTCTGAACAGCAGGAGCCAGGAACAACCAGTCAATGTCACTGAACCCCCCCCCCCCCCCCCCCCACAATCTGCTGCAGACACCAGCAATTCTATCCATCCCAATGTTTGAAAAACACATACTTCAGACAAAGCTTTACTGTTGCACAAAAGAATGACTTGGCTTCAGTTCCGATCCTCACTAATACACTGACACTATGTAGAATCACTAAACTTGTTAAGCAGAATAAAGTTACAGACTTTGCTTTGTCAACTATCTTTGCCCCTGAGCAAGAACACAACAACTCCAGGGGCACCGTTGTCCAGCTGACTCAGCACTTTGAGTCCTCCCAGTTGAAAAAGACAAAATCTCTAAATAACCTCAAACCACAGATTTACATATACACTGCTCTCAAAGCGACCAAAATATAAACATCACCATCTGAAGACGCCCGAACACTGGGGCCCTTTCCCGACTTCAAATGAGCCCAATGACCACTTCTACCTTTTTAAACAGGGCTAAAGGTTAGCAATTAAAAGTGTTAGTATGAGTTGATAGCCAATGAAAGAGTCGCCATAGCAACAGTAAGAGTGATTCACAGAGCATGTCAGGCTGTGAAATAAATTTCACACCTTAGTGCACCATGGCCCCATCACCCCCCGCTGTGAGAGTTTGTTTGTGTGTTTGTGTGTGTGTGTGTGTGTGTGTGTGTGTGTGTCAGCAACGAAAACTGTACTGTTACACCGACTGTACCAGGACTTGAGGAACAGCGTGTGTGTCTCATATAAACCCACCTGTACTGTGAGGACATGTGATTTTTAACCCTTGGGACTTTTGCTGCATTTTCTGGTGCATTCAAGTAGGTTTCTACCTTTGTACATTATTATTTTGACATATTTAAACATGGATTTGTTTGTCGCCAAGCCGACATGAAGTCTACTAATGAGAAGTTTCTGGATTGTCACCCACGAATGTTTTTTTTGTTCGTAAACGCTCTCGAAGCAGATTTTAGATCAAAGTACCCTCCATATTTTTTTCCCCACACCTCCTCGCTCCCTCCTTCTCTTACTCTCTTCCTCTGCCTTCTTTTCCATCGGTCGCACACTGTTGCACTGCTCATTAGCTTTCTGTCAGTCTTGGTTTCTGTCTCCCACTCTTTCTCTTTTTTCCCCTCGTTCTCCTTTGCTGCTGTTCCTTTCTTTCCCCCTATTCAGTCCCTCCTTCGCTGCATGTGAATTTATCAAACACTTCTTCAGGGATCTTCTTCGTTCTCTTCACCCTCTCCTTCTTTCAGGCCATTTTTCTGTTTCGCTCTTTTTCCTGCTTACCTTTTTCTCTCTGTGTCCCATTTTTTAATTTTTTGAAAATGTTTTCTTGTAAGAATGAAAGCAGGCTCTGAACCCGCCTCCCACATTCCTGAAAAACACACATATTCGAACAAGAATCGTGACTGCTCTACCCATATCAGCCACAGCGAGAGCAAAAATACACCAGCGCAGAGGACTATCGACTTCTCTGCAACTACACACACACACGTTTTATCTGCATTCTGCACACATAAAGATGCACAACACTCAGAGTGCAGCACAGAGACAATGCGAACACAATCACACATTAGCGTCTGCTCACAGCCCTGAGCAAGGAGCAGTTGAGAGAAAACAAAGTGGAAATGAGAGGAAAACGGAGTGAGAGGCAGAAGTGGGAAGAGAAGGTGTGAAGGGAAGCAGGTGATGTCGAGTGAGAAGGGAACTCGACTCTTTCTCTGTAATGGCTTTTGAAATGGTCTGCATCGTTCAGCTTCACTCCTTCTGAAGGGAAGTCAAATCCTCCCATCTGTCCCTCAAACACACTTACTGATCCTTCTCTAATACTTTCTTCTGTTGGAGGAAAACACACAGGACCACTGTCTGCTTTTAGCTCAAGTGAGTGTGTGCGTGAGTCTATTTTCAGACTGACTCTAAGCACTTGGCGCACATGCAGCAGAGTATCAGCCTTTGTTTACTTCTTCAGTCGAGCATTTTAAAACCTGAGTTGATTTGGAGAGATGTAAAAAAATATTGAAATACTTGCTTCTTGCATCATCTTCTGTCAGGAATTAAACAGCAAATACATGGAAAGCATCATTTAAATCAGGGACGTCTATTTTGCCTATCAATAATACGCTGCCTGTTCTAAACCTGCTTGTTTACAATGGGCTGTTTACTCTGAAGAAGGGTTTCTACCCTCAGGCTGTCCGGAACCTCTCACTCACTCACACACACACACACACACACACACACACACACACACACACACACACACACACACACACACACACACACTTCAATTCACTTTAACAATCTTAACTGTAAATATCATCCACGACTGTAATAATCCCTTATTTCTTTTCTTTAATCTTATTTATCTATTTACTGTTTTTTATTGTCAATCCCTTGGAAACTCTTTACAGAAACAGGGCACCCCACACATTTCACATGATGTTTACCTCTGAGCGTATGACAAACAAAAATCCTTAAATCCTTTAAGTGACCTGCAGTAATTGAGCCACAGCAAGTAAAGAAGAGCTGCAGGACTCAGTTCAGAGAACTGTGAAGCTGCACCAATGCCTGTTTATTAATAGTTTATAAAATCATACCAAATTCGATACTGCACTTTCTTAGACTTTCTTAAAAATATACATGCCAAATGTGAAGCTGATAACAGTTCTTGAGATATGGGAACCACATATAGACAGACAGAGAATCTGGAAATAATGTAGATGACTGCACCACAGCTGCTTTAGTTGAGGGAAAAAAAATCAAGATCAAATAAATTCAAACTAGTATGTAATTCAGGCTACAAAGCACAAAATGACACGGTGCTGGAGCGTGCAGCCACTTTGAGGGGCTCATATAGGAGGTACTGATTTCAGTTAGAATACATGAACAGGGGGAGTAATACAAATGGAAGAGGAAGGTGCAGTGAGCACAAGCACACAAAAGACTGTGATGATAAAATGCTGTATAATTTTCAGCTTGTCGAACGCAATCAAGCTAACCAACCCCTGCCCACTTTACTTAATGCTGAATCCAAATCATCGGTGTAACACTATGCTGGTAGCCGACTCACGGCAACGTTTTAATGGAAAAAAAACCACCCGAAAAGCAGCATTATATTTGTATTTGTGTAATTTTGCAGTTCCTGGTATCTGTTCAGTATAAATTTGCATTCATATCAGTTGTACTTTGTCCTCTCGAGCTGCATCCATTAAAATGATTCACACACTCTGACCTTTTCCCTCCAATGCATTCACTATGATTATATATTCACCCTGTGTATTGAGCCCAAACTCTACCTGTAAATACGGACTAAACTTTGAATTAATCTAGGGGAGCCACAAAATGCCGCAGTGAGCACATCAGGAGGAATTTTCTGCCCCCACTCAGAGCTCGGGGAGTCACCTACTTTACTTGATGGTGGTGTTCTCTTGTCTTATTGTGTTGAGGTCAAGCGTGGCTAATGGCCAAAACATTATTATTGTCACACTGACAGTGGTGGGTATAGCCGCAGCTCGCCGCAGTTGAAGGGCACTTGACGTTATGCGAGTCATTTGATGGGTTTGTGGAGATGGAGTGAAAATGAAAAGTGGCTCTATTACCGACTTCACTGTCACAAAGTCGCTTACAAATAAACTCCTGCTGCGGGAGAGCGTTCATTCATCACAGTTGGCAAGACACTCTTGTGGTTTGCATAATAGTGAGAGGATCAATAAAACTGGACCAGTCTATGGAATATATTTCAAGTCTGCCTTTTGTTATGGACGAAAAATACCTGAAACTGAAAAGAATATTATCTTCAAACTCCTGTGAGTGACTCAGGTTTAGGAACTTGCTGGATGTTTCTTGTTACTTATACATATTTATATTTATCTATTTATTTACTTCAGTATCACCTTATACATAATTTATGAATACAGTATACATCCCCATGCAATCATCCTGTGCCACTTTACTCGACCACAAGAATACTCCCATATGTAGTGAATGGTGTATATCATGTAAATATTCTATGTATTTTTCTTTTTATTATCTATTTTTATCCTATTTATACTGTCACATGCACTCTCGTCTACATTGTTTTTGTGATAGTCAGAGAAATTCCCTCGTGTGGGATCAATGAAGTTTAACTTATCTTATCTGGAGCTATATAGTGACCAATATGAGTTCACTGCAGGGGCTTCAAACAAATTGGAGGCGTTTCTTCAACCAAAAAGAGGTTAAACCAGTTCATTAATATAAAACAGTAAATTAATCGCAGGTTCAGAATGGGTTCTTGTTTTCTTTGCGTCCATAACAAAATCACGTGTGAAAATGACTGGACTCGAGAGCTTGTGTAGCCATGTGAACAAAAACATTGATACGTCAAGCTTTAAGTGGAGGAGCGAGCAGATGAACAACAAACTGCTACAGTGACTGAGAATTATTAGTTTTTGTTAATAATGGTTTACTTAAGTGAAGGAAACAACATTTCTCACCATTAATAAGATGTATGGTGAGAACTGCATATTATTAGTTCATAATAAATGTGTCATTATTATTATATATACTATTACTATATAAAAAAAAAACATTTTTGTTTGTCAGCATGTGCCTTTACTAATTATAATATGTCTGCCTGGTCACAAGGGAGTGTTTTAAGATCTTGAACTTTAAAGAGGTCGTCTGAGGTGAGCACAGTGTGGATTTCCAAGACAGGAAAATCTGTTGCATGCAGCTATTTCCTGTTGTTTTGATGTTAGATGTTCAGGTATAACAAAACATCTACATTATGCACATCTGATCCTGTGGATTCTGGTTTGGAGGGTGGGAAATGTAAAGGCTCATTTATGCTCAGTGTTGGATGTGAATGCATACGGACGAGTGATCTGTCAGTACTCTGCGTTCATTTTGTCTGTATTTGTGCACGTCTTCTGAAAGCCCACTACAGCTACAGCGGTGTAGCCAAAGGTTCCAGAGAGACGAAGAAGAAACAAATCTCTTATCATATGTAAAGGCAGCGGAAATGACTCATAAGTCTTTTTAAGCCATTTGTAGAAAAGATTGCATAGTTTTTTGTTGACTGTGCTTTGTTCCTAGTATCAAAAGAAAATGTGGAACGATTGAAAAGGTCTTATATATGTGTTCCTGTGTATTCAGCTATGACAGGAAAAAAAGAGTCAGAGTTTTCAGTGCACACACACACACACACACACCACACAAACAAAGGTGAAATATCCAACCCTAATGAGGGTTCACAGATTTTTTTTCATCAATACCTCTGAGAGTACTTGGTGAACACAACAGGCGGTCTGAGGGGACACATCCCAAGGTGACTTCTCGTCCACCATGATGGCGTCTAGCGTGGCCTTCTCGAGGATGACATCGAAGGATGTGCCGGGGAAGCAGAGCTGGCGCATGTCCATCTCACGCCAGGTCATACCGGGGCAGTCGCTGTACCTGGCGGCCATTGTGCTGATGCACACCGAGGAGTAATCTATGTTGGTGATGGAGCGGTATCCAGCGGTGTACATTTCCCCACTCATGCTGCTGTTTCCGCAACCTGAAGAAAAAAAACAAAAATAAACGAGAGAGAAGGTGACCGCCAGACACGTAGGGGGAGGAGAAAACATAGGAGGGTAATGAGGAGAGGAAGAATAAAGAGAGGGGGGGAATCAAGACAATATTTCTCTGATGACTCAAATCCCCAATATGTTTTTCAGAATGAGTAAACGATGGTGTGATCAATAGAGCAACAACATGTGATTACACAGAGAGCTGCTATCATGACAACAGCTATTGCTATGTCTGGGACCGCCTACTGCGGTTGATGACACACACACACACGCGCACACGCACGTCTCCAGCTTATTCTAACGTGAAGACTCCAAACAAATCATTCACTAGCAACAAGATTCCAACTTGTCGCTCCTCTGCGGGCGACAGATGGATGAAAGCCAAGCAGAGAAACAAAAAGGGGGGATGAAGAGAAGTGATGATAACCTCTCATGCAGCAAGAAAAGATGAAAATAATCTACCGAACGCTCCATCTCGCCTTTTGGATCATATGACTCATAGATCAAGTAGGAGGAGGAGGAGGAGTGGGTGGAGAAGACGGGGAAGAAGAGAAAGGAATAGGAGTGAGAGGAAGACTATATGGGGGAGGCACATACACTAACTCAATGTGTATATTCTGATTTAGCGAAGTTGGATTTCTTGTGCATTGGCCTACAAAACTCTCATGTTGTGTATGTGTGTGTGTGTGTGTGTGTGTGTGTGTGTGTGTGTGTGTGTGTGTGTGTGTGTGTGTGTACCCGACTGGGAAAGGAGGGCGATGGGTGATAGTAGGGGCTGTGACTTCCGGCAGCATGCTGGCTTTGACACCTCTGTTTCGAACGTGTGGCTGGCGCTTGTTATCACCTTACTGCTTCTACTAATTACCAGGCTCACACACTCAGCAACACATTTGTAACTTCTCGGGATGTGTGTGTCGGTGCCGTACATGCAGAAACATCATGTTGCACAATAGCAGGCATTAATTCACACGTATAGACATATCCGGGCGACAGAGAGGCAGCAGTTGTGAGATAAAAACTGAAAACAGAATTAAAGTGACAAAGAGATAAAATATACTCCACTCCACAGATGCATTAAGACATTGCACACCAAGAGCATCCTGTGCCACAAATACTCCACCGGAGCATTTTGTTTTTAGACATCAGAGGGCCGGGTGCCCCGATGGCTCCCCCTGTGACGTTGGCTTCAAAAGAAGAAAGGGAAATATGTCAGCACTGATGGCTGGAAAATGAGAGAATGCACCGGAGTTCAATTACACAGGCTCGACAGGTTATTTTAGATGCCGTACTTTGCGTGCGCAAGAAAAAAACAACAGCTTTGTCACAGGAACACTAAAAAGAGCCAGAAAAAAAGTTGGCATCACCTGTCATGAAAACAAAGCCAATCATTTCAGAACCCCCTTGCAGTTCGGGGTCAAAACCAGGCTCTGCGGCCTTGTCTCATGCCCACATTTGGTGCTCTGCAGAGTGAGTTAAATCCTGCACTCCCCTCTCAGATCCCCAAAGCACGCAAGACATTGTTTCCAAAGGATTCTCCCCGCTGACACAGCTATGTGTGTTAGTGTGTTTCTTTTTTCCATGCGCTCGGCGCAGAGGAAGGGGTGTCACATGACGGCTTATTCCTAGGGGTTGTCACGACAATTATAGTTGCCAGGCTGTCATCAAGGACACCACTCTCATTTTGGGTATGTGACATCAGCTGGTGCCCCCCCACAACCTCTGACCTTTATACACAAACAAGAGGGGTACTGCACATATATCAGTGTGTTTGTGGGCGGGTGGACCCCACAGTGAAATTATAGTGTGTGTTCTGTGACAAAGGCTTATTCAGGCCAGTCTGGAGACCGATCGCTAGAGAACGCATCCTAACAGGATTATCCAGAGCGGCAGAGAGAGAGAGGCGCACTAAAGTTAGAGGTGTCATATCACCTCATTCTGCTGCCTGTGTGAGTGTGTGATGGAAAATTTGAGTCCCGGTCTTAAAACATATCATACCACTCATAACAAGTCTCCAAAAAAAACAAACTGTGGTGATGTGTGGTGACCATCCATCATCTGCTAGAGACCTTAGTAAACTGAGTGCCAGTCATGTTTGCCCTGTTTGTCCTTTTATGCAGGAAATTCTGCACAAACAGGAGAAGAAGTGGACCTCTAGTAAGGTCAGAGAGGAATGTTGTCCAAACATGGAGGTGCTTCTTTCCTGCAGACTCCTGGAGATGCTATGTCCAGCAATAGTATCAGGTTGCATGTCTGATTCCAAGGCATTCAAGAGAAAGCTGAACATGTGACTCTCACAGTGATGATGATGCTCTGCAGGAGAAGAAAACTCACAGCGTTCCTCTGCTGCTCATAAATGAAAAGGCTTACATGAAGTGGTAATGGCTTCTACAGTAAAAGATAGTTAAATTCCTTAGTATTACTATTAAAAAAACTTTAAAAAAAAAAAAGCTTCTGCAGTAAAAAAGAGGAGGATAGTTTTAATTCAATCCATCATGCCTGTGCCATGAATTTAACAGAATGCTATTTCTGTCATTTTCCACAGAGCATGACACTTTTCGTTGCTCGCCTCCATTAATGTATAACCCAAGTGAACGGGATAATGTTAGGGTATAGTGCACTGGTTGATCTACAGTAATAGGTGCTGCTATACCACTGAAAATCTGCACTTCCATTTATACTTTGTTAAATATCATGCTATCAGATCCTAATTTGAACAGCTTTAACTCATCCTGCAGCAAAAATCTCATTTAAGCTTTAAGTTGTTTTTTTAATAGTCATTTCATTAGCTTAGATCCAAACTCTTTCACTCTTCCTCAACGTGAACCAGTTGATATTTGACCTTTGAGCTGTCACACTGACCTAACCGCAGCACAAACAGTGACTCTCTGGAGTCCATCTATGGTCAGGAGGGGTGGTGGGTGGGGAACCCCTGCCAGTGAGCCAGCGGTGTAAAATATCAAAGCTGCTATCTCTGAGCTGAGCCGAGCGCAGCAGTGGAAACTCCATGATGTCAGAGGCACGCGGGACATTCATTCACATCCCAGATTGGTTTTGACACATTAAGGATAGGGAAGTGCAGCCAGCACAGATTAAAGGTGACGGTCACATGTGCTCAAGCAACAACACCCCGTCGACCACCCTGCACATGTGATAGGTGACTCCGGGTTAGCCCGAGGTAAACAGACACCACGGTGGAGCTTCACAAAGTTCATCTGCATCTACTGTAAATGTCAGCAAATGAGAAGAGCTGAAGTGGGTCCTGTGTTCGTCTGTCAAGATTCTTAAAATACATGCACATTAATCACGTGGCTGCATGTAAGACTATTCTCCTGATGAATGTGTGCATGTGGTTTGTTATGAGTCAAAACAAAAACCAGACAAAGATTCAGGGAGTGTAAACTGCTTTCGATAAAATTGGAAAAATAATTTTCTTGTTCTGAAATGTTTGCACTAATGTGGATGCAGTTTTGTGCATGGCCGTGTACATGTGACGGTGAGTCGCAGCGTCAGATCTAGAGAAGCCTGCACGTGTGCCTCTGCTCGTGTGGGCGCACCAGGACGATGATGAAAGTAGACAGCGTCACGCTGAGGCTTGTTTTAACCAATTATCTCATGTTATCTGCCCCCCAAGTTATGGTCTACTGTTATCTGATTAATTAGAGGCAATGTTTATATGACAAGCATTTGTGAGCATGTACACCCAATCAAAGTCTTTAATTTGTTTGACCTGTAAGGACTCTGCTCTGAGAAGGGAGGGGGCCTGATGAGTTTTTTTTAAATGGAGATACATCTCTGATTCTTTGACAGTGAAGATTCAGGGCACGAGAAGTGGACGGAGAGAAAAGTTGGTGGAGAGAACGGAGGAAGATAAGATACTGGAGGAGAGAGGTAATATAAATTAGAGTGGGGAGAAGGAGAACAAAAGAGGTCAAAATAAAATATAGAGAAGTAGAGAGCAATAAAACAAGAAAAGTCTCTTTCACAGAAAAACATGAGGGAAACTAGAACTCGCACTCAGCACAGCACACAGCTTCCCCTATAATCCCAACAGCCCCCTTAAACCAATAAAACAATCCAGATCATGACATCATCATCTTCATTGTAGAATAATCTTTTCCATATAGATTCAACCACTATTCAGTGGAAAATTTGTAAACATTTCAAAACACCAAAAAAATCCCACAATGTAAAAAGAAATGTATTGGACACGCCCCTTTTCCCAGAACTGGACCAAGTTTAAATAGGTTGATATTGGGCCCAGGTCCCGCCCTTCCAGCAAGTTGTATTGTATTTATTCAAAGTCTCCTCTCTTTATATTTTTTTTGCCATAGCAGTTTTTGCTGACCTGTCATCCTTGCCCTACATGTTTCATTAATGTGCTCCTCTAAATTCCTTAGTGCAATTGTACATCAAGCACATGAAAAACCAGCATCCATTTACAGAGATGAAGACATACAGAAATGTCTGTGTGGTTACATGTGTGCCTCACCATCTCTGCATCTTCCCTGGATAAAGATATTCAGTATTTTCACATTTTCAGAGAAGTTGCATCAGCAGAGGGGCCAGATGAAATTCTCTTTAAAAAAACTCTGCTTTTCCGGCAAGTTCTCCTCAGAAGTCTCTTCCTCCCTGCGCTCACAAAAGCAAACCTCAGTTACATAACTGAGTGTACGAGATAATTAGCGGCTGAATAATTAAGCATGTGCCCATGACAGTGTGACTGTTTGATGGAGTGTGAGCCAGTGTGTGTGTGTGTGCATGTGCGCGTGTGTGCGTGTGAGTGAAGGAGGACTTTTGGAAGGACTCCATTGTATGAATCTGCCTCTTTGTAGTGGCATGCAGCCTAAAGCTCCTTTCAGATCCAAAACACCAGCAGGCACCAGGAATGGGGGCTTGAGGTTTAATTAAACTAAAAACTTTTGTATTAAGAAAAAAAGCCTGAGCTTAAACAGGATAAGTTTGCACTGATCAGTATCTGTGAGCAGAAAAACGTTCTGGCAAGTGCAAGCTCTATACCTTCCCTGTGCAACACTTGCTCATTGTTTTCATTGATGTTTTAGACACTGGAGGCGGGAAAAGTCTGTCTCTAATACTTTGACTGGTCAATTTCAACACTCACAGTCTCTGGCCTGCAGATAGACCAAGACCTCATTTAGTTATAATGAAAATTGTGGATTTACATAACATTTTTAATAGTCACTATGTATTTTTAGACATTACAAATTCACAGTATGGATATCTGGAATCATGTTCTTTATATTGGATGTTTAGATGGCTAATATTAAAATCATGACAACTATACCATTAGTAATAGGAATATGTCCACAATGCTCATTCTGGATATCAAAAGTGAAACTATCGATATCTGAAAATGAATTCACAGTAATGCCAAAGGTGACGTCATCAGTCCTAGAAAGAATACTGATGTGGATATCAGATATGTTCTTTTTTGAAAAATGTTAATATATTTGCAATATACTGTTCATCTAGCTACCAAATGCTTAAAACTTATTTATTAAAATGGATTCTAAGGTTTTGTATCTATATATAATAATATAATTATATTTTGACTAGAAGATTTGAATATATATATATTTAAATCATACTTTTGACCATTATAAAGTTATTGTGGATATCTTTACCTTTCTGACAGGTGAGAATACAGTTGACAAGGACAAACGCTTTTAAAAGGTATTTAAAATGTCATAAGGGAGAAGACTGATCCGATTAAACAGGACTGGAGTGTGGAACAGGCGACAATGCATTTCAGAGATCAAACCAATCAGCCAATCAAAGGACATGGTCAGTGTTCCAAGTGAGCAATCAAAAGAACAGAGAGGTCAGCCAATGTCCCCGCCTCCAAAGTAACCTTGACGAGTTGTACACTTCTGAGAGGGAGGGTCAAGCGAGTACTCGCCCGATTGTTGCAGGACTCACTATTGTGGTATCACATGCACATACATGAGTGGGTTTTGAGACTAATTAATTGCCATACCTTATTAAATGGCTCCACCCACCCCCACAACAATTACTAACATTTGAAATAAACCTGCTGTGCTATGGTGAAAGTCTGGAGATTGAGGCCGACGGATAGAGCGCTAACATAAAGGGTGGGCGAGCTGAGAGCAGCAGGGGTGACTTAGAGAGTACGTGTGGCAGAGAGCAATTGAATGATGCAATTGGATCTGCCGTCGCTGTGTAGCCAAAGTGGACGGAGACGCACGCACGCACGCACGCACGCACGCACGCACACGCACATAGCATGAGTCAGGTGTGTAAGTGCAGATCAGGTCCTTGTAAAGAATGATGTTGAGACACGATGACAACAAGAACATTAATAAACAAACCTCCTTTGAAATAATAATGTCACAATCTATGAATAACTATGATCACAATTAACTACCAATAAAACATGTCTACAAGCTGTTGTGTCCTTGTCTGTCTCCCTCACAGTTTTCATCCCACTCAAGTGGCTGCAAAATAACCCTCATTAGATCCATCAACACCCCACACAGCATCAAAGTACATTCATCAACATATCATGGTATTGCCTGTCACAAATAGATGTGGATTAAATTTCCACTAATTTATCACCGTTCTTCCAAGAGGTATTTGTTGGACAGACAAAATCTCCCATAGGAGCTCAACAGATTTGTGATCTGGTGACAGCAAATACCATGGCATGGGATTCACATCGTTGTCATTCAACTGTATGGTCGCCTCTCACACAGTAGTGCAGAAGAAGGAGATGTTAGTTCACAGAGTATTTTAGCCTACTCCAAAACTGTCACATAAAATCTTTGGCCACAGTTGCAGTATGGCTGTAGGAACATCAGGTTAGTCCACTGGTCCACACAGGTGGAAAGCGTCTGTTGTTGTGAACGACAATGAAAAATACACATGCAACGTGTGAAGCCGATAATATGAAGGGTTCTCGAGATCAGACAGACTTTTCTGGAACCTGGATAGATGCCAACATGGCTGTAGAATCTAACAAGAAGTCTTGTTATTTTAAGATGCTCACTTTTCCTCACAATAGAAAACATGGGGGTGTTTCAGACAGGTAATATATTGATATTGTTTGATGGATTAATTTTCCAATCATCTGTTTCACTGAATTCAGTCTTGTTACTAAAAACTATTTGTTATGAAGAATTTGGCAAATAAAAGATGTATAATCCTTGTAGTTGCCAAACCCTCTCCAAATTATTCCAAAATCTGAAAGTAACTTCATTGAAACTGCAGATTATATTTCTGATTGAAGGCAGATGATGTTTTTTACTAAAATACACTTTAAGAGACACGTTAGCTTCTTTACTTGTGTTTTTAAGAACAAAAAATTAACTTTGACTATTTAATCAAAGTTTCATGCACATATGAACCTTGAAAATGATCCATTCAATTATGTGTTTTCCTCCTTTTCCTTCAGACTAAAATCTCCCTCATCAGTTAATCTATAAATTAAGAGACACCTTGTACTGTTCCACCTCATCTGGAAAATCCCCAGCACCGTAGACACATCATAGGCTCTAATCACAATTCCTGGCCTTCAGTATGAGAGATGTGACGCATGAGGGGCTCCCATTAAGTAAATAAAGCACCTTTCGACTCAAAAGCAAACGCATCAGCTCCCTCAGCTAATACACAGAGTTTGGCGTCTTCACACTGCAATGGAAAAATCCATATTGTCACAGCCTTCGTCAGGTCATACAACCCACATGAGAAACACCCTGGAGGAGCTTGTCCAGGGCTGTTTGCTTCCACATTTTAGTTAACAGCTGTGTCTGTCAACAGCTCTCCCCTCGCACTCCCCTCCATATTTATTATAGCCACGTTGAGTCAGTTGCAGATGCACCAATGTTTATTTTTCCATGAGGCTGTTCTAGCAAGGCAGTACGTGGCTGCATGTGTATGTGTATGTGTGTGTGTGTGTGTGTGTGTGTGCCCTCCTGTACTGTTTGTTCTCTTTTTGTTTTAATCCCTCAGTCAGTCGTTGGTGTAGCAGCAGAGAAGAAGGTCATGACTCAGCAAGAAACGGAGTGTGTGTGGATATGCGCATGTGCAATCATATTCACAGGAATCATTTCTCTGCTCCATTTAATCTGTGATTAATCCTCCACACCTGCACCGTGACCTGCACGCGCTCACACACACACACACACACACACAGACACACACACACACACACACACATTAACATAATGCATTCCCTACCTAACCCTAACCCAAACCTAGTTCTAACCCTAAACCTAAAACAAAGTCCTGAAAAATGACAAAATGTACTTACTCTCTAGGGCCCTATGCTTAAAATGGTCCTCACAAAGCAATAAGTACAGGACAAGTCCCAGAGGGAGGGAGCACCTCAGGACAAGGACAGTGCACCTCCTGTTTTCACCCACAGGAGACGGGTTGTCTCTGTAAGGTCTGAAGGTCTGTACTCAAGATGGATCCAACTACAAGTACACACCCACCCACACACACACCAGGTGACGGAACCAACCACAGTAGAGTTACACACATACAGGTAAAGCAGGTCTTTTTTGTTATATTTCCAGCCCCAATAAAATGCTGTATGGAGTTATAAGACGCAAGTCACACAGACATCACTGTCACTTTCTTCTTTGTAACTGCATGCAATGAAGATTTGATCTCAGCAATGATTTGGCAGAGTCAGAGAGATGACGTGTGTGAAGGTACAGAGACGAGCTCAGAGACAATAGGAACGGTTAGATGATGAAGTGACATTTTACTGCGGGAATAACTGTCGGTTTAATCAGCCTTTTCTTCTCCATTTGTCTGTGAGCTAAGATTTAAATGAGGCCAAAACATTGAAAAATCAGTGTTCCAGTGAGTGTGATGTTACTGGACAGTCTGACACATGCCGTGAACAAGAACACACAAATACGCACACACATTGTTGTGTAGAGGGGGCAGAGAAAATAACAGCAGTATAGACATTTTCAATTAGCCACCTACCAAGACCACGTCTGTGAGAAAATGAAACGGCTGAAAAAGCACAGGTATACTGAAGTTTGAAACACACACACACACGCACACACGCACACACGCACACCCTCTCTATACCCTTACATTCTAGACACTTTACGCACATGCACACAGAGGCTCAAACTTGACGAGTTAATTTTCTGCCTGGTTGGCATGCAGGCCAGTTTGTCAGTTCAAGGTGCCTGCGTCTATATGTAAATGTCTTTGTTGCCTGACCTTGGTGTGATTATGCAGAATGGATCAGGTTTTAAAGATGAGGGCCGGCCCCGTGTCAGAGCTTTATGGCTGACAAAGCATATTGATCTCTGCAGGAGGAAATGGCATATCTCTGCAGTGTCATTATGTCACAGTCTGATCTGAGGTCTCAATAACGGGCGCTGCTGGGGAGTCAGGGCCCTCAACGAAAGGGACTAACCCTCAGATACATTCAGGACGTTTTTACACCTGAAAGTCCCAACGAAGGTTCATGTCCTTGTTACATTGTTTACATTTAAGTTTTGGTTTCACATTTAAATTTTAGTAAGTAAGTTGTCTTTGCTCGACATTGTGTATGTCCTGTCGCAGGTTCAACTACAACTGGACCTTCCAATAGGTGCTCCTACATCTTAGTTCCGTACCCACACGGTGTGGTCTGCACGCTGCATGTGGATCACTAGCGAGCAGCTGACAGCCGTGAAGCTGCGAATGAAGAGTGAGTCAGCCTTTGAGACAGGCTGGTGGATGAAGATGGTGATTAATGCTGCATGCTTCATCCATTCCTCTGGACCACTGCTACATGCAATATGCCAATGTCTCATCGCCACTCTCCATCTCTCTCTGACAGACACACACACAGACACACACTTTGATATGTCTGTTGTTCCAGCTGCCTGTCTGAGACTTTCATAAGGAAACTGTTAAACATCACTGATTCAGTTCCGTCTACGCTTCCTCCGAGTCTGCATGTGGCCAATGCATGTACCAGAGGATGGATCAAGGAAGGTCGTGCAGCAATCATCTACTGCTACAGTATATGCTGACTGAGTGAGAGCTGGACCACTCTGTGCAACACAAGATACACACACTGAAACACACACACTAGTCTGTTCTCGGTGAATCATGACCTCTTCCTGTTTGGCAGGAACTGGATGTCCACGAGAGAGCAAGAAACAAGAAGTGGAGGAGGTGAGAAAGAGGACACGAGGAGAAGTCAGACTGTGTGTGTGTGTGTGTGTGTGTGTGTGTGTGTGTGTGTGTGTGTGTGTGTGTGTGTTTGTGTGTGTGCGTTATGGTCAGTATGTCCAAACAGGCTCCTTCCAAACATCCAATCCCCAACTTCTGAAAAAAATATATACATATGGCCTCAAACTTCCCCTGTTCAAGATAGTGCAACACTGTGATGTCTCTGCCTCAGCCAAGAGGAAGTACTTATATGGTCATGGGAGCAGGAAGCGCATGAGGAGCTGAATGTCTCAGTAGTAATATCTGTGATGCTCTGAGGTTAGATGTGCACCGTGCGAGGGGGGCTGCAGAAACCACACAGCTTCTTTCCAGGCTGCAGGGAACCGAGAGAGGTATGAATGACAACTTGGTGGGAACGGGAGAACGAGGGATGCGAACGGCTGGGGCTATGAAAGAGGGTAAACGAGGAGGAATTTAATGAGTGGGGGGTACAGCATGAAAAGGGAAGAGATGCTGGAGACGGGCAGGCTGCGATGGATGAGTGTGAAAAGGAGTAATTAGCAAGTGCGATGATAAGAGGAAGAGGGGAGAGGCTGGAATTGAGTGGGTGGTCTGACGTATTCACAGTCTTTCTTTAACTCTCTCTCTCCTTCTGCTATTAGGCATCTCTGCTGCAGCGTAAACTCCAACTGCATACTTGATGAGAGAGCCAGCACAGGTCCTAAGTCTCAACACACACACAGTTTGATAAGGCAGTGCCAGGCTAAGCGCTGAATCTGGCACCACTCCTGAACTGCTACTCCTCCCCGACTTTTCCCTCTCTCTCTCTGTGTGTGTGTCTGTGTGTGTGTGTGTGTGTGTGTGTGTCTGTCACAATCACCCTTGCACTGAAACACAAACAGTTACGAGCAGTTATAGTTCTCCAGGTATATTGATTCTAATTTTTAGCTGTTTATGTATATTCTGTAGCATTCATTTTCTTTACTACATTTACTACAACTGCTTAATAAAACAATTTTAATAAAAGTGTCACACCTGAATTTTAAGTTAATCATTTATAAGTTGATAAGTTCTTTCATTAACAATGCCGAGGTTGTCTCAATCTTTTCTGCCCAAAAAACCCATCCTTCTTAACTTGTGGTGACAACACAGCACAGAATAAGTCAGCAATGCTTGCTAGCTAACTTTTGAATAATTGATATTTAGCCTAAACGCTGTTATTTAGATAGGAGCTAGCTAGAAATCCAAACAACAGCATCATCTCGCAGCATCTGAATAAACAAAATGGCTTACGTAGGTCATAAACCTCACCTCCTCCGTGTCAGCAGATGGGACATGGCAATATCCCTACAGCACAGACTCTGGCTTCAAAGGCACAAGATGGCTGCGTTCGTATCCGGAATATTTTGGCTTCATTTCTGAATAGTGGGGGGAAGTAGATATGTGTTGTCCATCTTTGTTTACATTCTATGGCGTGCAGACAGATAGGATAGTTAGTCTATAGATTGAAGAGCTTTACCTTATAATAACCAGTCTTCATCAAAACAGACCATAAGAGACAGCAACTGTCATTCATAAAAATGTTTGCAGTCACCAAAGCCAATTGTTGTCTGTCAATGATGGTCAGATTGAACCTGTGATGATATCATGATGCTGCTGTGACCCTGTGAGGAGGTTCACACGCCAAGTCCTCTGACATGGACCTTATTTCCTGGCCCAGGAGGCCGATCTACAACAAAGCTCACACCTCTCCAGGGACTGTCTCAAGTTCAGACTGCAGGGGATAACATCACAATGGCAACTAGGAGTGTGTCCTCAGAGTGTTGCATCTTTCCGTTTCTGATGTAGCTCAAGGTGAATCAAAAGGAGAAATAATAGTGGCAAGAAAAAAACTAGCCCTTAATAAATATCTACATTTGTCTAAATTTGCCAGAAAATATGATCAGATTTCCATCTAAGTTGTCATGGTAAACAGGTTATTGTATGATTTTCAAATCATACAAGTGACATATTGTTTCAACAAATATAACATTTACAGTAGAGTCACTACATCACATAATACCACGCTTCCCCCTCTCTTGTTAAATCCTTATAGTCATACGACTGGAGCACAAAATCATCTGGGAACATAACCAAATTCTCTCCCCCCCTTCAATCTCATTCCCCTCAACCATCATCCCCCACTGAGAGGCTGCTGGGAAATGCAATAGGAAAGATTAAGACCTTTAAAAAAATGTCCAGAGTGGGAAGAGATCGAGCGAGGGGGCAGTTCTCAGAAAGACGGCAGAATATAACACTTGGTGAGGGTAGAGTCCGCTGCCAAAAAAGTAGTTACATCATCGCAGGTCAGCGAGGCAAAGTGTAATCATGACAGAGATGAGACGATGAGGGGATGAAAAGTGGGGGAGGAGGGGAGGAGACCAGATGTCAGCTCCTGAAGATGAAAATGAGCCCGAACGGCAGTAAAGGCATCTCCTTTTTATTCAAACACTCAAATGAGACAAAAAAAATATGCCACATTCACTAACAAAACAGGCACAACAAAAAATAGCTTGACAAAAATGTGCCGTGTCAAGCATTAACCTCTGGCTTCTCCATAGAGCAGCAGGGTACCTTCTTTTCCTCCTCCACTTCATCCACTTCCATCATTCCTTCCCTCCACCTCCCTATAATGTATATTATGTAACCTGGACTTCAGACTCAGGAGGAGAGGGGAGGGGATAAAGGGCAAAAAAAGATAGTGAGGCAGAGGTAGAGACGAAACGACACACACAAGTAGACAGGTTTGGAAAAAGACCAGAACACACAAGAAGGAGATGTGAGGTATGAGAGTGGCTGCCACGAGTCGAGGGCAGACTCTAAAAAGAATTAAAAACGGGGGGAAGCAGCAGAGTATAAAGGAGAAGGAGTCAGGAGGAGGAGGAAAAGAGCAGTTTAAGGAAAAAACCGAGAGACAGAGAATTAGGAGGAGAGTGAAGACAGGAGGTAAAACTAAATAATACAGAAGAGTAAACTATCAGGATTAGAGAAGAAATAAAGGAAAGATTAAAAAAACAGAGATACAGAGAGATGACGTAATGGATGTGTCAGTGTTTTAAAAATGTTCCAGTGCACGGCATAAAAACCATGAGAGGGTCTCAGATTCTCTCATCATCAAATAGTCATGGGCCGAGCACTCATCAGCTTTCATGCAGCAGACAAGCAGCACACTGCGACAGGAGCCACATTTATCATCCAAGCATAATGCACAGTGCAGAAGGCAAATGGGATTTGGGCTGTTTAACTGAGAGTGATGTCTTGTTAAAGGGACTGTGGAAAGCTCATCTGCAGGGACACGAGTACGGACAGCCGACTGAGAGAGTGTGGCAGCGAGCGTCGTAACACAGCACTCTGCACTCAGTTTGGGTTTGTGTGATCGGTGACATAGTTTTAAAAATGGTAGTGTGTGTGTGTGTGTGTGTGTGTTGTATTTAATCTGCATGGGAACACAAGGTCTGGAGACACTCCCAACAGTGGGATTTGTGAAAATCTGTGGCTCAACTCTCTTTTCTCCCAATCTTTTCTCCTCCCTTCACTAAAAAGCACAAAATTGTTGGACCATCAAAAAAAAAGCACTTCAATTGGTTACAGACAAATGAATTAAGCTTGTTCAACAAGTGATATCAACACAATTTATTGAAGTCAATTTTTAATAAACAAAACTGTGATTTTGTGTATTTTTTGTGATGACTGTTCACTGAACCCCTCCTCCCAACAAGAGACTGTCAAATCACAACGTAGCAACTGTGGCAGGCCTCACTAACTTCCTCCACATGTTGTGTATGAAGTTGACCAACAAGTTGCACAGTTTACATAAAGTGTCTGGTTATTCTTAAGCTTTTCCAGAAAGGATCAAACAGCAAATTACTCTGTCATAATATAGGATGCACTATAAATACATATTAGAATGTGCAGAAACCATTTCTGGGGGTTACACTTCCATTGGCAACTCTTTATTGATTTTGAAGATTTATGGACATCAGCTATTTCAGACAACTAAACATAAGATAGTGCCACGTTTTGTAACACACACTGTGAACATATTAGATATTTCCCATTTTCCACACGTCAGAAAATCCACTAAGATCAATCAACATCAGCCCTTTGTCTGCAGTGGCAACGGATACAATCTGAATTCACTCCAGGGTCAAATTAATCTGCATTAGACATGGGTTCAATCTGCAGTGGTGGAAACATGACACCAGGGTGAACGCTAATTTCTTCTTATTCTGGCAGTCTAGACGATGATGCTGCACCTTTTCCAGCGTGACGTTACGCACATTGACCTTCCGAGCGTTGGCGCATCAATAGCCATGAACAAAACCATAACATTGTCACTGGTCTCCATGGTGCTTTCTAATGTTGTGTGTTGTGTTTCCCTCTTCTCATGCATTTGTGATGACACATCTGACTCACTAAGGAAAATAAAACTGCAAAGAAAAACCCCTTGACTGGAAAATGGAGTCAATCCCCTTTTTAAGCAAAACATCAAATACCATTAAGTTCAGTTTTTTAAACGACCCCTTTTACAAGATTCTCATTTTAAAGGTACAGTGTGTAGAATTTTGTGATATCTAGTGTAGAAGTTGCATGTTGCAGCTGAACACCCTTCACCTCACCCACTCCTTCCAAACATGAAAATGAACCTGTGGTAGCCTTTAATTGTTATAAAAACTCAAAAGGTGTTTAGTTTGTTCAGTCTGGACTAATGGGGTCCCATCGATGTAAATATAAAGTATTTAAATATATAGGGCCTTTTCTGGGGTAAAGAAAACTACAATTCATACAATTTAGACGAAACGAACTGGTGAAAACAGCATGAGGATTATTCTACATTAATTTTCTGCCTTACACCTAAATCTTACACACTGGACCTTTAAAACAAGTTAGAAGAAAACATTAAAAAGTTAATCGGTTAATTCTGAGACTAACCTGAAACCTGCTTTTGAGATCTATATTGTTCTCAAGAGTAACTTAGACTCTATAGGCAAATGAGTAAAACTCATACGTGCTGTGTGATAGCAGAAATCTTGGCAGACAGTAATAGTAAGTGAGTTGGGCAGGGTCAGCTAAAGTCGACTGAAAGCCAATATAGACTTTATAAAGCGATGTGCTCAGTTCTTCATCCCCCAGCGGCAGCAGTAGAGGACACGCTCCACGCTGCCTCTCCCCCTCATTAAAGCTCACACACAAAAAAAAGAAGAAAAAAAAAAAAAGCACGTCACCCTCTTGTTACAGTCCATAAGTAAAATGAATGCATAACTATGTGTTTTCTAAATAAATATCATCTTGGGGAGTTGGTAGCCATGGCAACAAGCAGAGGAACTGACTCTGCGATGGTTGGTTTGTCTCTCGGTGCTCTCGCAGACTCAGGCATGATTTAATACTGTGGGGATGGGAGGGATTGTCTTGATAAAGTGTGCTGTATTAAACTAAGCACTGCACTCCAACCTCATGTGTTTGTTGCTCTCAGTCTCACTTGACGAACCAAAACTGTCTTACCCTCTTATTCTCGTTTGTGTGTGTGTGTGTGTTCAGATAGCAAAGGGTGTATTTCAAGGCCTCATTTCTCAGGTTAAGTGAACAGAATATTAGAAAACTATGGCAGACCATCTGCTCTCTGATTCCCTGTACAGGCTAATATAGGCCATGTACACACACAGACACAGACACACACACACACAGACACACAGACACACACAGACAGACACACAGTTGTTTGTCATGCTCTAATGGCGCTCGTTAATCCTAGCAGCACCAGACAAGATAATCCTTCATCCAAACGTGAGATTCCACCTCATAATTCCTTTTCACTCTCCGTTGGGTCACTGTCTTGCTTGTGAGGTTTTTACAAAGTAGAACAAACACGATACGAAGCACATAAACAAGAAGGTCCAGTTTTGATCACTTCATGCGGTGGAGGTTGTGGGCATTTTATCTTCATGCGGTGGAGGTTGTGAACATTTGATCGACCGCTTCGATCAAATGTTCAACTCACAGGGAAATGTCAATACCGAGTTACTAACTTTTGTTTGTGTTCTCTCTCTCTCACTGTCATCTGACTACAGGCGGAGCCATAAAAATCTCAAGTCATGGTGGTACATGTAATATTACATCACACAGGGCTGCAACTAATGCATATCACCACATGAAGGTTCCGTTTTCACCGCTTTCTGTTTGTTGGTTATCTGTTTGCAGAATTTCACCTAACCTAATTAACTCATCTCTATCATACTTAGTGTAGGGATGTGGCCTGGGAAGAACCCATCACATATACGTCCGGATGCTTTTTAAGGTACGTTATATACTGTGTTGACTTGTGTACTTACGACATATGATTATTTTCATTAGCAATGTTGGTGAAGACAACAACTACCATGATCCAATGCTGTTGCATGATGTCACTAAACTAGGTCTTTTGTTATTGTTTTGTCCACCATTTTATTAAAATTTAGACTTTAGACTTTACATTGACATTAACCAGTTGTATTTTTCCATCATTGATCATTTGATCTATAAAAAATGTCGCACAAAAAAAAATACGCCTTTTTTTTCTGACCAACACGTTTACAACCACAGAAAAAATACAAAACCAGCAAATACTGAAGATGACATGGAAATCTCAAAGAATTTGACTTGTTTAAGAACAAGTTGTGCTGCCAACAACATCCCAGGGAAAGCCGTAGCAGCTCAAAGCACAGAGGAGGCTCGGGCTGATCGAAGTCACTGATGTGCAGTGATGGAACTGAGAGGACAGGAGGCTCTTAGTGAGCCAGTGTCCGCACTGAGTGGTTTCCACCATTAATCAATCCAATCTCTCTTGCACACATACCTCATTTCATCCCCCCCATACTCTTTAACTTGTCTTACTGACGATCTCTTTGGTTTTCTGTGTGGTTCATTGAAGCACCAATACCCACAGTAGAGGGACGGCTTGTGTCGCAGGTCGGTGCACAGCTGCATTTACATGGAGCCTTTCATTAAGAGGAGCTCCACCAACACATTATTCATGACTCATGTATTCTTATCAACTGACTAATTCTGAAGGAAATGCATTAATTTCTTTTGTGTAAAGAATCTATTCAGTCATTTCTAATTAATGCTCCTTTTGATTACTTCCTATTTCTTATTTTTTAGTATCTTTATTTTTAGGTGCATGAACAGAAACAACAGAAAAAAGTGTTCTAAGAAACCACTAGTATGTGACCTCTGTCACATTATTCAGCAGATTCTGCAGGTTTTATCAAGTTAACTCTAAAACTTCGGCATGTAAGACCTTTGTCAAGTATTTACGATATGAAGGAATATCAAAGTCCTAGAGTAACTTAAACTTCTCCATAATTGAAGTTAAGCAAGTACAGAATAAGCCAAAAGACATCACGTTATCTCACAGGCATAGACAGTAGGTATCCATAGTTTTTCTCATAGCCAAGTCGAGAGTACTGAGATTAATTCTGACCAGCAGGGTGTTGGTTTTAGTTTCATGTTGGTCGTGTTTGTAATTTTATTGCTAATGATCTGTATCGCTGAGAAAGAACAACACACAGAAACATTAACAACCATGCATGCCAAACCATTTCTTAAACTAAATGTAAAGGAGCGTGGAAGGAGCGTAAACATCATTAAAACCTTGCTATATCAAATGTTTACTTTTTAAAACCTAAAATTCTGATTATTACATTTTAGGATTTGGGGCCTTTTCGCAACTGTGAAATAACAATTGAGGAAACAAAAATATAATTGTTAATTGGATTCTGACAACTCATTACACTGCCAGGCAAACATTTACAATGAATCAAAATAAATTCTGGTGCTGTGGCACAACTTCAGTGTTTGGATTTATTTGAAACGTATGTTTGATAAACAGGTCTTAGATTTCAGTATATTACTCACACACAATTTGCTAGACTTTATACAAACGTTTTGTTTTCCACTTTGTCATAGATTGATGTGCAAAGAAGGAAAATGTATCCAGTTCAAATCATATTTTCAACACAATAAAAATACCCTGTACTGTTTATTAGAGCAGCAAGATACCATCAAAATGGCAACAATGATTCCTGCCTTCATGCACTTTAATCCTGCAGTATCTGAACAAGCAGGGACTGTGCACAGGCAGAGGTGGGAGAAATGATGATAAATCTAACATGAGATTAAAACAGAGAAGCAACACCGTGAGAGGAGCCTCAGAAAAACAGACAATATGAAAACACTGCTATTGTTGGTGAGAAATTGTTGCAACTACGCACAGCAACAGTGCCATTTGTCAGTCACCACAAAATACAGCTATGAAGGTCACAAAAAAATGATGCTCTGCCAACCCACGCAAGCGTCAGAGGAATAGAACGATGTTAAAAAAAGCAGAACATTTATTAAAAACTGTGAGAGGAAAATGTAATCTTAATTTTAAGCGAATTAAACTGTGATTCTCCTTTTATCCAGAGTTGCGCATCTCTCGTGTGCGTGTGTACATTTGAGACAAGGGAGAGTGCAAAGTCAAATGGAGAGTTACATAAGACTATCACGACCGAGCCAAACCAACTCTGTTATGCACGCACACAGACGCATATCAGAAAAGTGAGAGATGGAGCGAGATGGAGAGACCGTCAGAAAGTATTGCAGACGAGCACTGAGGTCAGGGAGTGATTCTGTCCGTTAAAGAGCCACTAAGAGGGAAAGACAACAATTTAAATATGTTGATGGGAATAAGACTGGGGGGGTGTAGAGTGACAGACAGATCCAGAGACAGGCTGACGTGAAGATGCAGGGGTGGAGGTGTTGGTCTGCACTATGACAAACAGTGTTATGTAAGAGTTTTGGACACAGCCTCACACAGAGCCAGCACTCTCCTAAAAGTCCTTTCGGACACATACACACACACTTTGCATTGACTTCCATTATTTGTGCACAGCCTCACCAAACCCAAACCTTAATCATGACCAGTTCACGTCAAACCCTAACCTAACAATTCACATATTCCCTCTAAACTTAACCAGGACTTCCGGAAATATGTTTAGTCTCATTAGGACCAGGCTTTGGTCCCCATGAGGTCTACTGGTCCTGACAGAGTCAGTGTTTATGCACGAAAAGGTCAACATGTACAGAAATAAACACACACAAAAAAAGGAAAATGATTACAGGTGCTTTAAATATTTGGAAAAACTATTCTCTTACTCCTGGGAAAGTTTAATTTCACAAAATTACAGTAGCTGAGAGATCTCATCGCACTGCTACTTAAGAAACTGCAATGCTCCAATGTCCATGGATCCATCTGTTATCTATATTGCTTATCCTTTGAGGGTCGTGGGGGGGCGGAACATTGTGTGAGAGGAGAGGTTCAGCCTGGACAGGTCGCCAGTGTATCATAGAAAAAAAACCATTCACCCCCACAGACACGAGAGAACATGCAAACTCCACACAGAAAGACTCAGAAACCAGGATTTGATTCAAGACGACAGACCTGGTCACTGCACCACTTCACCGCTGCAATGATGTATAGTGTTAAAATGACTATAACTGTAGTTTGGGTTTTGGACACGGCAAGTATATAAACAACATTTAGTCTCAATGTAAAGTCCGAGATCCAAGAACTATTTGTTGAAACACTGCAGTGACAGAACTTCACTCTATTAAAGATACACACACAAACCCCCAACATACACAGCAGTATTTCACAGTTAGTGTATAACTCTCCAGCACCACAGCCGGCTCGCAGCAAGAGTGCATCACTGCAGAGAGCCAAATGTACTGGGACATCGATGACGCACACACAGTGCCATTATCTCGCTGACGGGGCTTTCCCTGTTCAAAGCAAAGGCATGACAGGTTAATGACGACATCGAGACACAGAACACAGTGTCTACCTCGCTCGCCAACAGGCCACGCAATCAACCACAGCAAAATCATTTTTCCTCCAACAAACAGGCACGGAAACCTTTAGACACCAGTACTGTGTCTGTCCAGAACAACAATACACAGATTCTGTGACTGTGGCTGCTAATAGCACGTGCGCACGCACACACGCACGCACACACGCACGCACTTTATTTCAATTGTTTGGTGTGACGGAACACCTGATTTGCATTCCTGGCTGTTTTTTTATGTAAAGCATCTATGTCAACACATCTCCTGTCACATGTAACATGTAAGGTGCATCATGCCTGTCTACCACCAAGTCAGGCTCAAATTGGTGCAGTAGGACCAACGCCATTATTGCCGTGGCCGCAGCAGTGTTAACAGCTGATCAGGAAGCCTCTGGTGTAAGAGGCGTGGCATTTCCGCCACATGCTCTAAGCCGTTGACCAATCACAAAAGAGGAAGTCTTCTGACAAATCAGAGGAGACTGAGGTTTTTGGGAGGCAGTGTTTCAGACGGAGGGAGAAACAAGTCACTGCATCAGTGTACCGTATATGAGACAAATGTGTATGTTGAGTGTTACAGTAGGTTAACCTTTTCCAGTAGACCCCATTATTTAAATTAGGAAGCTTTAAATGACCCATGACTCCACTCATCCTCTGAAACCTTCATCCTCCTATAGCTGTTATTTCAAAATCACATTTTTACATGCAGAGCCACTGAATCACAGATTTGAGTGCATAAGCTATTGTCACAGTGAGGGAAGCTTGCTTCTTGGTATTCGTGACAAATAAGCAGCGTCTTTCTGGATGAGATTCATCTTTGAGGTTAACAAAATAGAGAGGAAAGAGAGGAAGTAAAGAGAAGAGGTGAGAGAGAGAGAGTGAGGGAAGGAGGGGTAGAGAGAGAGAAAGAGGAGAGGGTGGGACGGAGCAAGGGTAATATGATGCAGGAGTGTGCAGTGCAGACTGAGGTGGCTGCGTGAATGCCAATCATCAGTATATTCTCATCAGAAGTGTGGACAGGGCCACAGTTCCCCCATGGATTTGACCAAAACTAAAAACTCTGTTTTTCTTTGACATTTTAAAATGGTATTCTGTAAGCACAGTATTATAAGTGGCATTTTAAACACCTTCTTTCAATTATCAGAACCTTTATGACTCTGGATAATCCTCAGACCTTTTCAGTTTTCATTGGAAATAAATAGTCCCTGTGACAGTGCATTTGGTGGATTATCCATTTTACTGGGGACACTGCTTCCAAAGAGAGACGATAACGTTGAAATCTGAAATGTAATGCTTCGGGCTACTGCGAGCACCACAAATTAAATTGTACTCACTCCTGTTATATTGGGATAGACACAGAAATGTATGGCACAGAAAGCTAATAAATGTGGGCAGGTGAAACCAAAATTATCTGCATGTTTAAATACCACAAGGGCTGATTATGTGTTCTTATTTTAAAATGAGTGGACTGAACCTTTAATACACATCCAACAAATTGATGAATTAGATTGTGTTGATCTAAGTAAAGGCACAAACAACACACCCGCCATTATTTTCTCTGCCTTCCCTTTCATATTGACAGTGATCATGCAGGTGCACTCTGGTACACCCGATGCGCCGCCATGTGACACCTCCCGCCACTGTCCTGTGTCCGGCTTCGCCATCCATGGAAGAAAACAACACAATTTTTACCGTTGTCCCACTCTGTGTGTGCCCCCCTTTCTGTTGGCACACTGCAGCGTGACGCAGCTATAGGGGCTACCTCTCTTTGTAATCTAATTATTTCTCTCCATCGTTCTCCCTGCACCGCCTCCTTCACTATCATCTATTACATCTACGCCCGACCCATTTAATGTTTCACGATACGCTGGTTTACCCTCACAACCACAGCACTTGTGAAAGCATGCACCACACGTTTAATCCAATCAAGTGGCCAGTCGGACCCAGAAGTCGGCGGTGTAATTTACACTCTGTGTGAGTGGCAGCTGTGCATCCTCTCCCCTTCCTATGGCCATTTTATTAACACAAGTCAATGAGTCATGAGTGTGTGTCTGTGGTGTATGTGGTCACCCCCACGGTCCGCCTCCGCAAACCCTCTTACCAAGGGCGTTCAATGACCTGGGAGCCTGTGTCTCTGTGTGCCATCTTTGTATTCACACATGCACACACACACATTCACCACAGGTTGGAATAGATTTGATGATAAGATATCTTCTAATTGTCCCACAACAAAGAAACTCCCACTGCGACAACAGAAACACTGTGACACACTCTCACCCATTTCTCACACACACAAACGCTCTTGCTCTGTTTATCAGGGCCAAGCCCATCGATCATCGTAGCCTGGTTGCCTGGGTAACCCCGTTATTATTCAGAGCATGCAGCACCAGCTTGCAGAGAAGCTGTGTGTATGTGTGCATGAATGCGCGTGTTATTTAGGCAGCGGAGATTCCCGTTGGCTCAAAGGCAAAAAACGCCACTGGTCCAGTGTCCTCCCTTATCTGCATACCTGAGGGTGGACATTATCTCACACACGCACACACTCTGGATGATAGGGACACAGGAGCGTGGCTATTTCACATTCTCTTCCATTTCCTTTGCCCACCACCACCACCTCACCACCTCCCCTCCCTCACTTATTATTTTCATTCATCATCCTTCTTCCATTTCTCTTCCCTTGCTGCATTTCATTCAGCCTGCACCCCCTATCTGCTCACTCCCTCTCTTATTTTTCATTCACATTCTGCGGTTGTGAGGCTCATTCATAAACAGCACCACTCCCTACAGCGGCAAAAAGTAGCGAAGAAGGGGGTGGGCGGGTTGTCGGGGGGTCGAGGAGAGGAGAGGGTGGGATGGAGGGAGGGTTGCCCCTAATGACTTACTGACTGCTGCATGCTGGGGGCTCCTGGAAAAAAAAACAGAGGGCAGCCAATCCGGATGCTGCGAAGAGGGGAGGGCAGCGAGGACAGAGCGAGGGAGGGAGGGAGGGAGGAAGAGAATAGATTGGGAATAAGAACCCCCCCCTCAGTCATTCATTCATTCATTCAAACCTCCTCCCCTGAGCTCACACAACAAACCTCACCTGCCACAGTTGTGCATCTGCTGCAGATGTTTTAGTTCATGTAGGTGGAGACAGACAATGCAGTGATTCACAGAATTTTCTGTTTGTGGACGTACAACTGCATCATGAATCAATACAATCAGTCAGCTAAATCTGAACCTAGTTTATTTATTATTATAGACTGTTCCTGTTATTTACAAAATAGCGACTTTTTAACATTCAGATTATGTTGTTTTACAGCATTGATGTCTGAATCCCAATTCATCTTAGAGTCAAGAAATTTCCACACCTAACATATACAGGCCACAGGACACTGCAGAAAAAGCAACCTCCACTAACCTTTGCTAGTTGAGCAGCTAATGTATCACTGAATTACCTCAGTCCAAACACTGCTATCCAAAAACCAATGCAACAGCATATCTCTACCTCACTGCTGCTGGTTAAGACATGAAGCCACATTTAAATTCATGCACCCAACTTGTCCCTTGAATGCCACTGTGAATAACCTGCCAGCAGAAACTAGGGCAGAGACATGAAGGACGGCGCAGATACAATCAGATCAGACACTCTCCGCCTCCAGCCACCACAGGACAGAAGGGCCGCAATCAATAAAAGGAAGGGCAAGTGTGAAATGGCAGAGGCCCGACTCTTGCTTCTATTGTTCCTCCAAATGAAAAAGGCACTGCGCTTTCCTGCAGCCTCACAGCCGCTGTTGCCATTGTTATGCCACGTGCAGGAAGGAGGTGTGTGCACAAAAGCACCCGTGTCTGTGCGAAGAGTGAGGGGAAAAATAGGAGGGGAGGATGAGTGGAAAATGATTAAATGGATGTGTTGGAGATGAGGGAGGGAAGCAGTAAAGGAAAAACAAATTTAAACGTGGGAGAGACACCTGTGAGAAATAAAGGGAGGGAAAGGTTAATGGAAAAAAACTGGAGTTTAGATCTGAGGGTTGAGGTTCCGGTGAGCAGCATTATATCTGATGTCAGATGGATCCTCTGACAGCTGCTAAGACATAACACTCTCTCCCTCATGCTTGCAGTGTGTTGCCAGGGACTTTCCATCCCATCAGCATTTCGTGTCCGAGCGTGTGTGTGTGTGTGTGTGTGTGTGTGTGTGTGTGTGTGTGTGTGTGTGTGTGTGTGTGTGTGTTTCCAACACTGTGGGAAAACAGGTATGTGAGAGGACTGTCACCTGTGATCTCCATGTTATCACTGAAATTTAATCCTACACTTGGGCTCATACGTTGCCTGCGCACTGCAGAGGTTCAATAACAAATGGTTCACTCTCTCACACTGTGACAACAACACACAAGCACAAACAAAAAATCTGTCCGACCTGCAGAATCTTCCACTGTGCTGAAGGAAGATTTTACTCTCCAATTCATCTACAAGACAAATTCTTTGTATTCAATGTACAAAATGTTGAGAAATTGTATTATATACGCTACAGCATATAAAAAAGTAGTCTAACAGCTTCCTTAGAAGCGAGTACGTAACATCTCTATTGAGTCGCAAATTTCTGAATGAGTCGTATCTCAACGTAATAACCCAGCAGCAGTTAAGTTGGACTCTGCTGTGAAAAGTGCAGCTTCCACGGCTCTCAACGCTGCTGTAAACACCACCACTCAGGCTATATTTATAATCAGCCTGGTTGAGGGAACACAGGTGGACATCTTTGATACCAAATACTGGCACGTAGGGGCAGGGGAGGCAGAAGTGAGGCGATGGTCAACAAGGAAAAAAAAAAGGGAGGTGAGAGAGGTGAGGAGGAAATGGAGGAAGTGAAGTATGAGAATTAACGTGGGGCGTGAATGAGCAAGAAGGGGCCCGAGAAGGTGACGGACATTGTAGTGATGTAGTAATGTTCTTTAGAAAAGTTAGTATGTCATAGTGTTGGAGGCAGTGTGACATAGTGACACAACTGCTGACTGGTCACACTCATGGTATTTCAATATTGCTTCACCAATAAACGCCAGCTTCATCACCATCAAGAGCTGAAGTCACAGGCCAACAATGTCACCAAGGCCCAACTGTCCCCTTTTGAAAACACCTTTAAATTTACTAGATCTGGATTTTGATTTAGATCTGCACCAAATTGCTCCCACTCATGAATATCAGTCTCATAAACAGGCCTGTTTTTATTAATCAAGATCTATAAATTATTCTCTGAGAAATTATATAACATATGTCAAAAAACACCCTATTTCACCTGGATCTGTCCACTGATACGGATCTGCACCAACATTTAAATGGATCCTTCCTTGTGTGTCATGGAGATGTGTTGAGCTGTTTTAGTGGAATCCTGTTTACAAACATGTAAACCATCCAACAAACAGACAGACGGGTGAAAACATAACCTCCTTGACAATGGTAATTAATCCCTTTATCATTCGGATAACAATGGAGAACAGCCACCAAAACAGGCCCTTTGGTCGACCTTTTCCAGAGCTTTCTGAGCATCCCTGACATCTTCATCTGCTGAAGAGGACTGTGATACAGTTTAAAGCTCTGTAAAAAGCTATAGTCTGCCCGTTAAACTACTGTTTCAAGAAGTATGAATCTCCACACATGACAGTGGGTAAGCCTCCCATCAAGAATAAAATAAAAAGGATCATCTTTTTGATCATCTCTTATTTGGTATTTATGCTTGAAAGATGACGATTGAGTATATATGAAAATATGCAAACAACAGATCATCTTTAGTGTGTGTCTGAAGCTTTAGTAATTCAAGTTCAAGTACCAAACACTGAACAGCATTGAGACACCTACGCACGTTTTAATACCCCTGTGGACCCTGAGAGGTATTATCGTTGTGACTGTGGCGGTTCTGTGTTATCTCTGATGTCAAATTGTGAAAGCACAACGTGGATAGATGCTGCAGATCCTCCCAGGACACAAATCTCAGCCTCACACACCACAGGAGCATGGAGCCATTACATCATACCCCCTTGCCTTGGGGGAAGCGAGGCATGAGCGCTGACCACTGGGAGACGTGGGGTCATTACATCACTGAGTAAGAGCCCGGAGCAGGCCATAAAAGAAAGAGTGGTGGCTGTGCGGCGGGCGGGGACTCGACAGTGTGCGAGCGGATCATTGCTAATGCTCGGTAATGTTGCTGAGGCACATATAGAGGTCAGGTACGGGGTGTCAGTGTCTGCTTGACGCAATGCTGTGACACATCCGACCCCAGAGTCCATCAGCTGATCAAGCAGACGACCCAGCCAGTAATGAGCACAGTTATCTCCCATTATGAGGATGTGTGCTTTAAAATGTATCTAACTGGGGTATATGTTCCATTTAGGATTTTCCATAATGTATTTTTCTTCCTGGTTATTCACAGTCATCACTCTAACAAATGTTACGAAAGAATTCCTGCATTATTTTACAGGGAAAAAAAACACTGACCTAATTTCAGCTTGGTTGAAGTGGGTGTGTGAGTGGGAGGTGCAGCTTCTAAACTGGATATGCTGTTATGAATGATTTTCCCACCTGCTTGATCACAATGGAACAGAGGATCAACATAACCAAATTTCGTATTTACTTTTTATAAAGGCCAATGCTGGGTTGAGGTCGAGCATGTTAGAACAAGTTAACTGCATAAGAGCAGAACCAGACAGAAAGAACACTGCTTAGTTAAAGTACAGGAACCAGCACACAGAACAGTCCCTTTTTTAAACTGTCAAAGAAAAGATGATTCCTGGATCCGAACCAGTATTGGATGGGATCTCTCCTGACCTACACCACGTCCTTCCAGCAAGTTTTGGGCTAACTTCTGTAGTAGTTTTTTTTTTTTAGTAGCAAAAATTGTACTTGTAAGCAAGAACAGTTTTTGCTTGTACTTGCTTACAAGCAAATGCAAATAACCTCCTTGGGGTAAAAATGATTTCTTGCAGTCTGGTAGGAGATATCAGTCAACAACAGCAAAAAGAGCCAGAGTTTGCAACAGCTTCATCCCACAGGCCACAGGACTGTGCAACGCTCTATGAATTTGCACGGTCAAAATAAGCTACCTTTACTTTTAAAACACAGTATTTATTATGTTATTATTATTTTAACTCTGTGCACTTAATGAGTATCGCACTTGTCTTTCAAACTGCTGCTATTTTATTGTCTTTAAACTGTTTGTATGTGCACACGGGTCCTGAGAAACATTAGTTTGCTCAACTGTATGTTTTACAGATATGGCTGGAATGACAAAAATAAATCTGAAACTTCAAAACATCACATCCTGGACTGCGCCTCCTGCTCATGTGTCAAAGTGTCCTTGGGCAAGACACTGAACGCCTGTGCACTCCTGATGGTCAGACTAGAAACTCACATGGTAGCTCGCCCCAATCAGGCTTTAGATTCAAAGACGATTCCTGATAATATCAAATCATTGTTGATTTTGATCACGACTTTCATGGGAACTGTTGGCAATATGGAAAAGAGACAATTTCCTGCATAAAGAACATCAATCAGACTTATTGTTTAAGTACGAGTGGTCGTACTGCTTCTAAAATGTTATTAAAAACTATTCTGTGGTTTCACCCATCCTTATTGATTGCACCCCTAACCCAGAGAGGACGTCTCACATCCTGCAGCTCAGATCTATTATGTGCAGCTACAGTCTGGATGAGGGGACTGACTCTGCTGAGTAAGAGAGAATAATACCAAAAGGCAGAAGTAGGTTACTGAGGAGGTGGGGAGTGAAAACAGTGAGACGAGGAGTGGAAGAGAAGAGGGGCTGGGAGGAAACAGGTAAATGAATAATGTGGATGAAGAGAGAAGAGGTGATATGACAACATAAAACTGAGGATAAAGACTGAAATCAAGTAAAAGAACAAACAGAGGAAGGAGAAAGACATTAAAACTGTCATCAGTATGCAGCAAAGCATTCGAGCTCATCATCTGTGCATCTCTTTCCTTCCGTCTCCTCTGTTTCTCTGTGATGCGCTGATTATCCTAATGGAAATGACCTCCGTCGGAGACAGTTGAGTGGCCCAAACCTGATTAGTAATTTACCTCCCTTCCATCTCTCTCTCTCTCTCCTTTATCCTCTCATCACACACAAACAGCACCGTGGTGCCTCAAGTCTTTCTTGAAGTCTTCCCTTCTCTCTGCCGAGTTGTGCCCCCCCCCCCCCATGGTGACAGTAATCTATTCTGTCCGTTCGTACGAGCCTGGGTTTACAGACACGACAAGCGAGGGTAGCCGGGGGAATGTGTGCAACCGTCTGAGCTCGGCGTTGTTTAAGTGCTTTTAAGTGCTCGCCGTGTCAATGTACACAACATGTGAGGCTTAACAAGTCTCTACAGTGGGCTTGTGTGTTGTTGTAAAAGACGGCAACAACACGTGCGAGCTACAGAAACATGTAATGGCCTGGTTTTGAGAGAGAGAGAGAGAGAGAGAGAGAGAGAGAGAGAGAGAGAGAGAGAGAGAGATGCCCTCCAAGATGAGAGCTCTCAGGCGATATAATGGCTCTCCTTTGGGTTCAAATCAGCATGTGCAGAGTGCGGAGCCCACTCACGCCTCTGCTGTAGGTGTGTGCCTATGACGCACGTTGCAAAAGTGAGGCTGTCCGTCAATGTTCTGACCTCATCACTCGCAATCGAGCGGCGGGGCTCCACACCATTAATGTTGAAATCAATACAAAAGAATAAGACCCTCCGGTTATAATGAATTCACACACACACACACACACACACACACACACACACACACACACACACACACACACACACACACACACACACACACACATGCCACCGTGGATGCATAAACAACACTCATATCAGCAAGACGTGGATCAGCACGGCCCTCTATGGCTCTGTGGAGGTATAACAGTGGAACAGCAGAGGACGTTAAAGCAAACATTATGTACATCATGCCATAATATATGACATATGCTAATTATAAACAAGAAAACGAATTATCACAACTACTTCTTTACAATCTTTTTAATTGCTCGAAACCAGTCTCTGTCAAAGACGACTGGACACCATCGTGGGTGACGACAGCAAATGCTCAACTTAATAGCTATGACAAATTATGATCAGCATTAAAAGGCAAATAACAAATACATGTGCAGATTAATTCTTCAAATGAATGTAAACAAAGAGGAATATAAGCACTGAGGATTTTAGTAGTAGTGTCAATGCTTGTACCACTCGCTTTAGATTTTTTACATTTCAGTTCCCATTCAATGTTTCTGCAGCAAATGTTTTTGGAGCATGTTTTACAAATCTGCAAGGACATAAACAAAAGGAGCTGCAGGAAGTGCTGGATTTATTCTCTAGTGAACAGTGACACCGTGTGGACATTTACAGAAGTTCCAAATCTAAGAATCGGGGATAAAATGAAGCAAAAACAATATAAAAAGGTTCACTCTGTATTATTCACAGAGAGATTACAATTTTCATGCAGCTACCACAGCAACGACAACAGGATCCAGTCTAAAATGAGTCTAATATAAAGAGTAGGACTGAAGCTAACTAGTCATTTTATCTGTACCAAAGTAATTCCTGATTTGAATCACAGATTTAAGAATTTTTTGGACTGTATTTCAAAAACTTATTTCTAGATAAGGTTTTTGTAAAAGTTGTGAATCTATTCAGTATCACAGAAAAGTTTCTTGATTTCTTCCTTTTGAGTCTGTAAACTAAATGGCTTAAAAGTTATTGCCACTGAGATTAATTTATTCTATTGAGATGAATATTGGCACGGGTTTTGCTCACGTACACACAACACACAGATATTTCTGGTTAGATGTCTGCTGCACATCAAGGTGTCAATTCTATCAAATTCTTTATATGAAAGACACTCAGGTCACTACACATGCAAATGACTGTGGATTTTATGGAAGGAGAAGTGATGCTAATGACAGCACCGACAACCATGATGATGATGATGATGACACTCGGTGACATGAATTAAAGAAGGCTCGCAGGAAGTGAGGGAGAGAGGAGAGCTGATACAGATCTCCTGTCAGAATCATATAGAGGTGTCACAATAAGACAAATCTACCAGGAAAAAGTGATGTTGAATACAGGATTCTGTCATTTGTGTTTGTTCTAGGGCATTGTGTGGTGCGGAGATGCAGAAAGGAGGTGACCAACCAAGATACTGAGGGGATGGAAGACAACAAAACTACTAACCCAGTATCAGAATGGAGTCGTCCTTCTTGATGTGCGTTTCCAGAAGGTGCTTGATTTTGGAGAAGTCGCCCAACCAGTCGTAACACTGCTCCTTCTTGTATCGTTCATCCCAGTAGTCAACATCTTTGTACTGGGAGTTGTCGTCTGGCACCAAGTCCATGTTCTCTTTAACATAGAAATATCACTTAAATAGAAATGCAAATAGAATATGTTTCAGAATAAAAGACAAATTGCTTATGTTGTGGTTATATTTTCACCAGCACTGTTGCAGGAACCATCACGGTTCATATACCAAGAGCACCATGGAAACATCCATTACACATATTCAGGAGTCATCAGGTTCATTAACTGAAAAATGCTCACAACAAAAAGCTCATTAAAAGTGAACAGAAAACGGATCTGATCAACAATAAATCATTTGAAGTTAGAAGAAACAACTTGCTCAAAACAGAGGTGATGAAAATGCAGGTGAAATGAAAAATACAGTGATAAATGACCAAGTGATTGAATTGATTTAAAGCCAATTTGACTAAAGCAGTCGTTACATGATGAACTGAGCCGCGTTTCATCTTCTTATTAATCATTTGAGGAACAACATTGTCATTTAACATTTCAGGAAAGTGGCGTCAAGGGTAATAAAAAAAATCCTAATTGTGAGAATGCTTAAGAATTGATAATGGAACTGATTAAATGTATGTGAACTAAAAAATAGAGGGATCAACGACCCATTAATTTGATAAATTCAACTGATAATTTTATGTGAAACCACAGACGAGGTCTTCTGAACTCAACCAAAACAAACACACGTGGTTTTTTTTGTGTTCCTGAACCTCCCTCACTAGGCTGATATGTCTGCACAGCGCATGCGCGGAAAAACAAAAAAAACAATAAAAAAACGAACCAAGACCTGTACAAGCTGTGATCCGCCCTCCAGTGGTATTCACGAACTTCACAGAGGCACGTAGCACACACACTGACACTGTAATTACGTATTATTCGTTTGGCTACTTACGGATTCCACGTTACACCAGTGTGTCTGCGATGAGTTTAAAAAGCCGGTTCGCAGCGTGGGAGCTTCCACGTGTTGTAGTTTTTTTTAGAGAAAACTAGTTCCTGTGAGAGATGTTGAAGCCTCCAGCTGATGAATGAAGTGACGGTGAGTTAAAATGAGTTTTGTGTAAAGTTCAGAGTCATTGAAGAAAAGAATCTGGACAGAGACACGTTGTCTCCATGTTGTCTTTCTACTTCCTCTTCAGGCGGAGCGATTTCATTTAGCCCGTCCAACGGGTTCCTGCTGCTTTCAAATGCTCCTCTGCTGTCGGACATTACACAACTCTGTGTGATTTCAACTTGAAAACAACAAAACAACAAGCTCTGATCTTCCCCATTTACATTACTACAAGCTCACGTCACTGATGTTTCTGCTGCCGGTGACTGAGAGAAAAACTACATCATCATCCTGAGTAATATTACTAATACAGCACTGGGCTGGTGCAACACTTGTGACTTTAACAACTGAAGACGGTAAGACGTAAATTGTTTGTTATGGTGTAATCTCATTTGAAGGTCAAACACTCATGGGATAGTTGTTTTTCTCAACAGCTGCCAACGCGGTAATTTGACCTGAAATTGGTCATTTCTACGGTGGCCCTGAAATGCAAATTAAAAAAACAAATTACACAGAAGTGCTGTATAAATAAAGTTGATTATCATTACCTGCTATTGACAAGGCTTGTCGTTGATGTGATGGACACACTGCTCATGTGTTTTGTGATTTGTTGTAGTGTTTTCTTATTTTTTATTGTCTTCTTATAGAACAGAGACTGTTTAGAGAGAACAGGGAGACTCTGCCCAGTATTAGATTGTGTTCACTGAAAGACTAAAAGAAAGTTGTGTCTGAATTGAGCCTCTTGTCGTATTGTTCACTTTAAATGACAGGTTGAGGGTCAATGAGGTGAATTCAAACAATATCCCACAAACAACATAAAAAACTGCTCATTATCTCCCAATGTTTTTTCTCTCCGTACTGCCTCAATAATAATCTCTCCTCAAACAGCTGCAAAACGTGAATAAAATGAAATGTTGTCAGTTGAGGCATCAGTATTACAAATGTAGTTTTTCTGCATATTTAGTCATTTATCCTAAATATTATCTAGATAATGTTTCTGTTAAAACTTTTGTACTTCTTGTACTTTTATTTTTGAATGCAGGGCCTCTTCTCATAATGCAGTACTTATAAAGAGCTATACTGCAACTTCTATCTAAGTACAAGGTAGGAATACTTCACCTCTGTACAGCCATCTGTCTTTTTGTGAAGCAAACAAAGAGATCTTAAGGTAATGTCATACTTTCTCCTGTAGATGGCGATATCAAACTGGTATTTCACTCCCTTGCAGATGCACGTTATGTGTTACCAGCAGAGATGAAAAATGTAACCATGGTCAGATCTGTCACCACAGTCTGTGGCTGTGTGAATGCACAGCGATGTGAAGAAGAGCAGAGAACTTAAAGGTGACTTATGGTTAATGTTTATGAGCATCTTCAACCACAACTAAGGCTTTTATTGCACCACAAAGTGCTTCTTAATATGTTGCACTGCCTCCATCTGAGACATTGAGCTCCTCTGAGAGCAGCTGAAAGAGGAATCTTGCGCCTTCAGTGCATAACCCCAGTGTAAATCACTCCACCCATTCAACTTCAGTTGAAGTTATTTTATAAACATGGGCAGTCGTACCTCTCCTGACTGTAGTTTTTCACAACTTCAGAGCACCTGAGTATCTTCGTGCATCTCTAACATCATCTGAAAGGTCGACATGAAAAGAGAGGCATGATGCTGAGGTTGACTATGACAATTAGACTATGTGGCAGTGTAAAAACCAAGAGTCCTTTGTTGTGTTTCAAGAACTTTCTTTTTCTGCTTCAACACAGAAAGTAAATAGTGTTTCAATCTGAGAGTTTTCTTAAACAGAGCATAAACAGAAATAATGATAACTATAAAAGATGCTACAAATACCTACATGACAACCAAATACAGAAATGTGCAGCAAATAAAAAAATCTAATTAAACATCATTAACCATGTAGGGATAAGTCGTAGACTTTAAGAGATGGACGACATGATAGCTACCTAAAAGTGAAGCCAAATCATCTTGATCAGCCCCTAGTGGCTAGCTGCAGTATAGGTCATAAACCATGCCTCCTCTATGTAAGCGAATAAGATATGCGGCAAACTGAAAAGTCAAATAAATGTTTTCTGTAATTTTATGTAGTTCTTATTACACAAATGTATGTATCATTTTTTATTTTACCTTTAAGTTTGGTATTAATTGATGGAGAGAAAAAAGATGGTGGCCCCCACACCTGGGATATTTTGGCTTAATTTCTGTACATTGAGGAAATGAAGATTTACAGTCATTGATTTTTAACATGAGTGAATCTAATAAATGTGAAACTGCTGGATTTTCAGAAACATGAAATTACATTGTACAAAACACACTATGGAGTTTAGGTAATTTTACAACCACCCATAATAATCTTGCTGAGTGCAGGTTGGTGCAACAGGAACTGTGAGAAATCCTGCAGGTTACTGTGCATGTATGTGATGCTGCAGCAGACTTATGTAACCCTCAGCACGCTGCACTTCAGGTACAATCATTTGAGTGATGACAAGTGGGAGAAGCCACCAAACAACTCAAGCTGCAGGCTTGTGATTGTGGGAGTGGGCGCGTGTAGTGGAGAACAGAATATCACGGCCTATCTTTGATGCTGGGTCCGCTGAGACCGATGCGGACTCCCGGGGTCCGGTCTGAGATGCGGGGAATGATTTGCCACAGATTCCTCTGCATAGTGGAGGCTCTACCACAGACCACGTGAGAGGCGCATTCACACACCGGCTCATCCCCGCTGCTGACATGGACCCCTGGACACTCTCCACTCTCTGCTGCGCACAGACGGACGTGGAGGGAGGGAGACACTCTTTCTGATCTTTTCTTTTTCTCTTCTTTCCATTCCCCGCACATTCTCTCTCTCGCTCTCTCTCTTTCTCTCTCTCTCGTCTTCTCCTCTCCTCCTCAGCCCAAGTGTTAGTTAGAGAGGGGAGGGTATACGATGGCTTGGCCGTGCATCAGCAGAGTGTGCTGCCTGGCTCGCTTCTGGAACCAGTTCGATAAGTCGGACCTGTCCGTGCCGCTCACCATCCAGAACTACTCGGACATCGGTGAGCAGGAGGTGCGCTCCGTCACCAAGCAGCTCTCCGCCTCGGAGCGCGCACCCGGGAATAACTACTCGACCCCGGACGCGCGTAAGGACGTCGGCTCCCCCCATGCGCCCCTGGATGGCCCGGGGACCCGAGGATCGTTCAGGGCGAGGAGGGAGCCCGGCTACAAGCCCCGGGAGGACTACCATCCGCCTGGAGTGCCTTTCACCAGCGTTACGCAATACAAGCAGGATTTCAAACCCTGGCCCATCCCCAGGAAAGAGAACTTCCCGTGGATTAGTAACGGGGGCAGCAGGGCTGACAGTGTGTCGGACAGCCCGGGGAACAGTCACCTCAGCCAGGCACAGGCTGGGGAGGAGCGGGGCAGGGGGCAGAGATGGGGGGAGCAGCAGGTGGCGGAGGAGAGTAAAACCAGCTCCTACAGGTAGGACGCTTCCAGATGTGCGCCACTTCAGGCAGTGATGCGGCTCCTCTGGCCTCCATATGGCCCGGACTAACTGGATGTGAGCCCATGTGGCCCATTTGTAAAATAGCGAATGTAGCCCAACTATCCCAAAACAGATTTGGTCCTTTTGGTAAACATGCGGTGCTCTGGACAAGGCGTAATCTGGATGTGAACCTAAAGTGGGCCATGTGGTAAATGATGAATATGGCCCAAATGGCACAAAACCACTTTGGCACCTTTGGTTGATGTGGCATATATGGTTTACTTGTGGCCCATCATTCCACACAGTTTTGATCCAGATGTGGGATGTATGGAATGTGAGCCAAATTGGGGCCGAAACAATTTTGCTCTGTGGGTTTGACCTGTTTCAGCACCTGTCCCTGTTTCAGCACCTGTCCCTGCCCCCTGCATGGTGGAAACCGATGTCTGCTTTGACTCTCATAAAGATTAACAGTCAATTGACATGGAGGTGGTCCCAGGACAGCCTGCACGAAGATGAGGTTTCATGAGATCAAGCTTAATTCTATGAATATTAGATTTTTTGAGGGTGTGTTTGTGCCCGAAGCACAAATATGTGCCTCTCAACCTTTCTGGCTTGTGACCATATGAAATAATGTACAGCCCCCTGTTATCTATGAGTTACTACCAACAGTGCAGCCAAAGAATTCATTTATTTTCCTTTATTTACACATTTAAATAGATTGAAGAGAGTAAATGTATACCCTGTGATTCACAATAGAGAGAAAGAAATTGTGCATCAGTCAGAATACTTATCTCACCTTGCAAGCTTATCTTATGACCTGTTGAGTGGGGTTGTCCCCCCCACATTGAGAGCTACTGATTTTAACTCTTGATAATCGCCTCTGGAGATTAAAGGGTTATTCTGTTTATTTCACAAAAATAGAATTTTTTAGTTGTGATATCTGGACTTTTAATCATGGATCACTCTCTTAACTAGCACCAGAAAGCTTCAAGCCCCAAACTCTTGCCTCTCCTACAGATTCTGCATATTCACATGTAGAATCTATTGATAGAGATTATGGTGGCTTGCATTATTTCCTTTAGGCCCAATGAACCTCACTTTTTACCACAGGCTTTTAAAAAATGTTTCCAAGCACTCTGCATTGCAACTGAACTGATCTTCATGTGTAAGAAGTAGTGGAGAATCCTCACAAGTCACATGCCCTGAGGCTCAGGCCAGATACAAACTTGTGCCTGCTCTGCTCTGCTTCTCCGTCTCACTCTGATGCACCTCTCTTCCTCCAGGCAAGAGTACAGGCCGTGGACAGGGGTGAAACCTGCCAAAAGTGCAAGAAAAAATCCTCCAGCTCAATACTCCAGCCCGGGGACAGAGGCCACCGACGTCCCACGAGAGACCAGCTACCAGGCTGCCTTCAGTGGGGACTTCCACAGGTCCCTGGGGTGGAGGTCTGCTGCCCCAAACATACAACCTGCTGCCATCCCCCAGCCCACCGCCGCTGTCCTGCAGGCCGGCAGGTCGCCCAGCGCCTGCAGCCTCCAGCAGAGCGTCGCACCTGAGAGGGCAGAGCTCAGCGGTATCACCAAAGGAGAGGTGAGCAAAGACAGAAATGTTGCTCACAAGGTATCAGTGTAGTGTCAGTCACTGGAGGACTGATGTTACTCACTCCTTCACTAACGGAGCTGTAGCTTCAGAGTGTCCATTAACAACATGTTCCTCCTGAAAGTCATCTTCACTCATCTCCCAGGTGGCCTGTTGCTGTTGGGGCGTCTCAGTGATACAGCATTCTGTCCCTAAGCAGCTCAAAGTGACCCAGCTGTTTAAAACAGGCCACGGACTATGTTAGATAACAGCCCCACGCATTCCTTTGACCTGGATAGAAGAAGCTTGATGAGAACAAAGAAGTTCTGTAAATGAGTAATGTGCTCCATTTTGGTCCCAAAATAAAACAAACCCATAGACAAATATATTAACGTCTATATTTAATACCCCTCTGATGGCGGCTGCGGTGAAATACATATAAATATAAGACATAATGGTTCTAGTGATTTTATTCTAACAGAAATTGTCTGGACAGACCTTTCATTCCAATAATAACACATGGATCCCTCCAAATTCTATATTAAATGTATTCTACGTATTTAATTGCATCAGTTATGTGTTTATCATTAAATGAATATGAAAAAAAATAATTTGTGCATTTTAAAGAATAACAAACTTTAGACCATGCGGGCAGCTTCTTACCTTGATACTTTATTATAATCGATGAAAATCCTGGGGTTACTTTTTGTGAAATAAAGAGGAAAATGACAAAAACCACCAAGGACAGATGTTCTTTTACAAACCAGAAAGCAGAATTGTGCTTATCTCATAAACGTGTTCATTTCAATGTCAAAAATGTGAGTTTCAAACATATTCTTTCAATGTTGCCCAGAGACACAATGACAACATTTTAAAGTATAATCCGGATCTGTGCTCTGGGGCGCAGTGAATCAGAAAGATGGGCGCGCACAGAGACAGATGTACAGTGAGATTGAAATTTGATGCAAAACTAACTGCGACAACAAGGCGACAGGATTTGCTCCGTGGAACTTGGAAGTTCAGGCAGGTTGTTCCTGATTATTGAGGGATAAGGGGACATATCCCCGTCTTTCCTCTTTCAGTCCAGGTCAGCTGTTGCGTGACAGTAAGTGAGACAGTTTTTTGGGAATCTCCAGAGGTTTAGTGCCATCCCTCTTCCCCGCCTACACCCACTCAGCACCATCTGCCATAGAGCCGGGCCAGGTCTGGGCTGGACGTGGACAGGCGGTTTGTCTCTTCGCACTGCACCGTGTTTCATCTCTCGCTGAGAGGAATCAAGGGGGGACAGGAAACATTTGCATGTGTTGAGAAGCTGTGTTTTTCTTCTCTCCTCATTTTCAGGAAAAACGTGATTAATGTATGAGTGAAAAAGCAAGATGGTGTACTGAATCTTATTTGCACAAGTTTCTGATTAATGCACCATTAAGCCGTCATGTCTGTCAGTGTCCTGTGTGATGGTGATGGAGGTCGAAGTGGTAGAATTCAGTGGTAGGACACAGACTATTAATAACACTGGCCCAGTTGGAGTGAGAGTTCACTGCACATTAAGGAGGGATGTGCTGCTGACAGTGTGTTCATCTGTGGGACTGAACACCACACACACACACACACACACACACACACACACACACACACACACACACACACACACACACACACACACCATTATAGGTCACCTTTTGGGGAATTTACATTTATCAATTTTTCCCAGAGCTTTTGTCCCTAATTGGACGAGCCGTGTCCAATTGATTTGTTTTTAAAAGAGTTCGACCAATTTATCAGTTGGCCAATAAAGATGGGTCAATGTGAGTTTTTCACAGACATTTTAGTATCAGTATTGAGTTTGCTAAAAATAAAACTTTGATTTTATGGAAAAATAACAATGCAGAACAATTATATTTAATTTAAGGTAAATTCAATATATTTTCTGTTCATAGTTATCTATAATACATTTCATGGCTAAACTTGAAATCAAGCCTCGATTAAATGTATTTGACATAAGCGCTTGATAACGACATCTTTTCATCAAAACTGATACATCAGTTTAATTTTTTTTTACTCCCTAATATCGATATCGTCATAGGCCCCCAAAAAAATCCATATCAGTGGAGCTCTAGTTTTTAGTCTGTAATTTGTCCCCATTGGTCGCCTATGACAGACAGACACACAGTAATCACATCAGTAATACCACAATATGCCAGAGCAACAGAAACCGGCCTGGCAGCAAATCAAGTTGATCTTAGATTATCCAGCCCTGTCACCAGTGGCCCACTCACTGCCAACTCATTACTGACTCACCAGCCCCTTGCAGAGGAGCCTGACCAAGCATTACACATCCCACTGCACTGTGCATTATGCTGGGTCATGGCACCGTGCTGGGAATTTGTCTGGCGTTTTTGATTCCATTCTGTAAAACACATAACCACACCAAACTGCGTTATCACCAGCACACACAGCTTCTTCATTTAGTGTGAGGAGTCTATTCATTCAAAGACTTAATGGTTTAGTCCCCAAATAAGCTGCTGAAATCAAAATCAATCTGCTCGTGATGATAAATGAGTCGGGCAGCCATGAAATTCTCATTATTGCTTGATTCAATCAGTCAAATTGTGAGCTCCCCCACCTATATCCCATCAAATCCATCTCAGCAGATAAAAGCCGTCTCTAATTTTATGACACGCAGCAGACAATTGACCGATTAGAGCTCCGTGCTGATGCTTTTTATTATGAGAGAGAGCGGTGCTGTCTTGAACTCGTTGAACTCCACAACAGAATTTAAAAACATCCTGATGACATTGTTGTTTTTGCGAGTTGATGAGATGAGACAATGAAGCTCTGGTAAAACCTGAAGCCCGGCTTGTCTAGCTCAAATGAGTGCAGCTCTGAACTGTCTGCACCGTGTGTGTGTGTGTGTGTGTGTGTGTGTGTGTGTGTGAGAGAGAGAGAGAGAGACAAGGCAGATTTATGAGGATGGGCTGTTTAATCCGCAGTGTGTTTGTGTGTGAGGGATGAGTGAGACAAAACTGCAGAATGGGGAACACATTTAACATGCAGAGTGGAGGCCTCAGCGGGAAACTCTCTTTATCACACGTTCCTGGTTGTTTTATTGTCAGTTCAGATGCAGCGGCCTCATGACATTTGGGATTTTTTGCTCCCAGAGCTCACAGACAATCCTGATTAACTTCTGTGCCGTGTTCTCACCTGGCAGTGACACAGTGGGTGGATGGAAAGGCGGCTCACAATAGTTTTAAACTGCAGAAAGAGGTTCATGCAGCCTGCAGGGACAGTGTGGAACATGTGTGCACAGATTTGTTTGTCACTGCTGGAAATGTTGCTGCATGAATTTTAATAACAGACGCATAAAATGTTTACAGCTACAAAACCTTTTCCTACATGCACAAATTATATCGTCACCACTCTAGTAAAACTGCAAAGAAGCTAAACTTTTAATTCAGAATTCACACAATCTGTCACAAATGTTTGCTTGCAATTTGTTTTACATGCACAAAACATTATACAAGACTGCAAGCTGTGGAATAATTACTGAGCATCATTTCATAAGCTCAGCATATTGATGACTCTTGTTTGAATCCATAGGAAGAGACAGGAAACAGAAAGATAGAGACGCTGAATGCAAAATGCCTAAAAACCATAAAACACACAGAAGACAATCAGTAAGAGATGTAGAAAAACTCAAAAGAAATACAAAACTGCCCAGTTGGCTGTTTGCAGCTACAAAAAAATCCTATTCAGTATCACATCAGAATATTTAAAGTGGTTTATCTGACATTTATTACACTGTTAATATATAACTAGTGACTTCCATTATTCTCAAACATCAGGCCTCAGTCTGGACCATATTCAATCTCTCCCCCTCCCCTTGCAGCCACCTCACATCCTTCATCCATTGTTCTTTCCTCTCCCCCTTTACATCTACATCCACCAAAAGCCAGACTCTCTCTCCTGTGTTTCTCTCCACTGTTTTCTCTGTTGGACTTCCTCCCTTTTCCCACGCTGCCCAGGACGACACTGAAAGGTGTCCTATGTGCCAAATTGGCAGGGAGGAGAGGGGAGACGAGGGGAGGAGACGAGGGGAGAGGGTGGCATTAACAGGGGTAGAAAGGCAAAAAAAAGTGCAGAATGGAAAGAGAAAAGGACAGGACAGGGAAGGGGGGGAAAAAAGACGAGGAGAGATAAATTGAGTTGCAGCACGTGACAGGTGACGGGAGAATGAGAGCGAGAAGTGGGAGAAGGGTGGTGGAGGTGGAGTGCACCATGTGATGGATTATCTGTTAAAGTGCAACGTTGCATCAGGTTACGGGCCGTCTTTGGCAGCAATCTAATATAAGAGAGAGAGAGAGAGAGAGAGAGAGAGAGAGAGACCTGGGTGAGGGGTGATACACTCTCTGAACAGTATGTACCTGCTTCCCCACCACCCACGGTGCTGTGTGCTCACACTGAAAAGAGCTGTTGGGACAGGCGTGATAAAAACGCTGCCACACGAGTGAAATATTAGAGCTCAGCTCATTTTCAGTAACATGCCGAATAACATCGTCTGCTAAGGTTTGAATCCAAGCTTGGCCAGGGTCTCTCTGTGTGGTGTTTGCATGTTCTCCCCATGTTTGTATCGCTTTAATCCGTCCAAAGATGAGGTTGGGTTAATTGGAGACTCTGGATTGACTGTGGGTGTTGATGTTTGTCACTTTCATCATTATCAACAGAGGAACAACAACATCAACAGGAAACAATTGGTTAACTGGAGAACGTAAACTGACTGTAGGTGTGATTGGTTGTTTGGAAATGCATGTTGGCCTTGAGATCCGGTGGCGACCTGTCCAAGGTGTACTCTGATTCTTGCACAATATCAGGCTCCAGTGCCATCCATGACCTTCAAAGTAAAGCGGTATAGATAACAGACTTTGAAATCAGCTGCCATCATCTGAACAGAGCAGCACTAAGTAGGAAATAGCGCTACAGTCAAACCGCTCGCTCTCTGACAGCAGCCCTGATGCTTTCTGACGCCATGTCTGACCAGTCTCCTCTCATTTCACGGGTCCACTCTGAGCACCACGGCCACCGCCCCCTCGGGTTTCATCTCTCCGATCGCCTTCAAAGCTGCTGTTATTCTTGTGTCTCCCTCTTCCTCTCTCTCGTCTCAGGAGCATCTGGTGAGGACCAAGCTCTCCCCGAACCCGTCTGCCGTCTTTCAGAGTGGATCGAGGGTCTTCAACATCTGAGGGCTGCTCTTGGTCTCGTTTTTAAAGGAGAGAAAGTGTTTTCAGTCCATTCCACGACACACAAGAATCTATGCAAGGGAATGTATTGTTGTAAAGCGTGCGGAGCTGCAGCGACAGCATCCTGAGCAGAGATAGATAGATGCCCCCCCACCCCTTTAAAATCCTCTTCGCCCCCTGTTGCTATGGAAATGGATATGCATGAAACAGAATAAGTTAAAAAAAAAAAAAAAGAAGCTATTTTTCTCTTTTCGCGTTAGGCGCAAAATGGCTGCTGTGTGTTTGTATGTGTGATTTTGTGTGTGTGCACATGCAGAATTGTCCAGTTAATGTATATCATGCTGTATCTGCTCCAACAATGAATGATAAGACGTTTGCTTAAAAGTATTTCGTTGCCCTTTGGTGTTTGCTAGAAATCTGCTGGAACATTAAGTTATTCCTCAGTACTCAGTTAGTTTACTATTTTCAGAAAGTATTGTACTGTTTCTTATTTTGTAAATCTATTGTTGCAGAGAAAGAGCAAATAAATTATGTAAGTGAAACGACAATAAAAGAATATTAGGTTCTCAGCACTTTGTATCACACGTCTCAGCTGGATGTTTATAGCATCACACAGTTCTGGGTGGCATCAGTAGTGTACGAATAGAGTGGTGATTACAATTCGCTGCTGATATTCCACAGGTCACTTAAAGTAGATGTTTTAATCAGCATCTACATCAGAGATTCTTCAATTCCTCATCTTTAAGAAAAACAGGTTCAACACAAGTCAAGTTACTAAAATAAATAAATCATTCAACCTTAGTTTCTCTCCGTTTATTACAAGAATATTGATTATGTTTTTTGGTTTGCAACATGAAAATACAGTGTTTGGATTATCTTCTACACTAATGTGGTTTAAAAGGCATCACAACCACTCAGCCCAAACACATTAACAAAATGCAAAAGCTCCACATTAAACGGAATTACCAGCAGAATATCAGCCAACAAAACACACACGAGCGCTCAATTACTGTGAAATTCATTCATTCACTCTCTCACACACTCACACTCACACACATACACTCACACAACTTCAGAGGACATTACATTGAGTTCAGTTCATTTCGTGGAGACCTACTATAACCTTAGCTAGAACTAGTACTTGCTTAACCTGAACCAAACCTTACTCTAACATTAAAACATGTCTCATCTTAAAATTCAATGATTGATTTTATGGATATTTTCTTTTTGTCAAGAAAGATAAATCCCCATAATGTGACTGTGTAAACAGATTTTGGTCCCCACAACATGAGTAATAACACACGCTCGCACCGACACACACACACAGTTAGGGCACTGCTGATTGCAGGTGTTGATATTAGATACAAAAATAAAAGAAGATTTGAAAACATCTATTTCATATTGGTCACATACACTGTGCACGTTACATGATAGACATATTGTGGTTGTTAAACACTTAAAAGCATGTCAACAGACTATGAAAGCTGGTTCATGATAAACAGAAGATAAATACTGGTGTGTTGAATTCATAATGACTTGTTCATTAGAATATTACCTGACAAGAGATTTTAGAAATGTGAAACATGAATTTGTTCTCCCTCAGAGACCAGCCACTTCCTGCATGTTTGTATGAACCTCAGCCAGGTAACACTGATAGATGTTCGTAATGATGGATAAATGGTTGCCATGGTAATGGTACTTTTTGGAAGGATCTCTCTGTTTGCTCTGCCACCCTCCAGACATTACTATCGGAGTGACAGATAGAGAGAGCCGACTCTCAGATGTTCATTAGTGTTTCCAACTCGGAGTAAATCTGTGGTTCACGTCTGCTGGTAAAATGAATCTTGTTCCCAGTTCATGGGACGTAACAGCAGGATGAAGGCGGAGGCAGCTGTCTGATGCTGTTATTCAGCCCTGTACGTCACTCAGGCTTCATTTCCCCAATGACTGGCAGGAAACAACTCAGCATTTAAAATAACTCTGCTATGAGGTAAGCAAGAGCGCAACAGCCTCTCGAAATCAAATGACACGATTCCCAAGAGGCTGCTTCCCTCCACACATTATGACTGAAATGTTACAGTATACCTGCAGTATTTGAGGCGTTTGTTATTCTGCTGCTGCGAGAAGCAAACTGAGCCCTTCTCTGATCAAGTGAATGAATAAACTACGTTAGTTATTACTGCACAACCTGAGGCAACAGGACCACATCCAGGTGTGAATATTCACAGTGGAGCTGTAAGACCAATGTGTCGAGCCTCTCTGTCATAACCAGTCCTCACATCTTTGCCGGTGTCAGTCACTTGTCCTTAGACAGGTAACCCATGTGTGTGCTGGCGAGGAAGTCACAGGTGGGGATGCTAGTGACCGCTTGGTGGATGTTCATGGCTGTGATCTCTCTGGGAGCCCTTAAAAAGAAACCCAGTGGACTTGATCAGGATTTAAAGCACAGGTCAACACAGAGGAAATATGTTTCAGACGTGCAGATATCAGTGATTTGCATCTGAATAATTCGTTTTTTTGGATCTTCAGCTATGAATCAATTCAATCAGAGTAGGGTTGGCCAATGTCTAACAAACTGGCATGTGACATATTGGAATGTGTAAAGAGACACATTGTGAACAACAAAGACATTGTATTATTCTTTATGTACATTACTGTCGACAGATCCCATTAAAAAATAATTTGACCATCTCTCTGTACCGTTTCTTTCCCACCCTGCCCTTCCTCAGCCCTCAGCCAACATATTGTAATGTATGTTATCTATATATGTATACATGTTGCCATTATTATCATTATAACATTCAGAACATGTTTAAATCAACAAAAATATCTACAGTATTAATCAAATTCAGACAAGTAATTATTATTACTTATTCCTTATTCCAACATTAACAATTTAAGTTGCTGTAAATTAAAAAATATAAAAAATAGAGCTGACCTGTTCTGAGGGGATTTGGCGTAGGCCCCGGCCAGAGCTTCTCTCAGCACGTCACTGGCAAACTGTTCTGTTGCCTGCAGTGTAGTCAACACACACACACACATTTTCAATATTAGTCACAAAGAAACCCACTGTCTGATGCAGAACAAGGTGAAACATGCAATACTGTGCAGGTGTATATCTCATACATACTGTATATTCATCATTCAAGTCAAGGGTATGTCAAGATTATGATGAGCTATTGTAATTGAAAGACTTTTTATTTCCTTTTGTGAACTGAAAAGGGACCGACCTTCAGAATCATGGTTTCCACTAATGGAGCAAACACATTCTTCTCCACCTCGACCGGCTGGAAGTTTACCCCGATCTGAGAGACACACACGAGTCATCACATTAAAATGAACAAAATGGTGCAGTTTGTTTTAGTTTCATTTCAGTCAGAAAGGATTTCCATTACAAATAAAAACCCAGCCTTGTTAACCTACCTGCTGAGCTGCATCACTGACAAACTGAGCCGACACGCAGGGGCCAAGGAAGAACTTGGGCTCTGCGTCAGCTTCCTGCTCCTCTTCTTTGACCTTTAGTTTCTGGCAGGGTGGAATCATGGTGACGATGTCGACTATTTCGTCGTCTGCTTCCTCTGGTTCAGTCTTCAGCAGAGCTTGCATCTGCTCCAGCCGCGACACCAGCTCGTCGCAGCTACTTAGGGTTGATGGGCACTCTGCGGACACATCCACATGGTAATTTAACACGGCACAGAAACATCAACTGCTTCAGTATTTCAGTCAGATAGCAGATTCTTCCTGTTTGGCTGTATGTTCATAGCAAAGTTAAAAAAACATGCTTTTTGTGAAAAATACAGGCTCATTTTATCAATTCAACACACTGACTGAGCTCTGCAGCATCGTCTCTCACCCCTGACAAAATTACTAAGAACTCCCTGTAAATACAACACAGCTGAACAAAAACACTGAGGCTGCACACTGGCCGCCCTCACACCCAACTGGACTGCAAACACATTGCTGGACTGACTGGTTACTGCAGAAGCACTACGCCTACACATGCAAAGCAGAAGAGGAAATATTGATCCACTTTGAGCAGGTGAAAGCAGAGGAGTCAACAGTGAAATCACAAAAAAAATAGGCAAAAGTAAATCCTCCTTCAGAGGCTATGCCCCAAAAACACACACTCAAACTCACCAGGCTCGTTATCTATCTGCGAGAGGATGTCCTCGATGGATTCGTCATCATTCTTGCGTTGAGGCTCGGGGTCAGGTGGCGTGTAACCCCTCTGCCGGCACCACTGCACCACCTCTCTTGTCTTCGGTGGAGTAAGGGCCTGCAGGCGCGGCGAGCGGTCCAACATGTCCTGGACAACCCGCTTCACGGCCACTGCTCGCTGAAGCTACACCAAAACATGCCAGAGGTTATTATGTTAACCTATATTCGGCCTAAAAGACATGAAATCTGCAAAGTGACAGAGATAAATATGTTGTGGCTGGAAAGACTTGGTGTGCATACAGTGCCTTGCAGCCTCTCTTCCCCTGTCATCGCACCGTGTAATGATGAGCTTTGAGTCCCCTCTCCCCTTAAGTAAATTAGTGACCTGTAGATATAAATATCCATATATCTGGGTTCTTCTGAGAACCATTTATAGTTGTGAGGAAAAAGAACAGACGGCTAATACATGGGCTGGTGTGTATGAGCTCCAGATGAACCCATTAGGAAGAGATGAGCAGAGATAAAAAAGCCAGGGACACATCTGACCTGATAAGACAGGAAGACGCAAGGCAAACAGAAATCTCGCAGAGTCAGGACTGAGCACTGAGACAGATTACACAGACAGCTAGTGCAAACAATGCAAATTATTACAGACATTATAGACACTCTCATCCTGGAATCTAGAGCGTAGGAGCTTGTACGTGGGTGCTGACACTCCGAAATATTAACAGGCTTAAATTCAACCTTTACTGAGGGGAAATCACTCATCATACGTCTAATCATAGAAAAACAAGTGGCAATTCTTTGTCTTTTCAAACCACAGCAAAGATCAGTAATGTTTTAAACACAAGTGTATTCAAATATAACAATTTCTCTTTTTCTCAGCAAGATAATTTTCACAACTATTGCACATTTCCACTGCACTGAGAGGACTTTCACACACTGAGTTTTAATTGTAACCCTCAATTCAAAAGACACACAAGCAGAGAAAGGAAAGTCACCTCTGATGCTCTGCGCTTGCCGATATTCCAGGAATAATACTGTTCTGTTGAAGAGGCGCAGAATGGATGGGAGTCTTCAGCTAAACAAACAAATAAAACAAGTATATCAGCTCTCTGTCTGTTTTAATATCTGGAGTTGTTTACAACAGATGGAAGGCGAGCTCACTTACTCTTTTCTGGCACAATCAGAGGGAACTTCTTCACCACAGCTGTCAGCAGCTGCATCATGGTCTCTATGTGCTCAGTGCTGAGAAGGAAATCACAGGGGTCAGATGTAGTGTGAGAATATATCCAGAGAAATGGCAGCAAACTGTTCTTAAAACCCTTCATACTCCAGTAGATGCATGGTTTTAATAGATCAGGTCCCAATAATTCTCCACTGAGAAATCGGTGTAAAAAGTAAAAAATGGATGATAACACTGAAGTATTCAAACAAATTCAGTGATGACTTGTGTTTCTGGCTTTGTACCTTTTCTCTAAAAAACTGTAAATGATCATAGACTGTGTGTTAATGTGGCATCATGACTCGTTCTCGTGTTTACTTGATGAGGTCGTGCGAAGAGTTGTCTGCCCCTTGTTCCTGCTTGACGGTGGTGGCTGCAGAGGCAACATGAACAGATGTGGGGACAGGGGCAGACACCGGTGGAGATGGACCCACTGTGACAGCTGTGCTGGCACCTGGCTCTGTCTTCACTGTAGCAGCAGCAGAGAGAGAGAGGCAGATAAAAGTTTGTTTAATTAAACCCAAACACTGAGGCTGACATGAATAGAGAAACCACTGTGATGAGAAGAATGTGTGTAGATGGGAAATAAACCTTGAAACCTTTATCAAAGACCAAAATAGTCTAAAGCACCAAGCACTGAAAACTGACTGGACATTGGTGACAAACGCTGCAGCAGATTCTTTTTTACCTGCTTATTCTCTGTCATCACATTAAATCTTATCTTAACAGTTTTACTGCACAAATGTGTTGTGCTGTTTATTTATATTGAACACTGATGCAATTGAATTTAATCCTTACTAGTGTTTCCCACAGAATTGATTCATTCCATGGCGGCAGTGCAGGTGCAACAAACTTTATAGACAATAGCACATGGTAATGAGAGGGAGAGACCGTGGAGCATGAGGCAAATAGCACTGTAGACAGCTTTACAAGGAATCAACGGAATAAAACACTAACTTAGAGATCTCTTAGATAATTATAACAAAAACTGGGTTCATTATTAAATTTAGGCTGGACACAGAATATGTTGGGCAGCCACAGTCTAGATAGTTAATGGAAAAGACTGGGGAAAAACAACATATGTTGGTAAATTATATAATGCTGTACTAAATAAAACAAAACTCAAAAAATATGGTATCAGTAACAAAACCTATGCTACCACTGGTATGACAGCTTTTCCAATGATGCCCAATCCAAACAAAGACAATTTGGTTGGGAATATAGGATTGGAGGGATGAAAGATGACAGGAGAGTGGGGGGAGTGGGGATGGACCCCTCTCACCTCGTGCCAGGGGCAGAGCAAGGGAGGGGGAGGCCTGGATGGCAGGACTTGGGGAGGCTCCAGCTGCTCCAGGGTTGGTGGAAGAGGAGGAGGAGGAAGAAGAGGAGGAGGAGGGAGTAGTGGAGACTGTGCCTTTAGACACAACTATACAGAGAAGAAAACGCACGCTCAGGATGGATCAATGGGCCATTAGACAAACAGAGAAGGGAAGAAGATGGGTCGTACAGAAGCTCTCTCAAACTCGATGTTGTCATGAATTGAAAAACTCAGAAAGATGAACTGAATAAAGTTACTGTTTGCAAATGCATTCTTACAGTCGTGAAGTAATTTAGAAGAGCAAGATGCTTTATCTCAACACTTGCTGTAAAAGATGTGGCAAACCGATAAAACAATCAATATCGATGAAGCCTCATGTTTTATTCAAACACCACTGATATTTCCTTTAAGCTACTCTGAGATGTAGCTTTCTGATGTTGAGCACCCAGTATTTGTAACTGGAATCCTCACTTGTTGTCTTTTATTGGTTATTACAGATACCCACCTTTCCCAACAGGCATGAGTATAGTCTGCAGCCCTCCAGACCCAGTGCCAACCCCCAGCTGTTTGAGCTGGTTGGTGGGGATGGTTAAAACCGTCTGCTGAGAGCTGGAGCCTCCAGAGTGGATCTTCAGCATACCTGGACAAAATAATTCAAAATGAAGAGCAATTCATTAGTTAGAATTATTCAACTTGTACATACACTTTATAACCAGGTGACTGATGCAGTGTGAGGCTTCTCTGTATCTACCTGAGAGAGTTGCACCAGTCTTTCCTCCTCCGGCTGCCACCCCGCTGACTAATGAGGCTGCTGTGACCAATGACGTGCTGCTGCTTTTTGGCATGCCAACCACAGTCCCCACTCCTGCACCCTTTGACATGCTGATGACGGGCATCGTAGCACTGCCTTTGGCAATTGTTACCACAGCTCCAGTTGAACCAGCAGCACTCTTTGTCATTGTGGCAGAGTTGCCAGCACCCTTGACCAAAGTGGCCACAGCTGTCTTTGACAGGCTGCCGCCGCCGCCACCACCAGCAGCAGCAGCGGCAGCAGCACTGGCGCTCTTAGCTGCACTGATTACCGCTGCTTGGCTGGCTGCCACCAGGAGCGAGTGGTGCTGAGGCGCAGACTTCCCACCCTCAGCAGCCTGCGTGGAGATTACAGAAACACAGATGTTAACCAGGAAGTAGACAGATACATGTGATCAGTGTCTGAAAAGACAAACTGGGTCACTACTGTGTGTGTACCATGTTTATACTTAGCAACAGTCAAATAACAATATTTCATTCAAAAAGGTTCATATTTGTTTGAGCATCAACTTTCATTTGTACATTTAAAATACTTTAAGGCAGGGGATGAAAAAATATTTTATATGCAAAACATATTACCTTCTTTTTAGTTACACATTAGTGATTGTTTTAATAATAATAGCTATTGAGAAGATCAATTTAAAAGTAGAATTCAGTGAATATAATGGAAAAGAGTGCTGGAAAAATAAATAGTCTGTGTTTGAACCTTTGAGTTAGTGTTTTCTGTCTTTTCTCTGCAGTGTCCGCATTTTTTTTCCAGTTTTGTGCAACTGGGACAGTGAGCTGTTCCGATCAGGTCACTAGTTTTATGGAATTCACAAAGACAAAAGAGTCAGTGTTCTCTCACAGAGAGCACGTCTTTAGTGTCTGTGTCAACTGGGGCTCCAATACATATATCAATAGAATGCTTGAATGCAGAGCGAGGTGGAACACATAAGTGACCTACCTCAGATGTGTAAAATGATTTTTAGAGTTTAACATTCTCTGTTCATAGAGAAGACCACAAAAAAAGGCTTTAAACTTGAAAAGACATTCACTGTACCAATATCGGCTGATATAAACATTTTTATCTTGACATTATTCTTTGCCATATCACCCAGCCCTACTGTCACCACTGATAGAGAATTGATTCGTTTTCTCTGTTTGTTATATACTGTAAACATATTTGTTTCTATGTGTTTGAGCCTGCAGGAAGTTTCCATTTCTCAAGTTAATGAGGCCACTGACTGAAGCCGTAATCACCCAAACCCAGAGCGGTGCTGATGAACAGCTTAGGACTCTTCACACTCTGCTCTCTCTGACAAATACAAAGATGACATTGCCACTGCAGACACACTGGCTCACTTCTCTTGTACATGTATTTATACTGAAGTGGGAAATGCTGCATCACTACAACTTTAACCTCACTTCTACAAAAAAATCAAAAATATATATAATATGTTATACATCTAAATATAATATATTAACCCACATGGACTAGTTAAGGAGTCTGGGGTACTAGAGAACAATCGAATAAGTTTGTAGGCATGACAAAATGCTTCAAATCAACATCCATGTAACTGCTATTTTTTTTTTTTTTAAATTACATGAAGAAGACAACAGCTGTCAGGCAGCATAAAACATGGGACTGTGAAACTCGCCTGTTGTTGGCTGCCTGCTGCTGCGGCACTGACAGAGCTGGGGGTGGAGCTAGCAGCAGTGATGACTCCGCCTGTCATCCTTAATGTGGTCGTCCCCGGCTTGGACAAATGACCCGCCGCCGCTGCTGTTACAGTCTTAACTGAGCCATCTGACAACTTCACCTGTGCGCCCTGGGAGCTGCCAACCACCTGTCAGTCATAGACGAACTTTTACAAAACTCCTAATGACAATGAACATAATAAAACTGTCAAGGGAAGCAAAAGAAAGGGCAGAAAATTCAGATCATTGTGAATCCAATGTGAATTATCTTTCTATTTATGAAACCTTACTAAAAATTACAATTACAACACTAATTGTATCAAGCAGACATTGGCTATATGAACTCTGCAGACAGCCAACAGAGCAAGGTGGTTAAAAATGAAAACGACTACTGTGCTGTTATATAAAGTGAGACAGATTAAAATTTCATGAGGAAACTTCACCTCCAGCCCAGCAGCACTTGGGTGAGGAAAGCCAACACCAGCTGCTACTGGACAAGTCCTTCACAGTTGCAACGACCCACTCACTCACATATTCACTTTGTATGAAAGGAAACTGCAGTTTGCAATAGCACTTCAGTTTGTTTAAAAATAAACCAGTTTAGATTGAAATTCAAATGCCAAAAACAACAAAAAGGTGGAAAAGCTTCCAACCATCTGTTTGGTTCATCGACACTGATACAATCAAATAACAATTATAAACAATAAATACAAATGTTATGTCATGTAATACGCATACTTCGGTCACATACTGCATTAGTTACAAAAAAAGATGTGCAGCAGTAAGTAAGAATGAGTTTAAAAGGAGAAAAGATTTTTCAGTGAGTGGAGAAAAGAGGACAGCCAGGGCAGTTCAGTAGGGACTAAAGTGCTGGCAAACACCAAAGCTGGCATTCAAGTGCAAAAATGTTGAAGCTGTTCAAAGTATTTTGCTGGATCCTTAGTGATTAGTGCCAAACATCAGTTAATATCAGATACTGCTTGTAGCTCTTAACTGTGTCGAACACAGACTGTAAACATAGCACTGGTAACTACAGAAGACTCCACGAGGGTTGAACAGGATTCAGTAAAGTCCTGCCTCAGACAACATGCCCGTACTGACCTGAGCCAGAATGGCTGCCTTCTGTCCAGCTGTTACCCGGATGGCCTGCTGGGTAACAGTCGCTGGAGATGATGCTGCGTGACCTGCCGAACTGGAAACCCCCTGCTTCCCTGAACCCTGTGCTGGCTGACCAACCAGAAAGGTACCCTAGGAAAAATAGATAAACAGTGATAAGGGTGAGGTAGCAAGCCAATAACATATTACTTAAATTCAATTCAGTCAGTGGAATCGTCGCGGTCTATATTCAGCTAGATAAACCATTCCGCATTTAAGAAACACATATAAAAGCAGAAACCTTCCCCTTTTAAAAAAACATAGGTAAGGATTATAATGAACCCTGTGTCACACAATATGGTGAATTAGGTATGTTGCTATTCTAAGCTGTTTAGGGAAATGTACAAAATTAATGAGAGATAGACAACACTCAAAATAACCTTGAATATTGATCATTAGCAGGAAACACAGCCCAGACACATATTTTAAACTTCCACAATGAAATCTCTTCAGGCGAGTTCATTACATGCTGTTGGCATGCACAGACAGCACTGTTCTAAAGCTGACTACAGGATCAACCTCCTGACTACAATACAGGAATACTGCGGCTAGCTTTATCTTTATGTTGGCAAATAAATAATAATGTTCTGTAAAGCAAAATTTAAAAAAGACCTCAAAGAGAAAACTTTTATACCAGAGTAAATTTTCTAATATAGCATTAATGCATTTCGACCCACCTGTGGAGTCTGTTTTAGGATGTAGGACGTGTAGGAGAGGTTGGAAGGCAGACTGCTCGAAGAGGAAGAGGAGGCGGCCTGAGAGCCCCCAGCGCCTGCAGACGAGCTGCTCTGCGACTGCTGACCTAAATTACAGACAGTCAGAAACACGTAAATCTCTAATCTCTAAAGCAAATCTGTCATTGTTTATCCAAAAATACAGATCATCTTCTATTTATTAATGTGAGTAATATCAAATAAGTAAAAGCATATTTATGATAAGTGATTCCAAAGCAGGGAGAGGCAGAGTAATGTTGGTTTACTGTGAAATCTATATTTCAGATGCTGCTAAATCTCTTTTATCTCACTGAGTGATTTCAGCTCGCAGCATTACACATGAAATACTCTGCAGATGACTACAACTGACTCACTGTCCAGAAGGTAGTGCAGCAGCCAAAATCTGTAACAACATCATCATTGTCACCAGTTTGCTTCAAACTGTAGGGTCACTTCAGAAGTGGGTTTCTTACTCTTCACAAACTTTAAGATGAGCCGAGAGCAACAAGAGCTTTAACACAGATGTGTGTGACTTAAGGAGCCAGAGGAAAGTGTCAGGGATGCAAGGATTTTGTTTTAAAGACACTGAGTCATCTACAGTTCACAAAGTAAATATATCCAATCTACAGGTTATGTAGGATATTACATCCCTGCTTAGAAATTATATATAGCGAGAAATTAGAAATTATATTACCATATTTACCCAAATTTAACGATTTTCTTTTTTTGGAAATTACATTTTTTAAGTGGAGAATGTGTAATTTTGAGAACTTGATATCTGGGTTGTTTTTTGAGTATCTTCTGTTACAGGGCTCATTTTAGCTTCCATGTTGCTTAAATTAATACTTTTTACCCATCTCTCTATAGCATGATCGATAAGTATATTACTTTCTTCAGGTGTCCGATACGACCAAACTTAACCCTGAGCTCAGTGCTCTGCTGGTTAATGTTATGTGTATTGCTGGCACATATACAGTGTGGAGCATTATGTTATAAAGAGGGCAATAACTGCAGTCAGAGAAACTCTTTCACCAGTCTTAAAACCCTACATTTCTTAGAGCTTGTCAAGTTTGTGACTTAAAAACTGAACGAAGAAGGGATGTGGCTGAATGACTAATATCTGACACCAAAGTTCTTTCCATACGTCTGCATCTAAAAAGATTTATACAGGATGCATAACTCACTGGCACTGGAGGCTCGGAGGATAGCTCCCTGCGGAATGAGGAGCAGCTTTCCCTTTCCTGACGGGTTCTTACTGTTGGTAGTCAAGTATAGTTTGGTGCCTGGAGGCAAATTGGCCAGATTGGCCAGGTTATTGGCTGGAAGCTGAAGAGTAGCCATTACTGTGGACATATAAAGACAGAAAGTCAAGTCAAGGCATTTCCTCATCAAAAGGGTATAAATAGCAACATAAAATGTATGTTGATGTATATTGCTGCTATGTTTTATCCATCTATGTGCTGTGCAAACTTTTTTTCTGATGTGTTCTGATTTCTATTTGTATGGTGGAAGGGAAGACTATTTTGGAAACCCAGGACATTTTCTGGGTACTTTGTGTATTTTATTATTTATGTTTTTTCTTTGTTATATTGAAAAAAAAATTCTAAAGAAATACATAAAAAATGTGTTTTTCATATTCTGGAGGTCATTCAAAATCAATTGTGCAGCCATAGCATGACCTGTACATCATACATGTTGTCTGTGTGTGAACTCTGACCTCCGCTCTTGCCACCAGAGCCTCCAGCCACCTTGGCAGCAGCCTGCTGACCAGAGATGCCACTGGCTCCACTCACGATGGCTTTAGCGACTCCCTGAGCCAAAACCTGCTTCCCACCCATCACCTTGGAGACAGAGGGGTTGCCCTTGGCGACCAGAATCTGTCCACTGCTTATAGCCACCTGTTTGACTGCGGACTGAAGTGTTGAGGTAACAGGAATACCTAACATCTAGAAATAAGGAGAATGCCAAATATACCTGTTGAATGATGGTGACTATTGATAACACATGTATATCACTATTAACATACAAACAATTGGAATGCTTTTGGGTGTGACACTGACCTTGCTAGATGTGGCCCCTGTGGCCCCTCCTGTCTGTTTCTGGGCCGACATTGAGATCATGTGACCTCCCTTCACTGCGACAAACTGGTGTGCTGCTGTAGCAGCAGGTTGCTGCTGGCTGGTTACTGTGGAAACCATTTGCTGCTGCTGTGTTGAAACTTCCCCTGGCTCTTGCTTGATTATAACCTGCACAAGAAGTGAGTGCACATGGAGAGGATTGCAACGTGAAGGCTCCTGTGCTTTGTTAACACAAAAGGTTGTAGATAATTATTTGGTGTCAATTTAAATTTAATTCAAAAATAATATTATTGAAAAATGCCCTGCAAATTGACATCCCCTTCCTTTCCAAACAGGATACAGACAGCAAGCAGCAGGAAGAGATTTTTCAGCAGCATCATTTATTCATCAAGGAGATGTTTTTATGTTCCCCATCTGTCCCCATCAGCCCTGGTCCTTAGAACTACATCAGAATCCAGCTGCTTACAAACTGTTGAGTCTGAGTGGATCAGAGTGTGACTATAATATAACAGAAGTTTTCATATCAGAAATCATATCATATGTCGCTCTTTGAAGATGGTGATGGGATGATGTGATGATGTGTGGGAGTGGGAGGATTTTACAGCAGGGTATTGACACTGACTGAAACAGAGCTGTGCAACTGTCTCTGCAAAGCTTCCTGCACATCCTCCCATCTTCAGAGTAATGTCCCATTTAAACAGCTTGCCAAGGCACTCACATATGCTGAAGATAGCACCCTGGCCTACTATTTATACCACGCTGCTTTGTTAAAGATACAGATACTACAGTGAAAGACTACCCTCACAGAGGGAAGGGGACAGATCAGTTACAAAGTTTTAGCTCATAAGGATTCATGTTAAACCACTAAGATTATCAACTCACCTTCACCCCTGAGGAGAGGAAGGTGCCTGTGTGAACTTTAGGGGCTGGAGAGCGAGTGCCTTGAGCAGCAGATTGTTTAGCCGAGGGGCTTCCTGTGAAGTAATATACACACAAACACATAGAGTTGAACTGATGATTACTCACTTCAGATCCTGCCATTCTTTCCAAAAGGATCAAGGTCAATGTGGTGCAAGGTGACGGTTTCTGTGGGTGTTGAAGGTGAGCACTGCTATAGCTGTGCTCCTTACCTACACCATTTCAATTTCTCTTATCCCAGGATTGGTGAATCAGCCTCAACACCCACATCAACCTCATCCAGCTTGTTAAAAAGAATACTTATTTGCACTCCTGCCCTGCTGCCAGATCTGGTTGAGCTGTGCATTTGTGGAGGACGTGTGGGAGTGGCTGAGTGGGCGTTGTAAGAAAAAGAGCTCCTAAGTGGAATATTGACGAATTGAGGAAGTAAATGCAGCAGCCTTGGTGATGTGAGATGACTCTGCTCCATGATGTGGTGACACACACATGACATTTGATTCACCTGACAGTACACTCTCATCTTTGCAGATCATTTAACAGCACAAAACTTGATGCGAGTGTGGGGTCTCATCCACCTAATCTGGCCATGAAACTCAGCAGCTCAGTCACCATGGTAACCTTGCATCCAGCAACCACCCAGCTGGCTCATCAGCAGTCATGTTTTAATGCGTGCAAAATGGGGACAAAAGAGAGACGGTGAGGAAAAAGAGAGGGACAGAGAAAAACACAGAAGGGAGGGAGCACAAAGACACATATAAGAGGGTAAAAGAGGACAAGAAACAAAAAAAAAACTTCAAAAATAGGGAAAAAAGGGTGAGGAAGGAGTATGTAGGGTATTGTTCATCATCTGTTCATCTATGAAGCACATTCTTCACAGCCAATTTTTCTTTTCAATGTGGGTGACTCAGACACTGCTTCTCGATTTTGCTACAGGTCCACTTCCAGTTTTAAGCTGCACTTTAACACAGAGTAGGAGATGTGTACCTGTGGAGGCGGAGGATGAGGAAGCCATGCCAATCACCTGGCCTGGCTTGTCAACAATGATATAAGGGTTGTTGAGAACCGACGAAGAGTTCTGCTTGCTGTGGACAGGGGTGGAGGTGGTGGGTGTGCGAGGCAGTGGGGAGTGGCTTGGGGTGGAGATGGGAGATCCTGCACAAGAGGAAGTAAAAGTGCCATGAGACCAATAATTGTCTTCAAGGGTGTGAATAACAAATTCACACAGGAATAAGGACAAAAGTGGTTTGGGGCTTGTTGAGATTTAGCCCAAATAAAGCTTTTCAGGGCAATTTATGAAAGTTGACTGAATATTTATTATTTTAACTTTAACATGCACAAGTTTGATAGAAGCCCAAAGTCACAAAATCCAACTTCCTATTTATGGAAAAGGTGATATGCAAAGTGATGGAAAATCATGTGGAGCCACTGTGAAATGGCACCTGGATGGAGACAGTTACCTGAAACTATTTTGCAACTCATGGTGATTGGTTGGAACGATTTCCCAGGAGACTCAGCAGGACTGGGCGGCTGTCCTTGTGGGACAATCTTACAGCTTGCCGTGATAGGCTGGAAGGCGGAGTTGCTGTGCGAACCCAGGGTAATCCTGTCACCGGCTTTGGGTCGGGTCGGGGTGCGCTCACCGGCTGCGAGTGCTGAGCTGTGAGCGTGTCTCCCCATCTCAGTTTTAATGAAACCTTGGAAGAAATGGTAAAGTATTTTGTAGTTTTACTCTCTTTAAACCTCATTTAAAGTCGAGTTGTGAATTTTGTCACAAAGTTACAGATGTAAGAATAGTATCTTTTGAATTCTAATTCTTGAATTAAGTGAAACCACTGAATCCTGCTCAAATCTGGTTCAGGTAAAGTAGATGAGTCACAGCAGAAAGGATCAAACTCAATCTTCTGTGATAAGAAAACTCTTGACAAAATGTAATATTCTGAATAAAATACTTCCTCATAGAACATTTGTACGGCCAAATTTAAAACATTTAAATTCCTGCAATGTTTGCATCCATGTTTACAACCAGCAATCATTGTAACAGTTATTAACAATCAAAAATTGCAGAGTCCCTTTCATTGCTAAAATGTGAATTTACTTGTGGATGATCATGTAAATAAGCCTAAATGTTTCTGTTGATGTACCTTTGTCTATGCTGGGATCATGTGACACGGGCGGACTGGAGCGTCCATAACTTTGGGCCAGGGAGGAGGAGGACATGGGGCTGGCCGCCCTGTGTATAACCTTGGATGAAGCAGACTGAGGGATGTAGTCCTGCCCAAGGGAGTTCCTGAGGAGCTCCACATCTACCACCTGGAACAAATATAGCTCATCGTCAGAGAAAGAGATGTGAGAACAAGTCATCGCAGGAAACAGAATGAACTTTCTTTAACTTACAGTTTCTGCCCCCAGTGTCTGCAGCCCAGTATATGTTCTGTCCAACTGTAGGCAAAAATAAGAGGTTAAGTTAAAAACTTTTTTGGTGTTTAGGTTGCAGAGTAGAGGTAGTAAACTGGATATGCAAGATTTAATCACTATGACAAACAGCCTCATTCTGTAAAGGATATCATAAAAACATTAGCATGACTATACGAGGCGGAGTTAATCTGCATATGATGCGGTCTGACCTTTAGCTGATGGATGATGTCGATGCGTTTGTTGCGAGGGTCTTTGAAGTGGATCTGGATCCGCACAGGAAACTCACCCCAACCACGACGTGTTAAATGAAAGGGAGGCTCGCTGAGGAAAGACACATTCAAAACGGCTAATGTAAGGTCAAATTTAGATGAAAGAATCTATAGAAAATGAATTACAATCAGTGCAAAAAAAAAACTAAGCTCCCAACTCATTCTGTTAAAAATCTCCTTAAATCAATGACTTGAAGCCTCTCATCTTCTCCCCCTTTGAAGCTTTCATTCCCACGGAACAGACACTAATCTGACTGCATGTATTTTGAAGGGCATGTTTACAAAGATGCATATTAAGTTTCTATCCAAGTATATTCCATGAATAATGCCTGTGGATTGTTTTCCTTGCTTTCATTCATCATTTCATCTACATTCACATTCAGGCTGCGATTAGTCGTCACAGAGCACTGGGCCTGTGTGGGATTCACTGGGAATGAAAACTTGAGTCAGTCAGGGGGGAGCTTATGATCTGCTGCTCCTGCAACATGAACGCACTGTCAGCTGAAACAGCCAGGAGGCTACAGCTGAATGATGAAAGAGAATTTATTCAGAAGCCATGGGCAAACTTTAATCCTTGAAGGATAGAAAAGACACATTTTAACTACAGAACTTCAAATGTTAAGTTTCCAATTAACTGCGATACTGATCTTCACACCTCAGTGCTTTGGGCAAAGGCGAGGCCTTAAAGACGCATGTTTTTCCAAAGACTACACTGTGTGTATAACTTAGGTGTGTCCACTATGAGTCACGTTGATGTTGACTTCTAGTCTGACTCACTGTGTGCGAAATAATGTTAAAGACTCCACCGAATGGTGTGTGCACCCAATCTGAATAAGCTGCACTTTGCATTCAGCTATGATTGATTGAGATGACAGGGCTGGATGATCTGAATCATCAAATATCCACAAGGGGGCACTGTTTACTAATAGTTTTTCACAATAGTCAGTGTAATAGTGAGTCTGTTTTCTAACTTCAACGTTGATCTAAACATCAGTTGATGATGACGACCGTCTCCTACGCATTCAGCTATTATCCAAAACTATTTTTGACTTCCTTCAGTTTGGCAAGGGTGTGTGGAAACAGGTGGGGCAATCTAATGATCTACAATTATAACATAAGGTTAGGAAAAAAGTGTCTATAGGCAACAAAACAATGTCAAGGAAGATCGTACTTGAACAAGTTGGTCTGTAACTTTTGTTGTTGCCTGTGGTAACCGCATAAAACAGCAACCAAGCGCTAATATTTACCACAAGTGAGGAGTGCTGTCTATACAAGAAAATGTGTGCATGGCTAAGAAGTAATTCCACACTCTTTGTTGTCTCAGACATACAGGAAAAACAGACAAACCTGACTTCCACAAGGTCATTGGGTTTGTAGCTGGGGTGTAAGAAGAACCAGACTTTCTTTACAAAGTGGTCTATGCTGGGTTCCCTCCTGGAGCCCCTGACGTACACCATCCACTTATGAGTCGACTGGTCATTCTCCTCACGTTTGTCGGGGGGAATGTACCTGAGGTTAATAGACAAAAAGGAAAAACGGCCAAAGGGGGTAAAGAACTGGAGTTATTATTATTACAAGGGATAATGCGGTACTTGTTTGTTTAAGACGGTTAAAAACACAATTCAAATACAAAAAGACAGAAGACTGGCAGGAGGCAAAGCAAGATTATAAAAGGTACTGGTATGCTTTATACTTTATACAAAAGTGTCCTTGTCTTTCGGTTGTAAGGCTACGAACCTCTTCATTGAAAAAGACCTTTGCTAAAACCTACTGAGTCAGAGAGATGACAGAGTGAGTAAAATCTATTCTGCGTTTGGTTACGTACTTGGATACATTCCCCACTACAATTGTTTTCTTTGCATACAGTCTAGAGGCCTCGTCCCCGGTCGTGTGGTAGATCACCCTCTGATCTGCTCCTACAGATGACGGCACACCAAAAGTGTCCTACGGCAAATAATGGAGAACATAGCAGACATGATGAGAGATAAAAAAAGATGCAAGATGAATGCTGTCACCCTCTCCACATTCACCAACAACAATGTAATCTAAATTAATAAAGTAATAATATTAATATAGCAATAAGAAGAAAGCATCCTGTAAATCAGTAAATTCAAATAAAAAGAATAGGAACAATAAAAGACTACATTACATAAAAGCAATAAAACATTAAAAAGACAACATCACATAAGCAAGTCTATAAAAACAGGTTTTAAGAAGTGATTTAAAAGAAGTCCCTGAATCTGCAAGCATCATCTCCCCAGGCGTTCTTTCCAAAGCTGAGGGGCCCTGATAGTACCCTGTGGGACCCTGTTTCCTAGCATAGGAGGATTTATGGCTGCAACATGGCTCATGTGAGGTCAACTTTTCCAATAAGTAGCTTTGGGCAAGACAAATGCAAGCTTTAAAAGTGATTAGTATAATTCTTATGTCAATTCTAAACAGGGAGCCAATGGAGAGAGGCCAGGATTGGGAAGATGTGATGGCATCTATTAAAACCAGCAAGAAGCAACTGAACTTACTTTGCCTGTATTACGTCCAGGTCTGCGCTCCTGCCTGCTGCTATCCTCTCTCCACGCTCCCTCCACGTCCCTCTCAGATCCCTCTCCTTGCTGTGAGAGGGACTCGGACTCTGAGTGGGCCAGAGATTGCGTCTCAGAGCCCTGGTTGAGAGGGGAAGAGGACCGGGATGGGGACTCCAGGAAGCGGCGGATGGCTGGATGGTTCAGCACTGCAGGGTCACTCTTAGGGGCATGCTGGGACACAGAGGACACAGCCATGTACTGGGTAAAGCAGATTAATAGTAGAGTTACTGTAGCCGCATCTGTGCAAGCTTAAAAGCATGCATCATCAAAGATATTACTGTTTGTAGTCACAATTCTGCCACTGAATTAATCATTAAGTTTTGATAATGTATCCAACAATTGTTTCAGTTATATAATGGGCTTACTGTGGCATGTTATCTCCATCATTATAAACATCATCTACAAGCACCTGTAAACACTAAATACTAGGCAGGTTTTTAATCATCAATATTTCAACAAAAACCAGATGGAACCTCTGGGTATGGAGATTTACCTCAGGGAGCTTTGTTATCCCAGCGTTGGCATAGTAATTAGCAACTATGCATGCCCTTAGCTTGTCCATCATCCTCCTGGCTTCATTGAGTCGCTGCAAAACAATGAAACACAATGAGCCAAAATACTCTGAACAGCACAGCAATCATACAGATAATGTCATTTACGTACACTCTGTATCAACTCAGTACTGATGTACTGTACTCACACAGTGTGTGTAGTAAATGAGAACAAGAAAAGACACTTTTACTGTATCCTCCAGGTACCTGACTTATCACATCTATCTCATGCTCTTTGCTCTTCATCTCCAAAGAGAACTGCTCTCTGATGATGGTTTCGATCTTCTGCACCGCTGCCTCTCGGGCTGTTAAAGTATGAAAACACATGTTGGTACTGTTAGTTGTATGTAAATCAGGTGCACTGGCTCATTCAGAGCATGAACTTACCATCGTGTTCAGCCGCTTTGTTTCTCTTGGTGCTCTGGACCAGGGAGACGTCCTCATAATCAGGATCGTTGCCTTCTATCTTCCTTTTAACACCAGACATGGCTGCCTGTAAAACAAACGGGAAACATCAAGCTAAGCATTTAAATCACTGCTCCCGTGGGCCAGTTACGAGTACACCTAGCATAGAGTTAGCCGGCTAGCATAGAGTTAGCCGGCTAGCATGGAAGCTGTCAGGTTACAGCCAACCTAAAGCGCTGACCAGCTAGCCAATTGTGCTAATGTGAGTTAGCAGTCCACATAAAACATAGCATGTGTTTCACCACTCTCCCATCAGTGTTAGAGAAACAACAACCACAAGCTAAGCTAACCTAACTGAACATATCCACTGTTTCGCTACCGAACTGTATCTCACGGCGAAAGCCGCACTTGTCGTCCGTGCAGCCGGCGACACTTATTGAAGCTAGCCGCTATCCGTGTTATGCTAGCGTAAGGCTAGCGTTAGCACACGCTCGTAGACACCGTTTGAATCCGTTTAAGACGCAGACTTACGCGGCTGCCCTGCGCAGTGGGGCCACGCGTCTCTGTGTGGCGTGTGTTTTAATTCAGTGAGAGCATGTCCCCGTGCGTTGAGCCGCATTCACCTCACACACTCGTGTTTGTTCAATTGCTAAAGTGTCGAGGTGCACAGGCAGGCTAGGTAGTGGCGAGCTAACAGTGCACTTCTGCAAACCAGCCACCAGGGGCCGCTGCTCTGCAAAAGCTGTGGTAAGATAAGATAAGTTAAAATGAGATAAGATCATTTTTATTAGTCCCACAAAAGGGAAATTTGCAATATTTCAACAGCAAGAGTCAAAAATAATACTTAGTAACATGCAATACTTAAAGGTCCATTGTGTAAGATTTAGGTGAAAGGGATCTATTAGCAGATATTTAATGTAGAATTATCCTCATGGTGTTTTCGTTTCATCTAATTTATATGAATTGTTGTTTTCTTTACCCTAGAAAAGTCCCTTTATATTTAAATACTTTATAGTTACATCTTCTCTACAGAGGCCGCCATGTTTTTTACATTAGTCCAGACTGGACAAACTAAACACCTTTTGAGTTTTTATGAAAACTGAAGCTACCACAGGTTCTTTCTCATGTTTGGAAGGAGAGGGTGAGTTGAGGGGTGTTCAGCTGCAACATGCAATGTAGACACTAGATATCACAAAATTCTACACACTGTACCTTTAAGTGTAAGGATAATAATAGTGTAAAGGGATATAAAAAATATGAATGGAAAAAAAGTGTACACAATGTAAAACAAGAACAAGTGTGTTTAGTGAATGGACTGCAAAGGAACTGCTGCATTACACAGACAAAATGAATATTGCATTTAAGAGAGTTAAAAAGGATAGTTCACCCAAAAATGAAAATTCACTCATTATCTACTCAACGCTATCGAGGGGTGGGTGAAGTGTTTGAGTCCACATAACACTTTATGCCATACAGCCCATTATAAATGTGAAAGGAAAATGTAGATACTTTAATAAGATACTTGACTGGAGCCTGAGACATCTGAAGTCAGAGTGAGACCCTTGGTGCTCGAAACCAAAAGTTTACTTATGTTTAGTTAATCCAGTACCAAAGTATGAAAATATATTAGTATGAGCATTTATTAGATATTGGTGATATCACAGCACTATGATGCCTTAGAGTAACTATTGAGGCTTAAAATGTCCACAAATCACAAGACTGACTAGTAAGGACACATTTTTGGCGTCACTTGTACAACTTGTGATTTTAAGCCTTACCATTTCCATCAGTGGGCTGTTTTTGGCTTCACTAGGGTTAGAGTTAGGGGTTTGGCTCAAAAAGCATCACTTGTCACTCCAGCAAGGGCCAAGATGTCAAAATTAGCGTGCCACATGTAAATGGAGTAGGTGGGGCAATTGCAAAATCTTGTGTCCCGAATGTTTTATCATTTTTGATTTTGAGATGGAGAGCCAATAGGAAGCCTCAAACACGTCCGAATGTTCAAGAGAGTCAAAAAAAATTCCTGGATCTGCCCCCTGATCCAGATCCACACCATAATGTAATGGGTTCTTCCCTGACCTACACCACATCCTTCCACCAAGTTTTGTGGCAATCTGTGTTGTTGTTTTTGTGTGCTAACAAACAAATGAACCAAGAGGACAGGGGTGGAAACATAACCACACTGGCAGAAGTAATTAAAAACTTTCTAGCATCTACATTCTGCTAACCTAATACATATATATATATATAAACATATATGATTTATATATAGTAATACATATTTTAAACCATTTTTACAAATGAGACAGGAAATGAATGTTGGTGAAGACAGAAAAACTTTATTGATGTTTCTCTTACACAACTCAAACATTACATTTTAACATACTGCAGAATATAAAAATCAAAGCTTTCCCACAGTTAGACAAAGAGCGTCTGAGGAAAACGTGATAGTAAAAGTTTATACCAAAATTATCTGATTGAATTCCCCACATTTGTTTTAATTATAAGGCACATAGGGCAGCATTATGCAGTTAACAGGTTAACGCCACCAACTGGCATGGTCGCACATTTTTCAACAAAGTCATCTTTGGGATTTCATCAAATCCATTTTGTCTTAAATCTGCATCTATCGCTTTTAAAACTCTGCTCTTCAGAGTTTCACGTAAGGCATGCCGTTAGTGTGTGGGACTTAAAATATCATGGCAACACACAGACCCAGAATTCACCACATAAATCAAGAAACATTAACACAATCTTATCCAAAAGCATAAACAGTTTATGAAAGTCTCAACACAGTAACTAATCAACATTAAAGGACAGTGTCACGTTCTGCATCAAATACTCGGTGAAATCACAGACGCACATACACTTAAACTCTCTCTCTCTCTCTTTCTCTCTCACAAACTCCATCTCTTTTGCGTTACCACTTCCTCAGCCCTTAGCCTCCTCTTGTTGGTCTCCTGCGTAACCCTCAGGATGTCACTCTTCGGAGGAGGATGTGAGGGCCTGGGGATGTTTACTTTGAGCGTGTGCTACAGTTGATGACCTTCTCAAAAAATGCCTGAGGGATGGTTTAGGCTGAAGTCCCCCACACCCCCGTATTTTGTCAGTGTGACTGACAGACGGAAGCAAATCCCTGACCTGTCACCATAAAGTTTAAACTCTTACTCACCCATGGCATTATTTTCTTGCAGCTAACTTTGTTGTTTTGTTATTTTATAGAGCTATGACAGGTGGTGGCCAACAGGAGGAGCTGACAGGCCCCGATTCTTACGTCACATGAAAGCAAAGAACATTTACTGATACAGTAAAACAATACAAAGGAAATCATTATCATATTATTCTACATTTAACAGGATTCTGTCAAAGTGCACAATTGGGGCTCTTAGTTTTAGACAATAATGTAACCAAGAAAGATACACATTTAAATACCGGTTAAACAAAGAAACCAAAAGAATAAAGTTATGTTCACAGCAATATCTCTACTCTATCAAAACCAAATCTTGTAAAAAGGTGACTTTTACTGACCATAAGCCACTCAATTGACAATCCTTCTCATTCAGAACTCTGAATTCCCCCCGTGAGGTATAGCACTGCTACACACGCCACCTTAGATGACCAGTAAACATATCAACACATACACACCTGGAGGTCTCTATGGTTACCCCGAGTTACATCATTACATGTACGGTACAGGTGAGAGTTGCCAGCATCAGAGTTCTGTTAACACAAGTAAGTCTTTGTAATGCTTACACTGGAACGTCCAACACATCCAGACTGAACCATAAAAGTCAGACCCATACATATATACATACATGCATAATAAATCATAGACTGTACATAAAGATGCAAGACACTTCTCCACTTTCTCCCTCTATCCAGACAAGAAGCAAAAATTTCCCGAATACAAATGCTGAGCCAGAGTCTGGGTCCGTCCTGTCCATGTATTTGATGTGCACTTTGACTTTTTAGTTTGGTCCATATCCCATCCACTCCAAACAGAGGAGACAGGATATGACCTATACTGCAGCTACCCATCAGGTGGCTATCGAGATGCTTTGGCTTCATTTTTGGGGAGCCGTCATGTCGTCCATCTTTACATTTAGCCTATGTAACAAACACACCACTTATTCTAAACAGTCTTTGAGTTTGATCTACAAAGGCTTCTCACATCTACAAAACCCCTCACAAGCCCAGTCCACCAATCAACGAACGTCGATAGACACACTTAAGTTACAGACAAAACAACACGCATCCAATTATAAAAAAGTAAAAATTATGTATAAGTTAAAAATAAAGAAACAAAAATGTCAGGAATGAGTGTAATAACAATAATGATAAAAAATAAAGCTTAAAAAGTAGATATCAATGTGAGATGGTGACACAGCTGGAGTCGGGAAATAAAAACCACACACAGGATGTGAAACTAAGTGATAAGTGCAGGGGTATGAGACAAAAGGAAACAAGTGGGCAGTGCTAATAGTGGCTGTGTTCCAATATATGTTTTTTATATGTTACAGCCTCCACTCTTTATCTCTTCTCCTAACCCTGGGTAAGAGCAACTTGTATTTATGACGACTGATGAGCAGCTGGCTGACTGTTCACCACATTTTTAACAGGTCCATTTCAGTGTCACGGAAAAGAGATAAAAATTGAGGACAGTACTTTTTTTTAATAATCTTTACCAGTGCTGTGCTCTACTGAATCTACACATCTGCATGGAGTGCAGTGGTCACAAGGTCAGATGTTTGACCTGGCTGCATCTTTCTCTCATAATTTTTGCTTCTGCTGGCAGATCACTCTGGGCTTTGTATGGATTCTTGGTAACTGTTACTACAAGGCACTGTTTTTGTTCATTAGCACTATCAGTGTTCGCTTTAGCTCGTCAGGTACCCAGATCTCAAGGTGAGGTTTCTTTTTATAGTAATAAAAGCACATTGTTGGGAAGTTCACTGTTAAACTTATTACCGGCTCGTAACCAGTATCACAGTAAAAATGTTTGGCTATATTGGCAAAATGTTAACTGTATGAATCATAAGATTACCATCCTCTAGCAGAATTCATTTTTTTTAAGAATGTTTACAAGTGTTGTGAGAAAACATTCTGAACTAACATTAGCTTAGCTTTTAATTGAGTTTTAAACCTGAAGGGCTTCTTCAGCAGATCGAGGGTCAGATGTAAACAGAAGACTTGATTGGCTATGGGTAGTATGTGAACCGTAAGTTTATAAATTCTTATTACAATATCTTACTTCTTACCTGTTTTCCAAAGGTAAATAAGTAATCTCCAAGGTTAAATTTGTATTCATACTGGCATAATTTGTTTTGTTGAGAACTCAACAACTAGTCATGTTTTCCCTGGATATCTGCAATCACATTGATAACATAAATCATGATCAGGTTTCTTTAATCCTGCATGATCCATTACTCCCCAACCTTGTGCAGTTACTACTAATGCGAGACAAATCTGCCATTTTGATCTAACTCCACTTTATCCAGGCAATTCATTAACATTATCAACCTCTAAGCATTTTCACAGAAGGGCTATTATAAGTATGGTGCACAACAATGAAAATTTTACAGCACCATATCGACAACTGCTACATGAAGCTGTGAAAAATTACATAAACTAAAGGGGTGATAAAATGTGCCCGTTGTAAGAAAAAGTATGAAACTGTATTTGTGCTGTACATGGGGTAAGCGTGAACAACGTGAATTTCAAAGAATTAAAGTTGTATAGTTTGTGCTCTCATGTGAGAGTAAGTGTGTCGGTGTGTTTAATCATTGTCAGGTCCTGTGATACTTGTCATTGTAGCGGTGGATGGTGACACAGCCATGGTAGGAGATTGGCCGTGGCATGGCGGCCACTCCGGTGATGATGCCTGACGATGGGTCATAACACAAGATGGTGTCTGTAGCTTCACCACTTTCCCCTCTGCCGCCAAGGATGAAGATCTTACCATTGCACACTGACATGCCACAGCTCTCCTGCAGGGGGAGAGACAGAAATAAAAGGTTGTAGGCTGGCAGTGCACAAAACCCCCGGATTCTTGTAGGTGAGGTCTAACAGTTTGTTCATTAAGTGCTTTGTGTTTTCATGTAATCTATTACCTGTTTGTTAAAGGTTTGAACCACATGAATCCAGTAGTCCTCTACGGGGTCATAGCAGAATATAGACTTGGTGAGGCCACCGCACACATAGATCAGGTTGTTGAGGGACACTGCCGTGATACAGCGCTTGGCGATGGGGATGTTGGCCCGTAGTAACCAAGAATTTTCCTCTGGATCATAGCACTGAACCTGTGACATACAGTTACATATAGTTTGTTAATTAATATTAATACATACTCATATCAATCTGGGAGAGGTTTAGATGAAGGTGACGATCCAGAAGATATGTTTGAGAGACAAGCAGAGATTGTCTTCAAGGCCGTGGGGGTTATTTAGTTTGAAAGACAGGTATAATTATGTGTCATCTGTGAAGCAGCAAGTGGATAATTGAACCCCAGTGGTGTACACAGCAAAGAGAAGGGGCCCCAGCATAGAGCTTTGGAAAGAAATAAAAATAGCTTGACTTTTAAATTATCTATTAATGCCTATTTTTTCCTACAAGTTATTAAAGGTTGAGTGTGTAAAATTTAGTGACATCTAGTGGTGAAATTGCATGTTGCAGTTGAACACCCCTCATCTCACCTTCCCCTTCTAAATATGACAGAGAACCTGTGGTAGCCTGATGTTATCATAAAGACTCAAAAGGCGTTTAGTTTGTCTGGTCTGGACTAATGAAAAAGTATAAAGTATTTAAATATAAAGGGTCCATTCTAGGGTAAAGAAAACAACAATTCATACAATTTAGATGAAACACACTTTAATTACCAAAATTATTTTATATTAAATTTCTGCCAATAGATCCCTTTCACCCAAATCTTACACACTGAACCTCTCATGCTTCCTGACTATTTCCGTGACACTTTTGGTCATTCATTATTCTCTCACCACTTCTCTTTCAAATAGCCTCTTTAGGAACAATTTTATCTGACTACAGCCAATGTGAACAACACATGCTTAGGATCTCTCTTCAGTAATAAATAATCTTTGGAATCAATGTTATTGGTTGGCCCTGTAAAGAGACTTCAGAGATAAGAGCCTCAAAGGAAGTGGAGCCACCATAATCTCTATTCTCTTTAGGCCACATCTAGTCATCCATGCAGCAAGAGAAACTTTGTCATGCTCTGATCACTGGGGTTATCTAAACACAGTATTATACAGTGGCGGATTTTAGCATGACAAATGATCTAATCTATACAATCCTCTTATTGCTAAACTCCAAAATGTTAATCTTGATTACTGTTACCTGTTTCTTTCAATTTAAAAATGTTATTTTGCCTTTTCAAAGCAGATAACTGTAATCTCATGAGTAAATGGTTTTCTGTCTGCAACTGAGGCGAAAATAAACTTGTAATACAGCAACATTTAAAAATTGGCATGCAGATAATGACCAGGATATAATGAATTAAGAAAAACTATGTCATTCATCAATCAGTGATGTTTAACAGGAAAAGATGCAATTCCTGTTTTTGTACTGTAGCTCATATCTCCTCAATCTCCTTTAACAGGCTAAAAAAAAGTTTAGTAATCTAATCTTGGCAACTCAGGAAGCTTTATTACACAAACGTAAAAAATCTTTCTTGTCCCCAACACGTCGAGATTTTGCTCAGACAACCCTGTGATTTGTCTATTTTGATGTTTTTTTCTCATCCCTTGTGTCTTCAAGGTATAATTACTGAATACAGGTTATCTGACACAAAAGGCACCTTGTCTGTTATAACTATGTGCTTCAAGTGTGTGGTTGGAGCAGCAGCACACATCTGTTTCCCACCTTGTCTGAGCAAGTTTCGTCATCGGGCCCTCCTCCAATGACAAAGAGCTTGCCGGCACAGCTGGCCACTGCAGGAGAGCTGACTGCCTCTTTCATTGGTGCCACCTCTGTCCAGCGGTTGGAGAAGGAGTCATAACACTCCACACTGCTCAGGCGGCTCTGGCCATCATAGCCTCCCACGGCATAGACCTGAGGACGAAGACACAAACATTCTTCTATTAGAGGAAGGGCTGTAATTGCCAGATTGAAACATCTGATGTGGGCCACTTTGTGTTTGTGTTTACTTGTGATAGAAATATTTTCATCGACTCTATGCGCAGATGAACACTCACATTATTAGATAAACAAAAGATGTTTGTATTCAAGCTTACTAGTTCATGAATACAATAGTGTCTATGCCAGCACTTAAAAAACCAGTCTGTCAGGTGCAGTAGAAAGATGACGTACTTCTTCTCAACAACCACCATTATTCCAGTCCTTTTTCCTCCTACACCTGCCTTGTATCACTGCAGGCACTGATGTATTTGCATACCTTGAACTTCAACATTACACTGACACTCAGTTTTGTCTTGTTATACCTCTGTGTGAATTTGTTGGTGACTTCATCCCTGACAATGCTGTTCATAAATTATTCTCACCTACGATGAGTCTCTCAGTAGAAAATCATGTTTTGAATGTGTACTTTTTCATATGAATTTGTTCATTTCCATTATCGTGCACAATTTAGGGTTTTGAAACTAGATATTGTATGTTTTTTTAAATTTGTTTGATAAAATGTCATTGTGTAAACCTCTCTCAAATCTAAAGCATTGCAAGCTGGAGAGTTGTGTTGGCTAAAGATATGCACTTTAATAAGTGCCCCGTGGTTATGCATACTACCCTCTTGGAGCGGCAGGAATATATATATATATATATAAAAATAGTTAAAGGTAGAGATTTATTGCAAAGTCCTATTTCGTCAATAACCTACTGGAGATCACATTTCAAGGATACTCAATGGGCAGCATTGCTGGTTATAATCATAACACTGCTAATCAACAGGTTGGTCTTATGCAACAGTTCACCTTCAGGCTGTTCCTGTCTTTCTACAAAATGTGAAGCATAAACAAGTGCAGAGGAGAGATGAGAGGGGTGGAGGGGGTGGAGAAAAGGGAGAGAAACAAAGACAGAGACAGTTGGAGGGAGGAAGGAGGAAGGAGGAACAAAAAGACAGAAGTGGCACATGGATATTTGCACTCAACACCTGGACTCACTGAAAGCACTACCGCCTTTTTAACTGAAAAAGTGATACAGAGGAAAACACCTTCAGGCACTTGTTGACTGTTTCCCTAAAATCTTAGACTGTGGTTCTAAAGTGGTGTTAGTGTCTCCATGTGTTTTCAGTGACAACAACACAGCAATCTTACCCAGCAATTCACAGGATAAGACTATGGGAGGAGGGATCAGCTGATCTCTTTTTATTTCAGTACTGTGTGTGATTGTGTTTATCAAACTGATAAGACATAAAGATAACGAGTCCAGAATGAAATGCTTACAAAGATATTTCGCTCCACCAAGGAGGGTATGTTTTCAACCCTGGCTTCCCTGCACTAACTTGTTTGAATACACTGGTGATAGGGAGTGGGGGTTGGGGGGCACTAGATCAGTTTTCTTTTTGGCCTCAGCGCTCCACAAACACTCGATAAAACACTGCACGTGGTTCTAATACACCATGAAAGTGTTAAGTACATCAGTATAGGCACATTTCACATTAGGTCGATGATGGAAGCACATGCTCTGCATCAAACCGAGGTATGTGGCCGTCACATAAACACTGAGCCGAATAAGTTTCATGACTCTCTGCAGACTGACACTCAACAAGCAAATTCATGGCTTATTTTATGAGCACATTTAAACACTGACCGTGGTTGAATGATTCCTTAACATCCTAACAGAGAAGGGAGAAGTAGAAACACAAGAGACCGGGTGACTTCAGGGGAAGGAGAATAGAGCAAAAGAGAGAGGGACAGGGAGAGAGAGAGACAAAGAGACAAAGAGAAAGAGAGAGATAGAGTGAAACATTACGATAGATGAGAACAACCGTCACCATGTGCAGCAATAACAGGGAGAAGAAAACAAGTGGTGACCTATTTTTGCTTTTACTCTATGGAAACAAGGTCAGTTCAGCAGGACATGACTGAACGTAGGACACAGAGAAGTGTGTGTTCTTCTACTAATTCACTTATATTCTTATACCTACTGTGGAGGTTTAGACTTTAGGTTACGACAAGGAGTAAAGCAATCAATGCAGTATGCATGTATACATGACCATTAAAGAGGCTTGTTTACAGCACATGTTGCTGTGGAAACAGTGTTGCACTTCAAGAGAAGGAAATTACAGAGTGAAAGAGGAAATGACCGACAAGTCAGGAGGAGGAGAATTCCGAGGAAAAAATGACATGACATCCTAAAGAGTTACTGTAGGTTTTTTTGATAAAGTACGAAAAATATAACCTGGAATGAAACAATAACAAGAAACATTCAGTGGAAAGAAGAAACATGAGGAAAAGAAATACCATGGACAACAGGGTTCTAAAGGAAAACGATGAAACAAAGAGAAAAATGTGAGGACAAAAGAATAGAAGAAACCACATGTCGTTACAAGAGCATCTCCTGGGAACTGACATCACCACAGAATGCAATTCTCCACAAACAACAAGATGTGTGTGTGTGTATGTGAATATATTTGGTGAAAGGACTATATAATGTGAGTGGATTCAGACGACAGGGCAGAACCATAATTAAAACCATAACTTTTTTTAATATTGGAAATGGGGCATTTTTGGATATTTTCACTGATTTCCCAGGGGATGAATAATGGATCTTGACAAATAAAAGAATCAGGTATGTTTAAGTGACGGCTTGATTTACTTTGAGGGGACTCTCGGGCCTTGGCAGAGGTCTACGCTCGATTGAGGGATCTAGTGATTTGTGTGACTGTTATGACAGTTTAGCCACTAATTTTGAGGCCTTGGACTTGAATACAAAAATACGATATGTGTTAATGGAACAACTGACCAAAAACATCTACTACACCATCTTATTTCATCATCAAATTGTTTTAGCATGGGAGTTCAGCCAATTGAAGATTATGAAGTTTCAACTTGGCTTCCTCTATAGTGAAGTTGAATGGCAACAGCTGAGTCAATTAGACTTGTTTTCACCATGCATTGATACATGACCCACTTTGGAGATAATGACTGACTTTATAGCCCCAGTGCAGATGTTCAACTGATTTCCTCACTGTTGTGGAAAACCAGCGTCTAGTTTGATCGCTGATCATGTGTTTGTTGTTTTGGTGGTGAGGCAACAAAGCATTTTGGGTGTTGCTTGAAAGTCACAGAAGATCCAGTGCAGATTGGCCTCAAGTATATATCCAAAAATAAAAAAAGTAGTATGTTTGAACCATTGCTGCAGATGACAAAAAATCCTCCTGAGTCATGCCCTTTCTGACCAAGAAAATACAGCACTATTCAAGCCTATACTTTCCAATGAATCCCTGTATTTCAAGTGTGATCACTTGTATATATGATGACTAAACATGGCTGCGAGTGGTGTGTGTCATCTCTATTATGCTGTGCCTGCTTTAACCAAGACAATCACTGGCTGCTCCTCTTTTACGCAACACTAATAACAGATGATTACATTTGGGGAACTTTTATTGAAGTAAACATGCTTTTGTATCACCAGTGGGCAACATTTGTTCTGCATTATGATGGTAAATTCTACGCAATGAAAACAAACTTGATTGTCTAGTTTGGGAAGATTTCAAAACACATGTGGCAACAAACATTTTCTAGGAATATAGTTATTTATAGTTATTCTTCCCTATGTGCAGCATTACACTGGGACATGGGCAGCCTTGTACTGTTTACATTTACAGACACGCATGCTAAATTCTGCCTGTGCATGGATACCCGCTGTGTTTACAGACCTATCAGGAGTTATAATTGCTATGTATGGCCACTCCAGGCTTAAGCGATTGAGCAGAGACACATGAAGCACGATACAGTTAAGCGGAGTGAGCGCGTTCTTTTCTTGGTAAAGTATGAGGTGCTGGCAGACATCCATTTAACTCCCACTGCCCTCGAACAAGAATGTCCACCTGGCCCTATGCTGCAAACTGGAAATAGCAACAGCTCGAAAACGTAAACAGTGATCGAGGATTAGTGATCAAGTCACGTGTAGACATTAACTGAACTCAAATTTCCACCTTGCCCCCCCACCACCTCAAGAAACACATGATATATGAAAGACATTTTAGTTTTCAACAAAAACTCTAAAATTATGAGGCTTTTGGCAGAAAGTTCGTAACATGAAGCCTTGTTAGGGGTTGGCGACTGTGGTGTCACTGCAGTCTACCTGTACATAGACAATCCAAGAACTTAAGGGGGATTTCACAAGATTGTCAATGCTGCGAAATGACTTAATCAGCTGTTCTCTGGGCCCCATGGTAACTGCCTTTGCCTACCCGGTTGCAATGCAGGCAAATAAAGACAAAATATTTATCCAGGATGATACGCAGATGAGCTGGCACCAGTGGGTTAGAAAAAAAAAACCCTGGGGCCACAAACAAATCTCAATCATCACTCAGTGTGCAAAGACTTTGGTATTTTTAAAAAGAAATTCCTTTGAGCGTGCAGATAAGAGAATGTACGTGTAACAATGGGTTGATGCATATGATTGTGAAAGGTATGACTAGAAAGAAACATTCCGTGGAAAATTCCAGTTCAGCAGAATCATTTTCTCAAAGTGTAAATAACATCCCCCTTGCACTTCACCTGGAATAAGTAAATACCAGGTGATGAAGAGAATATGAAACACTCCCATTTCATATTTCTGAAAGTGTGTGTCACATTTTCCTGTCTACAATCAATCTACAATGTTTGTATGTTTATGGGGGAGATTATTACATTTTACAGAGCTAAAATGGATTTTAACTTGTATTTTTAAGTTACAGCAGAAGAAATGTTCGGTAGGTTAAATGGCTGAACACTGTGCTACAGTGTTACAACACAACATATTTTATGATCTAGCAAAGTCAATTCCACTGCAAACGAGAGTGTACACATTTATACTTTGTCATACCGTTTCCAGAGGCGCAACTATATGAGGTAAATGAAAAATGTTACCATGACTCCTTTTGGGTATGCGAGAGGGCAGGAAAATATATGGCTCAGCTATTTTTGTTGCAAGGGTGATGTCAGCAAGTGAAATCTGACACTGAACTATAAATCAGTTCCTGCATCAGATGCATCTGTTCTATGGTGGGGGGCTGTCATTCCCCCTAAAGCAGAGGCATAGATCTTGAGACTCCCTCCAGTCCTTACCTTGCCCAGGAGGACACACATCTTGTGTCTCCAGCGGCCTTTGTTAAGAGAAGCCACTCTGATCCAGAGGTTGAGCTGCGAGTTGTACATCCACACATCCCTGCTGTTGATACGACCACCTAAAAACACCAAAAAACACAGAGATGGCACACAACTGTCAGTATTTAAGATTTAAGCTATACCCCATTAGGCAAGTTATTTTTCTATTTTGTATTTTGTTTATTTTATCGTCCTTTTGTGCTATGAACATTTTGATATTCGGTTTTACTGTTTTCGGTTGTCCTATGAGATTGTTTATGTTGTTAATATTGACCTTCATATAGTCCAGTAAAAAGAAAAAATAAGTTTATACCCAGCTGCTCTTGGTGGACAGCCAGCTTTGGATTGTGTGTTAACATCAAAATAACCATCGTTTAAAGCATAATCAGGATCTTTGGCAGTTAACAGATCTATAACACAATAACATTTAATACGTTATCACTGAGTACCTGTTCTGATGTCTCTGGACAAACAGAGAGTGCTTTGAGAAGTTACAGAGAAAGACAACAGACCAGGACATGTTTTTTTCACAAGCCCTGACATGTGCACCCTTGGCCTCTCTCGCTAAATAAACCCTCCAACACTCCATCGCCATCACCATGCACACACCTGTCTGTTGATTTAGCTCTGAACTGCAGAAAAAAAAACTAATCAACACAAGTCACGGCAGACAGGAGATAAAATGTCGGTTAACTGGGAAACAACGCTGTAAGTCTGAAGAAGAGAAACGTTATCACGACAACAATATTTTTAAGAATCAATTGCCTCAGGGCTCTTAAAACTGGTAGCAGTTATCTGATGCTTTTGTCCAACAATAAACTCTAGAGAAGTATACAGTGGAGCATGTGTGTAGCATGGGTACAAATCGAGCACATGAACCGAATGGTCAGTGACAATCTGTGTTATTTCACACCAGGACTTAAATTGATCACATGGTGGTGATATCTCTTAATGAAATACAGATACCTGAAACTAAAAACAACACAAAATGTCAGTCAGTCCCATTTTGCTGTGACAGAGACACAAATTTGGGTGGTTCTGTGGAGCAATGAAAGACATAAAGAAAACCTAACAGTGTAAACAAAGGTGTCTAGACCTCGTCTCCTGGTGCAAAAAAAGTGTATTCCATATTGTAAGATAGTTGACAGATATCCTAAAGAAAACACCTCCATGTCTACCACATCTGTCTTGTGTGTGTGTTTGTGTGGGTGGTTAATATAAGTTAATTAATGCTCAGTCATCTTAAATTACACAGTAGAACACAGACTAGAGAAGACAAGAGAAGGAAGTTTGTCACAAAGTGTGTGCGTGTGCACTCAGTAATCTGCTGGATAGTGAACGAGCCAGACAGTCTGCTGCCCTTGAGGCTTCTGTTTGTAGAGATTTGCATGACGGAAACTATTTGATGGAAGATGTACAGCTTCAAAGACTTTTGTGGACGTACACAGCTTGTTAGAAAAAAACCCTCTCAGGTGGGAGTGACCATAGCTGCTAATCACTGTTCTTTAGGAACAATTTGCATTGACTTTGGCCCTCCCGGAGGCCAAAGTCAATGCAAATTGTTGTTATTTCACGTTGGTACATATTTCATCTTCTGGGATCAGATCATAACTGAGAGCCTGCTGACTGTAATCTAAACTCCTGGACTCAAAGGCATTTCCGTGGTTAAGCCAGACGAAGTGGCTCGGTGAAGTACTTTGGATTTAAAGTCAGCAGTGGCCAAAGACGCTGTCGAGGAGAGAAACGCTTTAGAAGATTTCTATACCCACAGCTAACTGCAGCTGTGCTAGAGGTCAGAGAATCTGTGAGGTACATGCACCTGTTCCCACTGCGAGGAGAGGGCCGGACGGATGTGTGGGGATATAACAAGATAAGGATTGAGCTGAGAAAAAGGGAATAAATACAGACAGGGGCAGACAACGAAGGAAAATGGGGCAATGAAGATTATAATACATATAAAGTATTAGTGAGCCTTGTGAGTGTGAGACAGAGAGATGTGGAGGGAGGGGTATGTTGACTTTTCCAGGCAGCCTGATAGCACACATGTGAGGACTTGGCACAGTGAGAGCACAAAAAAAGCACTGCACACTCTCGACTGAGGCGAGGAACATTTTTTGTCCTCTATAGTCTCGTCCCCCCACCCCCACACATAAGTTTAAACTTTCTTCAACTAGTGTCATGCAGTTCATATGAAGCCTGTCTGAGCATGAGTATTCCTATCAGGCACATTTTAAACTTGAGTCAATGTAAAGTGATCTTCCTGCTCTCAGTCCAACAACCTGACAAAACTGCATCTTGTGCACAGCACATATTCAAATCATTGTTTGAGTTGGCAGCCACCATTACCCTGACCTCATTAGTCAAAATGAATGATGTAATAATAATAATGTTTTGTTTAGTGTAGGTCTTTTTTCACCGAATGCACATGCTAAGTTCCAAATATGCCACAGCTTTGCCAAGAGGCCCTGGGACTTTATTTTACACCACAGTGTGTTGGCTGTAGTCTCAAACTGAAAGTGGTTGTTAGGTTTTGGCACAAAGAGGATCCTAGAAAGCTGCTGAATAGATGTAAAAGGTGGTGAACTTGATGATTGGCCAACAGGAAGGGCAAAGGACTGAGCAAGCCAATGACGGTTGCTCTCAGCGCTGAGCCTGGAGAGTGCATCCAGATGTTGCTCTCATATTTTCCTTCATCTCAAACTCAACATGGCTGTAAAGTTAACACAGGGCAATGAGCCACCAAGGTCTTTCCTGCCACTCCACAGTGAGATCTAATGGCGTGTGAAGCACAGACACACACTGACCATGGCCCTTCAGTGGAATTTGTTTTTGGATATAAAGCAATTAATATTAGAGAAGCTGGACTTTATAACAACAAAGAACATACAGTCTAAGCACAGAAGAAGTAGGTGCATAGTAAAGGATACTATAGGGGTTGAACTTCGAAGTTAAGTTTCTGTTTGTTTATTTTAAGCCTTGGATGTTACAGTGCTAATGAATTTATTTGTGACAAATGTGGAACTCACCTGACACCAGAATATCGTTGCGGAGGGCACAGACAGCGTACTCTGACTTGGTAAACTCAGGAAGTTTAGCCAGTGACTTCCACTCTCCTGTGACTGGATCATAGCATTCAGTGTATGGCAGGTTGAAGCCCCCCACCCTCTCGCAGCCGCCCACCACCACGATCACCTCAGAGAAGCCGGTCGACCTGTACAGATGAAAGGGGGATGGGGGTGGACAGAGGAATAGAACAAGAAAAAAACACTCCTGTCACTATACAGTATTCTGCATTATTCTTAATTTTTATTCCAGGTAATGTTTTGTGTCTTCTTATGTACCTTACTGTTTTCATTTGTGTGTCATACACCAGTGAGAGATACATATTCATTAAAGCCTGCATTTTTTGGACAATAAAGTTTTGAATGTTGAATCTTAAAAGGGTCTGTGTGATGTGACAAAAAACAGACTTGGGAGCTCCATTTCCATGATTACAATTCTTTCCTATTTGGCTGCTCGACAAATGCCTAGACTATGACCACATTTCCTACAGGCAGGTAATCAACTGCAGCTTCAGCCTAAAACACTGACACCACATAGAGACTACAAGCTCTTTTTCTATGTATAGATTCTCACACATACAGTGAATATAAGCTCACACCCATTGACAGTATATATATATATTTATATGCATGTGTTTACTGTCTAGCCCAGGAGCGATTCAGGTTTATCTGCTTGCTCACGTGATGTGTGTGCGAGTGATTAATTAGATGCTGCAGGCTTCCCATGAGAACACTGAAGCACAGGTGTGGACAGAGAAAGTAGAGAATCAGGCATCTGTTTTGAGCAGGAGAGGTTTGGGCCCTCGAGGCAAACAAAGCCAACAGTGCGGGAACTAAGCTCGCTGATCTGAACAGATCACACAATAAACCTGAAATACACGGCACACATCCTTAATATATGATGACTGGCACCGGCTCCACTTTAACCCTTGCAGCAGGTCCAACACACAAAGGCAGCTGTGCGGCCGTTTGTTGCTATAGCACAGCAGGCGACCAGATGGTGTATTTCGTCTCTCATTCATAGCGTTTCAGTCAGTGGCAACCTTTGTTCGTTATCAAATATCACATTGTAACAGCCAACTGGACTCTCTTCAAATAAAAAAAACATAAAAGACCACACTCTGTGTATAGAGACCAGTTCTGTGCTGTGTACACATAAGTTGTAGTGGGGATTAACTAACAGCTACATTAGGCACAAAGCATCTTTTCTTTGTTAATTGTATTTTCACCATTTCACCAAACATCTTTTCTACATAAGTCTTCTTATCAGAGAGCAGATTCTCAGACACTAATGTATAACTGATAAACTTGGCTGACTGATATATAGGTCTGGCTCAGAACCCAGATATATCAGCATATGCTGCCATGATAACAAGACTCAACATTTCATCTTGCGTCAAATCACTTTGTTTTTTTCAAAAATGTCCATCAAACCTGTCTGTGTACGAACATGCCCTGCCTACCTCATTATCATTTCCATTTCAAAAACATGAACAAAAACACTCCCTTTCTCTCTCTCTCTCTCTCACACGCACACACTCGCAGTTACACATACAACAACAGTGGCAGAAGGAGCACAAAGTTCATGCGCAATCATTCATGTGACCTCAAAGCAGCATACGCTCTACACTTTTAATCACACTAACAAGTCATAACGTCAACACAGGACAAAGATTTGTGTTCCTTAACATCTAGAACAGATGATCTTCCCTCTGCCTTCATCAGAACTACTTAACATTTCAGTTACCTGCGTGGACAAGTTCTGGGTGACATCATCTCATTTCCTAGCACATGGTAGCGCCTGGCCTCATGGAGGAGCTGGTAGCATTCTGGAGCATTCTGGATAAGCTGATCTCCCTCTACCGTCTGGACAAAATAGTTGGGGTGCATAAGCGGCAGGCGCACATGGTGCAGCAGGGCCTTCAGCATGGGCTTCCTGTTCTCCACGCTGTGGTACACCCATCGCATCACGGCCTCGAACACGACCTCCTCCTTACCAATGGACAGCTCATCGCTGGCAATGTACTCTTCCAGCTCCTCTTTGCGCAGGTCGAGGAATTCCTCGTGCTGAGCTACTTCTGAGAAGTTGGCCAGGGCGTAACTGCGGCAACGGCTGGCCAACTGCTTCAGGGCATGAGCATCTGCGAATTGCTGGATGCCCAGGCAGTTGCACGGGTCCAACTGGTCTTCCAGGAACTTTGCACAGGCATCGCGCAGTGTGGTGATCTGGAAGAGGCTGGAGGTCTCGAAGAGGAACTGGACATTCTCAGTGGTGATCTTTGCACGGCCAGTATAAACATAGGTGAGGAAGGAGTCCATCGCCTCGGCCAGGATGCCATTGATCTCCACCAGCATCTCGCGGCTCTCGCGGTGATCATTGCAGAACATAGCTCTGAAGTAGGAGGAGCATGCGGAGAGCACAGCGCGATGGCAGTGGAACTCGCGGCCCTGCACGCTGATGACCACATCAGTGAACAGGCGGCAGTCGCGAAACTCATTGAACACCTGCAGGATGCCCTCGGAGTGGGATGCGCCAGAGCAGAAGTCCAAGACATCCTGGCTGACAAGAGTCTTGGAATCAACCTCAAAAACCTGGGGAAACAACATGTATAAAGATTAGCAAAAATGTGTGAGTTAAATAGAAAGCGATAGAAATCTTTTGTTTCACAGCACCTTGCGTTTGACAGCTGGTGAATCTCTGATCCCTGGCTCCTCCCTGATCATTCTTCTGCCCAGAATCAACACCATGGCTGCCACCTTCAACGTAGACCTTCTCTCAACTTTAAGATGACCTGAGGGCAAAGAGAAGAAAATACATGCTTCCATAAAATATCACTTCAAAAGATTACCAATGAATTCTGTCAGAGGGGATAACCATGAAACACATTTATAACTGCTAATCGGATCACTGTAAAACTAATTGAAAACATTCATTGCATGAAAACAAAGCTCTCATGGAACATTACCACAAAGCTGTGTACAGAAGTTGGAGATACACAAACTTTTTTCTGCTGCCTGTGGGGGTTTTGCTAAAATGTCAAGAAACCCATTTCAAGGAAAGAAATCTGAGCTGCACACAAACACTGTGGGACACTTCCTCCAGCTCATCACTGCTGGGGAACAGTTGTGCCTCGGATGACAATGGGATGGAAGATGGGTGAGGAGGTAAAGGCGGGAGAGTGGCTGAGCAACCGTTGGGAGGGTTGGCCTACATGTCAGTCAGGTTTGTTTTGATGAAGCATGGGGGCAGGGAAGCTATCAGACACTACATAATGAAAAACAAGTTGAAGCCACTGATAACTTTCAGTTCAGTTTCCTTCCAAATTTTACATTTGTTTATTTGAAAGAAGGTTCTTATAGTGACCAACCAAGATGCTCCATGAATTACAGACAAAAAATGCGCTCGTGTTTCTAGACATGCGTTTTATTCTCCAGTTCTTGAAAATATTTGATCAAAACAATCTCTTATCTATGGCAACGCTGCCTGTGGTAAAGTTGGCAGCAGGTTTGACCTTTGCTCCTGAAAGGTCATTTTTCTTAAGGTTATTTTTAACAGTGACTCAGCCTCTGCAGACTCAGACTGTTCACGTGCGTTATTCGCCCCCAGCAGCTCCCTGAAGTCATGTTAGACAAGAGGACAGGTTTAGCCAGTGTTGTCTGACGCATGAGAGATTTACTCTGTGAGTAATATTCACCGAGGAGGGATAAGACACGACAATACACAATAAATAACGCAGAGTGACGTAAAGCTGATTGTAATTGTGTCATGTTTTAACTGTCTTATGGTGTGCTATTACACAGGTTAAAAATAGGTAAATAGTTAAAGCTTCAATTGAAATGGACACAACAACGTAACACAACATATAATAGTAATAATAACTATGTTATATTGTTTCCTTTTATTATATATCTTAATGTGAGCTGTTGCACATGTTAAAAAGACATAAAATAATATAAAATATAATAATAACAATAATATCACTGCTTCACCAGTAAAAATATGTAATTTTAGCGCATTATTCAAGTGTTGATAAGACTGTGTCGTTCAATGTTTTAACTGTCTAATTTTCTTTGTGTGTGCTGTTATACAAGTTAAAACAAATAACGTTAAACTGAAATTGAAAAAGTCTTGTTTTATTTAGCTAACACTGTAAAACCCTTTAGGTTGTGAAAAGTGAAAAATTAAATGTGCGTATTGGTGATAATAATAATGTAATTATTGCATCATAGTTTTAAAATATGTCATTTAAGTATAAATTATAGACAGTTAAGTATACTATAATGATATTGAAGTATACTATGATACTATTGAAGTTCACTATAATAATATATAAGTATACTATAATAATATATAAGTATACGTATTCAGGAGGTAACAACACTTGTATTGATCAGACAAAGGAGACTGGCCTCGTGCTGACTGTTCACCCTCAACAACACTGACTGGACTGTTTTCCTCTCAAATTCAAACAGCACGAGGGGACCGTACATCCACAAACATGAACTACGTACTTTACTGCGAAAACAAAGCTTTTACCTTGTGCAGAAGTTTCCTCGTGACGCGTCTTCTTCAGTTACAAGTGAAGGAGGGAGGAAAAAAACAACAACAAAATGTCTGGAGAGAAAAAAAATCAAATGTCGCCTGAAAAGTTTGACCAGTGTCTTTACCAACACTCGAGTTATGAGAAACACATTGTGCTGTTGCACGGCGGAGACATTTTGACTTTGAGGCGATGACAGCAACACAAGAGCTCTAATATCTAAGTGTAAACACTGAGGCCATTTATACTTGTCAGGAGGAAAAACACATCCAGCCCTCTGCTGCGACTCAGCTCCGCGGCCGTGATGCATCGTGGGTAACGGAGTTTGACTGAGAACGCGTCTGTTATGATTTCCTCATTGAGAAACTACACTACCCAGGTGCTTGGCGTTCTCCACGTGGCTCTCCTTTGTTTGCAAACAAACTGAAGTTTAGGTGGAGGAAAAAGTTGACAACAAGAAGTGACAGCGGTGAAACAACACAACGCGAAAAATAAAACGACTTTTATAACATGTGCGCGACAGTTTATACAACAATAAATACCTGTAACTGCTGGAAAACGTCACTGAATTCAGTTTGATTTGTGTTTAAAAGTCTTGTTTTATCAACACGTCTTTCCAAAGTCAGTATAAAGACAGTCACTGTATATGTCTCTATTTAAAAACGTATATATGTTTATGAGCAACACAATCAGGAATGTGAGTGTGTGGACACGTGAAAACAAGATGAAACAGTGTTTTGTTCAGGTGAGGCAGGAGGAGCCTAGCTGAGACAAAGCATGTCACAACTTCCTTACCCTGTTGCAAAATATTTCTCAGAGCTCCCAGCCGAGTTCCCTGAAATGGTCCAGAGCACTCGACAGTGACCCAGATTGCACAGTGCAGAAGCCTGTGGTGTTAGTACAGGGGGGGGATCTGTACCTCCACACACACTTCACTCACTGACAGCTGCATGCAACAAAATTTGTACACACACATCCATGATAGAGAGAGAGAGAGAGAGAGAGAGAGAGAGAGAGAGAGAGAGAAGATGATCAGAAACATTGTGCTTTAGGTCACAGTGTGGTACTGTAAACACGTTCTTATCAATAAATCACTTTTATTTTTAAAAGTACATTTCATACAGAGATCAACTCAGAATCAAAATATAGAAACTATATAACCAATGTGGAAAAACATGTATAGCTACACCCATACAGCACATTACACACACGCATAAAGTTTGCTTTTGAAAGATGATGAGGTTCCAGCAGATCTCAGGTCCAACACTATTCTTTCTGTGGTTTAATTTAACATCTGTTAAATCTGAGTGAGCACAAATGGAAAATCATTGTTTTATACTGTCTGGTGAGTTCATATTATCTAACCCTAAACACTCGTTGAGTTACATGCTGCCTTCTCCTTGAGGTGTGGTCACAGTGATTCAGCAGAACACATGGGATCTATACATTTACAGCTGTTTGTTCCAGAGAGAAGGACCATTGTGACCAAATGCCCCCTCACCTGATACTTTGAAGAGACACGTGCTTGATGATGTGAGGGATCTGGAAGGGCTGTTGTCATGAGCAGGTCAGAACTGTATCTGGGAGCCATAACATTTGAGGCCTTATAATATGTTGAAGTAACTTGTATAATGAACTGGATTTTTTGGGAAGATCTGCAAAAAGTGCATTACATTAATCTTAACTGCTGGAGATGAATGCATGGAGGATCACATTTGTTCAGACTCAGATGGAGAAAGGAAGATCTTAAGTTTGTGAATTTCTTTTTCATGGTGGAAAGCCATACTGGTGATGTGATGCAGGGTTTTTTAGGCCGTTGATGCCGAGCAGGAACACTCACTGGTCTCTGTTGTCTTTGGCCAAACAGGTAAATTTAAATGGCTGTTGACACCACCAACTGTAATCAACACTTACTAGAACATCCTCAGTTTGAGACACTATAACCAACATGAGGAAGTAGGTAAGGTGAGGAACTTCTATAAACTGCAAGAGGATGATGTTTAGGCCTCCAGGAACCTGGCTGTACAAGTTCCCCAGAACTAAACGGTTTAATCAGAGAGGACCATGAGGAAGAAGCAAGGTGAGCCTCAAACATTTATGTTTTCATCACTATTCATATGTTTGTTAGCAGATTATACACACACACAAAAAGACTGAATAGAAGTCTACGAATCTTGGAAGGACGGGACTATGAGTTAAGAAAGATGTTATTACATTTTGGCATGGATGCGGACAAACGGACAGTTCCAGGACAATTTGTTATCATTTTTCTTTAATATCGAATTATTGTTAGTAGTTATAATTAGACAAATAACAATAAGCAGTGAGGCCAGTGTTTGATGTTTGTAACATTACAAATAGAACAAATGGTTCTATATTAAACCTCTCAGTTCTAAAAATGTTCATCCTATCTCCGTATGTTTTTCAGGCCTTAGGTAAAATAGGACATTATATTGAGTAACAGATGTTTTTCTCTGGAAACGAGTGGTGTAGAACATAAGAAATACTCTACCTGCAAACTGAAACAATATTAAAGGATTTATCGCCAGTTTGTTAACGTCAGATCTGTATTTACACAGTGAAAATATGTCTGAGGGTAAAAGATTTTTATGATTCTTGAGCTGAGATACAATTGACACGGACTATGCTATGAATATGATATGAACAGTATGTAAGGGCTAATACTACAAAATATTGAGGTTTCTTCCTTTTTTTTCAAAAATCAAGCACATTCATGGGACTGATATTACGAGTGTATGCATTTAGATCCAAATAGAAATCTGGATCTAGTGGATTTAAATGTGGTTTCATAAGATGTATGATAACAAATAGGACTAGAAATATGTAAACACCACCAATGTGTAGCTGAGAATCAACAGCTTATATGTCCAAACATACATGATAGATTTAAATGGAACTTAAGGGGACAGTTAGCAGAGGTATGTGCTCTGATGGGCGCCAGCCTTCTTCGACAAAATCGATGTAGAAGTTGTTTTTCCATCTGCTCCACCTGCAGATGGAAAAATGAAATGAGGGTTGGGGGCATGTGGACTTGGAGCAAGGCAACACAAGTCTCTTTAGTTTGCTGCAGGAAAGAGCAATGACACAGCCCAGTGGACAAAAAATGTGTTGACTTGTTGCACCAGTTACAGGTGAGACAGAGACACAGACAGACATCAGTCCTTTCAGCCATGACTCATGTCTACATTCACCACACCTTCCTAAATAAGGGAATTCGCTCCTTCCTCTTCGTCACCTGCCAAGTCAATCAAACATTTGTTAATGATGGAGATTCCCTTTTAGAACACACAAGGCTTTTAAAGCAAATGGAGTTAAGTGCTTTGTTACTGCAGCAATAAAACAGAGGCTGAGTGGCTTTTACATCACATAATGATGATAGAATACATATTTGGTTTGTACAATCTCCTCCGCTGAGGGTGTTATGTTTTCGTGAGCAGGATTATGCAAAAACTTCTCAACCAATTTCCATGATATTTTGTAGAGGGTTGACCAAAGGAAGGAGCCATTACATTTTGGTGTGGATCCAGATCAGGATGTGGATCCAGGACTTTTTTTTCCACTTTCTTTTACATTGTGAGATAGGATGTTTTTCCTTTTTTTGCTTGATTTCTCAGAGAATAATTCAAAGAAAGGGCCACACTGAGAATTTGCATTTATGGCCTCATTAATTCTAAAATCCTTGGTAATGTCTTTGCAGGTGTATCTATGTTTGTTGGAGGGCTACTTTAAAAACCAGATATCACAAGTAATGCCATTGTAGAAATGTGATAACAGTCCTGATGAGTTATTTATGATTCCGTGTTCTGGCAGAGTCCCAAGTGTCGATGCAGCAGCTGCATCAAAGTGTCAGAGATCTCCCTGTACCTCAACCCATAGAGGTACGGAGCAAATGCTCTGGGCAGCAACATGAAGATACACATGTTGACTGTGCTGACCCACACACGAACATCTTGACTAATGTCTTTCCTCTGGAACAGGAAAAGCTCCAGGGTGAAAACAAATCCTGGGGTGAAGTAGAGCAGGAGCAGAACCCCGTGGGCCAGCAGGGTGACCCGAGCCCTGGAGAAGCGGCTCTGCCAGATGCCATGGGTCCTTGTTACCATGTAGAGTCGAATGTAGCAGTAAAAAATGAGCAAAGCACAGACGAGCGCTGCAACGAAGAAGTAGATGTGGATGGCTACCACGTTCTGGACCTGAATGAGGCCGAGGGAGACGAGGACCAGACAAACAGACAACTTCTCATGGGGATATCCCCTCTCCACCTCCATCAAGATCACCAGGGTGAATGGGTACACAGCTGCTAGAACCCACACCCCCACCAGTATGCGGTGGATGCGGGCAGGAGGGAGCAGGTCGTGGTACCGAAGAGGCCAGCGGACAGCAGCGTAGGTGTCCACCACCATGAGGGTGATGGTGAGGATGGTGCAGCAGTACGCGGTGACGGTGACGGCTGTGAACAGCCCACACATGATCCAGGGGACCTGAGCACTCACGGCGTTGCAGATCATAACGGCCAAGTTGAGAATGAGGAAGAGCATGTCCGCAATCAGGGTGTTGGCCACCAGCAGGTAGCGTGTCTCCCGCCGCAAGGCACGGGACAGGAAGATACACGCCAGGAGAACAGGGTTGGCCAACAAGGTGGCCAAGGTGATGACCGTGGTGGGGATGAAAAAAAACTCCAGGTGCCACCTCTGCAGACTCTCGACCCACTCCTGTGTGAGGTTTGCCACGAGTACTGATGATGTCATTTTGTGTCTCGGCTACGGACTGAGGTGTGATTTATGATGTGTTGATTACTTCCTCCTGCAGCTTCCTGTGAATGAAAAAAACACAAATTAATATCAGGAAGTGAAACTGTAAAAACATTTATTATCGGCGTCATTGTTTTGTTTTTTATTAACATCACAGTTTTGCCACTTTTAGGTAATTAAGTGTGTCGATGAAAACACAATGAGGCTCTTTAAGATAACCCATGTGCTATGCAATCGATCAATTGATCAAACATCCACACGAGGAAGAGTAACAGCAGTAATTACATTGTGAATTATGGTCTTTAAACAATCACTCTGTTCTCGTATCTGTCATCTTGATGAATTGCAGTCTGAGCAAACCTGTGGTATATACATTTTCCATGCACTGCTTCGCATGACTCCATCTTTATTACAGTGTTGATTGCTCTGCAATGCTCCTTGTATAGATATTAAAACATGTTCAGTTCACATGTTTAGTAATTCTACTGCTAGAATTCAAGTGCACACTCTGGACTCTGCCCTATTTCACATGAAAACAAATTCAAAAGGCTGAAGTTGTAAATAATTAACTCAAAATATGAAACATTGTAAAATATAAATTTAATATACTGCATAAAAACATAAGAACTGATGAAACTGACATTTTCAAATATAAATTCACCTACACTTTCAGGTGGGGGGTTCAGTATTAAATGCATAAAATTAGGATTTCGTACAAACATGATGATATATCTTCCATCTCCTACATGCTTATAAATACTCGAAAACTTAAAGACACAACAAAAACTCAATCACTCGGTTCTATACAAACTTTGCATACTTATTGACAAATTATTGATCGGCCAAAGGTGGGTTTTTCTTACCTGACGTCCAGAACTGAAAACTCTCTCTTCTGATGCACATCCATTGAGCTTAGCACTCCAACAAATCAATGGATGCTTTGTACGACTCGACTTGTCCCCTGGCCTTATCTGATGCACTCTCTGTTGACTCATACAGATAACATGAGGTTGGAGAAAGCTGCAGCCACTTTGCAGTAACATAGTAACAGGGTGGAGCTTTTCATCCTCTTCACTGCTCCGCATGCTGTTGATTTTTCAAATTTTCTACCCGAGATGCTTTAAATCTCATTTGTCGAGGCAAATTCTTTTGAAACCATCAAAATTAAAATTGTTATATCGAAGTTTCCCTCTTCAGTTCTTTACTTCTTAGGAAGAGTCCAAAACCTTTTTGATGGAGCAAAGAATGTATGAGAGAAACATTTATAACTCGCCCATATGGTCATCATCTGATGGCCCGACTCCGTGATGACGCCACTGCATCTCACGTGTGTATGAGGTCACTTAAATAAACACCACTCAACTCCAAACCATCAGTCTGATCTCTAACATTGGTTCATTGAAAAGAGAAGACGCCTGATAAAATCCTCACAGCATCGTGTTTCCATGTGTTTAAGACAAGAATATTTTAAACACAGAATAATAAACCTGACCTCGACAAACAGCTGAGAAGAAACATTTTATTGTTTCATTTGCCATTAGATGTCATTTTCTCTAATCACTCCATTTCCTCTTTAAATTATTTTCAGACCCTTATATCGTCATGTCTTTCTTCTCTTTCTGTATCCACTCCTGCGTCCTGTCTCCTCCTCTTCTTCATCCTCCTCTTCCTCCTCAGAATCTGTGCCATCGGTGCTGATGCTGCCGGCCTCCTTTTCTTCTTCCTGCCACTCTCTTGCCACAAGTCTTTGAAAGACCTCGTACTCCTCCACTGACGCCTTCGCAACTGCTGTGAGGAAGGTGTTCAAGTCGACGTTGAGGATGCTGTCCAGTTTAGGGTTGATGATTATCGTCTGTCCTTTCTTATCTGGGGTTTGGTAAAGACCCCTGCGCTCCAGAAAACAGTGTCGACATCGAACCTCATCCAGGGAGTAACGGAACAACCTGGACTTAATAATGTCCGCCTGTTTGACACCCATTCGAAAGTAGGCATACTGTGGAAGGATGGATAAAAAAGAATATATGTATTAACAAATTATATTTAGAGCTATTTCAATGTTACAAATCTATTCTGTGGAGATCTTAAAATCATACATTACATAACTGAAATGCTTTGACAACCATCAGACTTGTCAACGTCAAATGAAGCCACCAGAGGGAGCACTACACTTGTGTACAGTGTCCATAACATACAGTCTATGGTCCATACACACCAGTTCTAAACAGGTTTTCAGTGAGTAGTGTGTTCTTACTGGAAAACGACATACAAGTTAAGATCAGTGTGTAGAATTACTATGCAGATAAACTATTGTCCCAGAATGCAAAGCACAAAGGTAATGGGGGAGCAGTGGTTGACGGTGAATGGAAAGTCAAAAGTGTGATTGACGTCTGTCAGCACGAGATTTCAAAACACTAATGTGGGTTCATATCATTCGTTATCCAGATACAAATGTGGAAATAAGAGTTAATGTTGGGTGTTGTCTTTTTCAATGACTGTGGCCTCTGATCTGATCTTTGCTCATAGATTGGGGAAGTCATTAAATCTGTTTACAAGGAGAGCAGCATTTCAACCCAGAAACTTTGTCCTGCCCTTAGAAAGAGGTTCAATTAAATTGTGTTGAACTTAATTTGATTCAAGTCAACGAATACATTTTCATATTCATAAATTCATAACTCATCAAAAGTTCACAACACAAAGTTATATCCTCAAGTGTGTTTGTCTGCAACATCAAAATAACCTGTATGTTATTAATTTATTTTACAAGAAATAAATAATAAATGTGTGGATCAGACAAATATTATTCAATAATTGGCATAATTAATTGTTTTAAATTAATTATGAGAATTATTGGATCTTCTTCTTCTTATCTACACAATGATTTTATTTACAAACATTTATTTTTGCTTCAGCACTGTCTCATTCTTTTCTTGTTTGCTTTGCTCGCTCACCTGAAACATGTACTCCACCTGACCCGGATCCTCCAGGACGATGGACGGACTGTCTCTGAGGATGTCTGTGACCTGCTGGCCAGTGAACAGACACTTCTCTCTGAGAAACCCCACCACATATTTTACTGTCTTCACAGGTACTGTCAGGATCTGGGGGTAATGGGCCACCACTCGCTGAAGACTGCCTATGGGGAGACAGGTTAATTATTTAAAGCACAGTCTACATAGTAAAACAACACTGTGCAAGTTTGACTTTAAAATAGCAGCTTCAAAATGAGGTTGGAATGGGGCTGATTTCCTTTGCACTCTCACCATGGACGTCTGTTCTTGCTCTATGTAACTTTGGTGAGCAAGTATGGAACTGACTGACAGCCGCAGCTTCAACTGTCAGAAACAGGTCCAGTGAATTCAAGAGAAATGCCGAACTGTAGATCAGTTAAAAAGACTTAGAAGGTAATAGAAAAACAGGCATCATCTCCACGAGACTAGCTCTGTGGTTGTGAGGAAACTATTAAATATCACAAATTCTTAATAAAGTTTGGTGTATTTGCAACAACAGTAGCCGTTGATCATGAGGAATATCCATGCAGTCAAAGCTCCACTCAACACTTCTATAAAGTATGAACGGAACATAGAACAGCATTAATCACCATGCGTGGCTGAAGAGGGCGCTGTTGTTCAGTAAAGTCACACAATGTTGCTTTAAAATTCTCTGGGCATGAACTTTAAAAGGTATAGTTCACCAAAAAAATGAAAAGTCATTTATTATCTACTCCCCACAATGGAGGTGGGTGAAGTGTTGGAGTCCTAAAAACACTTTTGGAGTTTCAGGGGTAAACAGCACTGCAGCCAAATCCAATACAATTGAAGTAACTGGGGGCCACAAAGAAACAGAAAATGCCTCCATACTTCTCCTGTGGTTTCATCCAAGTGTCAAATTTGACTTGAAACGACATCATTTGAATGTCAGGGCTTACGGACACTTGGATGACACCACAGGAGAAAGTGTTGAGTGGACTTAAACACGTCACCCACCCCTCCATCAACAGAGTTCATTTTCCCTTTTTAAGGATGAATCATGAAGATGATGTTCTCACCTTCGACTAAACCCAGTTTCCTCAGGTTTCCTATGCGCTGCTGAAGCTGTGACTCCATGGTGGTGCACACTTCAGGACATTTCTGCAGCAGCTTCAGGACGCTGGAGGGATTGAGCCCCAGAGCGAGCAGAGCTGTGAGGGTTGACAGCGCGTGTCTGGCAGCTCTTCCCCCTCTCACTCTGGACACAGTCTCAAACATCTGCCCAGCCTGAGTTTCTGTGAATCCCATGTCGGCTAGAGCCTGCGGAGTCAGCTCCGTGGCTGGCGTCTCAGACACGAGACTAGCTCTGTGGTTGTGGTGCGATGACTGCAGAGGACTCCGGCTGCTGGAGGAGCAGAAGAACCCGCAGCCGACGTGTCGAGGCTGGAGGAGGCATCTCCAGGTGCGAGGTGGGCTGAGCAGAGAGGAGGAGGCGGCGGCAGCTCTCACAGTCCACCGGAAAACCTTCAGCAAAGAGAATATGGCTGTAAAACTTCTTCAGTAGCTATGATCGGGTTTTATCTTAGCACGTTGAGCTTCTCTGATCCACACATGTCACAGTTTTGGCTCCAGAGCGGAAGTTAACAGAAGAGTTGCAACCTCAGCTGTAGCTTTCGTTAGCTCAAGTTAGCAAACATGAAGGTTATAAAGGGTTTTGATGCACTGCAGGGCATTTCTTATCTCCGCCATTACCACGCTTCTAAAATATGTGACTTCATTACCGTTAAATAACACGCTACGTGTGTAAAAAGGAAATAATTAAGAACATTTTCCAGCTTTCTGGTTCACCTGCTGCGCTGCCACTGTGGTTCCCATGCTGGTCCGTCGTGTATATAGGTCCGTGCCATCAACTCGTAAAACAAAAGGTTCCGCCTCTTCAAACGTTTTGATGTTTCGAAGCAGGGAAGTTTTGACACCTTCTCTTTTTTAGTCAGTAGAGTTCTTTCTTTTTAAAGATTTACACGTACACTGTAAAGACAGAACTGTTTCAGTGTTGATAGGCTGGACTGATATTTGTTTTAATCATCAGTAAGATATTTCATAGTTCACATATAACTTCAACCCATTCCATGTATAAGTAAATCATTGCAATAATTTTTTTTTCCACTTGTGACGATACAAAGTATTTGCAAAACAAGCTTTCTAATATAAGTTCACAGCTTAAACACACTCTATGAACTCTATTTACCAAGTGCACACATTATTTGCTGTGGCACCTGTTTGGCTATGGCAACATAAAAACAAGAGTCATTTCAGATTCATTTAGTGTTTACTGGTTGTATAAAGGTTATACATTTAAAATAAATTCACAATGTCTGCAAGACAAATAAACTTAACTCATTCTGGGTAGTTCAAGATAATCCATCTGATTATTACTGTGAAAAACAAGTCTGTGGTAATATATTTATTCAGGTACAAAAATAGATAAAATATTGTAAATATACTTACAATTTTGACTAAAACATTTAAAAACCATGGACAGAAAAGACATACTTATTAATAGATTAGTAAAGAAAAAAAAGTATATTCAACTTTAATCGATCAAAGACAAATGCTGGAACCCTGTGAATCATTACGGCGATTTTGATCAAATATTTCCTTTAGCTAAAGAATAAATAAAATTATATAAATAAAAAAAGAAAAAAACATTGGTGTGTTGGAGACGATGCTTTTGCATTCCTGTATTGCACTTTGCTATCACAATATTTCCATGAGTACTTTTTAACAATGATGCTCATTATGGTGTGTACTTCATAAAGGAAGAGTCCTCTCTCCTTGTCTACAGAAGACTCAGTTCAAGACAGAATAGTGTTTGTTAATTTCCATGTGCAAAAAAATTGCTATTTTTTCTTATTTGACACTTCATGTGATCATTGCAGAGTGACAGATCAAATGTTGGACTGATGGTTGGACTCCCCTCCCTTTAAATTCAGTCTTTAGTTGTCATGGAGGTATTTCTGGAGCTCAGTCTCCAGGGCCACCATTGACAACCTCTCTTCCTCATCTTCCTCTTCCTCATCACTAGGTAGAGTCTCATCACCATAATCTGGGAACAAGCCTTGTCTATTGTAAACAACAGGGCTGGACTCTTGTTGCTGTGGTGAGCCTGTTAAAAGAAGAGAGAGACTTGCTAAGAATACAAGTTCTAAAACCTCTCACATTCAAGAAATGCCAGGAATTTAAAATGCTTTTGGATTTAAGCCATCATTAAAGGAAAATCATTTTAATTGCTAGTTGCTCAAATAGACAGTTCATAAAGATGAGTGACTTGGCAAAAGCAAGATGGTGGCTGGCTGCAATACAGGTCATAAACCCAGCCTCATCCATTAGCAAATGGGACACAGACCAAACTAAAAATAAGTAGTGAGTACAATTAAATAAATTTTTCCTAAAGATGGTTTCTAAACATTTAAGGTAGTTCATATAACACCGATGTTTGTTCAAGAGCTAATTTTTCCAGTAAGTTCAGTTTTAAGTAGTTTAATTGTATAAAAATGAGGTGAAATTTCATCTTTGACAGCTGAAACTGATCTGCGACTGGCTGAGCTTGTGTATCGTTGGTAGCTCCATGCAGACAACGGCTCCACACTGCGATCACTACTGTGCAGACTTTAGCTTTAAATGACGCCAAAAAGGCAAGGCGGCTGAAACCATATCTGGGAGGAAGTAGTGTCACGTCATCCGTCATTATAAACAATCTATAGTTTCACAGATGGAACCTCATCACATCTGAAGTGGCCATAGTCAGCCTGGTTGTAAAGAATACTCACAAAAGCTCTGAGTTGCAGGAAGCACCTCTTTCCAGCTGTACTCTGCCAGGGAAATGGGTTGGCTGATCCAGGGCTGCAGCAGCAGGTGATCCAGAGTCATCCTCTGAACAGGGTCAGGGTGCAGCAGCCCACATAGCATGCCATTGAGATCTGTGAAAATACACAGAGAAATAAGTGATGACCCTCTGTGATTGCCAGTGATAACGTAAAAGACAAAACAATTTTCAGCCGACAGGAAAGAGCTGCTGTATACCTGCAGAAAGGGGGAATGGAGGCTTGAGTGTGGCTCCAAGGATCTCACCCACATCACAGAAGGGGTTCTCACTGAACAGCAGAGTGTAGAGCAAAACCCCCATAGACCACATCTCCAGCTCTGGGCCCTCATAGCTACAAAAACACACCAACAAGGAGATACACATTAATTAAAATAAGCTTGTGAATATGGAAAACATGCAATCAATTTATCATCTATTAAAACATCTAACTTTACAGTGAGAATATCCTTGAAGCTAATGTTTAGCTAAGATTAATGGTTATAAAAGTCACACAGGACTGAAAAATAGTGCTCTGCTGTCAGGTTTAATGATTATAACAGGAGATTTATTCCCTTTTTAGCCGTAAATGACACTAACACTGAGCTGCTCCTATTTAGATACATACTACACCACTTGTTATTAATGACTATTATATACTTACGGATTTCCCTGAAGCACCTCTGGGGAGCAGTACTCCAATGTGCCACAGAAGTTGTAAAAGAGCTTCCCTGGAGCCATCATGGCAGCAGAGCCAAAGTCGATCAGTCGAATGTGGAAACACTTGTCGATGATGATGTTCTCATCTTTTATGTCCCTGTGGAGGATGTTCTTAGCCCTCAGATAGAAGACAGCTGCCACCAGCTAAAACACAGAACAAGCATCCAGTTTAAACAGGGACCAAATGATGATTGTAATAACTGTAATATGCAATTTAAACAAAATCCTTGTACATACCTGTCTAAAGATGTAGCTAGCCAGGGGCTCATCTAACCTCGGCTGCATGTCAATGAATTCAAAAAGGTCCAGACCATCTCCGTGTTTCTCCATCACCATCTGGAAGTAGTTCCCGTTCTCAAACACTTCCAGGACCTAGTGGCACACACATGAACATAAAGCAAATCAATATTTTAGAGGAAAAATGTTTCTGAAACTCTGTGACTTAAGTGTTTAGACGTGTCAACCCAGTTACCTTGACAATATTGTGGTGCTGCACTCGTGTCAGTATGGCAATCTCTTGGCTGACTCGCCCCAGCATGGGGTCATCTAACCAGCAGTCACTCACTATCCTGGCTTTACCGATGAACTTCACCACCACCTGTAAAATGATAATTTCATAAAAACGCCATATCATCACAAACTTTAAATTTAAAGGTTGGTGTGATTCTGCATTGATAAAATTCAGTTCTTACTTCTTGTCCATCACAGTGTCTTACTGCCTTCCAGACAAAGCCAAAGGCTCCTTTACCCACAGCTTTAATTGGCTGGTACTCCTCTTCAAACTGTCCGTCACAGGCTCGAGAGTGCTCCAAGTCCATGGTGGAGCGTAATGCCTCCCCACGACTGGCCTCACCGATCCTCTGGAAACAAAGGAAAAAATGGTGAATAACACTTTTTATATTTTGATAAACATGAATAATTCGGCCTTCTATCTTATTTCTTAAGATCTTTATTGCTACTAACCTCTCCGAGACTGGCTCCTGACTGGTTGTGCTGTGATCGATCTGTTTGCAACATTGACCCCTGCTGGCCAGGCCGACTCATCCACACACAGAACATCGCGCTCCCATCAGGGAGGTTTGTCTTGCACACGTCACATTGCACATCTGGAGAGAAAAACAAGAGACTGTTTAAAGTCTGTTTGCTTTATGTTGGAGTATCTGCAGATTTTTTATGAGAGATTCTAAAACAGTAAACTTGTACCAACCTACTCTTGTGCCATCTCTGTGGTAGGCACTTGCTTCAAATCGACCCTCTAGTATCTCTGTAGCATCTGAGGACAGGGTGTGTCCATTTACTTTCTCTTTTTTAGGTGTAGATGTTGCAGGAATGTCTCTCACTGACTGAATCCCACCATTCATTTGTACAGGGAACTCCGCACTCTTTCCGTTATGAATTGAAGAGAGAGCTGCCCACTGTTCCTGCTCATTTGGCTCCTTTTGCAGTTCTTCAGTTGAACCATTTCTGGCCACCACAGCAGAATCTTTAGTCTCAACAGGCTCTGCCTCTTGGTCAGACTGTACCCCGCATGGAGAGGGTGTCCGCAGGAGCTCGGTTGTATCGCAAGATATCACGGAGTGTTGGTTTTCATCGCCGTATCCTCCGCCACTGAGCAGCTCTATACTATTGCTCAGATTCAGATCAGCCAGAGACCGGGTCACCAGATCACCATTACTGTTGAGGTCCAGGAAGTAGCTGGCTGAGTCCTCTACTTGTTCTGCATGAGACTCCTCTGCTTGGCCTGGGTCAGATCCACCATGACCAGCAAATTTTTCACAGAAGCCAGAGGAAGACCTGGGAAATTGAGATTTTACACAATGATTACTAGGATCAGCAAACTGCAGCATTACATGGGGGAATCTTCAAAATACACATGTGAAGAAGGTATTATTTTATCAGAAGGAGGTAGGGAAATGTGACTTTGGTGAAGAATGTTAAACACTTTCTCTCCAGTTTCAAACTGGCATGTCACAGTCTTTCAGGGCTGTAAATTCATAAAATATTTAAATGAAAGCAGCTCAGTCCAACTGATGTTATGGAATCACTCTGCAGTTGCCCTGCCAGGAGAGAGGTGCTTTTTTCGAAATGAAGGCATTCAACAAAATGTCAGTCGCCTTTCATGGAAAAACTTGAACTAATAATCATACAGATATTAAGGAATCTGTTTCTATAGTAATAACTTAAAAAGAGCTATAGTGCTAACCTCTTGTCTTATAGTCTTGATTACTGACATAAGATATGAGCTGTCTTCACAATTAGATGTTAAATGTGGTGATGACATGGAAATACATTTGAAGCAAGCTGTATGTTTGGTGCTAAAAATGTGACACATACATTTTCTTTTAAGTCAAAGAAATTCTCTCCTCACCTGCTCTCCAGTGAAATGACCTCATAGCTGGAGTCCTGGAGGACAGAGGCACATGATTGGTGTTTTTTTTCTTTAGTAGGGGAGGTGCCCACCCCCCTGCCAACAGCATGTCCTCTCTGAGTGGGAGTTTCTAAACAATAAAACAAAATTATGATGAATATTTTTCAATGCATTTTCTCAAAGACTGCTATTTATATGCTAATCCTCACTGCACATATGACAACACTACAAACAACATTAAACCTTTCCATATAGCATGTTTGCAGTTTATTTAGCTGATTTTCCTTTGAGGTAGCCTTTGTTCCCATTTGAATATATATTACATTTCTGTAGTTTAGTGTATTGTGTACATGAGATGTTCATAGCAGCATTGGAAATGCTTCCAACACAGCAGAAAATGTTGGGTCGGGCAATGTGGAGTACATAAATCTATGTACCCATTCGATACCACGTATTAAAAGTAAATTAGTTTCACCCTGATAAAGCTGCAAATTTTTTTTTATACCAGAAATAATATCTTCACTGCTCCAAATCAGCAGTTGCGTTGAACTGCCACTGGCAGGTATTGTTTTTAGAGCGGCAAAGAAGAAATGATTACCAGTAGTGGTAGCCAGGGCAAGCTAACACAGACAATTTGGCAATATTCTGAAAAGTCCCACAAGCAACGTGTACTGCAAGACTGCAGCTTCAAGGGGTGGTGCTTAGTGTTGCCAATTACAACACTAGTAATAGGCCATACAACGATGATTGCAATCAGCATTTCCATGCAGGGTCAAGTAGAAATAAACGGTTATAATACATTTTTATAAAGTTGTTATTACTTAAAAAACACCGGTATCAGCCAATATGCAAAGTCCATTTGGAACATCAACATGAAATACAAATAGAACCACAAATAAATGACTTAATGGAAAATAGAAAAAGCTATATTTAAGTAGTACACTTGGGGATAAATTCACCTGGGACAATCTCATTGCAGAGGTGCTGTTCTGCATCGTACTGTGATGGTTTCGGGAGAATAAGGCAGTAGGTGCCTTCTTCTTCTTCTGGAGGTTCCACCCAGGCAAATGTCTTGAGGAGAGCCTGAGTGTTGTCTGCACCTTCCAGCTGACTATTGCAGCGAGCGACCTGGGCCGCCTCCTCCATCAGCTCTGATGTGTCGTCGGCCCTGATGAAAGAATGGCTGGATTTTAGTCAAAATACTGCATTGCATGTCATGATTAAACAAGTGCACAGATTCTGGAAAAAGATTAAAAATCAAACCGTCACTATGAATCACAGAGTAACAAAAAATGCACCACTGTGGGTGTCATTGTTGTGTTTTTCACATAAATTAATCAGAAGACAAGATACCACATCAAAATATTTGAGGTTGGCATTAGAGAAACCGATGGTCGCTCCTTCGTCTTTGTGATTGGAGAAATGTGGATGTACAGAATTAAGCTTTAAGCAGGACCTTGTTTTTTGCCTGATAATCATTAGTCATTTGACGTGAAAAAGTCCCTCTGGATTTATTTTTCCTTGAGGGTGAGTCTGGATACATGCATCAGTCAATAACAATCTATCGCGAATCTTGTATGTACTGATGACCTCTCATTAGCAAGGACAGAAAAATCATTCAATGTAATTCATGGGCAAGTGAAATGGCAAACAAGCAAGTAACACTTTGTAGGAAGATTGGCGTTGGGTTTGATATGTGTTCTGTCCAGGGTGCAGCCTTTTACGTGTCTAGCTGTAACAGTAGATCTAATGAACAACATAACTAATTGGAAATGTCACAGAGATTTTGTTAACACTGAAATACTGTACTGAATAATTAACTAAATGACATACTTATACAATACTACAGTAATGCCATAGTAATATTTATCTACAGATCTCGTCCATTATTCAACAGATTTCCAGTTGGGAACACACACGTGCTTTCTTTTAAGCCCTGGGTGTTTGTTTTTATAAGTCAAAACCACAAACCACATGTAAGTATACATTTTTGAGGGCAAAAGAGGACATTTAATAAATTGAAATTCCAAAATCGGGGCTCTTCATCCCCCAGAGTCACAGTTAATGATCTGATTGTATCTTGAGGTGAGACTCCTGCTCACACAGTATGACAACTTAACAATTCTCAGCCTTAAAGTTTACCAAAACCTGGTCTGGAAAGAAAAGAAAAGACAAAATTAAACAATGGTAAAGGCTTTTGTCAAAGGGTCGCTGTAAGTAAAAGAGGTCTATTGTTTGTGTTGGCTGGTTAGATACACTGAAAGACCATCAGCTTTGGCTTTTTTTCAACATGAAGTCCTTCCGCACAAAATATTAAAGTGGAATATTATAACACGCACATGAGGATGTGCACTTACATAACCACACGTGTAGAGGTGACTGCAGGAGGGCAGAGAGTTGACAACGCGCCGGCCTGTTTCTCCAGTCTGGTGCCGGTTCCGGTGAAGATCCTGCCTCTGCCTGACGAGGTTCTTTCCATTATGGCTCGATGCACCATGGCCATATCTCCTGCCACCAGTGAGGACGGATCTAGGATTGTGAAACATTATTATTAAATTATAGATAATGCAAAGAAATATTATTGCATGACAAGAAGAAGTAAAAAAACAAAAAACAACAGGAATACATTTTGAGTAAAAGAACTGAGCAAGGAAACTATTACTACACACAAAGATAACACTAAAGACTAATCACAGAAAGTAGATAATGAAACTTGCTCTGTACACATCACAGATGGATTTAAATGCTCACCAGATTTTCCTGATATTTTGGATGAGGCTGCACTTTTACAAGCCTCTGCCTCAGAATTGGAGAATGGACAGGACTTTCTGTCTGTGTCAGACATCCATCTGTAGAAACCAGGCATCAGGAAAGTGACACTCTGTTGGAGACAAAGCAGCAGTGACAGAAGTGAGTGTCGTCCCAGCCCTCAATTTAAACGGCACTATTCCACTGATCATGTTGGCTGACCTTTCCTAACAGCTCATCCTTTCTGTAGCCAAACAAACTGAGGGTCAGGTGGTTGTGAATGCTGAAGATGGAACCATCAGGATGGAGAAGGAGGAGACCGCTCTGAGGAGCAAACACCCAGACTGTTCCAGAGTACTCCAGCGCAGGGCTTGGGGAGATGACCCTATCGTCCATTTTGACTCCTTTGAGAAACCAGACGCATGTTGAAAATGCACAAAATCACAGTATTTGGTGAATAGGGTGTTTTGGGGTACATACTAGAGCTCGACCATATATTGGTTAGCCGATAATATTGACAGATATGAACCTTTCACAAACTTTTCATATTTGTGTTTATGTTTGTTGTTATGCACCAATATGAATACTTTTTTACAGAATAAAAAAGATGTGCACTTATGTTTACACCTTATTTTGATTTAAAGTAATTTGTAATAAAGTTTATGATTAAACTGTAAAACATTAAGCCTAAATTACATTTCTTTGTGTTGCTTTGAGTGATTGTTTTTCATATTGAAACCCTATAGTATCTAAACTAGGACCATATAGGATATGTAGGGTTCATATCAGGTTGTATGCAAATCTATTTAGAAACTCCCTCGTCACTGTTCTGTGAAAGCCATGTAACTGTCAGTGTTTCATGAGATAAGGCAAGTAGATTTTTCAGCCTGGTTGAATGCAGCTGTTATTTTGAATTAATTTGGAGATGCATGTTTTCTATTGAACATTGTTGTGTGTAAAGTTTATACATCTTAAAGTTGGTTTAATCAACTCACTCACATTTGTTGATATTTTCTTTGTTGGCATTATTTGTGCAGCATTAAGAAAAACTGACATTCAATTCTAAGCCATGGTGTCAATTATTTCAGATTTTGATTATTTTTCCAACAGGATGTGACTTTTTAAATCTATTCTCTGCAAGTTATTATATAAAGTCTGGAGTCTCACTCTGCAAGATGTTTGGGCAGGATAACATTGACACAGTGGATTATGCTCCAGTTTGCTCAAAATAATATTGAGCGTTTTTAATCCCTCTAAGATTTAGCCATAGGTGACAGCTTAGATTTAGCATCTAACTAAACAACTCACCGGAAGACGGCTCTTTTCCATGCAAGTGTGAGGCTTCTGTCTGACACACAGGGGAGGTGAGAGGGGAGCAAGGCTGCTTGTCTTGTACATCAAAGCTTTCAAGACTATCTGATGGGCAGGTGAAACCAGTTTCGTTGTTTTGGGGTTTTCCACATAGAACAGCCCCCTGAATTTTGATACACAGCGGGACTAATGCACCCCCTCTGCTTTTACCGTACCGTCTCTGAACCCTCAGCATCTAAAAGAAGGAAGAAAAAGCAACGTCTAAGATGACAGTACCTAAGCTTAAAACGTTGAGGGATATAAATTCTTTTCTGCGTGTTCCTGAACTGACTAAGAAGCACCCTGGTAAACAGAAACTTAAAAGCAAAGCTTAAGAAAAAGGAGCGTTCCTCTGCTGAGTGGGACAATTTTGGTTACAAAGTGCGCTTACTTTGGGCAATGCATGAGTGTGCAGGGGGATTTGTAAAAAGGGGATTAGCTCCTTCACAGACATCCCTCTTAACTCGTCAGGGTGGTGGTATCCATGGAGATGCGCAAATGCAAAGTCACAGGTAAGGACAGTGCCCTAGAAATGACAGAGAAGTGCAACAAACAATTGTTTTAATAGGTTCGAAGACCCAGTTGGAAATAATTCAATGTACCAAAGACCTAAAGATCTGAGATAAATGACACAACTAAGGCTACTATTGATGATACACTTACATCTTGTGAAAAGGAGACAAAGGCTGAAAACCGCTCTACTTTTTCCATCATGACAAGCCATGGCTCTTCATTAGGCGACGGTTTGTGAAAGCACACTGACACCGGCATCTCACCAGATTGTGTCACAACATCCACCTACAGAAAAAATATTTAACACACACAACACTCTTCAATATACACACATATTCTTGCGGCGGTGGTGTAAGAATATTTGACCAAATAGTAAGTTGATATAATCATCTTTTGAGGAATATTAAACGATTTCATTTCTAATCTTTTTTAATTGGCATATTTCATACCACTTTTCCAGACACAGCTGCAACAGTTCCATCCTCCAGCAGATAATCTTCTTCCAATGCTTGTTCCAAGACCTGACTGGTTTTCTTTAAGAAACAGCCCAGCTTTTTTCCAATCAGCTCATAGGTGGTGCACTCAAACAGTTTGCAGGCCTGTTCGTTCACAGACAAAATCTGAAAAAAAATTTAATGAAACATGTTTTTACTGGGTATGTTGTAGTTGCAGTAGTTTGACCCATTCCACTGAGCTAACTTTACTCACATTTTAAACACACACACGAACAAAGAAATTACCTCTCTGGTTTTATGGTTGACAGTAAGAAGGACTTTGTTTGGGTTCAGGACAGATGGCGATCCTGTCAGGCCAAAGTTTCCAGAGTTTAGTTTACAGAACAGGCTGTCTTCTGTCTCTGACATAGTGGACGGGTGTGGCAGGCAGACAGGAGAAACTTGGGGGTCAGGGTGTAAACTAGAGATTTGCTGGTTTCTTGTTGCGACTGAACTGCAAACATCCAAACGTTGACCTGTAAGAAAAAAATTGGAACCATTTTTAAAAAATCTTTTCTTCCACATCAAAGATTTTATTTTTGACCCCCTCTGAGGATATTTACATCTTTCATTGTTTGATAGCAAGATCACGCCAAAACTACAGGGTGGATTAGTCAGGGCATAGATCCAGGAATTTCCCTTTCACCATCTTTAAGATTGCGTGATAGGGTGTTGTGTGACATTACCTTGATTTCTCAGACATTAATTCATGGTTCTTGTTGGAAAAAATCTGACATTATTAGGGTTCTGATATTAATACATGTTTACAATTTGGTGCAGATCAAAATAAAAATCTTGATGTAGTGAATTTAAATGTGGTTTTATAAAGGGACTGTTGGGCCTTGGCAGTGGTACATAGAATCCACTGGGTGCCATTCCGCTCACCTCCACTCAGGATCTGCGTGTTTCTGTTAGTGGGATAACGCAGAAATTACACAACAAATTTTGTGATGGGGTGGGGCATGAACCCATTACATGTTTGTACGATCAGAATTGTTTTCACTTTCTTTAACATTGCGAGATTGCAGATCCAGTGAATTTAATTCTTGGTTGAGATCTATGCTCTAGTGAGTAACATTCTTGTTTTGTGCAAAAGCCAGTCCCAAACTAAGTATCTAAACTTTTTGATTTTGTGTCATGGCCACAGTGGCATGTGTGTGTGTGTGTGTGTGTGTGTGTGTGTGCCAAGATAAACTCACCTGTCAGTGAACCAGGATAATAACGACGTTGCAGAGCTAAACGTTTCTGCTTGCACAATGGTGTCCGGGTGTGTGGGTAGGACTTGTTGAGGTCGAAGTCATCTTCCAGGAGATCAGAGGAGAGGTCGGGCACCACGCAGATGGTCTCTCCTTTAAATCTGACCCCGAGACGAGCTTGTGTCGACAGCGACATTGTTGTTGTGTATCCGAGAACTGGCGATGAGAATGAGAGTGTGTTAGCAGGTCGTGAAGCTGCAGGTTGGCGGGGACGGACTCAGTTAAAGACAGAGATTGTTGATAACTCAGATAGCAGCGTCTCGACACTCACCTGTAGTCGCAGAAAAGCACCGTGAGACTTCAGCTTCCAGGCTGTTCGGACAGACACTAGTCACAGCACGTTCAGTTGACGATAGCTGACGATGGTTGACAAGGTAACGCTGCCCCTCCTGGCTACCTGGCTAACTAGCCATCTGCTAACTCCACTGCTAACATTGCTACAAACAAAAACGCCACCGCCGCGCTCTGATGAAATAGTTCCCTGCCGCGGTTTTAATCTAAGCGGACGTCGCCGTAGTGTTTGCGCAGCTTCGACACCGACTCCAACGCGTCGGTTTGGGAGAATCGCAGGTTTTAATTTGGTTATTCCATTTAGTTGAATCCTTGTTTTTATAAACCGCGGGTTTCGAGCGCCAGTCGAGCGGAAGCGTCGACGAAAGCGTCGGTAGCCAATCAAATGTCCCGCTGCCGCACAGGGACAGCTCATTGGGTAATTCACCGGAACCGCCCGCCTTGGTTTCCTTGAACTCTGTTTCCACGGAAACAGAGTCAGAGCAACAAATAGGACCCAATGAAATAAACGAGGAGAGTAAAGCGTTTTAATTTTATTATTTCGTGATTGAATTCAAACATTTTTTTGGAGACGTGAACCCTTTTTTAAAAACAAAAGAGTGACAAGCACAATTATTTTTTTTGACCTTGAGTAAAAGTTATCGACCTGTTATTATTTTTCATAATTGGATATTTCATCTATTAATCATGTATTGACAAATATTTAACTTGTTTTGTATTTAACTAATTTTATATGGCTAATGTGTGATTCAAATGACTGATAAAATATCAGTCATTTTAACTGAACTGAAATGATAAGCAAGATAAGGTCTCAGCTTTTTTATATTTTCAATTAACTTAACAAGTATTTTATTATGAAACAGGAGCTGAACCTAAGCAGGAAACTTTTAAAAGTTACAGTTTAACTAAGCAAACAATACATATTCAATCTATTGTTCTGGGCTGAAATAAGAAAGAAGGCATTGACATAGGAACCACTAGACACCACATGAGAATTATAAGCTCTTTAATTTTATGTACAAATCTGATGAACAACACCAAAAACACATGTTTGAACTGAACATAAAGATAATCTCATTATGTAGAACTGGCAACTGGGAGAAGATGGGTAAAGATTACTGTGTTCCAGGTGCAGTGACTGCAGGGGTCCAGGTCCATATGTGTATTTATTTATTTTTTTAAACTGAGCCTCCTCATTAGCTGCACAATCTCCCCCAGAGGGAGGATCATCCCCCCAACAGTGAAGAGACAAACATTTTAGCTACAACATAGAGAAAAATTCAATGAATCAGAAATCATTGATGCTGACAGAATGTCTGTCAAAGTCCAAAATAAAAAGGGGTTAAAGGGTCACAAAAGGAAAGTACACTATCCTGTACTTTTGTGAAAAAACCATGAGATGAAACGCTCATTCTGACATAGCTGCTTCATTAGGAAAATATATAACAGTCAGTACGGATGATTTCGAACATATTTTAGCTTAACTTTGCTCTCATGGTATGAGCGACAGCACTGAGAGCGGAACTTCGGTTCCTTCAGTCCTGAAACGATTCATCATGTTGACAGGCAAGCACCAGCTGCAGTGGGGAGTGTCAGCATATCATCCAGTCTGCTGAGACCCATCCCAATTACACACATCATCGTTGTTTTTTTCTTCACATCACAAACATCTAGAAAGGTAGACTTCTGCAAAACTGGGTACATTTTGATACAGATCGACTACTTTGGTGTGTCGGTTACTGCACTGCCATGAGGTTATGTGATGCTTTTACAGCAGCAAGAGTCTCTTAAGTCTTATTTACCTAATGCATCAACACCCATATTCTCATAAGTAATTAAAGCAAGATTTGTGTCTCAAAAATGTAGGTTAATCCTTTGCTTCTTTGAATTTGTGGTTCACCAGCACATGTTAAGCACATGTTTTTTGAGTGGAGGAGAATTTCGATCCACAAATAATTTTGCAGGATCCTGTAACTGTTGTTCAGACCGAGTCATGGCGGCTGGCTGCTAAAGCTGGAGCATGCATGCTTTTGTCAAGTAACTCACTTTACAATAATGAGCACTGGTTGATATTCCTACAGACAAGGAGCCAAGCAGAACACACACACACACACACACACACACACACACACACACACACACACACACACACACACACACACACACACACACACACACACACACACACACACACACAGACACAGACACACACAGTCGTACAAGCACACAAGGAAAGTTGGGCACATGTTTATGGTGCCATGGCTGTGAGGAGTGAACTTTCAGAAGCTTTTGGAGCATAGTTTACTATTGAGGGGGGGTTCATCCTAATGGTGGTAGTCCCTTTTACTGTGAGGACGATTTCCCAGAATATGATCAACCTCTGTGGCGATGCCTGCCGTCATCTTTGTAATAACCTGTGGTCCAGAAAACAAAGGAAGAGCACACGATCAGTGCTGTTTGACAATACCACATAATGACATGATTATCCAAAATAGGATACTATAGGAAATTGTCTTAATACTTGAATTGCTCCCAGATTCTCTGTTAGTTGCGTCGGATTAGATGATCCCAGCAGCACTGAGCTCACTCCCTCGTTCCTCAGGCACCAGGCTGCAGAGAAAGAAATTTGTACAGTTGCACTTGTGGTATCAAGGTATGAGGCAGTATTTAGAGACACACTGAATTTGGTATTTAGCAGCACTTTCTATCGTTGCCTTCACAGGAAATACAAAGTTGTGGGTCTCAGGGTGTTAAAGTTGTCTCTTACCTATGGCTAGCTGTGGCAAAGTACATCCAAGCTTCTCTGCAATATGCGTCAGTTCCTTCAGCTTGGCTTGTTGTTTTCTTCCATCTTCACTCGTTATTTTCTCCCTCAACCACTGGTATGGCTACAGGAGCAGTATAAAATGAAATCATTACTACTAAGAAGTCCCTCTGTAGAGCTAAAACTTCTGCAGTCCCCTGATAAAAACAAATTTGTAATCCACTTGATCCAGATTTTTAGTTGAATCTGCACCACATTGCAAATCTGCCCCTGATCTGGATGCAAACCAAAATGTAATTCTTCTTTGGATCATATCCCACTAACTAACAAACAAAAAGACAAAATCATTGGCGCAGTTAATCACACCTAAAACAGGCAATAATAATAACACAACCATATAATGGTTGTAGTAGCTTGATTTAAGTGAAAGACTTTGAACATATACCACTATAAGTTGCTCTAATGAAATTTAATTTGTACCTTCATCGACGCCCTGGAGGATTCTGGGATGCCGTTTTCATACTTTCCAGTGATGATTCCACAGGCCAGAGGGGACCAAGAGACCACACCCACACCTGGGGTACAAGGGAAACCATTGAGCAACATGGATACATAAATCTATCACAGCCATAAATCTATTTAAATAATTCTCAACATCATGAGAAACATTCTCACTGTAGACTCACCTATCTTATGGTAGAGCTCTGGTAGCTGAGTTTCCACTTTGTCCCTCTGGAAGAAATGGTACTCAGCTTGCTCACATACAGGTGGAATGAGATTAAACTGCCTGGCCACAGAATACGCCTCCTGATTGAATGTGATTAGGGAACAAAAAGAAAAGAGACATGTTCAAGGAGGAGGAAAGGAAATACTGACTTTAATGCTAAAAGAGATTTTTTTGGTTAATGGAGCTGGTAGTTTAGAGAGGGCGAAATGGAGCTTCACATTTAACAACCTTTTCCTGAAATCTTTCAGGAAACATAAACGTTTTGAATGTATTACTAATTAAGAAAGCAAATATGTATTTTTATTTAAAATATTATTACAGAGATAGCAAAGAATAATGATTTTTAAAAAACATATTTTTAAGTAACATAAAATCTCTAGCACCTAGTAGAGTCCAGTTTCTCAAGAACTATTCGTCATGGGATTTTTTTTTGTGCAAAGCTCGTCCTTATCTCAGTTTTTTGTGACAACATGAAAAATGATTTGTTTTGCATCACTCACCATGATCTCCATAGCGGACCACCGTGATGTCCCCCAGTACATGGACATCCCCTGGTTGATCACATGTGTCATTGCTCTTACGATCTCTGTCAAATGTCAAAGAGCAGATAGATTGTCAATAACTGAACAGCGGATGGCGCCACAATTTCAAATTTATGTAACAGTACTGATACTGTATAAGTTGAATTGAAACATCACAACTCACATTATTTTCACAAGAGAATTTGATTCAGTTGATTTTTCATCAGATAATTATATATAAAACTGCTTTTGAGGAAGATTTAAAGATTACTTCAACAACTTTAATAAAAAAAAATAATAACAACAACAACAATAATAATAATAATAATAATGGTAATAATTATAATATTTATTTTCATAGCACTTTTTCTTTCTTTCTTCCATGCTTTACAAGGAAGAAATGATACCAGACAGGTAGACAAAATTAAATAATAGATAGAAAGAATAAAACAATCCTTAAAGTCACCACCTTCAGGAAAGTAAAAGCAAAGTGGATCATTGAAATGCATGTGAGTGTATTGTAACAAAGGCTCGCCTCCATTTAAACTCATGTGTAAGCATAAATGACTCGCTGGGCTCACACTAATGACCAAGTGCCGCAGGGGTTAAATGAAGAGACGCAGCCAGCCTTGGCAAAATGTCGCTCGTGCAGTTTAACAAGTTACAACTGAACAAGCTGAGGCCACAGTGCACTCTGGTGTGTATTTGTGCCTCAGGATGCAGCAGAGGAGTAATAGTGGGTGGAATAGAGGATAAACAAAATTGTATTCAATAAAAACTGCATTAAAGTAGTTTCTCAAAGGAGTTTTAAAGAAGATCTGCTATAGGAGGAGGAAACACAGTAATTATTGAACTATTATTTTGAATGTGTATCTTGCTTAAACTCTCTAATTCCCAAAGAAAACAAAAATAACAGTATGAAGTAATTCATATGATTGGTTTTGTCTGTAATTGCTTGCTTCAGCTTATAATTAGCATGAATTCCATTAATGAAACATCGGCTGTAATTAGTTCAGTGCAAATTCTGGGTGGAAAGTATGAAGAGTGAAAATGAGGATGAAGAGATGAGACCACAGGAGAGTGTGATTAAAAAAAGAGCAATTCCTTTTCATCAGTGCTTCTCTCTCTGGACTGAATTGTTGCTCAGTGAGAGACAGAGAGCAAGTGTGTGTGTGGGTGAAGCAGGTGGGAGAGTAGAGGAATAACAGTGCATCTGCTCCGTAAAGCAAGAGAGAGGAGCGAGAGATTCGGAGGGATGCATGAGGACAGATAGAAAAACTTGTGAACCAAGTAGGAACCATGGAGGCATACACTGTTCACAAGAGTTTGTGAATATATGAATAATCCACCTCGGTGCCGGGAGGGCGAGGACGACAACTCAATTCACAGCAACGACCATGCTAGGCTTAACATTATGTGACTTTCCACATGGGTGCAATGAATCATCGAGTCCAACAGCAGAGGCTCAGGTGAGATGTCCAAAACACCATCAGCACCCCACTCACAGAAACCCACTGCAACTTTTCAAGTAATGATGTGGGTATGAACAGCATGTACTGTGTTATAATGACATTGGTGTACAATTTAAATCAGAATATCCCTGCAACTCTCATAAATGTACACGAAGCTGTGATGCAAACAAAGCCTCTCTATCATCCCCTGGTGGGTGGCTGTAGAAAGGTCATAAACCTCTCCTCCTCCACGTTAACAGACGGGACATGCGCCTGACTAGTCAAACATTTTCTTTGATGCTATAAAAAACTAGAGATGTTCCGATAATGATTCCAATACTTGAACTTTGCGTATCAGGCTACTGGTCCGATACCACTGCATTTGAAAAAACAACAATGTATAAACGTATTTTAGCAGAGTCATGCTACTAACCCTGTATCTATGATTGCTAGTGTCGTAATTGGAAACACATGGAGCTTTCAAGCATGACATATTGCCAAATTGCTGACATTTTAGCGAGCTCAAGCTAATGTGACACTACTGGCAATCACTTCTAAAAACGGCACTCACCAGTGGCAGTGTGGCCCACCTACTTTTTGAAGCGGAGAAAAACGAGGACAATTTCGGTGAAAAAGAAAATTGCAGTTTTATCTGGGTGAAAGTAAAATACTTCAAAGAAGTACCATTGGATTTATTTGTCTACTCATTTTCAGCAGGACTCGTGACATTTCGGATGCTGATGTCAGTATTGAAACATCTCTGACTAGGGTGAACCATCAGGATTGACCGACTAGTGATTGGTCGATTGCATGTATCACTGGGACGTCAATACCGTAGCTCTATTCTGATTCCTATACTGCGCAGATCAAATGTCTTGCCACAAGATGGCATTCAGATATTTTGGCTCCATTGGAGGAGGAAGTGGAGATATGTTGTCCATCTTGCACTCTGTTCCAGTTTTGTATGTGCTTACAAAAATATCAAATACTGTAAATAGAATATTGCACAGAACTACTAATGATGTTTCATGTTGTTACAGCAAAAAAAACATGTGTGTGTTCTGTTTTTTGTGAGCGCATGCATGAGATGTGTGTAAAATTCTGGGAAACTATGAGTGTTAAATTCACCATCGAGTCCTGATTCATTATTGCACATTTGCAAACTTCTTGGCTGCTGTGGGCAATATCAGCTTGTCCTTGAGCCGTCTCACAGCAGCAATATGGCACAGAGTCATGAACATGTGGTCAAAACTGCAGCCAGCAGGTATCACAGGGTGTGAAAGAAAACATTCAACACACACTGATCTCCATATTTGTTTAGGCAAGTGTCTATGAGGAAGTCTCTGGAGAAAGCGTCATTCTGAGTGTTTTTTGAAAGCAAAGCTACTGCTCATCCTTCTCGTGCATTCACACAGGCCTGTGTCGATCGTGGGAGAGAAGATTTTGATTGTGCACAAATGCTGCTGAACGTATTGAGGGAAAGTCCTGACTCGATGTGGTTTTGATTTGTGTTTAGTATGCTGCCGGAGTCCCATTTCACTTGATTCTCCAGTGAAAAGCCCTTTGGCTAGAGGGATTATTATAAAGTCTATTTATTGATGCCATGTCTGCTCTTTTCCTCTGCCTCTGTATTCTTTATTCACTGTGTCTGGGGGATTTTCATTTTTGCTCAACTGAATGGATTCAATTTGCTTGATATTGCTTTGTCAAATGAAAAAATCATGTTGACTGACTGGGTAGAAACATTGTGACTCGGATGGTTTGCTCTTCAGAATGAAACAACAAATCAACTATTGTGCAGATGCTCCTGCTTTAGGCACCATTTCAGCATAAAGTGAGGACCTTATGAACTCTATTATTTGGTGACATGTTTGATGAAATGGCAGCTCAGCCTGTGACCCCTTCAAGGAAAATGTCCATGTCGTCTCATCACTCTAAGTGACAGCAGCAACAGGACAATACAATAGGGATAATCAGTGAATGAAATCAGGGCCTCGCAAAAAAGGGAGGAGGTTGAATATTTTTTTAACATTTGTACCTTTTTTATTATTAAACTGGATACAAGCCAAAAAAGAAACAAATCAAGAAAACAAAACGGGAGGAGAGAAACCCACAAGAAGGGATGATGGGATTACGAAAGCATTGATGGTGACAAAGGAAGACTGCGGCCATGACATCACTTTTTTGTCCTCAAGGGTACACAAGTTGTCTCGCACAAAGTCAGAAGCAGTTAAAGTCACAGCAAAGGATGAATGCAAATCCTACAGAAATGCATGCACGCACACCTTGTCTGTTTGTTTTCATTTAGGCAACACAATCAAACACCAGTGATTTTTTATTGATGCGGTTAATCACGTTTAAGCTTCAGGAACACGTGGGTGTGTGAATCAATTCCTCGGACGTGTGCATAGCAAGTCCTACGTATACTGCAAATGCCCACAGAGGTAGAGGCAGAGTGGAGATCTCACTTTATCGTATATTGGCGCTGCTGCTCTAAAAGATAACTCATTTAGGAAACTTTTAAGTGCTAATGCATGAAGATAGCCAGTGCTGTGTGCCTGTCTGTGCATACAGCCCTGCGCCCTGAACTTGTTAAAAGTGACAGACCGTCGACAGTGATTAATGATGGTGGCCTTACTCCACTGTAATGAAGGATGAAGCAATGTGCACAATGTTGTTACACTGATAAATGAACCAACAATGTTGCAGAGCTGCTGAAAGCACAACACACTCATACTGTATGGAGGATAAGTGTCTCTATGTTTATTTTCTATCCCCCCCATCCTTGATCAATCAATCCATAAATCAAATTAGACTTTGACGTCAGTTGTCAATAGTGATTTTACTTCATCTGCACAGACAGCTTAAAGTTTGATGGTGCTGGCTGGTCGGTCTGCCAGTCACCACCACTACCAGCAAGTTTCCTGGGAGAATAAGTATGACAGATTGGCTTCCCACAGTCTGCTCGCTCCCTGGGGATGAAGTATGGGGGGCAAAGGGGAAAGGCTGGAAAATATTTCTGTGAGACCAGTAGGGCTCCATCCTTTCAGTCGCCACTACCTGCGGACGAGAGTTTGTACTGTGGAACAGAAGAAGAGCTCAAGTATCTGTGGTGGCCACATCAAAAGAGAGTTAATTGAGGAAGAAACTGGAAGTGTGCAAAAGAAATTAATGGCGACATCAGTAAGATGTGTGTGAAAGGCAGCACTAGCGTGTTGAAGGGACAGAACGCACAGTAGGGCTTGTATCCAGCGAGACCGGCACAAAAATACACCAGCTTCCCCTGGGGGGGCAGATAATCCTACTTCTGAAGAACAGGGAGGGCTGGGAGCGGGTGCAGCTCAGACACCCTGTGGAAACTAGCAATCCCACAGAGACAGGGAGAGAGGGAGAGTGGTGGACTAAAATAGAGGAGGAGAGATGAGACGTGTGTGTGTGTGTGTGTGTGCGTGAGTCAGATGCACGCACAGAAAGACAAACCCCTTTGGACAAAGGCAGAGGTCGCCGGTCCAGCGAGGGCGGTGGTCCTGTCAGTATTTCTCACTTTCTCATGTTACAGAACAACATGCATTGTCGCCACCCCACCCCTCCGCCAGCCCCTCTGGGGTCTGGTCAGGACTCACTCACCCTCCATGGGAGTGTTGCCGTCTGGCCGGTTGGCAAAAACCACGTCCACATACTCAAGTTGCATCCTCTGGAGGGAGCCCCTTAAGCCTGAAGAGCAATGGAGGAAAGAATTTGAGAGATGTACACTATTTAAGAAAATAAATAGAATCATTATTTGTTTTTCAGAGTGCTGGAAAAGTGTCATCATCCAAACTGTACAATAACAATAAATAGGTCTATTCCCAATAAGATGATTTCTAAATACATATCCCATATACGCCAGGAGCTTTATCCTTCACTCATATTTACTGCTAATACCAATGGACGCTGCATGGTCCACTGGTAATAGCAGTCAACAAGATTTATCACTTGCTAACATGTATCAATGATACTGTGATAAGTCTCCTGGAGACTCACAGTATCATTGAGACATGTTAGCAAGTGATAAATCTTGTCCCTTGATACTTTTCAGACATGGACAGATTGGTCTGGATCTGCAGAGAAGACTTATTACCCCCTGCATATAAAACTAAACATCCCTGCCATGCGGATAAAATATATTTACAGTTTCATATAAAAATGTGACTGTTTTTGCAGCACGCTCAATTCATGGTGATGCCCCAAAACACTCTGCCCCCAGGTAAATGGAAAAATGGGGTAAATTGGATCCTGGGGGATTTGAGGTCAGCATGATCACAAACGTGGCAAAGGGACAGTTGACCACATGTGACTCAAAGCCCTCCAGCTGCAACTGGCCTGCAACATCTTTTGACAGAGCTCATGAGCAAATCTGAGTTGTCATATTCAGTCTGGTAAAGGGCCAAGGTTATGGGACTCTGAGTTCAGTCTTTCCAGCACAACAAAATACGACATTGTTCTCAAAATAACCTCAGACTTCAATAATCTGATTTCCCATCATCACCTGGAGGATGATTTCCTGTTTCTGGCCATTTTATCTAAGGAGATGATTGACCAGTAGAGATTGTTTGAGATTAATTAAAACCTCTTTGTGTAACAGAGTGATGGTTCTGCACATCATCAGCTGCTCATCCACTCAGAGTTGGGCAGATTAATCTGATACTCCAATTTTTTTCCCTCTTCAAGTTAATCACTGAATTATTAAGGCCAGTAAAAAGGAAAGCTGTCATTAGGCTGGAGGGTATCATGGTTCTATCAAAGACTGTATATAAAGATAGACAGCGCATCTCCACCTCCTCCTGTCCTGGATACGGGTGGTGCCGCCTTGCGCTCCTGATGTCAATTAGTACCAGAGTCTAGCGATTGTGGAGTGGAGCCACAGTAACAAGGTTCCAATACAATATGCTCTACCGATCACATCAGTCTCAGCCGCCAATCATGACATTTCACCCTATTTTTTTAATAGCACCGGATAATTAACTGTCAAAACTAAGAGAAATAAATATTTAATGTGTACTTTGACTTTTAAGTTTGGTCCATGTCCCATCTACAAACATGGAGGAGGTGGGGTTTATGACCTATACTGCAGCCAGTCACCAGGGGGCGAACATGGGGTTTTGGCTTTGCTTTAGGGAGCAGTCAATGAGGTGAAGCAGCTTTTGGTCACAGTCTTCCTCTTGTGAAATAAACAAAATAAATAAAATGCACATTTGACATTAAATTTGTTAAATGTAATCACCTTATAGAATTGGGTTGCTTGATAATCTTTTCTTTTTTTTCATTTAAGGTTACCGTCAAAAATATAGAGCTGCCTAATTTACTCAGCAACAATGTCAGAAACGGTCAGTATATCTCATTCACAGCGAGATTTTCAAAGGTCAGACAGAGAATTTCAGGATAAATCAGTGTCGAGCTGAGTTCACCCCACAATCTCCTGGAGAGAAGGAGTCTATGTGGATGAAAAAATAGGCACCACACCTGTGTGATCTTTTTTCCTGGTTATATAAATAAATGTTGTTTTGAAGGAGGAACCAAACAACTCAAAGACAAGAGGATAATGAGAAAGATGGAGGTCAGGAAAAAAAGGTTACGCTCATTTCTTTTCTCTTTGGTTCGGCTTTGAGCATCTGTTTGAGGAGCGACTCCATGCACTGAGGAGAGGAGGAGAGGGCAATGAACTAATGTCAGCAGATCAGACCCCTCTCACACACACAGAGAAGAACAGATGAAAGATGAAAAGCAAGCACAGGATGCTGTCACAAAGGAGGACAGCAGAGTAATACAGAGACACAGCACATTTGAGTGTGTGTGAGTGTGCGTGGCAGATAAGTGCCAGAGGCTTCTTCGTCACCCGCTAATCCCAGCTCTCCCCACCACCATTGGAACCACTTATTCCTTCTTCTGTCAACCGCACTCCCACAGTCCCAGAAACACCCATTACATGGATCTTAATCTGAGCCTGCACCATCATCACCAGCAGTTTCAGCTGTCTGGTGGATTAGCCGCAGTTCACTGACTTTGAATATTTTTGGAGCTGAGGGAAGATGATAAACTGCAAACCTACCGATATCTGCGATGACGAATAATGCATTTAATGATGCGTTCAACAAAAGTCTCTTTGAAACCATTAAACTGTCGAGGAATCCCTCAGAGTTTATCAGCACTGATCTGAGCTATTGGTCATTAAGTTTTGACAGAAACTCAAACCTAAATATCAGTGCACAGGTCTAATAATTAATTGGCTGGACATACAACAGGAAAACAGTGTCACCAAATGTTGGACTCAGCCAATTCATTAGCCTGTGGTGACATGTGCCACACCGGTGTTGACAGGGACACCTTTCTCTCACAGATGCTACTGATATCATGTGGACAGGCAAACTCAGTTCAACTAATTAGCAATGCCACCTTTACTTCCCCACTCTGTCAACAGCTCTCTCCCACTTCATCCATTTCCACTGGTCAAAAAAAAACAAAAAAACTCTGCAATTAGAATGCATAGTTGACATTCACTTCTGGATCAAAGAACTAAACGGGAACTTGACACCTGAAAGAAATTGATTTCTTCTCCTTTATTTGGCAGTCTGCACCTTTTCTTCCACAATGTCATGACGCACATTGAACTTCCTGGCGCATATGAACGTTTGTATACTTTTTATTTTTTATCTTGTGAACACATTTTTTTCTTTGTACCGTGCAAAACGCAACAATTAAGTGAGAGAGCTTCTCAGATTGCGCCTCGTTCTTTCAGAAAGGCAAACTTCTCTTACCGACTTTAGGACAGGAGTGTATCACCTTTATTTAGAGGTTTGCTCACGTTTAACATATCTGTGCATACCTGCTAGCTCAGCGTAAAAAAGGTAATTCTATTTCTCGTTCCTCGTCCTTTTATTCCAGCACTTTCTGATTACATTCCCCTTTCTATTCTTTCGGGGTAATGTTGCAGAGGCTGCAGTGAATGCTAATAATGTGAGAAAGAGCTGAGTCACTGCAGGAGGGGCAGCAGGCTGTGGACCGTATGGTGAGTTTTTTTGGAAGCGGGGCGGATCAGGCCAAGGTCAAAGGAAAAGTTTGTCATTACACGCACGAGCGAGGCCATAACTCTTCTGAAAGAGGAGTGAAGAGGGTAGCTGCGAAGTTTGTCACACTCTAGGTTGCAACAGTTTCTTAGAAAGTCACAGATTCCAAGTGAACAGACACAACTAATGAGATTTGATGTGAAATCGTCAAATCAAAATTCATCTGCTTGCATGTGCTGAGAAGAATCAAAGAGGGCGGGAGGAAAGGAGATAAAAGAGGGAGATTACAGGAGTGTAGCGGGGCTCCGAATAATGGGGTGATGTGAAGGACAAAGCGGAGGAGAGGAAATAGACTTGTTACCTTCAATGATGTGTTTTCTGTTGAGGCCTCTCTCTGTCTCTGCTCTACAACAGGAGGGAAAGAAGTGCATGTCACGAGTGTGAAGACACATTCCTGCCCATACATGAACTGAATCACATTAAAGCCTGCATACCAGAATACACATTACTGAAGACAATTACACCCACTGAACACTCCCCAGTGGGTCCAGAGAATAGACTGTGCAATGTCACTGATCACCTCCCAGTTTGCAGTTTTAATTATTATTCTGGATTGTTGCAGAAATTGAAAACTGTATACAATGAACATATTTAAGCTGTAATGCTTTTAAAATGTTTGTGTACCCTGGGTACTTGTAAACTTTTCAACCAACAGTTTCCATAGTTGTTATATATGTACATTAAGTTTTATACGGTACACAGTGTACTTTGCTTGGTTAATTACTTGCTAATATTACGTTTTACAGGCTATCATATTAATTCTATATATATAATATAATATATAATAAGAATATAATATTTTTTTATTGAAAACATATTTCTAGCATTGTTTGATCTACCACCATCTTAACCAATTACAGCATAAAAATGGTCTTTCAGATTCCTGTATCAGTAAAATAATGTAATTAAAATCATTGTATTATTGTGAACATGGAAGGAACGTTGTCTGTTTTGGTCTCTACCCCCTCCTGAGGCAAATATCTGACTTGATATCTGATAAATGCTCCATTATGTTAACTTGCTATAGTTAATACCCTTGTGTACTACTGTGAAAGTATCAGTGATTTATAAAATGTGTAACTGAAATCACTGTATTATTATAAACATAGGTCTCCATCACATCCTGAGTGAAATATCTGACTAGTTAGCTTATAAACGCTCCATTATGCTAACTCAGTTGTCGCTACCCTTGTGTAGCGCTGAGCCCGATGTGTACGATGCGACGCAGGTAAACAAAAACACAAACAAAGCATGCTTTTATGCTTCAGTGATATTTCATTAACCTCCCCTGTCATTACTCGATCTATAAGATTCTCCCTGTCCCTTTCTTTTTCTTTCCACTTCATTCCTTCAGTTTCTTTCTGCTCCTGTGTTTTTCCTGCTTTCTCAGTTGTCTGTTATTTGCCTCGTCTTTGCTTCATTTCACACTTTCTCTTTCTGCCTCTTCTTCCTGTGGCGTCCCAGCCTGCCATGGTTAATGATAATAATAATAATGTTTTACAAAAGGAACATGCAGTCTGTCCTCCACTTTTTCATGTCTCTGCAAAAGGGTAAGAAAAAGTGCAATAGATACTAAGTGTACATATATCTGTGTTTGGGCGATGAGATGCTTGACAACCCTCTCAGACGCTCACAGCTCATTCGGTCGGGGGTTAAGTAGTTGTTCTCTAAATCCATCCAGTGTGGAGACTGATTTCGTAGAAAGGATGAGCTGAAATTAAATTTATACAATTACACCCGGGCCCTACTCTACTGATCTACATCAGATACTTAAAAGGAACCAGAGGACGCATGTGGATGTCCTGGAGGAGCCTCAGTATGAGCCTGAAGACTTAAACAGCAAGAAAAATGTGACTATTGCCGATTGAGAGCAGAATTCCTCAGCGTGACAAAGAAGCAGAAGGCTGAGGAAGAGTAAGACGGAGCGGGTGAGAGTGTGGCCATGTTGTTATGTGTATGTGTGTATGCCACTCAGCCTGCCTGCCAGTGGCTTCTCAAAAGTGTTCAATCCCATATCACGCTCTGTGTCCACAGGCGTACGTTTGAATGTGCAGCCTCTTGTTGGTGAGAGAGCCTGAACATCTGAGACGCAAAAAATACATACACACACACACACACACACACACACACACACACACACACACACACAAACATGCTTGCATGCACATACACTTACTTTCCTCCCCAGTAGAGCTTTGTGGTGATCACCAGGCTGGATCTCCTGAGGGAGGAAAGACAGAAACCATCAAATGATAAAGAAAGACTTAAAAGTAAACTTTGTTAAAGAGATGAATTTGTGTGTGTGTGTGTGTCTGTGTGAGTATGTTCACACCTACATGTGCACATGACCGCATGTATCTGTGCACATGCAACTGTATCATCATCTTATAACGATTGCAGCGTCCTCCAGTCAACTTTCCTGCTGCAGTGTGAAGTGGCAGATGGGCTACGCTCCTTTTTCAAACATGTCATTCATCAAGTATGAATTACAGAGGGGATGATTTTCTGTGAAATCTAACAAGTTAGCTGCCTCACTATAACCACCCCCCCCCATGCTTCAGTGTTCAATAATTTAAACAGATCCAGAGTTGAGGTGAAGTCAGGCTGAGAGCTGGCATGGGTTTTTAAATGGCAATGCACATAAGTGAGTTTTACTCCTGCAGTGTGATATTTCATTTGTACAATTTGTACATATGAAATTGAAGATTGTCTGTGCTGCTGCTCTCACGCATCAGCACCTGCTTGGTATTTTAACTGTGAGTTATTTACAAATGTTCTGTTGCTGCAGTTCTACAAAAATAAATTGGACGTGCACACACACACACACACACACACACACACACACACACACACACACACACACACACACACACACTACCATTTTACTCACCCCTGGTGTACGTTAGTGTACAGTTATTTCATTTGGTCTTTAAACAATTTGAATAACTCTGAATATATTAATTATTATTATAATTATTTATCTATTATTGATTGAACAAAAAGTTCTCACTCTGTATTGGTCTTTGTCCAATGGTACAAAGTACACACACACAGACACACAAGTTTTAACGCAACACAAATGTTTCTACATGAGTGGTTCCTAACCTGGGGTCCTAATATAAATCTAATGACTCACAAGATTAAAGAAGTAATAAAAGGGAATACATATTTCTGGCACGGATCTGTCCATCACTTGGGTCCAGACAGAAATATCTCACAGAGGACCGGTCCTCTCCTGTTTCAACATGAGAGTGGCCCCAAGTGTACGACAAGGTGGTTCACTGGCCCTGAACCAAAACCCTTTGGGATAAATTGGTACAGTGACTGCGAGCCAGGCTTTATGGCTCAACATTAATACCTGACCTCACTTAAGCTCTTTTGGCAGCAAATCCCTTCAACCAGGCTCCAAAATCTTGTGTAAAACCTTCCCAGAAGTGTTGAGGCTGTGCAGCATCATCATAATACCCATGTGTTTGGAATGAGAGCTTCAACAGTGACATGTGAACGTAATGTTCGAGTGTCCACACACTCTGAAGTGTGTGTGTGTGTGTGTGTGTGTGTGTGTGTGTGTGCATGTACACACATTTAAACCTATTCTTAGAACATATTGAGAATCTTTGTGATTGTACTTTACCTCCAGCACTTTTTCTTGATGATGTTTCCCAGGATTATCTCTGCTCTGTGAACACACACACACACACACACACACACACACACACACACACACACACACACACACACACAGGAGATGATGGGATTATACAGTGTCTCAGGCTGCTATTTCTTTCAGTATGTAAGCATGACTGTTATCTGCCAAACATCTGCAGCTTGCATATCTGATTAAAAATCAGAAGGAGTTTAATATAAAGACCAAACGCCTCTTGTGTCGTACGCCTTAACTTCACCAGCTACCTTGAAATTAAGATTCATCCCCATGCGGCTCCACTGCATCCCGCATTATTCACCGCGACAATGTCCAGACCCATAAAGTAAGATAGAGCTGTGGACATAATGGGCAGTCTCCAGTGATGAATACGATTATGTTAATCACTTTAGAGTCGAGGCTAGCTTTCATTTTTTTGGCCTCCTCTGGTGTCTAATTCCTGCTCTGGGGCTGAACCCTGTTAACATCTTGTGTCCTGTGAGGGAGGAGGGCTGATCAGAGACCAGAGAGGATGGATGCGGTTGTGGGATGAATGCGGTCACAAATCAGAGGCGTCACTCACTTCCCCCCCGAGTAGACCTCAGCTGTGTCGAACAGGTTGACCCCGCTCTCGTAGGCGATGGTCATCAGCTGCTCCGCCACCTGACAAAGTAGAGAGAAGTTGACGCTGATTCACTCCAGTTAATACGCGGTTATAAATATTATTCAAATTACACTTTTCAGATAAAAAAAGGATGAGGATGAGAAATTCCTTGTAGAAGAGCAAGGAGGGTGAAACTGCAGCTGAGATACTCATGCTTGTTGATCAAAGTTGTTTACTGCTCAATATATTTCTCAGACTCTTTTTGACCTAGTTCTCGTGCCTGCAGTTCATGCAGAGCCGTACATCGGTCTTGACGTCTTTCTCCTTCTGTACTCGTCTCCCAGTTTTCTTTTGGTGATTCTGTTTCTCTTTGTGTCAATTAGTCCCAGTGGTCATCAAGCAGTGATGAGCTGTCCCCAATTCTGTGTTTCCCCCCATTCATGGCCAGAACGAGCCACTGAAGCAGGGCCCACTGACAGGGAGGAGTAGGACCTGATCGCTTGGCCTTGGTAGAGTCAACAGGGACACTGATTACCATGGCCAGCTAACATTACTCTTCACTGCTCCCATGTGGGTGCTTTAAACCGCCTCATCAGTTGTATTTGCGAGGTCAAGGACTAATAAAAGATTTCATCCGCTCATGAGCTGTGATGCCTGAAAGATGGATCTGACATTACGTCTTACCTCATCAGAGATCTGACCTCCAAATGTTACCCATGTGCCTGTGGAGGGGAACGTCAAAGATGTCAAAGAGTTTTGGAACAAACCAAAAAAAACATGACAAACCTTCGGCATACAAAAAGCTAGGAAACTGTTTAAGTCACGCATTAATTCTTACATTGACATTTTGGCTTGGACACATGACACATGACAAAAACACCATAAACACCCTACAGCCATCACAGCCAAACGTCAGGGTTGAGTGCTGATAGATTGAAAGAGAAAAGGCCCATTGAATGACACATCAGTGATGTTGTTTACAGATGTGTTGAATTTAAAAGAATTTGTTGAGTTGTGATGAACATTTTTCTTGATGAAAAGTTTATTTCTTTGTCTGTTAGCAGAATTACAAAAAGACTACTGGATGGATTACCAGCAACCTCTGTGAGAAGATGCGGCATGAATCAGGGAAGACTTGAAATCCAATTTTTTGCAGCTCCTGATCAGGGACAGGGTCCGAGATAAAGTATTGGCTTATGGATCTTGATGACAAAAATCAGGCATGTTTAGGAGATTGATTTCTATGAGTGTGAGCAATTTGCTGCAGATCAGAAAATAAAAATCCCGATCTAATGAATTTAAATGTGGATGCATTAGGGGACAGTTGGACCTCAGTGGAGGTATGCGCTCTACTAAGTGCCATTCTTGTTGTACAAATAGCAGCATTAGGCGTTGGTCCCTTGTTGGTTCTTGCAGGTGAACACATCATTTTTATGTATGCTACTTTGTGTTGGCAGAGAAACCGTGCTCTTGACATGGTGTGGATCATGTTTAGGTTCTGTTCTCTATTCCTTTGCTTCCCCCCAACATGTCAAAACAATAGACATCTGATAATCATGGTTCTTTCACTGCACAGTTGAGGCTACAGTTCGTTAATAGGTTTTGCTACTATCATGTCTTACCTTGTTTTGTCCTCATCAGCCCTTTGCTTTCCTTGCATGATTTTTTCCTAGATAAAGTAAAGGTTCTGTTTGTTTGTTTGTCCGTGAGCAGAATTGCTCTGCTACAGATTCCCACAAATCTTGGTGCAAGGATGGGACATCAGCCAAGGGAGAGCTCATTAAATATTGATAAGGATTCAAACAAAGGGGTGGATCCAGGATTTATTTTCTGCTTTGCTTCACATTGTGAGACAGGCCATTGACATTTTAACCAATATTCCAGGTAATGAGTGTGTGCAATTAGGTGGGGATCCAAATAAAAATCTGAAAACAGCAGTTGTAGTTTCATTGAGTCGCTGTATGGTAAAAATACAGACCTCTAACTACACGTGTAGCTGATATAATGTGGACTCAATAGAAAACCAAAATTTTTTTATATCCCGTTGCCGTTTTAACATGCAACAGATGTTAAACAGATGGAAATTTGGTTCTTTGCCTACCACTGGCTCATTTACAGTTTTGGTTGAGGTGATCATCGATGAGTGCTGACTGCAGTCGTGTACGATACAGACCGAAGAAGCTCCAGCTTCTCTCCTTCCTTCAAACAGAATAGGCTGAACAGAGTTTTGTTAGAATTTTTCATACTCTCCTCCCAGTCTTCTGTTGCCTGATCCTGTCACCATCTCCCACTAATGAGAAATAATGCAAAAGTAGTTGTTAAACCAGTGACTGCACAAGTGAAACTGCAGCAGAGAGTATGGCAAAGTATGGCAGCAGATATGTGTAGGATATGTTTCTAGGATGGCACGAGTCATGTAATAAAAAAACGGCAAATTATTATCTGCTGCCCAAAGTTTAAGATTATACAGTTAAATTGTTTTCTTGCTTTAGGAGTTGATGCATTTCCCGAGTAAATGTATGAATGTTTATCCTCTCTGTGTGTGGCTCAGGAGACAGAGCAGGTTGTCCAACAACCATAAGGTTGGTGGTTTGATACTCGGCTCTTCCAGTCTGCATTTGGAAGCCCCTGAAGGCTGTTAGAAAATAAACATCTGGCTTAAAGGCACAGTGTCTAGAATTTTGTGATATCTAGTGTTGAAATTACATGTTGCAGCTGAACACCCCTCACCTCACCCTCTCCTTCCAAACATGAAATAGAACCTGTGGTAGCTTCAGTTGTCATAAAAACTCAAAAGGTGTTTAGTTTTTCGAGTCTGGACTAATGTAAAAAACATGGCGGCCTCCATAGAGAGGAATCCCTCGATGTAAATTTGAAGTATTTAAATATAAAGGGCCTTTTCTGGGCTAAAGAAAACTACAATTCATACAATTTAGATGAAATGAACTAGTGAAAACATCATGAGCATTATTCTACATTAAATTTCTGCCAATAGATCCCTTTTACCTAAATCTTACAGACTGGACCTTTAACCTCTCGTCTTTATCTGCCACAAGATAAAACACAAATCCATGTATCTCACTTAGTCTTGGGTCTTGTGAGGCAACATCCTCACACACGTGAATGCACTCATACTACAGGGATGTAGGAAGAAATGTGAGCACAGATTTTTGTTATAGATTTTCTGATCCTGTCACACTCTGCTCCTGTCGTGTCCCAGTACTGAGAAATAATTACAGAAGCTGGTGTTAAATCTGTAGTTGACTGCCCCGGACTGGTGAAGGCTCAGTCCCATTTTTCTAAACTGGCAATGATCAAGTGTATAATTATTGTTCTCAATGATTATCCAGTGCACAACCTGCGGCCAATTTGGAAAAACACTCACTTCCTTTACTTCCTACTGAGAGTTAAAGGAGAATATAAACACCACTCGTAAATATGATTAAAGTGGTAGAAGCTAGCTTAGCTCATTTTAAAGGCTGGAGCGAGGAGGAAGACGAGAAGAAGAAAAAAATAATCTACCCTCAGTAAAACCACATTTAAAACTTGAATTTTAACTTTGCACATTTAACAGTTTTTGTGTGGATTAAAGAAATGAGTTATAATATGTTAATTAGTCATCTTGAGAGGCGGTGGTAGAGTGGGATTGGGAGCTAAAATAAGCTTTTCCCCAAAAAAATGAAACGAAGGAACCCACATTGAAACAAATGAAGTGACGTGTTTTGATCGCCACAGTCAATTTTCTTTTCCCTTGCTCCTCTCTACAGAAAAGTGGTACAAGAAGGAATCAATGTTTTGCTCAAGGGCACTTCTGCACGACTGAGACTTGCCAATATTGAGGCTTCAAACTAATCTATTTAAGTGGTCTCCCCGTTTATTATTCCTCCCTGTTCTGTGCTGCTGTGGCTTAAATCACTGCAGAGACAATCAAGCAACTCATTGACAGATTTTCTATCATTACATCCACCATCAGGTTATGTTTTACACAAAACCCCCTAGACAGATTATTACGAAATTTAGTGGAGGGATGTGATATGAGTCAAGGCATGAATCTACATGTTTGTTTGTTTCTTTTATCATTTATGCAACATAAGGCTTTTTTTCTTACATTTTCACCATTTTCCCAGGGAAGCATTTCTGGATCTAGATGAAAATAAATCAGGCTTATTCAGGGGACTTATTTTAATGAGTGTGTGCACTTTGGTCCACATTAAAATCTAGCAGTTTTTAATATAATTTGGAGAGAGAATCCGTGGGCTCTTGATATTAGTGCTGTTCTGAACCTGCTTGGTTGGAATGAGTCTGTGGTGATGCTGGGTGCAACTTTCCTTTTGAAACTGTAAAAATGTCCTGCAGTGATTGAGCCATGGAGAAAAACAACCTGCTGCAGGACTCAGTCCACAGAACCCTGAAGCTGCTGCACAAAGAGCTGTTCACTTGTTTATTCAAAGTTCAGGAAAGCTTGACTCAGAACCCACACTGGAGAATCAGTGGTCGTACTCGAGAATGCGCCTGTGGTGATGGAAAGTGTCACTTATATTGATGAGTCTCAGTCTCAGTGGCTGCAGAGCGCTGGTAACCTTTTTATTACAGGTTAATAATATTCAACATATTGCTTGAACAAATCACACCAAATTCGACATAGCACTCCGTGGGGCCCTAAACAATACACATACCAGGTGTGAAGCTGGTAAGATGAACTGTTCTCGAGATTTGCTTTCCACATAGACAGACGGAGATTTCTGGACTCAGCAGATACTGTAGATATTCTGTATCTCCATGTGTGTGTGTGCACTCTGGTGCGGATTCAAATGAAACTCTAGCCCTGGTGAATTTAAATTAGGTTTCGTTAGAGGACCTGAAAGGAGGTATGATATTTTCAGTATCTACATGATCCTGGGCAACAGTGCATCATTATTTTGCCTTTCTAAAGTTAATTTGGGTTCAGAAAAACACCCTCAACATGTGACGTGGCACACACATGCTGCAAGACCACACATGCACACATGCACATATGAAGACATGGCCAGTATACACACTCACATACACACATGAATGTGAACGTTTACCCTCGGCGTGCATTGGATATGTGAGATAACTGTGTTTGTTTGAAACCGATGCTGTTGATTTAATATTAGCTGGGGAAATATTAAGTCTCTGCAAACAGCTGCTTGTGCTCCTTTATGACTTTACATATATGTATTCAAGATTCATGAGCTTTAGACTGGTGTGAAATGACTTAGTGAAATTCAGAACACTATGCTCTATTTGCTGTCTCTACATTCTCTCTGCACACACACACACAGATGAGTTGAGTTTGCTTACGAAATCATTAAACAGCTAAAGCTGATCAAATGTACTCACCGAGCCCCAGACACGAGACACGCAGTCCAGATTTCCCAAGGTTCCTATGAAGAGAAAGCAGAGGATGAAGTTGACGTGTCATCAATCAAAATGTAATTGCGGTTACAGTGCAAAGCATCAAATTACACTCACTGGTGTTTTGTGCTTGTGGAATAATGTTGTAATTTTGCATCACTTTGTGTGTAAAAAGGTTTGTAGCAGTAGAAATATGTGGTGGATGTGTAAGTCACATTTGTGCAGAGATAGTTTTCACAAAGTCCGAGAGACATACAAATTTATGCTCCTATAAAAGTATACTGCATAAACAAAGCTTAGGGAACAGTGTCCAAGATGTCTCACACAACCGCAAAAGCCATAACACAACAACAAAAGCCACAACCGGATGCAAAACCATAACACAACAAAAAAAAAGGAACACAACCGTAAAAGCCACAACACCACTACAAAAGTCACAACCGCAAAGACCAGAACATAATCGAAAAAACCCCAACACAACCCCAAAAGCAACAACACAACCGCAAAAGCAACAACACAACAGCAAAACCCATAACACAACTACAAAAGCCATAACACGATTGCAGTAGTAACAACAAAGCTCCAAAAGTCTCAACAAACATACAAAAGCCACACAGCACAAACACAATCACAACAGTAGTGAGCGACAACACATGTTGACCATGAAATGTGCACTAAAGGTGTGTTCCTTCTTTTTGGCCACTCCAAGCACCTGTACCGTAAAACCTAAAATAGACAAGCATCTCATTTTAAGTGGCGACCGATTCACAAATGGCGGCTCTCAGTAAGTAACTGCACATTTCACGGTCAACATCCATCGTCCCTCACTTTTGCTGTGGTTGTGTTTCTGTGATGTGGCTTTTGTAGCGCCTCACGTCTCAGCACTGATTGCTGCTTCCGCACTGGAGAGACGAACAGCAATAACATGCAGCAATTTTGTTATAATGGAGTTTACAAAAAGGTAACAAAATAAAAAGATCGATTGTAAGTGAGTTTAATAATAAACAAGGTCTGATAGTTTCTGGTGTATCACACACCTGAATCATGAATCAGAGATAACAGAGGGGGCGTTGATTTACTCAATCAATGTGGATCCCACCTTCTCCAGCAGACACTGACAAGTATTCTGCTCAAATTGAAACAATAAAATGATTCTTTGTACTGCAGCAGTGGAGTTCGCTTCTTTCTGATCAGTGCTGCTTTCTGTTCCCCCCACTCAATCCCTCCCTCTTTTGCTCAGAGGCTTTGACATTCTGTTACAGCAGGGAGCCCTTTGATCCTCAGGCTTTTTTTTACTGTTGCTGTCTTCCCCCCCAAAATCCAGAAACCTGCATCATACCAATATTCCTCAAGATAGCCCCTCACACATGTGCCTCCCATCCTTCTGTAACGTGTCCCTCCACCTATTACCTGTGTAACGGTGCACCCCCCTGGTACGCAGCTCCTCCATAACACTCAGTTTACCTCCAGCTGATCTGCTGTGATGCAATGCGCCACTTTCAACTCTCATCAACACCGTGAAAAATAAACCTAGAGTTCATGCCACGCTCATCTCAGAGTCTCAGCCCTCCACCTCACATCCAGTTTTTACAATCTGTGCCACATCAAGTCCAACGGAGCGGGGAGCTCATGTGGAGCGAGCGTTTAATGGCATCACATCGGTGACAACAGCAAGAACAGATTGTTATGCCTCCGGCCGCCACAGGTGTCTTCCCTCGGCGGGATGTGGAACGCAGTTGAAAGAAAACTGGAGGCCGTGGGGATTGTGCAAGGACAAGCCGCCATCTTCAGACAGGCAAAATGATTTGAGGCAAGAGCTGTGAAATTGAGACATATTGTTTGACAGAGCCATGAAGGCCACATGCACACACGAGAAGCCGCTCTCACAAGCAACACACTTCATCTTCACAGGAGAATATGTCCACGTACTTGACACGGAAGCAACCTCCAAACACAGTGTATGGATTTTTCCTTCCTGCTTGCTTTTGCAGGCATTTACTCATAATTACAACAAATGAGGCCTTAAAAGAAATGCAGCAGTTGTGTTGTCGTGACAACAAATGGCCTGAGCCTGTTGAGATGAGGTAGACTAATCTGAGGCCACGCTATCTAACCGTGCCCGATTCAATTAGAAGTCCAATACGAAGAAGCATCCGTCATCGAGTCAGATGTCCCGCCGAGCCGCCAAGATAAAGAGGGACAACATATAAATCAAAGTGTTTGTATATAAACACTTTGAGTGATTCAATACATTTATGGATTATTTGATGCATTGCGCATAATCGAGGAGCTGATAGAAGGAAACAGTGAGATGGAGCTCGCTGCAGTTACAAATCTTAGGGTGTCTGTGATATGGTGGAGGAATTTGGGTATTGTATCCTCCAACGCTCTGATGTATTATAGATCTGATGCTTCTGATCCATGAAAGTGTCAGCAGGAGGGCTGCACTATAGGTCAAATGGATGTTTGTGTGTTTGGTTGCATTAACAGCAGCTGAAGTTGTCAAATAATTATAGCAGCATTTACCTTCAGTCCTCATTAAGAAGCTTTTGTCTGCATCTTTTTATTTGTTTGTGTTTTTTTATTAGCAGGACTAAGCAAAAACTACTGAACTGATTTCCATGAAACTTTATACGTTAACTTTTAGTTTCAGACTGTTGGGCCTTGGTGCATGCATAACCTCCCTGCAGTGCGTTTCAGGTTGACACAGTTTTTAACTGTTGATGATATTTGTTTACTGTTATGTTTCATGCACACTATCTCCACACTAAAAAACTAATTTGTAGGTTTGCTCCATTTCCAAATAAAGCCGGTTGTCCTTGGGAAAAAGCTCACTTTTTGTTTTTGGAGATCCTCCATAAAGTAAATTTGCAGTTGCTGCTTCAAATGATTTCTTAAGAATAGGGCATAAACAAAGCTGACGTCCAGCAGCCAGAGAAGCCGCCGCTTCACGTCTTTATTCTTGTCCCTGGTGTTTTCTGGGAATTCAGGAAGCGGCAGCATCGGCCGCACCTGGTTATTAACCGCAGTCAGCTCGCGATGATGCATTAATAGATCTGTCTGGGCCTGGGGTGTTACTGCCAGCAGAGGCATGCTGCAAAAGGAGCTAATGATTCAGGGGATTACAGCGTGTCACTGGCAACAAAGGGCAGAAAATTCCAGACTTTTTGTTTAAGAGAAAACGAGTGTTTGTGTGTTGTATGTAGGAGACAGTGAAGACAACCGCTGCCAGGACACAGGATGTAATTACATTATATAATATCTTGTAAATAGTAAACTAACTGCACTAGGGAAAGGACAAGTTGTCTATACAAACTTGCACATAAACAATTCTGCAAGCCAGTGAGTGTGGCTCGGTCCCTCATGCTTGAATGGTGCCCAAAAGAAGCCTTGAAGTAAAATGACAAATGAGTCATTTGAAAACGCCCCCTCACACAAACCTGTCACCACTTATGAACATCCTGCAAGCTGCTACTGTAAGTAGCCCTCTCTGTTTTCAGCAGATCCCCATTTGAAATAAAGAACTATCAAATGAACATCTGGCTGATTTTCTGCACTTAAAATCTCAAAAGAACTGACCTCTCTTTTGTGGGAGGATGTTTGTTTTTTTTTCCTGGAAAGCAATGATATGGCTCTCAAATCACACTGGGGCATTTCTCATATGGTTTATTTCCTGAAGCTGGGTAGCTTGAATCAATATTTGTCAGCCAATACGTTTGTCAAGGTTGCGAGTAAACAGATAAAACTTCTCACTCGCTGGGGGATTAATGTAGACTAAGCAAACCCACACAAGGCCACCTTGATGGGCGGAGGGATTAGACAACGCCCACCTCCTCGTTTTTTTCCACCGCTCTCCTGATGGCGGCCACAATGTTGTTATCAAGATAAATCAGTGCAGCGAAGAAAGGCGGGTCGTATTCTAAGAATATCAAAGCCGGGGCCCATGTGGGTGGGAAGAAAGTAGAGAAGTGAAATCGAGCACTTTGAGGGAAAAAAATGAAGAGATGAAATGTGAAAGAAAAGCTGCAGCTGAGTTGCTTCGGGGAGAAGAAAAGTCATGGGCCTCATGGATGGAGAAGAGAAGGAGACAGAGAGAAATGAAGAGGGAAAGAGAGAAATAAACCAAGATGTGGTAGCAATAGACTGAGGCTCAAGTCCAAGCCCTGAGTCTAAGCCATCCTCTACAGTTAAATTCTTCTAAATGACACAGAACGGGAAATAGGAAATGACAGCAAATTCCCTACAGGGGGCTGCATAATGTGCATGTTTGTATGGAGAGAGAGAGAGAGAGAGAGAGAGAGAGAGAGCTATAAAATGCAAGAGTCCAGATTTGAGATTTAGCTTTGTAATACCACAGGGCCAAAGTCGACATAGTTTCAACTTTCTTCTTAATTTTTATGCACAAACACTTTTTTTAATGTGTTGTGGTCGGTTATTACAAATATTTATACTTCTTTTTTTCCTGATCTATAATTTAAACATCATACGATAAAACCTGAGTAACTGCCGGGTAGAGAGGCTCACACAGAATCACTGTATTTTTGGCAGAGACACATGACTGAACTGTGGGTTGATCCTGTATTGAAAAAGATGTGGGCAGATCTGAAGTGGTAGATTCCGGTACGCTGTGGATTTCAGAGAGAGCTCGGCATTGTGGAAAAAAAAAAGAAAGAAAAATCAAATCACGATGAGTAGAAAAAATTTCATACAGTGCTGACAGAAAGTATGTCACGGTATCTCTTCAGGTGTAGCTTCTCAGCACGTTATTTTTAGGTGCATTTTTAAGTCTGCAGGAAATCTGACTGCACGATCACGTTCAAGTATCTACGTAAACAAACCAAAATAGTATGCAAAGGCTGATGAGAAAGTAAACACTTTAAGAGAGAGTTAGATTTGTAGGATTATTGTGTGTGTGTGGAGATTTGTGTAACTGTATCTGAAGGTGTGTGTGAGTGATTTTTGAATGCGTAAGGAATCAGCAAATCTGCATTTAGAATCTGTGTGTGTGTAATCAGATTTGTAAATGTGTAAATGAGAATTTTAGTGTATCTCAAGTGAATTGAGATTTGTACATGTGTAGACAAATCTGTAAATGTGAACATAGATATTAATGGCTGAAAGTGTAAAGCTGAAAATACAGATAAATCATTAGTTACAATTCTCACTACTGGATTTCGTTTTACGAGCGATCTAAGCTACACTTTTGTCGTGGCAGATCTGCAAGGGCTGAGGTGTGGCAAGCGAGACGGCCATTTTCTTCACTTTTGTCATGCATTTTGTCAAGGTTGTGCTGAAACTGCTTATCAGACCCAGGCATGATGGCTGCTCACTTGCCATACCTCAGCTCAGGGTAAAAACATTGTGAATGTCAGCAATAAGGACAAATCTCCACCAGGGTTCCCAGATGTGACAAAGCAGAAGTGTAGCAAAGATCTCATGTAAAACAAAATCCTGTAGTAAGATGTGTAACTATTTCCAGCTATTAGAGCAAAAACACTTTTGGCTTTTTCAACCATTGATATGTTCACATTTCCAGATTGTATAAATAAAACATGTATAAATCCTAATACACATTTCTATACACAAATCTCATACACATTATGCTGATATACAATAAATTATACAATATTTTTTCACACATACAAATCTGATAAATGTACACACAGATTTTAAATACACATGCATATTCCTGTACGCATTCATAAATCTCATTTGCAGATTCTTTTACACACAGATTGAGATACATTTACACAACTCCCCACACACACACACACACATTTTTGGGCACAAAGCGATTATTAAAGTTAAGTGTGTCTCATAATAAATACATTTTTGCCAACAACAAACCTAATTTACTGCATATTTTATTCTGTAAGCGTTCAACATGCAGCTGTGGTGTTGTTCTGTTTCAGCGCTTCCAATTATTGGAACGAGCCAAAATTGCCAAGAAAGAAACATTATTATAAAACCATTATGCTTGCAGAAAAGTGTTTTAGTCGTGACCTTTAATTAAAATGCAGAGTCCATGCAAGCGTCCTGGCTGTTTAACAGAGAGACTGGGCACTTCTTATCCTCGGGGGCTTGTTCAGTCTTTAGGCAGAGTGGAGCTCCATGAACAGGCCTCGTGTTGTGCAACACCCTGGCTCATATATTTGGACCTACGCATCACAGGCCAACGGTTGAGACAAGAACTGTGGTAAACAATGTGGGAACATGAAGTGCATCTACTTTGCTAAAGGGTGATTAAGACTTTTGATTTATGATGAAAAACTGGGGGAAAAAGCTACTCAGAGGAGCTACTCAGAGAGGCTGGACACAAACGCTGCCCAGGCAAATGCACGCTCTCCAGGCAAATGCACGCTCTCCAGGCTCTGTGAGGGCAGATGAGCAAATTTCACTGCAAAACACAAATTTTTAAAAAAAGAAGCCATCGCCTTGCAAAGTATGATTGATGATGCATTTATCATGGACAAGTGCCACAGCAGCAGAACATCTAAATGTTATCTTTGTTTGGAGAAGCACACGGAGGGAGAGAGTTGCATCAGTCTCCACTATGGCTGCCGTGTAATCCTCACAAGCATCGATGCACCTTGTCAAAACAAAGTAAATGATTTGTAGCACAAAGAAAAATGCTGTTTTCTTGCCCAGTTGCTATTAGCTAAACAAATCAGAAGAGTGAGAGTGGTTTCCCATTTTATGACTTTAGCATAAAGCAAGTCATCTGTACTTTTTGAGCCTAAGACTTATACGATCTGAACATAAGAAATCCACCGTGATTTAGGTGAAGAAATGATAGTGTTCTGCAGACGTCACGTTGACACAAGTGTTTTTGCCATGGCCACTGGATTATTAAACAGCGGGAGGAAGATGTTTTCATTAACAGGATCGAGCTAGAGGCGCAGCAGAGTCACCCATGAATGCAAGGATGAGACTGGCTTTGGGGCGGCTCACACAAACAATTCCAAACAGAAACTCTTACAGATTTATTCCAAAACCTTCAGCTCAAATATGTGCAGCTGTGAGAGTGCAGTTCCTTGAAATGACCAATGTGAACATTCTCAGTTTTTCTTTTCGTGCACAAAAAACCCCACTTGATTTATAGGTTGATCAGGTTTTTCCGACAGATGTAAAACATGATGTGTACACAGCAGTGGAGGGCCTCTGTCTCTGCTTGTCACTGATAAGCCTGCATGAAAAGGAACCAACAGAAGGGAGTTTTGTTTGCCCATCTGCAGCCCAGCTCTGAACCAACCAAGCGGAATCTTTCCCCATAACCTCCTGGACTGACAAAAGGCCTTCTGCTGCCTACTGACCGTTATGATCTTCATTCCAGGCTCCGTACCAGGAATCAGCACAACTTGTGGAGCCAACGACAACAGTGTGGTGTGTTACTTTGCATGTTTTGCTCTGTATATGTGTTGTTTGTTGTTATTTTGAAGGTTCAGTGTGCAGGATTTAGTAGCATCTAGCCATAATGTGGGCGATACCCCTTGCTTTGCTTTCACTTCCAACTATGGTGGCTTCTGTGCAACGTAAAGAGAACCATTTATAAACAGAGATGATACAAAGTGCTCGTTCCGACGTAAAGAAAGCATCTTTATGAATACTATTTTCCACAAAGCTAGATGAGGTCAAATGGCCATTGAAGGCTGCAGCTGGGGGGCACCACAATTAGAAGTATTCTCTATATTTGGATTGCCATGACAACTACAATGCCGCAGATGGTGGTATCATTAGTTCATGCTCGCTCGCTCTGCATCTTCTGCCTCAACTTGCTACGCCTTCAGTTGTGCCCAGTGTGCATCCTCAGAGCCACACACAAGTGCACACGCCATGCACTCATCTATGTAACGCAATGTGCCAGCGCAGACGCCCACAGTGGCACACACGCTCTCGTCTTTGGGGAAAGACAAAAGGGGGGATTTCATTAGTTGTCTGAGAGAGAAAACTGAGAGAGACGTTTTTGTTGTTGTTGTGGACCCCACTTCAAGAGAAAGCGGTTCCCTGTCAGATGGTGTCCAAAGCAACGCTCTTAGATGGGGGGGATACAAGTGAGAGAAACTGAAAATGTCAGACATGAGTTTTCTAATATTTGCTTTCTCTGTGGTGAAAACAGGGGATTTGCTGAGGGCTTGGAGGAAGCTGCATCCTCCGACTGTTTCTAGAGGGAGCGACAGGAATGAGCAAATCCTCATGTTACAAACTGAAATAAATAACAGACACTTTTTGGAAGCAACATAGTTTGTATCAGTTTTGCAGAATTTTACCCAACGACTACTCTCTTTAAGAGAAGAACAACAAAAGAACACAACAGCAAAAGAAGCAGCAAGGAAACTTGGTTTTCCCTCGTCTGTTTGTTTTTGAGCAGGATTACACAAAAACAACTTGATGGATTTTCACAAAACATGCTGGAAGGATGTGGCATGGATCAACGAAAAACCCATTACATTTTGGTGTGGATCCGAATCAGGGGGAAGATCCAGAAGTTTTCTTGTCACTTTCTTTAAATAACACATTTTCACCATTTTCCCTGAGAATAATTCTGGGATCTTAATGGAAAAAAGTGAATCACATTCAGGGAACTGATATCAATGAGCGTGGGCCACTTGATTGAATTTTAGGGGCCTTGGTGCACGTACAGTAGGATTTCAGAAATCAATTTTATCGCCTGGAAAACAAAACAAAGCCCAGGACCAGTTAGCACAATGAAGTCATCAGGCTTGTTTGGTGCTGAGAACAGATTGAAGTTGGCCATTTCAATGTTGTTATGGAAACGAGATGAGACTGTGTGACAAGCAGACACTTATCGCATTTAGCTGCTCCGCACCCAATCTGCCCGGAGTCTGCTAATTGCCTCTTTTCTGTGAGCTGACCTGAGTGCTCCAATTTTCTCTTTCACTCAATCTCTAATTTTTCTTTTTTCCCCCAATTCCCTCATTCTGACTTTTCCATCATCCCCTCTTTCCCTCCGCCTGTCTCTCCTTCACTGTTTCTCTCTTGATCCTGACTCGGTGATGTCACCCTCTCCAGTGAATGAACACCGGAGGTAAACGCTACTATTTTGCTCCAGCGATCTGGGTTAAGAGCTCACTCACTGAGATAAGAGAGCATTGTTTTCTTGGCCCAGCCTTTTTACAACTCCCACACAGACACACGCGAGGAGAGCGGCAGCACGACACTGTCACACTCTCCAGACTATAATGTATGGCTGTGGCCACTCAATGAGGACCACATGTGGAACGGTGAGCATCTTAAACCGATGCTCCTCTTATTGAATGAGCTCATGAGAGATTTAAAAAGCAAACTCAGTGTATATACAATTTATTATATTACTGTTGGTGCACAGGATGATTTATATGGTTTTGTGAAGTGCACTTTTTAAAATCTATTCCATTCTTCTATAATATATATTTCTCTTGGGCATTTCTCTCAAACTATGTCATTGTTGGTTTTATTGGTAATTGTTTAGTGTGTTTAGTGTCTAATTATCAGCATGTTTCAAATATTAGCGATAAAAACAAAGTTTCAAAGAGTTTAATTAATCTAAAATGTAATTAGAATGATAGAGTGCATATCACCTCCAAGGTTAAATCAAAGCTGCACTAAATTGCACACACTCAGAGATATTAGTTCCCGGACAGATTTCTTTTTCAAATCTTCTATTTGGATCTGCAACAAATTGCACTCACTCATAAAGTCCCCTTAACATGCCAGCTTTTTTTTTTATTTCATAAAGATCCTTGAATTAAATGAAAATGTTGTAAAATGTCCTATATCTCTCAATGTTTAATGAAGTGAAATTCCAGGATCCACCCCAGATTCTGTGGGTTTTACCTTGACCCATATCACACCCTTCCACCAAGGTTTGTGGATACAATCAAACAAACAAAGGCAGATGAATAAAACATTACCTTGGTGGAGGTTATACAATGTCACTAAAAACTATTACTGGTATTTAATCTAACTGCAGCATCGCTTGTGTGGCCACATTGATCATTTACAGACTGATTTAGTTTGTTCAAAGAGCTGGTGCCATGTTTGTAGCTTCAGGATCTCAAATGATTAATTATTATTTGCACTTGTTGATGGGACTGCATCACATTGTGTGATTTGCAGAGTTATCATGGTTCATTTTATTTCCTCATTCTTATGATATTGCTATGGTAACATCTCTGAGGTGGGTGTTTTCTATTGTTTTGGTTTTCATTATGAGATGTTTAATTTGAGTGTGTTTTTTGTATCAGGTCTGGTTTTATCATTTTCACTCTGAGGTTGAAACGGGTCCACACTTTAAACCAATTTAACGAATAGATTCTGATAAAGGTTTTCTTTGTACCTGAAAAGCATCCTTTCTATATTTTTACTTCTTATTACGAAAACAAATATATTTTTCTTCCAATTGCACTATTGTGCAATTAAATTCTTATTTATATCTGAAACTTCTCTCATCAAAATGTCCCAGATCCTAGTTCTCTTCTTCTTGTGATTCGATTTACTAAATAATACATTAAAAAAATTGTACATCTCCGAAAAACGCTTTTGATTCTTTCACCAGACACACTCACACAGCGTCTTATTCATCACCTGTCACTGGTCATATATCATTTCTGTCTCCATCAAGGTTCTTTTATTTCAGGTCGTCTCTCCTCTCGTTTTAATTGTCTTGTTTCTCTCCTGTTTTCTATCCTGTCATTAATCTTAATTCGTCAGTGTTCTACGTTGAGTTGTGGTGTACTCTGGATAGAGGAGAGAAAACTAAACCACACACACCTCCTCCGTCTCCCTCTCACACAGTCTCCATCATCACGTCACGTCTACGTACCGGTACTTCATGCCTGTGAGCTTGGCAGTGGACTCCTTGAGGTTATGGTGGTAGCGGTGGGTGAAGGAGCCCAGGCTTCGAGCTATCAGGGCCACGGTGCGGAAGCGCGTTCGGGCCTGGCTGGCTGTATTGGGGCTGGTGGCGTTCTGCTTGCTGTGCTCGCCGTTACGTGGGGCCTTCAGACCGTGGTCCGTACATGCAAAGGACACCTGCATGGTTGTCGGCTAAGGCCACTAGAGCTCCAAGACAGGCTTGAGGTTTTTGAGGTCCTTAAAGTACCTGACAGTGTTTTTTCTCTCCCTTCTGTCTCTGGAAGTTCTTTTTGTCCTTGTCTTTTTGAGGCTGGACGTCAGTGGTCCAGGCCAGCTCTACCCGGTGCTGCTGAATCTCATGCACAAATCAGAGGCAGGACTGAGGTGGAGCAAGAGATTCTGTTCAGTTTCTTCAGGGACAGGAATCTCAAGCTGAGGTTATCTCAAAAATTGGACATAACAATCCCGCAGTCCCGGTCAGTGCGTGAAGTGCTGAGACGAGGAGCCGGTCTGACACCACCTGAAAATGTGACAAGAGGATGGAGATGGAGGGAGAAGAATGGAGGAGAATGGGAACTGAATGAGTCGTGGAAAGAGTTGCCCGCTGCGAGGAGGGAATGCAGTGAGTGTCGCAGAGGGTTAGAGGGGGAGGCTGAAAAGTGCGACTACAGAGGAGGAGGAATAATCTGGTAAACCAGAAATAAGACTGACTTGAGAAAAAAAACACATATTTTAGTTTTTCCAAGCTGTTTTCTCCACTTTCACGCCCTTTGCTCACATCTCTAAGCAGCTTCGACATAGCTATACAATGATCGAGAGCAATCCTGCCCTACTTTTCTTTCTCTCTTTCTTTCTTGCATTATCTCCCCTTCCTCATCCTGTATAGTTTCCAACTAAACTTCAGTCTCCTGCTTATTTTTAATTTGTGTATTTCAAATTCTGCCTCTGACTCCTCTTTTATTGTCTTTCTCTTTGGGGTGTCTCTCTCTCTTGCCCTCAAACTGCAGCTAATCCTTTTAGTCAAACACCTGGAATGAAGAGAGTAACACTGCACCAGCACCCTGAGCCCTCAGCGCTGTGAAAACCCATCCCCTTTCACTCCTGTCAAACATCTTTAAAACAAGGTCATGCTTGAAGCAAACACTGTTCATTCACAAATCTACTTACAACACACACACACGCAGAGACCAAATCTTTATGGATACAGGTGTTCTTACACACATGGGATGTCAGGACGAGGCAGGGATGAGATCCTTGACTGAAGTGCGTCTTCCTGCAACTTTTAGAGGAATCAAGCGGCTCTACACAGGTCCTGCAAAGATCCGCATCCCAACAGAAGCAGCAGCAGCTTGTGATCTGGCAGCTGTCCTCAGATCGGGCAAACAGCTTTGTCCTGTCTCCAAAGTCCGCAAGGAAGTAACACAGCTTTTAAGGTTCCCGGCTTTGCAGCAAGAACGCTCTGCTTGATAAAGGGACCCTGGAATGGTAATGGACAAGCAGAGAGCAGGAGGAGGAGGAGGAGAGAGGAGGATGCATGGTTCATCGTTTCAGAGAGAGAGAGAGAGAGAGAGAGAGAGAGAGAGGAGGACAGATGCAGTGAGGAGGCGATGAGCAGCGCTTGGAGAGAGGGAGCCTGGCGCTGAGTGAGGGGAGAGAGACAGCATGTATTGGCTGCTGGCTCTGACTGACTGGCTGAAAGAACTGCAGTGGTTTTCACTATGGCGCCACACACTCAGTAAGAGAGCGAGAGAGAGAGAGGAAGAGAGAGAGAGGTATGTTGCGAATGGGAATCAAGGCAGCCGATGTTGATGTGACTTGATGTGTGTGTGTGTTTGTTTACTTAGAGAAATGCACCTCAGGCAGGATGTTAAGGTGGCGTACTGTGGTCGAGTACAGTAACCTCCATGAGGATGTCACCGACACGCTTCACTTCACTGTGGTTGACCTGTCAGGCATTTTACCCTCTTTCTGTTGTCTGCTATCACAACACACGTCCGCCACGTACACACGAAGGTAATCACTTCCGATCCCTCTCCCATGAAATAATTTCACGGTGCTTTCTTATTCTCGCACGGTGAAAAGTTGGAGGCTACGGCTAAGGCTCGCAGAAGAATCCAGAGAGACCCTTTCTGACTCTGACGTCTCAGAGCAGATGTTAACAAACAGATCAGATGAAGTGGCACAATGAAATAAAGCATTAAACCAGTGTTGAGGCAGAGCAGCGTCTTCGCCTCCTCCCCCACTTAGCAGCAATGTGACAATGCAGGATTTCATGGTTCATTGAACCTCCACAAACCTCGAGGCCAACGCAGTTTTATTTATATCCTCGCGACTGCATCTGATAAGAGAAGACGCTGGTAACAGTCTTTTTTTGATGATAAGTTGGCTCATGGGTCAGAAGGAGCGTTGGGGAGGTGGTCAGTCAGACTGGATACATGTGAGAGAATAAACTGTGCTGAATTGATTATACTATTTACTTGATTTTTCTTCCATCCATCCATCATTTTTGCACATTTTCTTAAAAAGCCCTTCTGAGCCTCAGCACAGAACTACCACTTGTTTCACAACCAGAGAAGAACTCCTGGTGACAAGAGAACAAATCCTGATGTGTAAACCCTTTAACACCTTTAAAAGAACAGAAAAGGTCTATTTGAAAAAGTCTTGGCTTGTTGTGGCGCTCTGGAGAGGTAACTGCGCTGTTGGACAAAATATCAAACATGGAGCATCACCCTAATGTCACCTCCGCGGCTACAACGACCCCCCAGTTGGTCCTATTTAAAAGTGTGTCAGTCAAAAGCGTCAAATGGAAATGTTACACTCTCGGCTGGAATCCCCAACAGACGATAAGTCTGCTACCCCGAGGCAAACCACTCTTCCTTAATTGCTCCGGTAAGAACTGATAATAGAGTTCTGAAATTGTGTTGCTAAGACACAGACCTCCATATTACGAGTTTGTTGAAATAGTGTAGTTTAGAGACAACAAAGCAGTAGTGAAGAGACCGACTCGTCCCTCCGTAGTCACCTAACCCTGGATTTCCCACAGTCTGGAACATATATTGGTAGATTTTGATGGTGCAGCCGGGACATGACCAAAATACTGTATGTATTTCCTTTCTCACACCAGCAGCCCCTGCTCTCTACAGAGGATTGTTAGATTCCATGTCCCATAATTACAGCCCTGTAAACAGTCTGCTGCTCGACTAAACGATTTTTGAGTTTCACATTTTGCTTTTCAAAAGGCTTTTCACCATCTAATAGATAGTCTTCCTTATCAACCTCAACCTCCTGCAGAGAAAATGAGAGATAATGAGGGGGGAAACCTTTCCAAGCTGTCTGTGACATCACTGCAGCAGCACCAACTCTCTCTCTCTCTCCTCCATCTCTTCTTTCTCTGTGGATTAACTCCCATTTCCCTTTTTCTTTTTTCCATTTTCCATCTTCTGTCTGTTATCTCTTTTTCTCATGGCCCACTCTTCCATCTCCCTCTAAATCATCATTTAACACAGGACTCTCTCCCTCCCTCCGAGTCCACAGTGTTTCCCTCTATATGCTGCAGATTAGACCGGCAAGTCATTGTGATGCACTGCACATACAACACCAGAGAGGCAGAATTTGTTTTTTTAATCTGTCTTAATAAGCTGGTTCTGACTTCATGCAGACATAATGGGCACAGATACCAAGTGCTACAAACATGCATGAAACACAGAGGAAGAAGCTCGACTCTAAATCTGAGGTTTTGAATGAAAACGTAAGGAAATCATCATCATCCTCCTCATCATCCTCATTTCCACCCTTGTGACATTCACAGCTATCATCATCTGTATTATTACCAGGCCTGCCTTTGCCACAACCTCCTCTTAGTTTCAATTTGATGCACTTTGGTGACACTGATTAATGTTGACGTCCTTATTGTGACGGCCCCTAAAGATGCATAGTGACCTTCTGCGTTGTCCCGGCAGGCATTTGGCCTCAAAGAAAGGAAATTGAAGTTGCTGCAGAGCCATTTATTTCTAATATTTAAGTGCTCTGCGGTCCATGGATTCAGTATCGATGAAATGTTTGTGCACGCTCACAATTTAACCGCAGAAAAAAATAATGGCGTCTGAGCTCAGTGGAGTTTTATTGAAATGTGTTTTCCCAGGAAAACTGCTCATTTTAAACAATGTCAATGAAGATTGTTATTGATTGTCGATATTTATTTGTTCACAATAAAACGCTTAAAGGTCCAGTGTGTAAGATTTAGGTGAAAGGGAACTATTGGCAGAAATTTAATGTAGAATAATCCTCATGATGTTTTCAATAGTTTGTTTCTTTACCCTGGAAAAGGCCCTTTATTTAAATACTTTATATTTACATCAAGGGGGGTCCTCTCTACGGAAGCCGCCATGTTTTTTACATAAGTCCAGACTGGACAAACACCTTTTGAGTTTTTATGACAACTGAAGCTACCACAGGTTATTTTTCATGTTTGGAAGGAGAGGGGTGTTCAGCCGCAACATGCAACCTCAACAATGGATATCACTAAATTCTACACACTGTCCTTTTAAGTACTAGATATAGCAGTTTCATATGTAAAGCAGATTTAGAGCTATATGTGCAATTATATCTGGACCTCAGCAAATACCCACAATGTGATGAATTCTTTCATTCCAACTTCACCATATATATATATGTATATGTATATACACTGTATATACATATTCTTGAGAAATCTATGTATACACATACAAGCTACCTCACACCAGTACTCATATTTCTGCAATATTTTTGTTCATATTTGTTAAAAGTGTGATTACATTTTACTCCAATGACAAAAATTCAGATTGTACAGGAACTGGTTATCATTAAAGAACCTGAGTCGAGCTTCACTCAACTTTGAACAAACGGGTAATTGCTCTTTTGCAGCATCACCACAGGCCAAGCAAACAGCCACACAGTCAGGTTTAGAACAGTTTCTTCCCTCTCTCTATGGACAGGTACAAGGTACAATCCAAAAGTGAGATACACTAAAGTTTGTAACTGCTCCCAACACACACGCACACACGTACGCACACGCACGCACACACACGCACGCACACGCACGCACACGTATATGAGATGATATAATTTACAGTATAGTGTGAAAGACACGAAGATAATTGGACATCAGGACCTAACTTTATTACTTACTCCAATCCTCAGTCTTTCAGATACTAATACCTGCGACTGAAGACATGACTGCATGTCTGTCGGTGGCCTCATGTGTCTCAAACGTCAAGTCTAATTACGGAGGGGAATTAATGCTGGGTCTTGCTGTGCGGAGACAGACTCTTCCTTATCAGGAGATGATGAAAGCTGTAGGTATTTAACAGGACCAGGGACCCTGCTGTGCAGTTCAACTTTATCCTTGCTTCCAGTGGTTTCAAATTATAAAAATCGGAGCAGAGTAACAAACAGGCTGCTGATTACCCTGATTGGGCTCAGGCTAAATTCACATTTACTTGAGAATATCAAAAGAAATTGCAGTTTGTTAAGCAGAATAGCCGGATAACCTCAAATTATGCAAAATGCAAGTAATTTAAATGTATCTCCTTCAGCTCTCTGTCACTACAGAGGATACAGCAGCCTTAATGTGCAGCATTTATCTGAATGTACTGAAGATATTTGGATTTTTAAGTGTGTGCACCCTTCCTCTGTGAATAATATCCTACCTGTACACCATGCTGGCACCAGGTTGGGCAGACGCCTGAAAAAGGTGGCTGTGCACATGAAGAAGTTCCTCCAAACTGTGCGGCTCTCGAGGTCTGCTGCTGGCTTCAAAGCCTCCTGGTGGGCAGCTGGTGGGGCTGGAGGGGTTCACCCGGGATCCTGCCCCCTGCCTCTGCTGGATGGAACTGGGGCAGCGGTCCAGCCTCGGCCCCCCTCTCTGCCTGGGCACAGGGATCTCAGTACAGGCTGCCTTGAGATACATGTTTGGATCGGCCTCGTCTCCCACAGGCCGACGGTACCCTCTGTTTTGTTGGCAAATCTCCTCCATTATATTTAGTCATCCTGCGACGAGAGTCCGGCCTAAAATCTTCTCCATGTAAGAGCAATGCAATGTTGGCCATGCTGAACCAAAGAGGATATTTGTGTTTGTTTGCTGGAGAGTTTTTGTCATGCCTTCAGGGCCGACAGGGTGATTTAAAGTAATGACACTATTTCCATAGAGATGTCGGACAAAATAGACTAAGCCAAGGCAGCTGGACAAACACAGATGCACACAAATAAAATGATCACTCCAACAGTATCAGAGTGGACAACAGTGAGGCAGCCAGAGACATCTCTGTGTGTGTGTGTGTGTGTGTGTGTGTGTGTGTGCGTGTGTCATACCTGTGATGTCAACTTTATTCTTAGATGATTGACAAAATAAAAGACAAAGGCAGCTTTTGTTTGAGCTGCTGGCGACTCGAGTGAGAGAAGCCCGCTCGTCCCCGAGGCAAGCTGATCAAAGCCAGAGGGATATTTCTGTCTGCTCGTCAGAAATATCTTCTTGATGCATCTGTTGCATTTAAAGCCAATCAAAGCTGTGGCAGAGACCAACTGTGTTCTGGTCTGGTAAAATGAGTTACAAACAAAGTGATTAAATGAAAACCGAAACAGAAGGGGCTTTGGAAAAACATATTTACATAGGATTCATCACATATGAAGAAGGAATTTAATATGAATTGTCTTCAAGAGCCAAGAGTAGTGAAAGTGGATGTTCACCAAAAGAACAAAATGTCCACCTTGATTGTCTGGCTATCATCTTTCCACTGTGACTGCAGGACAAGTATTATCTTTTCTTTGCATGGTGTAAGAGTGACAGTTTATCCATATGGGTAAAAGTTTCAGATTTTTTTTTTTCATTCATCCAAGTGTAAAAATAAAATGACACTACATCTTGCATATGAAGTCACATGGAAAGCCTCTTCTTTCTAGTAGTAGCGGGCTGCCCTCTTGTGGAGAGAGAGGCGGCAGAGAGAAGTTACATTTGCACATGCAGGTTTCCCACACACAGGTTTGCTATCCCTATCCTATATGCCTGACCTTAAACCGGGAGCTCAGAAATGAGGTTTTGCCTCATCGGGACCTGGCATGTGGTGCACTGGTCAACACGGCACATCCATCACTCATTCACAGGCCAGAGTGTGTGGGTGCGGAGGCTGAAGATGGAGATACTGTAAACCGTTGGATGAATATGGTGTGTCTGTTGTGTCCTCCCACTCAGTGTGCAGTGTGAGAGGCAGAGCATTTAGTCTATTTCAGTCTCTGGATATGTGAGGCCTTTTCTTCACTCTTCCCTCCAAGACCACGGTGACTCATCGACATTGTACACAATCTGACTCCGGCAGGCGAAGTGCCATAGAAAAATCAGACCTTCACGGTGGAACGACACTGTGGTCGATCAAACGCCTCCACACACTCTCTCAGATTAGCGTTGTTGCATTTCATACTTGGTTGACAGGGAACACTGATCTGTGAAGGCTTGCTTGCACTCTCTGATTTTGCATATTGTTTTGAATGCCCGATTGATTACTGAGATGAAGATGAAGCTGTTGAACATTGCCTTTGTAAACGTCAGATGTTTGAGAGGGAAATGGTTGATATTGGTTTTAATAATAATAATGATGTAAAGTATAATGCAGCAATATGTGGTGATGGTGGAAGTCATCCTGAACTCTTATATAACTGATAGTTATTTGTGACTGAATGTTGACCGTTCGTTTTGACAATAATAAAGGCAAAGCTGAATCATGTATACGGCACAATTCAGACAAAAGGTAATTCAATAAAGGCATTAAAGCAAAAAGAGTTTTTTTTAAGAAGGAGTCAAAGCAGTGGGTGCTTTGGAGGAAATTAGACAATGTCCTCAGATATGACAGTTCCTGTCTGTCTGTCTAAATGCTCATAGATAATCAGCCGCAACAACAACTGAATATTAGCATCGACCTCTTTATTCAAACCAGATCACTTGGAGCTTTTACATGCCCAGCCAAGCAGAAAGACACTTACAATTGACTTTCAAACATTATGCTTGTTCATAAAATCGCTGATAGGCCTAGCACCACTTTACTTAGCAGACCCTCTCCCCCCTTACATCACTGCTGTTAATCTGCGTTCTGCTGAGCAGCTGTTACTCTCAGTACCCAGGCCAAGACTAGAGACAGAGGGAGGTAGTGCATTCACTGTGGATCAGACAAAGCCACCTCACTATTCTCTTTTTAAATGCATTTTTATAAAATGTCTTCAAACTCTGAACTTTTGTTTGTTTTGTTGCTCTATTTTACCCATTGTCTTGCATTAACTTTAAATTTGTGATTGCACTGTTTGTTATTGTTATCATTACTGTTATTGTTGTCAAATGTTTCATTCTCTGATATTGTTTCCAAAAACACATGATGCATGGATCAGGTAGAAAAGAAGAAAAAGCTCTCAGAAAGTGAAACTGTAAGATCATCTGAGGCCACGGTGAGGAACAGTGGGTGTGTGTGTGTGTGTGCTTTGTCATAACTGTCTGGACACTACATACCATCTTTGTGAGCATAAGTACTCATTTTCAAGTTTAGACCTTCGACACATCTTAATACCATTACCATTATATACACTGTGAAAGATTCCTGGCCAGGTCATTACAGTGTGAGCAGAACCAGGAGAGACAGCTCAGAGCAGATTTTAATTAGCGCAGAGCAGCCACGGGGGCACAGGGAAATAAAGGAAGAGCTCCGTCTCCCTTTGCTCTCCTGCTGAGCGGTAATGCGGCAGTACATCTCATTGGACGTCCACTGGACCGAACACAGTGGGTCAATTTTAAAGGAAGGGATGATGGTTTTAATCAAACTAAAGGATTAATACAACTGTCGATATCTCTACAAACAAATGTTCAAACTGGAAAAATTGTCTGTGAAGCATCTGCTTTATTAAAATAGATCTTACACAATAATGTTATGTCCTGCGCTATCACCACTGAATAAACTGTTACCCATCATGGACAAACACGAGCACCCTCTCCACCACCTGGTGGACAAAGGAACATTTTCTCCAACAGACTGCTTCAGCTCTGCAAGGTCAGAAACAGGAAATCTTTCCTGCCCACGGCAATAACACTGTACAACACCTCACCTCTCACAACCCTGAGCCGTATCGTCTCTGTCCACACCAGAACTCTCTGCTTACTCCTGGAATAACTGGGAATTTGCATCTTGTATTCATATTTTACTTTTAATGTCATTTTCCTACCTACCTCACCACATTGTCTTTAAATGCAAACAACTGCTGCAACTTTGCACACTTGTCTCTTGTTCATAGTTTGTCATCTCTTGTATTTAATCTTTTGTTTATAGGCTCATTCATGGTTCCGTTATATTGTATTTAGTACTTTATTGTGTATTCTAGTACTTTATTGTGTATCATTTACTGAGTATGACATTTTCAGAACATGTTTATTACATTCTATTTCGAGCTATTTTAATTCTTCATATCTGTTTTATTGCTACTTCACTTGCTGCTGTAACACAATAACTTCCCTATTTAGGATCAATAAAGTACATCTATCTATCTATCTATCTATTTATCTATCTATCTATCTATCTATCTATCTATCTATCTATCTATCTATCTATCTATCTATCTATCTATCTGTTTGTCTATCTATCTATCTATCTATCTATCTATCTATCTATCTATCTATCTATCTGTTTGTCTATCTATCTATCTATCTATCTGTTTGTCTATCTATCTATCTATCTATCCATTTCCTTAAATGTAAACATACTGGTATCATTGAGACTCCAGACCTTCTTTCCTCCTTCCCAGTTGTGCCAGTCTGCCCCCTTATGGATGTAGATGATAAAGCAGCCTATGAAAAATTCTCCTCTTCTTCTGCCAGAATCTGAAGCTACAACTATGGATTATATTTCACAAACCAATAACAGAGAATCGGCTACGTGCACACACTCAGGTACATCCACAGGCCAACCTGAGCGCATGACTGTTCATGTTATCTGTTATTCAGATGAGATGTTGGAAACGTGTGGGGGAGTTGTGAGCACTTCAGTGTGTCTGCTCCGTCCTCCCACTCAGTGAGCAGTGTGAGCTAGACGCAGAGCATTCAGTCTATTTCAGTTTCCTAGATATGTGAGGTCTTTTCCTCGGTTGTCCCTTAAGACCAAAGTGACTTATCTACTCTTGTAGACAATCTGACTGTGGCAGGAAGCGATGATAGAAGAATCTGACCCTCATGGTGGAAAAACACAGGTCAGTCACGTGCAATCACTGTCACTCACTCTCAAGGACGGGCATCATTCACGTTCAGAGTTAGCTTTGTTTGATAGTTTGTTTTGATTCTAATGATCTGCCTTATCTTATTCCTACCATAAAGTGTGAAAACAATAAATGATAAAAGCTTAATGATCAAAGTCCAAAAACAACGTCCTCTTGACAGACAGCAGTTATCTTTGAATAATGTTGAAAGACAAAGTTCAAGATTTTTCTGCTGACCAAACAAATGTTGCATTAGTTTGTCTCCAAGCACCGACCGTGGGACCCCAGCTCCTCTATAAATATGTAGGATCATAGTGTAAATATGTACTTTCATATTTAAAAAAACAAATCCCTAAAGAATAGCTGTGGTCTCCTATTAACCACACCAGCAGTGTGACTGTGAGGCCTGAACCATCCCTTAGTTATGCTGCTTTTGACCTAGACTGCTGGGGGAAACTCCCATCATGCACTGAGCACATCTCTCTCCCACTGCCCCCCACCCCCCATGCATTTTTATCATTATTACTACATTTGTGTTTTCTTTCCCATAGTTTGAGACCCTCGCCCCTTCTCTCCTGAATCTGCAACCATATCTGACTCAAGAGCTGCAGGATCCAGATCTGAAAATACTTTATAATGATTATCATTTGTATTATTATTATTATTGTTGCTATCATTTATAACATAATTATTTCTATAAATATCATTCTCATCATTCCATTATGTTTGCTTGTTGTGGGAACTTTTGGTTTTCTCCATTTACTATTTAAAGTGCCTTGCCATAATATTTTGTGATTTGGGACTATAGTGTTTTGGATGAAAGTGGGGATCTATCGCATCGAATAATAAATTAAATTTTGCTGCAATGGTCCAAGTGTTTTGATGTAGTTTTATTGTTTTATTTGAGTTGCCAGTTATCAACGAAACATTTGGCAAGTTTCTTATCATAATTCTTTATCACAAGACAGGAAACCCAATAGTACCTCCTTCATTGCAGGGTATATAAGGCATGGGGGGAAGAGCTGATGCAGAAGAACAGAAAAAATAAAAAGATGGCTACCTTAATGATTGTGTTGGGTTTATCACTCTTCACCTTGTGTGTGGCTGAGGTCCTGCAGCTGGATCGACAAGCAGAAGACACCGGCAGCCCCCAGAGTCCCAGCATCGAACCTGCTTGTCACTGCGGGAGCCAGAGATTGAATAACTATCTTCTTAATGCCTTGAGAGGATTGGAGGCCAAGCAGAGAAACACTGAGAAAAAGTTAGAGGATCTGAGGAGGGAGGTCCAAAGTAAGAGCGTTCAGTAGGTTTTTATTCTGAATAAAAACATGCGTCAGAATATGTTGTTATATTGCTCTGTTTTCTTTTTCCTCTCAAGGTAACAGGGTGGCATTCGGAGCAGCAATGGGCAATGTTGGAAATATTGGACCTTACAACAGTGAGATCACACTGACCTACAGAGTTGTCTACTCAAACACGGGCTCATACAACCCTTCAACAGGTAAACTTAGTTATTTGAGTTCATTTTGTAAATAATTAACTGTATATGTTATTTGTCTGTTTGATTGTTTGTTGGTTTGTTTGCAAATGAGCATGATGATACAAAACCAACCAATCCAATTCCCATTAAAATTGGTGGAAAGATGCGTAAAACAGATTCTGTAGTTGCAGTTGAATAACTTGTAGCTGTCTCTCTGTTAATCATCCTCAGGTATTTTCATTGCCCCAGTCCGAGGAATTTATTACTTCAGTTTCTCTGGTCATAATTTATCAGCTAGGCCAATGGGGCTGCGACTCATGAAGAATGGAGAACAGATCGCTACCGTGTTCAATCATCTGCAGGGAAGACGCTATGAGACGGCAACTAACGGCATGACTGTACATCTTAATGTGGGAGACCAAGTGTACATGAGGCTCCGGGAAAGTACATGGATTTTTGATAATCTTAATAACCACTCCACCTTCGTTGGACATTTGTTATTTGCTTTGTGAGAAAAATAAACTTCAGATAAGTCGAGAAGAGAAGAGGGTCAGTGAGGACAACGATCTTCAGCCGCAGGACAGCAGTACATTGATACTTCTATTAGTAATGTTGAATGAAAAAAGTGTTTAGAGCTGACCTGAAACTTGAATGAATGAAAACACTGTATAATCATAAATCAGGTTAAACGGGATCCTGATCAATATTTTGCTAAATGAAAAGTTGTATATTCATTGATTTTATGTTTCTCTTTGTAAGCTATTTTGTATTAATAAACACATATTAAAGAATGAAAATCTAATTTCCTTTTTTTACATGTAATATGGATAAACCAGCACATCAAGGCAAATGCAAAAACCCCTGTTCACATTTTTTGTCTGTTAAAAATGTTGTTGGATAATGTAAGTACACAAGTTATGGACATTTTAATCATAGGCCTAAGCATTTGCAGTCATTGTAATGAAGAATTGTAAATAAATAATTTAAAAGAAATTAGACTTCTCAGATACAGTAAGACAACTGTCTCAGCCCGTCTGCCCAAACAACTCACAGACAAACAGTAACAACTACAGTTGAGCATCATATGATCCAGCCGCTTCACTCAAACCAGATCACGCCTTACTTGATATTATTTATTGAAGAGCATGAGACTCTGCTCGGGCTGAAACACAGAAAAGGTCTCGGACCACGGCAGGACTGGGGTCATGTCCTCGTTCAGGGACACGTGAGGCTGTGAAACTACAGGATATATTACAGCACGGTTGAGAGGAACTGCAGATCTATTTCAACATCTCATAGATGGGAGGTGAAGTTCCACACACAACACAGGAAGTGCCCTGACATCCACCCTTCCCTTTTCCCCATATAAACCCAGTGCAACAGCTGTGGTTGACAGAATCTCATGCAATGAAATGCTGATGCAGCGTGTTGTGGCTTTAGGTTAAATGCTGCAGCGGATAAACTGAACGGAAAACTGTTCATAACTTACTTGTATTGCTATTCAGTGCCAGTGCTGTGCTGGGAACGCTTGTGACAATGAACAGTAGAGTTTGTGTAATAAGATGCAGGCAGAAGATGTTAAATTTCAGGCAAACCTCCAACTGTGAGATGAAGGGAAAACTGAAAATGTAATATTAGAATTATATGATTTCTACGTGGGTAAAAAGGTAATACCAAACCCTGGGAGCAAATGGAAGGAAAGCAGCTCTCATGTGTACTCTATTTCCATAATGTTATAAAAGACTTTATAAAACATCTCACATGTGGATTGATTTATCTAGCTTTGATCTATGCAGATGTGGAGGAGAAATACAGTTGTTCCATAGGGGTGGGGGTCCCCTGATGGGTCCCAAGTCACAGGAGAAGGGTCGCTAGATGATTTCAAGAAAGCAAATACAATCTAAAAACAGTCCAAAGTGGCATAATTGAACCATAATTGTTACAACAGCTAAAAACATTTTACTTTCTTTGTGTCCATGTGACAGAATCGGCTAAAGTGGGTCAGCGTACAGCACCACAGGACACAGTGCAACATATGCACGTAGGGGAATATTTTTGGCAACTCGCTCAAATCAATATCCTTTGGGATAATGGGTGTTGCAAATGACTGACACTGTTATTCTAGAGGTCATGTGCTGGAAGGTTTGGGAACCGCCTCTGTAGATGATTGCTGTAATTGTCACAAAGGGAATGAGAACTCTTTACTCACCGTTTGTTCACATTTCACATTGCACCCATTACTTTCTACACATGTTCATTTTACTGTCATTTACCATTACTTTGGTAACATTGCATCACAGACTACTCCGGGTTTGTTTGTGTTGGCCATATCATGTTTCACATGAAAGTACATGAGTATATTAAAGTTTAGTTACCTTCATCATGTTGCAGGTTAAAACTCTGTGTAATTGTTCCATGGTTCAGTCACCATGTGTTTCATTAATGGCACCGTCCAGCATTTCCTGATCTTTATGCTCTTGGTGATGTCACGGATGACATCACTGGGACAAACCAAGTGAGAGGGTTTTATATTTTACAGGAAAGTTAGTTTAATGTATGCCCTTTTTAAAAAGACATCTATTAATGTGATTAAGCTTCTTTAGTGGAAAAATAAGGTTAGCAGACTGTGTGTGCAGGAAAAATACTGTGCCTGGTTACCTGCTCATCGTGGTTCTGGCTGAAGTTGGGAATTGAACACCTTATATGAGCAGCTGAATCGAGTTGGGACGGGAGAAATCGGAGGAGAAAATTGAGTTATTACCATTACAGGCCTTACATGCCTTGAGTTGTATAGGTTGATTGTCATTTTTCTTGTTACTTGGAGAACCTACCTCCCTGCTGATCTGCCTGCCCACCATCCTTTTTTCGACCCTCCAGCTAAACTGTTTCACAGGAAATTTTATGGATTCACTTGGGAAACTCCACAATGGTGATGTCGGCCCACACCTCCCACATCACATGAATAAAACCGTACAGATGTGGAACCAATGAGCGCCATTGCCTGATGGCAATGTAGAGAATTACATGGAGATGATGTAATACCGCCACTAACATGCATCTTTGTAAACTCAGCCCCGCAGTCAGACAACATTACTTCATTGGGATCATCATTGGTATTTTTACGGAAAATGTTTTGTTAATACTGATGCAACGGCGGGTAAGCATCTTTTCACTGTTGTAAGAGAAGCTGGGTTCATGGGCGGCATTGACTCAGGTGGGTTGTCCACTAACAAGACGGTAGGCGGTTCAAAACACTGAACTCCAAGTGGCCCCTGTGCCAAAAAAAAGTGTGGCACATATTATGAATGTGAGTGAATGTTAAAAACAGGAAAAACTTTCTTTCTTATCAGATAAACAAGAACTTTGAGTTTTGAATTACTGCGCAGTGTGGAGTTGTAGATGAGACAACTTTGCAGTGACAGTTGCAGCCATTTATAAAGACAACAAAGTGAGCATTGATAAGACTTCACATGGGACTTGAATAGTGAAAGCGGGCGTTGGATTGAATCTGCTACGCTGATCTTGAATGTCATTGCTCATTGGCCGGTTCGAGGAACAGCTCACCAAATGGCAGCCTACAGTACGTATGGCCGCCTGAACTTGGCCACAGACACAGAACCCCCCTCTGTCCTCCGGTCTGCAGGCGAGAAAACATGTGGCGAGAAGTAACTAAACACACTTACTGGAAACCCGACTCACTGACTAAACAACTGGACTGAGGCATTTTGTTTTCAAATGGCTGTGATCACTGACTTTATAGGAGACCAGTCATGTGTCATACAAGAAGCAAACATTCATTTTTGAATACAAGCGTCAAATGTGGCATCTATTGCAACATCTGTTAAAATGACCAACCTATTAACTGACAGTTATTATTTTCATTAGATGCATTTATTTTTCTATATGCTTTGAAATGTTTAAGTTCCCAGAGCCCTGGCTGACGTCTTTAAATCAGTTGGCTTATGCGATCTACTCTTTAAAACTTAAAACACTTTCCTTTGTCATAGAGATTGCTGAAATTGGAAATGCTATTTGTCAAATGAGGAACCCACAGAATTGAATATTGATGTGTCAGGGTGATTTGGGCTCATAAAGTTTGTTCTTTTTGGGCGAAATCTGTGACATTTCAGCTGCTTTTAGACATGCACTGACCTGAAATTTTACAGAGGTGCTTTATGTGAGAACGCAAATTTCCGAGTCAGTTGCTCTATATGTGGACATTTTCCAGAACCTTTCCCGCCAGCCCTCTAGTAAAGTGTCCGGAAAATGTCAGAGTGAGCCCATGTGACAACACAGTGGGAAAATGTCCAGAAAATTGACCTCGAGCAAACAAGTGGGCGTGGGGCCGACTCAAAACTGAAAAAAATTAAATAAAATAATATCTCAGGATGAATAAAAGGAGCCGAAGAAGATGTAAACTTGCTTTTGGTTATAAGGGCCTGTGCCAATGTGCTATAAACACAAATAAAGGATTCCCACAGCAGAAACCTTCTGCAAGCCTGAATGTGGCCTGCACAAACTCCTGCTGCCTTCTTCGTATATTAAAGACAAAATGTCCAGACCCAATTGTTCATTTATTTTCTGGAGATCATGTCTGAAAACTGCTTTTTACTTCTTTAACATGCCATATCACCCTTTATATAGGTCACGGAGAAATGATTCTCATATTGTTTATAAGCTCCTCCAGCTCCACATTTATCTTATGCTATCCTCAATATAAAAATAACAGCATCATGGGTGATTATAACAGTTAAAGTTGAACGGCAAAACCGATTAGTCAGATTTTCACCAAAGTTAGCTTAAAACCTAGTCAACCTAGGTTTGGTTTCTGAGTTGTTGCCTAGATGTCATTACTTATCTGAATGAAAATGTACAAACTGTTCGGTTACCGGCAGAGTCAATCACAGCACACAGAGTTACATAAAATGCTTTTTGTATTACAAGTCTTTCAAACTGACAGGTCGATGGCAGAAGATTTGTCCAAAGGGAGAATTACAATTACGGTAATGTCAAAATGTCACATTTTTTAGAAAAGGAAAAAAAAAAGAAAAAAAGTCAAGGTAATACCGACAAACATGGCTTCAGAGAAACTAAATGTTCTTGTTGGACCAGTACCTCGAAGAAAAGGCCTGAATCTGACCCTGGAACAAGCAGGTCTGTTACAAGCATTGTAGCCTCCCGCCAGTAAAACAGGAGCGTCTTAGTTTTAACACCAAATGAAGCTAGAGATTATACCGAAAACTGCTAGAAAAGAAAGTTCTGATTGCCATCGAGACGCACTGCAGAGGAAGGTTAGGGCTCATCTGTTGGCACCGTCACGGGAGATTTCTTGGGGAAGGCACTTGACATGGGGGTCTTGGCGTTTCCCCCCATGCAGCAACAGCGATGCACTAAGGTCCTCGTTTGTGCAGCTAAGTGCAAGTTCCATGATAAATCCACCAAAGCAGGGGGGGGGGGGGGGACTAAGATATGTAGGCGTTACACAACTCCACCACAATCCACAGCTTCAAAATACAGCATCTTAGTGGGAGGGTCTGCACCTGTAGATTGGATTTGAGAGATTTTAAATATGACTAAAAACAGGGTGTAATAACCCTTCACCATCATCATCATCGTCACCCAGCTCCAAGATGAAGATGAAACAGTACAACTCAACCGATAAAACCACGAACAGAAGAAAAGAGAGAAACTGAAAACACGTGTCTCTTAGGTTTCACAATAAGACATTCCCATTGAGGCACATTTCCAGAGAAGTGTCATATACAAAGCTATAAAAAGAAAAAATCCCAAAAACATTCAAGTACTTTGTCATGTAAACACTTTTCCAGACTATGATACATCTTGGATTGTTGTCGTCGTCGTTAGATTTCTTTTAGGTTTGTGTGCAACAATAAGACAACAGTGTGAGGAGAGGGACAAGTCAGGACCTCAGCTTTCTGTCTGTTTGTTGATTTGTTTTCAGAACAGGACACACGAGCAGCACTTGTCTCCACCACTGGGGACAGTTGAGTAGTTCATCTGTCGGACTATCTCTGCAAACAGTTCGTCCACCGAGCCTTTATTCTTGGCGGAGGTTTCCATGAAGGGGCAGCTCCAGTCCTGGGCCAGCGCCTTGCCCTCCCCGGAGCTCACCTCCCTCTCCCCCTCCAGGTCCACCTTGTTGCCCACCAGGATCATCGGCACCCGCTCGTACCGCTTCACCCGGATGATCTGGTCCCTCATCGGCTTGATGTCCTGGAAGCTCTGCTGGTTCACCAGGCTGTAGACCAGTATGAAGCCCTGGCCGTTCTTGATGTACAGGTCCCGCATGGAGGCGAACTGCTCGGTGCCCGCCGTGTCCAGGATCTCCAGCACCGACGGCGACGAGTCCACCTCGATCTCCTTCCGGTAGAAATCCTCTATCGTGGGGTCGTACTTCTCGATGAAGGAGCCCGTCACGAACTGGACGGTGAGCGCGGATTTGCCGACTCCGCCCGACCCCAGCACGACCACTTTGTACTCCCTCATGGCCGGGGAGGAGAGGAGGAGGAGGGGGGGGAGGAAGAAAAGCCAGACACCTCTTTTTTTTCCGCGACGATCGCCTCCTCTCTCTCTCTTTCTCTCTCTCTCTTTCCCACCCGCTGACCAGCCCCGATGTTTTCAAAGCGCGGAGGCCGGGGGAGGCTGCGCTCTCGCTCAGGGGAGAGGAGTCAAATCTCACGCCGGAGAATCCTGCTCCGGGCGGGCCTGCGCTGCGACGGCCGCGGGGCGCTGATCCGAGGAGAGCGGCCGCTCCTGGACATCAGCGTGGCGAACCGAGGCGCGTCTGGGTCGCGCTGTCGTGTCGTGCGTCGGTGCGACTGGGAAGCGCGATCGCTCCTGTGCTTCCTGCCCACATCCTCCGTGTGCGCGTCACACAAACTGCCGAGGCTCAGTTCCGCTTCCTTAAAGGAGCAGCACCAGAAAAACCTCAGGTTACTGATGCAACTCCGGTTCTCTGAGTAGCAGGCGTGAGATGCCTCGATATAGAAGAAGATCAGAGAACTGGGTCCAGAGTTTACACAGAGTGTTCCGCATTATTCAGGTGAGAGGTGCAGTAGCCGGGTGCAGCAGACAGAGGCAGGAAGTGACGTATTAACTCCGCTGCGGAGATCACGTGATTTTGTTTTCAACACACAGACACCTTCATCAGCATAAACTCTCTTGACGTCTTCATCAGCATGTTCTATATGTACGTCACCACATTTTTGCATCTGTGTTATAAACACCATCAGCCAGCAGGGGGAACTCCTGCTGTGTTCCCACAAGTCTACGGACTTTACACTAGAAGTTTGCAGATAACCTGCAGCGACACATGCAACTCCTCCACGGAAAATCAAATTTCTCCAAGGTTCATGTCTGAAAACGGTTTATGGGATACGCTCCCTCCAGTATTGATAGAGGGACTTGCAACAACACGCCAGCGCTGAGTGGCCGGCAGTTGAGATGTCTGTGTCAGGGTCGTGCACCTTTAATACGCCTGACTCAGCGTCACTCATCATTCAAACACCTTCCACAATCAGAGGCAAGCTACTCTGACGCTGGTCCAACTGCCTTCACCATAGGTGGCCCTTTCCAAGTGGCACAATATTTTGCTTCTAAACTAGCTAGCACGTTAACTTAGCACTCCAAGCAAGCTAACGGCACAGGGAGCCTACGGCCACCACACTGCATGCTCAACGTTAGTGAACAGGTTTATCACTCCCAACAATTCCCCAACAGGAAGCCAGTGGAGGTCACGGAGGAGGGGCGTCACATGGGAGAATTTGGGAAGATTGTAAATGAGACGTGCTGCAGCGTTCTGGATACGCTGCAACAGTTTGGTCGCAGAGGCTGGGAGTCCAGCTAAGAGCGAGTTGCAGTAATGAATGACTCACAGGTGAGAGATGACCAGCTGCATGATCGGGCCACAGCAGGGATGTTGGGGGCGCAGGACAGTCCAGTCCAATCGTCAAGCTAAATGGATTCAGTTGCCACGCTTGGATGGGTGGGCCAAACACTGTAGGGATGGGCGTGTCTGCTGTGTGCGCCCCGGGCCATGTGACCTCTGACCTCACAAACTCACAGTCACTGCACTCAACCAGATCAAGGCTCTTGAGCTGCTCACTGTAATTATGAGTGGCCTTTAAATGAGCATGTTAAAGAGGTCATTCATTAAGTCGTTAACCAATTTACAAATGTCAGCTTTTCTACATTCACACACATCATGATAATAGTAATGATAATAATAATACACTTTATCTTTATAGCACCTTTCAAAGCAAAGTTACATGTTGCGTTAGAAGGTAAAAATGAAAACTTGAAGTCAGACAAAGCAAAAAAATTAAGAGGACTAGATTCAACCCCAGCTAACATTGGGCAAATACTTTGACTTCTTGAGTTAAATAAGCAATAATAGCATAAAAATGTAAGCAAGTAAAAGTTTAAAATGTGGGGTTCAGCATCTTGCCCTAGGACTGGAGGAGCCGGGATCAAAACATTGAATTTTTGGTTAATGGACAACCTGTTCCACACCCTGAGCCTATAATATCTCACATCCTTATTACTTATGTATGAATGCAGACACAGAATTTTTCTGTTGTATTTGTTGACAATGCATCATATTTTGGAAAAGCAGCACATTTCCTTAGACTGATCTAAAATGAATTTAGTTTCTGTCAGTTTTAACGTGACGTGCGATTTAACGTTGGTTCGCAGATTGGAATGAACTACCTGTGTGTATAAGAAAATGATACCATCTGAACTTCATACACTCTCTCCAAGAAATGAAAAATCTGATTTATTTGAAAGATTTTGTTGATGTACAAATAATAACTGGACCAGAATATGGGAAATTCTTGCATTTTAGGTTTTCCAGTTAATAAATAAATTTGAATTCAGGAAAATCTTAACTTTTAGACATTAACTGAATAATACTGAGTGTTTGTTTTGACCCACACATCAAGAATACACAGAAACAGTCAACTGTTGCATGAGCAAATCAAATATTGTTTTATTCAGATTTTTTTTTTCATCCATACAGCAAGAGTCAATTATGGCAACAATAAAATGTGCATAAACAAATCTGAAGACAGAATAGTACATTATTGTGTTGCAGTTGTTAGCAAATACATAATTGATGGTTGCACTTACAAGTAAAAAGCAGTCAAAGCGTACATGTGCCCCCAGCAGGGAAGAGAAACCTCTGTTCGATCCAGGAGACCTAACGTCTGATTTGGAGAAAATGGTGCTTTGGTTCTTTGGTGCCGACACAGCAGCCAACATTAGAAACATGCTCGGTGCTGACTGGTGACTCTTACATTCATCTGAAAGACTAATTGGCCAAATATGCATTTGGTGTGGTGAGCCTTCACCTGCTGAGTGCACAGATATGATAGCAGGAACAATTTCCTGTGAGTCAGTGTTGGCTGTAATTATATGGCTATGAGAAAGTATCTGGGGTGGATGAGTGCTAATATTTTATCATTCTTTAAATAACATGTTTACTTGGAAAAATATTCCATCACACAAGAGTAAGATGACTTGTTTTTGTAGTATTATTTCTCCCCACTGTGGATGTTATCTACTGTAAATAAACATATTACTGTGTATTCTGAATGTGTTATTTTTCCTTACATACTGTAACTACGCAGTTGCTTTTGTTTAAATGTTTGTACTTTTACATGCATTCAAATCAAACTATAATAGAATACATATCTCTGATAGTTTTATGTCAACTATACCATGGGAGCAGCAATACTGCATGACCAAGTCCAACAAATGATACATGGACATCATTGGATGCGTTATCCGATGAGAGGGGTGGAGTCTGCATGACATGGGGATGTCTGCTCCCCGACAACATTCCCTGGCAATACTAGCCACTGATAAAATAAGACAAAATGCGCATAGCTTTCTCTGAATGCATTGGCCAAGAAACTAGTGCCCTTCTTTGCAAGCAATTTTTTTAGCTGGTCTTCTAATTTAAGAATTTAAATTAATCTAACAAAATTCCTTATAATTATAGATATTTTTTATTCAAAATAATATCTCAATATGATACACATTTTTTTCTCTGTTCATTTGACTATATACAGAAGTGCAAAAAGTCAACCTTCGTCCCTTAGGTTAGAACTCATCGTCTGCAGCATTTCGTGACTCCTCCAGTCCGGAAAAGTCTGTTTCTTTCTCGCTCCTAATCTCACTATCGACCGAACATCCAAACACCCGTCAATTTCACTGCTCGTTTTGGCCTGACATTCAGGGCAAATTTAAGAAATATTCCAACAAAAGTACATATCTTTTTGAAATGGATACAGTAGAAAATAATTTGTACTCTTAAACATGGACAATCTATATCTCAATACAATATATTTTCAAATGTGATCTTGACATTTTACAAGGAAAATTTAAGTTGGTTCAAACATTAGTTTTTTTTTTATGCTGCAGTGGCAGCAAATTAACTGATTTCATTCCTTGTATCAAAAAAGTCTTTCATCAACAAAATTAAGTGATAATGTAACATCAACTGAAAAAGACGTCCAGCCATATGAATGAAGTGAATATTTAAAACTGACTCAACACATTATCATTTATATGGTTTGAAAAAGTTATGAATGTCATACTACCTCAAAATCTACAACGGCTATATCAATGTTGTCAAGTAATATATAGTAAGGCAAAAAAAAAAAAAAAGAAAAATCTACAACTACATACCTCAAATAGATTCAAATCCTTAAGTAGTACATAACACATAAGTTCAATGAAATTTAAGAGAGTAATTGTTACTTTTACATAGAGAGAATGAACTAAAAAAGATCATAAGCGGCATGTGAGAGAACAATAAAACATCATTGGTGTTCTTTACCTGCATGGTGATTGAAAGTACATTTGATTGGGTCGGGACCCATTAATTGTAATCTAAGGCTTTGTTAGGTACATTACAATCGGTAAAGACACACTACACACCTCTGTGACAACAGAACAGGAAGTGATCATAAAAAACTGACAGATGATAAACATGTTTCCTTAATTGTTTAAGCCTCAGGAGAGATGCTTCTATAAACCTTTGTGAATACGATTATGAAGAAAAACTGTGCTTTGGTATCCATAGTCAGATCTACAAGTGAATGACGACCTTCATGTTTTGCTTGAAATACAATTCAGAGTCATATGATGTGTTGTATTTCTTCAAAAAATGAAAGCAGGCTTAAAATGGGGTGAGAAATTAAAACAGGGTGATCCGACAAACAGTTGTTCAAGTGCACATGTGGTTAAAATGACCGATAGACCTTTGGGTCTGTTGTTTTAAATTCCTATCTACACATGGCTCAACAGTGCTTCTTGGAGACACAGTTTTAGAGTCGCCTCTCTTTTTAAGAGCAGGAACAAGGTAACACGATGTCAACTGAAGCTACACCCTCTACTTCACCAGGCTTTAGAGTCAATGGACTTGAGCAACAGCTTAATCCCAATAAACAAAACAAAAACAACAACACTAGTACTAGAAAAGAGGTATGATAAACTTTAGAAAACCCCTCAATTTTTAATTTCAAAAACAAGAAAATGGCAAAACCCCACTTCTAAAACTGATTAATTAGATTAAAGTTAAAAAAACGAAAACAATACAAAAAAAGAGCCATATAAAACTTTTACCTTCGGTAAACAAATAACACTGCTGAGATAACACTCTGGTTTTAGCTGTATGGCCATGATGGCACATGACAAGGTGAGAAAAAGCTAGCCTGGCTGTGCTTTCAAGGTACACAGGTATGTTGGTTTACCCAGAACATTCATATGTCCAAGACCCTCATTTCAACATCTAGTTTCACTAGTAGCCGTAAAAACACAATACTGTACATGCCTAATTTTTTTGGCGAGAAAAACAATTCCTGTTAAAATCATTGTGCCATTCAGATTTCAATTGAAATTCAAGGTGCATGTTTGCTTTTCACTTGTAAACTATGAAATATGGCTATCGATTAAACAAAGAAATAAAAATAAAGCAGAACAAATAAAAAAGGAAAGATAAATCTTGGTCTACTAACGTACCAGCACTGGATGTTGCCTCATGCAACAACGCTCTTGACCTTCTGTGCGTGCAGTAATGTTAACGAATAGAACAAATTGAGTGCTATGATTGAGTCAGACACAGAGGTGTAATGTGAACACTTCCCACTGAGGGGAGACGCACTGACCCCAGCACCACATGCTCTTCTCTCGGCTGGACGTTGAATTTGACAACAAATTCTTCTTGACATTGATATTTGGGAACATGGCACAGATCGTGTTGCACCCTTGATGTTTACGTGTGTGATGAGACCAGCGTTGTGGACAGGCTAAGAGATGGCAGACCCTCCTCGTCCCATTGCTCGACATTCTGAAGGTTATGTACATAAAGGCTGAACTCTTTTGGCTTGGACGGTGCCAGCACACATTCATTTGATCTGAAAGACATAATGAATTTATTTAAAAAAATTAAACATTGCATTAAGCATTGAAAGGTTCTGCTACAGAGGCAGACAGAACGAAAATGTAAAAGCTGTACTCAAAAGTTAATTCTTAAGAGTGTGAGGGCTGAAATGGGAACTTACTGTTCTTGAGAGGAACTACATTTGAGTCAAGTACTTGTGACTACTCAGATGATCTGCAGATATTATTGGAATCTGGGGGTAGAAAACAGACAGGGATCAAATTAAGCACTTAAAAACACTGGGCGTCGGCCGACAAAACAAACGCAGGTCAACACATTTCAACCACATCCTCTCACACTGAGATGAGCTCATTGCCGGAAAAGGACAGAGATGAGAAGATAGATGAAGCAATCTGGCTACAGTTTGACAAAATTCATTTGTGATGTGACATGTCAATAACAATAAAACAACACTTCTAGGCAGCAGGGAGGGGAAGAGGAGGATGGAAGGGGAGGGAGAGATGAGGGGGATGCAGGCAAACTGTCAGTGAGGTGACTCCCCCATGCAAATCTAAGTGCTCCATGTTGTTGACCTGCACACCTCAATAAAATGCAGAAAACTGGAACATTTGCATGATACTTCAGCTAAAACCTTTCACAAATCTAACAGACTGTTCACAAAGTCCTTTCAACAGGAATGAAATCAAAGTGTCATAAATCTTCCTACAGACTGAATTTAGAACTTTTCTGACGTTAATAATGAGTATGTCCAACTTTTAAACACAAGGAACATGGTAAAGCTTTGGTTTGTAAAGCGGCGAAAAAAGAAAAAAAAAAAGCCAAGCACCAAAGGGTACAGAGAGCGATTGTTGCACAAGCTGTGCGAATGGCTCTAAAAAAAAAAATGTAACAACAAAATAAAACTACCTCATACATACCAATTGCATGTATTCGTTGGTAGTCAACTTTGATAAGGAAGAGTCCTCAAAATGGGAAAGGACAAAAATCGAGGTTACAATGAGGACACATCAAATTCAATACAGTATGTTTCTCCAGAAAGACAGATCATCTAAGAAATGATTAAAACTAGAATATGCTGGTAAAAGTTAGAATGGACACAAAATGCCTTAAAATATTGTTACAGTATGATTCTATGTACACATGTTGGTGTAGGCCAACAAGAAGGAGTACCGCCGTATACCCAACCCACCCCTCGCTGTGAGACACAAGCATCCCCAGATCGCCAATGTGCAATAGATAGATAGATAGTTAGAGATAGATAGATAAATAGATAGATAGATAGATAGATAGATAGATAGTTAGAGATAGATAGATAAATAGATAGATAGATAGATAGATAGATAGATAGTTAGAGATAGATAGAGATAGATAGATAGTTAGAGATATATAGAGATAGATAGATAGTTAGAGATAGATAGATAGATAGAGATATATAGATAGATAGAGATAGATAGATAGAGATATATAGATAGATAGAGATAGATAGATAGATAGATAGAGATATATAGATAGATAGATAGAGAGAGATAGATAGATAGAGATATATAGATAGATAGATAGATAGATAGATAGATAGATAGATAGAGATATATAGATAGGTCGATAGATAGATAGATAGATAGAGATATATAGATAGATCGATAGATCGATAGATGGGTAGAGATATATAGATTGATAGATAGAGGGAGAGATAGATAGATACTAGATAGATAGATAGATAGATAGATAGACAGATAGATAGATTGATACATAGAGAGGCGGTAGTGGTGCAAACCTGATTGGTGGAGGCAGTTGCGAAGGGAACGCTTGTGGCAGATGAGGTGGCTGCAGACACAGTGGCTGGAGTACCACCATGCATCATGGGAACTTTTTTGGAGGGAAAATCATGTAAGCAAAAATACACAGAGGAGCAGTGTAGCCACATACACACCAGGCAAATGAGGGAAGGAGAGAAGAGGGACACAGAGAGGGATTCGATTTAACGGTTCCCTTTCCTCCCTCTGCCGACATCTCGTGTTTGGAGAACTGGATTTGCCGTTGTGGCGTCTTTACTTAAACATTTGTCTGTTTTTAAAAAACTGTACGACTTATTCTATACTTTCTTGGTTGATACTAAATGAGAACTACCTTTATTTTATTTTATTTTATAAAAAAACAACATACAAATAAAAAGTGGCGTAACATGAGTCTTAGAGTCTTTATGGCAGAGGAGATAACAGGAAGGTTATAATTGAACTCCCTCACTATTTTAAATTATTTTTAAAGGGGTCTTAATTGATGTCAGGTTAGACCAGCCAGAAGCCAAGTTTAGAAGAGCATGAGAACGAGAGTGGTCAAGCAATATACAGTAGGTGTACACAGAGAAATTAACACAATAAATGTCAGTTAGTCTGATATTTTGGTATCATTTTAACAGGTAATATACAACATTTACATTTCACATTATGTCTTTCCTCATGTGGACTCTTGCTAATTCGTCACATCACAAAAAGTGTCTTCACGCGACCAAAACAGTGACTCTCACGTCACCAAAATCTCATATTAACAAGACAAAGCGTCTGTGAACGCGACACGGTAGAACGTGATGGCCGGATTTTGATGGCGTGTGAGTCGCGGACATGAGGTAACAGATAACTGAAGAAGGAAAGCTGGAACCTACCAACGCTGGTTGCAGGTGTCATGCACAATATTGAGCCTGCCCATCATGCAGTGCAACAGGAAGTGGATTGGATAGGGGAGAGAAATCAAAACAGCCCGTCACAAGGTTCGTTAGAGTGAGGGGGGGAGAGATAAGGTGGGAAAAAAAAGGTTAATATCTCTTTGACACAGTCATCAGTGATTGGAAAAGGCGAAGGGTTGAACTCATCATAGTCTGTTAATCAAATGAAAGTATGAGTACAAACTTTTGTCTGAAGTGTAATGCATATGAATGTGTAATACACCAAGAGGGACAGTGCAATTATGGTTGTGACTATTTAGTATTAAACATTATATACACACTCTAGACAGAAGTAAGAGGAACAGTAGATGAAGCCAGACTCTGCAGCCTGATGTTGTTTTTTTGTCAAGATACCATTAATCAACCCATCCAGCCCCCTTCATCCCGGCCCAAGCCAAAGCCCCAGCCACGTTGTCTCATCAAAACATGAGCGATCGCACCGTGGGCTCTTTGATCAAGTAGTAAAATCTCCTTTTCTCTGACAAACGTCCATGCCTTCCTCAATCAGCCTGCGTGTACGAGGAGAAGCAGGAGGCAGCTATGTAAAGTTATATTAAGGCAATTAGTAGGCAAAGAGATATTCTAATCTGTTCTCAACACCTCTAGTGATCATGCAGTGCCATACAAAGCATAATGCACAATTGTGTTAAAGCATTAAAGTTCAGGTTCACCAAATATAAAATCTGTACCCTCCCTTTATCTAAATTTAAAAAGGAAGAAAATAGTCCACAGCTGATCTGTTCTGCAGTCTACCACTTTGCACAACTCCAGTTAAACAGAAGCCAGGTCACACTGATCCAGGCATCCTCTGGGCGGCCAGAGCACTAGCGGTGGTTGCTTTCGGAGCCATACCTGATGGGAGGAAAGCAGCCTGCTGCTGAAACTGCATGTTGGCCAGCGCCTGCTGGTACTGGAGCATGCCAGTGTTAAACATGGCAGAGGCCCCGTTGGCCTTTTCCAGGGCTGCCCGCTTAGGCAGGGGAGCCATGACACTAGGGGCGATGCCCTGCTCAGCCAGATGGAGGGAGGTCAGTGAGAAAGGAAAAAAAGAAAAAGAAAGAGAGAGTGGTGTGTGGAAAAGAGAAAGAGAGTTGGAGTGTTGGAGAGAGGCAAAAAAAAGAAAACAAAAAAGGGTACATACGTTAGAGAACATCATAGGAACAGCGTCACAACATCCTTGTGTGTAGAACAACAACAATATCATCATCATATCATCAGTAGCAAGCAAGCAGCAGTCTGACACAAGTACTACACAAGCAGGAGCATGGTGCCTACTGGAGCTACTGGCTAACAAGCATTAATTCTAATTATATTATCTGAAAGCTTACTTAGATTCATTACCTCTGTACTCCTAAGACTGACTAAGTGCAAAATAAGCAAGCATTAACGTTTAAAACAATAAGGCTGCTAACAAGAGGTGGAACAGGTAGGAAGCACAGAGAGAGGGAGGCTGCACTGCTAGCTCCATGATAAACTGTGTAAGCCATGTTTAAGTGATGGTTCACTCTCAGGCACGTTTCAAAAATGGTCTCAGGCCAAGCGACATGAGTCACAAAGACTGTGGATAAAAAAGTGTCAGACGTTACACCATGAAATTCTCTGCATGTGGATTTGATCTTGGAATGAGGCCATTCTTGAAGTCTGAATATCTGTGAGAAAAGATTTGATGATGGAGTGAACTATCATTTGAACTGTACCCATCTGTTATGGTGGGATCAATCCTGTATGATTTTAAAGACTGTTCCTCTTAGCCCCACCCTTATCCATCTGACATGCACTAGCGACACAGACATGCACACATTTGATTGAGCTGCTCCACAACACTGACCACTGACTCGGACGTTAAGACTGAAGCCATGCCACCATTATAGAAGCTCTACTTCCCTAGCTCTCACTGACTTTTGTTAAACAGGCGACAGGTGATGAAGTGATTGTGGCTCCTTGTCCCACATTTGAAATTGTGTCTGAGGTAGTTTATACGTGACTGTTTAATTTTTTTGGGGGGGGGCGGCGGCACCGAAAGCCACAATCATTTCATCACAGGCAATAATGACAGTTTCAACAGGAGGAAAAGACAGACATTGCACTGAGACAACGACAACAAAAATAGCTAGGTATCTTTGGTTAAAACACTGCTCTACAACAAAGCCACATGCCAAGCTAAAAGGTGAAAGGTCATAGTACCAGGTCAAAGGTTGCGTCGAGGGGTCGCTTCAGTGATTTGACAGCCGACTGAGTCTTAATTAGCAGGCAGCGAGCACATGATGGCAATGGGCCAATGGGGTTCAAGCGCATTAACATAAACCAGCAAGCAGAGGTGCATCATGGGGGCAGCAGTGCAGTTTGGGTATAGGTGAGAAAAAACAAAAACAAATAAAAAACAAATCATTGGAATGCAATATACAAGGGGAGAACAGGACTAAGGCATGCACAGTGTGGACACTAGCTCTGCTGCTCAACAGTTACATGATCATCAATAATCAATGATAACTACTAATCTACATTAGTTATTGGCACACAAAGATGGATGGATACAGCAATGAGAAAATTATTCAATCATTACTTTAAGTGGGTCTCAGTAATGTTGGACAGAATGTATAGTTTATAAGTTTCTGTTTCACTATGTAGTCATGGTCATATTACGGTGATTCACCCTGAGTCAATAAGAGCACGAAGAGTGATCAACAGACAGAAGTGTGGCTGCACTATTATTCACAGGTGCTTTTACTGCAGCACAATGAATCCCTTTTTTTAAAATAATGTCAAGAGGAAGAGAAGTACAGTAATAGATAGGAAGAACAGAAACAATCGAGTCACAAATAAGACCAGGGCACCAGAGAGAGGTAGACAGAGGAAGTGACTCTCTGCTTGTGGCCTGGGATTAGATGAACACCTCACTTCAGGGACGAGCAATGACAAAATTAAGAATGTGCCATGGTCCCACCCTTCTTCATATCATCCAGCTCCAAGGAGATTTTACCCAAACCCACATGCAGACCTTTAAAATTTGACCTGGCAAAAGCAGAACTGAAAAGCTACATGATACAAACCAGGTTGGTGAGACACATTCAAACATGAATGTGAGTGTGAGCCACAGAACATATTCCTTTGTAGGTCATTTCATTTATAATAGAAGTACATTTAAAACTTACTGAGAATATGGCTGTTGTGGGGGTGTGAATGAGTGGGTGCCCGCGCTCGTACAGACTGCTCACCATGGCTGCGGCGGCTGTGGCCTGGTTCACCTGGTGCTGTGTCGCCTTGATTTTAGCCTGCAGGTGGGCTGGCGGGTGAAAGTACTTGCACTTTTCCCGGGAGCAGCGGCCCTTGATGTAGTCCATGCACACGGTGACGGTGTTGTCGTTGGTGTCGATCATGGTGCTGTCGGCTGGGTGGGCGAAGCGACAGTCGTCCTCGCCCCGGGAGCAGTTGCCCCTCTGGTACTCCCGACAAACCTGGAGATGAGGTGAGAAACAATGAAACGAGAGGCCCGGCACAGTATGTGGGTACAGCAGAAGAATAGTTGTGTATTTGTTGTTTGACTCATCAAGTTTTCAGAGTATAAGTACCAAAATCCATTTCACTTAAAAATTCATGAGACCTACAGTCCAATAAATAGTTCAAAATGCATTACAAGATCGTATTCTTCTTGCTGTGAGAAAGCAAATGCGAAGCCCAAGATCTACACAGACATACTGTTTACAATGTACTTCTTGTTTTCCAACTTCTGTTAGATATCTAGTTCCTATATTTGGTCGTGCATGGAGATTACACTGAGGAAGTTCAAGGCTACACTGAAACCTCTGCACTCATTATAAAGATCTTCTATATGAGGAACTGTGGCGTGTTTCCTGGAGTGTGAGTAACTCTCAACCCTCAAACACATTTAAAAGTCCATATTTGAGACACCAGAGGGCAGCACTTTCTTATGAATCAGAGTCAACATGAATGCATGGGTATTACGTGGCTGCTATTTCCCTTATTTCTGTGCCGACGCTGGTCTCAACAGATCTGCCACAAATATGTTTTGCTCTGATCAGGGGTTACAGTTGTGAGTTTGATGAAAAAGAAGGTGCCTCTTTGCCGTTTTTTTAGTCTATTACTGTACCAGCACTTTGGAAACCATTACTGCTTCCTACACTCAAATAAATACTCAACAAGTTCAGGCTCATTTCTGGTGCTTCTCTAGTGTTGTCAAGCAAACGAAAGCACAAACGATATTGAACAAGACGAGGCTGAATAAATGAGAGTGAAAGTTCATCAAAACAGCATCCAACTCTTATTACAAAACAACTCGAGCAAATAAAATATATTAGTGTATGTGCATGGACTCATTCTAATTTTATTTTAATAAGCTTTCACTTTGCATCGCAGTACTTGTTATTAATATTACAAATCAGTTTCAGAAATAGTTCATGCAAGTTCAATGGTTGTTGTTTTTCTTATGCTTGTTTAACCACTTGTTAACTGCACTTGTCTTGTTTATGGGCTCATTAAATCCTGGGCGACACCACTCCCAAGAGACACACAAACATGACGTACAGTTGAATAGAGCTATCACTAGAAAATTCTCAAAGTAGGGAGTTCTTTGCCACATATTACCCCCTTGCTCCAAAACAAAATGTTGAGAAATCCACATCGTATCCATTAGTCTGTCTGTTACCTCAAGTCTGTCTGTTCTCAGAAGTTTCTGGGCAGCAGCAGCGGCAGCGTTGGGAACTTGGCCGACATTGGGGCTTGAGGCCATGAGGACAGGGGTGCTGGGTAGGATCTCTTGCGGCATCAGGCTTGGTGACACAGGGCTCAGGTAGGGATTAAAGGCCGCGGCTGCGACTGCTGCTGCTGCACTGGCATTGGTGGCCAGGCCTGGCGTCACCGAGAACATGGGCTGGATGAGAGAAAAGGAAAAGCAGAAAAATGAAACCACTGTGGATAAAACCGGTGAAAACCCACAAACGAAAACGGGAAAATAGCGGGGCTGACGGAAAATGACAGAAAGAGCCACAGACAGTGAAGGAGCTTTATATGTGTGAGCTTTTACATTGCATGTGGTCTCACCATGGGCAGTAGCTGTGCTGTGTTCATACGTGTGTGTCCTCTCACCATATGGGGTAGCTGTGTGCCGGGCATCATGGCATTGAGCTGCATCTGCTGTGCCAACATGGCCATGTTCTTCTGCTGGATCAGGTTGTTCCTGCCATTGATCTCCAGCTGGGTCTTTAGGTGAGGAGGAGGGTGCAGATACTTGCAGTTCTCCCTGGAACAACGGCCCTAAAGGAGGAAGTGACAAAATGCACATATACTGTAAGTTAGGCTGTATTCATATTGAAAATGTGGTATCTGTAAAAAATACGGACAACTATATGATGAAAAATAAAGGGTAGAGGTGCTGTTTTCTTTACTGTCTCATGAACCGGGCTGAGATCCTGCCAAGCTGACTTCTTTAAAAATACATATTTCGTTGTGGTTTCTATTTCAACCATGATCATGTTCCATGTAACTATACATTTGGAAATGTAAGAGAATGGAGAAATGTGTAAGGGGGTTATATGTGAAACGTAAGCTCAGTACCTTGTTTATAGCTAGCTCAATGTCAGACATTCAAAATTGACAGTAGGTTCTGGGCCGGGTCTCGCACTAATTGTTACGAGCTTGCTATTTCTGTAGGTCCCAGCAGGGACATGTGAACGTGTGTGCATGTTTGTGTTGTGTGTTGTGTGCGTGTGTGTGTGTGCGTGCGTCTGCACTCGCCCCAGGTGGTCATGACACTGTGGTGCTGCTTTCAAGACATCCAGCTTAGCTACATGTTTAACTGACACTATAAATACTGCCCTCATATGATCCGTATGTATATTATATCAGCAGTCATCTGGAGGTCACACTTCAAAGCCTTTGAATAATTATCTCAGACAGGGATCCCTTTTTGCTGCCTGCTGTGAGTCTCCAATTATAACTTCAGTCTGGGGAAGGAGGAGTTTAGGAAGAAGTCTGACATACATACACGCACCAGCAAGAATGCATACTCAGTAAAACGTGCAGATCAAGGTCGTGTTCCCCTAACAGGTGGCCGATCACGCAAACATCGGAGAAATGCCGACACAAACACGTCCACGGTTCAGGAAAGACATGTATGTACTTTCAGCCCTGCGGTGCAGCTGAGCTGACTGTGGCAGCCTGTGCCCTCCCTTGCTGACAGAGCTGTCCCCAGTGGGACTCAGCTCTAAACTCTGTCATGACTTCATTCCATTCTCCCATCTCTCCCACACTTTCACTGACACTGGATCAGCAGACAGGTGTGAGGGGAAACGAGGGGGAGATTAGGAGCAGGGAGTGAGACACTTAAATGACAGGGGGGGAGCTCTTTATGCTATTTTGTTTAATCCACTCGTCTGAAGTTGAAATTTCAAGCTCTCTTTAGGTCCCCCTTTTTGACACGAATACAGCATCAGTGGAGCAGGATTACAGCCCCTGATTTCTTTCCTAATGCCACAGCACATAGATGGAGAGTTTGTCAGTGGTCTGTTTCCACATAAAATGTCCGGTGGTGAGCTAAATAAAGTGAAGCATAAATAAAATTGGTGTTTATACAGCTTTGAATCCACATTTAAAGGCGAGATTTTGTGTTAACTGAGTAAAGAAAAATTCAACCGAGGCATAACCTTTCCGTTAACAAGACTGACCAGGTTGTATGCCAATCACTCTACATACGCTGAGCTTGCATTCAGAACAGTGTCTGACACTGACAGCGCTGAGAGGTGTGTGCGTGGGCAAGTGTTTCATGTCATGTGTGTGAGACGAGGAGCTGAAAGCAGGTTCTAATAGAGTGAGAATGGCATGCGTCGGAGGGAGAGTGAGTTTGTTGAGAGTGCATGTGTGTGTGTGGAAGGGGGGCTGGTTGCGAAAGCATGGAGGATCACGTTGCTTTTACCCCACATAACCCCGTCTGTTGACCTTTGGCTCAACAACTGCAGCTGTAAACGCGCGTGAGTGTGTGTGTGTGTGTGTTAAAGGTTATAGGGATGTGTTAAAGAAAGAAATACGTGGTTTTGACTTTAGCTCACAACATTTACCTTCCTGCTGAATCATCCAAAGGGAAAGCAATCAACTAACACTGGCTGCCATTTTGAATTAAAAATCAGGTCCCAGGAGAGGAAACGTCAGGCTGCATGATTGTTACACACAGAGAGAGAGAGAGAGAGAGAGAGAGAGAGAGAGAGAGAGAGAGTCATAGTAACTCTGCATAGCAAGAGCTGCATAGGCTGCGTCAGGGAAATTTTAGAACTTGCAGAAGACGTGATCAGTCTGGGTCATCACATGCAGGGAGGAGAGAGGGAGAGGAATGGAGAGGCAGACATAGATGGGAGGAGGAGGGGAAAGAGGAGGAGGACGTTGCCCCTCACATCATGTTTGTGACTGTTTTTTGTGACATCAGCGGCCTTGAGGAGCAGCTAGAGACGGTGTCCACGGCAACAGAGCAGCCAGTCACTCCTGCTCTCACAATGCTGTGATTCCTGGAATCTTGCTGATAGCTGGTAGATACGGGAACTCCGCAGAGATAACACTACAAATACAGACCACAAGAGTAGAGGGCATCCACAGTCTGCCCCGGTCTGTTGTGGGTATTTTTTTATATCTGCGTTATACAACTACCTTATAAAGCTGTTTCTCCAGATAAATACTACAGATATCATCTATATACTTTTCTAATCACTGACTGTTTTGTCACCATTGAGAGAACTGAAGATGAGAGTTACATTATTGTGTCACTATTTAAAGGCAAAAAAAAATCAGATGAGCTATAGAAACCCATAGAAAGCTTCTAGCCACATTTTTTCCATGTCACTGTTTGAGGAAATACCTGATGAGAATGTGATTAGTGAATATACTGATTTGTCATTGCTCTGTGCTTATGCCAGAAATGATGAAAACAATAAGGCATGCAGCTTGGGAATGATTCATCCACGTCATTAGTTCAGTCCCCAGAGTCCACAGTCAGTGCAGCCTGATGAGCAGAGGGCAGTTACAAATTTGCTTTTACAAACATGTGTTCTAGGAATGTTTAATTTTTTAAACATTATAGGTGCCAAGGTTGATATTAGTTTCACAGCAGCTATACCCTGAGCCTTATGGCAAGAGATCCTGACCACAGTGTTTTACCAAGGGCCAAATAATCCGAGATAAAAACACTGAAAGATATATTAAACTTTAATACCTCTAAGAAATTGTTATAATAAAATGTCTAAAAATGTCAAAATGATTGTAATTGTAATTAATGGTTGCTTTTGTAGTGGATACAAAAGTAAATATCAAATAGTTGTATATCTCAGTTTGAAAAATATTTTCATAAAAGCGCATTAATGCACAAAAATATTTAGAACCAAGCCAAGTTTTAATCTAAAATACAATATCATATTATTTTGTTCTATTGCCAAGTCAATCACAACGTATAAGAAAGCATGGCCAAACTTAACAAGTACACGGTGCTGGACAGAAGAAAACCAGAAGACAAGAAATGTTCCCCCACCAGTTGAGGCTGTCAATAACTTTTTAAAGAATTCCCAGTTAATGTTTCGGGCACAAGAGTAATTAGCTAGTGTCTAATTTCTCGACATCTGATATTGTCAAGTCAACCCTTTTTTTTTTTTTTTTTTATCAACTTGCTCCTGCTGCTCTACTGACCCCCCTTCAGCTCAGGCTGTATTTTGTTTTATCACAGGGGGGGTCGTCTGTTTTTCCCCTGCTGAGATCTAACTTGCCAAACTCCAGGCCAAACTGGGAACAATAATCCCACAGGCTACCGTGCACTCCGATTGATGATAAGTTGTAATAACATGTCCCACCCTGATCGCTCTCTCTCTCTCTCCAAACTCTCTGTCTCTCGCCCTTAGTCACACACCCTGCTTTTGTGACTGTGTGGGATTTAAACAAACAATGAACCAATGTATAAAGAATGCTGGGTGGGTCTGTATCCCAACCTTTTGAGGAGATGAGATGAAGCATGCAGCAAGATGCAGTAATGCGCATGTGTGTAAGTGAGCGACTGAGAGGAAAAGTAAAACAGTGGAATAGTGAAGAATAAGGGCAACAGTAAAATGAATCTAATAAAACAGCAGCTCTCAACATTTTTGACTCGTGATTGTTGCTGTGGTTGGTTTGTAAACCACCAAGCACTTTAGATCCAGAATACATCACTGTCTGCTATGAACTGTTGCTGGGAAATGTCTGTTTGGTATCAGGGTGAAAGCAAAACAGCAGCATTCAGTTTATATGCTTCATATCTGGGACAATCTACCTGAAAAAGTAAGTCTGTCAGAAGTTGTTTTATCCTACATCTTGAAACTTTAAATTCTTTGAAAAACTGCCGTTGGATTAAATTATAAGAATATTCATTAACCTCATACACTGCATTAGAACAGTCTTATTACAAGGTGTCTTTATACATTGCCTCATATTTGTTTTTAAGATCTTGTCTTAAAGTCTTATGTAAAACACGTTAAATTGCCTTGTTGTTGAAAGGTGCTAATAAATAAATGTTTCAATAAACTCTGTTTAAAACAAAGCTACATAATATATTCTAACAGACTGCATATGTTAGTGAGTACAACCAAAGATTGATTCTTGTTTTTATTTTAATAATTTAACAGTGGCCTGAGGAGGTAAATTGTATAATACACAAAAATAAAACCCAAATTAGAAAAAAAGGAACAAGAATCTTCTCATGAACCATTAGATCTCTCATGTGACCTTTCAGAGGGTCCCAACCCCCAGATTTGGAACTACTATAAATAAAGTTTCCTGCAGGCGTCAGATTGTGTCCAAAACCTTCTTCAAGGTTTATTAATTCATTCCAGTTACCTCTAGATGTTTATCTGTTTTGCACTCCTGATATGAAGCATCACCAATTAATGTATGTTAATTCGACATAATAATATACTGCATATCATCTTTCACAGTTACTCATTATACCCACATCCAGTGTTGTGCTGGATTCAGTCGTGTGGGGTTCTGGTGTGGAGCTACGCTGCTCTCTGCCCTGTGTTCCTGTGACTTCTGTCTAAACATACGCAGAGATGAAAGCCCCGTCTCCTCACACATACTGTGAGGGAAGCTTTGTTCTGCTGGAGAGCAAAGCAAAGACTCAAAGGAGTGAGCTCAGTGGTCAGTCTCTCCGTCTATACTGTGAATTAAATATAAAACATATCAACTGACCAAGTGCTGATCATCTTACAGGGCATCCGGACAGTCAGTAAGACAGCTTGCAAATTACTTGAAATTTAGCAAACCAGAAACTGAGCATATTGAGACGTGGTAGTGTAATTGGGTGTTCAGTGCATTTGCAAGCATTAAGCAACCAAATGAGTAGTCAGCAATTCATAATCAATAATATCCTTTTACAGTGCAGAGTACAATGGATTTCCTTTTTTGTTTTTAGCCACTTAAATGTGCATTAAATTAGCTGAAAAGTTCATTTGGAAGAGGGTGAGGAAGACCTTCCAGATCTACACAATCTTATGTGAAGCAGGGTTGTGCCTTTGCAGGCTTGAATTTCGGTATCAGACCATCAACACTTGTGAGTGTGTCTGTTTCTCCCCCATGGGACTCAAAGTACATAGCGTTGTGCAGCTTAGTGGTCGGGGAGTTGATGTGACCAGTGGGGCTTATGGAGATATGGAGGAGGGAGGGAGAGTTAATCTATGATAATAGTTGCAATATGCCTCCCTGTGACGCTTTACTACACTAGACCAAACAGCAACGAACAGAAAAGGATCATGAACCACAGATGAGATATGACGTGGACCACGCTGAGGAAGATGAGGTCAGCCAGAGAAACATAACATGTTTGTGGGGATGGACATTTTGAGGAGATTCTAAAGTTTTAGGAATAATCATTTAAAGAAATAATGTGCGCGCGCGCACACACACACACACACACACACACACACACACACACACACACACACAGATGAGTTATTCACACTTCAGAGGGTGTTGGTTCTCAGAAATGCCTCAGGTCAGATGTCACGTACACAGGAGCCCAGGATCCAAACTTAGACCTCTCTGTTTCTGACCCCCTCCTCTCCCTCGCTATCAACCCTCTATCTCTTCTCACATGAACACACTTTCATGTGACTTTATTTACGCCAGGTTTTTTTCTCTACAGTCTCTGTTAACAGTGAAGTGCTGCCTCTTCTCCCGTGAAGGCTAACAAGGTTATTTCCACACTTTTCATTATTAGTAATAACAGAGCAATCACACAGGTATCGATCTAGGCAGCAGCAGTTTATGAAAGCCATCCAGTGCTCGCAGCGTGAGTGTTCATGAGGGCGGCCTGGGAACTTTCATTTAATCATCTGCGAGTGAAGCTTCCCAGTGAGATAGAGAGAGAGAAGAGTCAGTGCGCAGAAGTCACAAGGTCCAGACGGCCTCTGAGCGTCAGTAACATTGCTGTTGTTTCTGAAATGAGTTGCGCTCTTGTCTCTGTCTGAAAGCCTCACAGGTTTAAGAAGGATCAAACGTTGCCACATCAAAACTTGAGACATGAGTAATCTAAAGACATGTGATACCAATAGTTCTACCTATCTATGTAAGCTCTTTTTTTTTTTTTTAACAGACAGCTCTTATTAAAGAGCAGCCACATGAATAGAAAATGTACTTTTACAATTCCCCACCAGATACACTAATCGTCTTTTGCTTTATGATGAGTATTAGACAACTCTAAAAGTCTTAAATAAAAGAAGAGGTAAATTTCATATAATACAGGGCGGGTAACAAAGACAGAAAAATCATTTGACAATGGGAAGATAGATGTATGCCTTCCCTATCTTCTTGTCTCATGCAGATTCCATCTTTAGCTACATCCATATGACCATGTTTTTGTTTGAAAACGCATCAACTCAAAAGCCACTATAACAAAGTTTGGAAATGCTGTTGGCTGCGTTTAATTTTGAAAACTCAGAGGCGGTGTTTTAGGAAGTAGATGTATGGAAACAATGGCTTAGACACTCATAACCGCTTGTCGATGGCTGATTAATAATACAGAGACAAGCTATTGTTTAAGCAATTCCTGTTTCCACTGGCTCGGGCATGCCCAGTGTGTATGAGTGGTCATGTTATAAATGTTTTCAGGTGCATTAGTATGAACAGGAATAAAATCTGATATGGCACCAAAATGCTCTTATGGACAGAGATTGTTTTTGGTGGTTTTTAGTCCAATGAATAGGCAGCAGTATGGATGCAGCCTTTGTCGTTATTGTTTCACAGTAGCAGCTTTGCGATGCATCGTCACACATCAAAAGCTAAAAAAAAGTTTGGAGGCAGCATGTCACTACTCCTTTCCTCTTTTCTATACCTTTGTTTGATCCTAGCTTTCTGTTCTCCCTTTCTAACCCCCCCCCCTATCTGCACAAGGGTTCACCTCCCCCTCAATTCTGTTACACCTGTATTGTAGGAATGCAGAGAAAAAGTCTCTTCAATCAGCATCCAAGAAATAACCCCCCGGAAGATGATTAATTTGGTTTGCAGCATGATCAGATTTAATCGGGCGTGTATTATGCTAATCTGATATAACAGACTGTAATCCTATCCACAGCTCTAATCCCACTGTCAACTGGCCTAATCCTTTTCTGCATGTGATTATCTCCTCCGGATTTGGCACTACCACAAGCAAGATGCTGTCACTCTCCTCCTCTCTTACTCTTACTGCAGCGTATTCCTTCTTTTCTTGAGCTGCAGATGCAGGGAGACAAGTTAAGAATGAAACTGGTGTGTTTATATTGAGCAATAAAGCAAGAAGAAAACATCAAGAGGAATTACTGTCTTCTATTCTACTCAAAATAAACTAAATGTACTGAATTCTCCACATTGGAAGTTTCTTACTGAACTTAATTTACTCTCATTGTAGTTTTCAATCAATAAATCTATTAATAATTTAAATTACATTTACTTAGAAAAAACCAACATGACATCCTACCAATCAGGCCCAAATCCTATTCATGAATTCATAATTTTTAACTGGTCATACTATAATTAATCCAGAAATTGCCATAACAATGAAATCGAAGACAAGGAAATTTCATGTAATGATGTCTTTGAAAAATATGTTTTTGAGACAATTATAATAGGATTGAGAAAAGCAAAAAAAGCAAGGCTAATGCTACTAATTCTGATGATACATAAGCTAATAAATTACAAATGTAGAGGTTGCAGTGCAGTGTAAAGCAGTGTCAACAGAGACTAAGGTGGAATGTGCATGTCAAACAAAACTTATCAGGGGTAACGCTGACTGGAGTTCAGGCGGTGCCACTGTTTCAGGTCAGATTCAAGGACACATGATGGATCCTAACCTGCCAGGTTTGATGTGTTTATGTTCACAACTCAGACCTTCAGCTCAATGTCATGTGACAAAACAGTTTGCGACAATAAGTTGATGTTCGAGTAGATTTGTGATAAAAGTTTTCCCCTGGCCTACAAAGAGCATTTATAGGAATGCTGAATCAGATAAAAAGTTAAAAGTAATTAAGACCAACGCCATGGCTTTGACAGGCCCAGGGGCGGTGATTCTGAGGAAGGAATGCACTTTAGAAAAAAAACTAAATGGACAGAAAGAGCAACTGAGCAAGAGAAAAACAGATGAACAGGTAACATGACTGTGTTTGCCTCAAACTCTTGTGCCTTTCACTACCGCTACCAGAGGCGTCTTCTTCTCCCGCAGCCTCTGGCACGGACTCCTCAACATTTTGCCATCAACAGAGAGATGAGGGGCAGGGTAAACGAATGGGTCTAACAGCTGGCGAGAGGGAGGGGCAGTGTGAAAAGGTGTTGAGAGAGTTGAGTCTAAGTGAGTGGCTGCGCCCTCAAGCTCCTCTCTCACTTGTCTAATGGAGGATAATGGCTGAGCTGACTGACGACTGGATATGTGACTTTGCATGTGAGGGGTAATGAGAAAGTCGATAAGAGAGAAAAAGAAAAGGAGGATAATCGTGAAAAGCCAGTTTAGTTATGAGGCTGAAGCTCCATTTAGATTACACAAAACTATTTCACCCCTAAACGTCTAGTAATGTGCTATACATTTTTATGAATTCAAATCACATTTTTAATGCTAATTACAGTTTGCTTTTAATGTATTCACAATTATGAAGTATATTTTTATAGCATAGTTTTTGTCAGTAGTGGTAGAGTACATCATTCTCATGCCTGTCAATTCACAAGAATTCAAGAAAATGATGCACGCATATATCCATCATGCCACAGCACACACTCATTTATTGAAACCATTTGGGTCTCCTGCTGAATATAAAATAAAGTTATGTGCGTTAAAACAATGTTTTGCTGGATATGGGTCAAAAGTCCTGAACATAGAAATATATTGTCATATTTATGTCTGCAGGACTGAAAGGTTACAAACATTACTATTTGCTCTGATTAGTATATTCATCAGTTGTGAGGAAGTCTACACATTTAATCAGTTCAACACATGTATCCAATAAACTCTTACGTGGTTGTAAATCCTCTTATAAGTGACATACCAACAAACCAGTAGACATTTATGAGACAGCAAACAGATATGTGAGTTTTAAACCATCATCACTGTGACTTTGCATTTCAAGATGTTGGATCTGATCTGTCAATATTTTTTATTCATTTAATTTTAAAGCAAACATAACCCTCAGGCTATGTGAGGTTTTATGATATGTCTGTATGTCAAAGAGACAGACAGAGAGACAGAGAGGCGAGAGAAGTAATCATTGTATCAGTGGTGTTATAAAAGGGGCCCAGTGTGATGGAGGGACAGGGGCGGCTGACACTGAGAAGAAGAGACGGGCTGTTGTCGTTGATCTTCCGTCACATAAGCTCAAAGACAAAATGCACAGCCGCCCTGATCTGACAAGGATACACACAACATGAAATGAGCAGGCCACAGACCTACTCTGTGTGTCTGTAAGTGTGTGTGTCTTTGTGTGAAGGCTACGATTAATCTGGTCCAAACACAAATCCCTCTAGCATTTAAGTGAGAAAGCTGAAAGAATAGTTGCATGAATACCAGGAGGACAGAGATGTGAAAGAGCCTGGTTACTAACATGAAAGCCTCCATAATGTGACTCAGCTCTTATCAAGTGAAACCTGCTCATTTTAATCAGCCACATTAAATACGCAGCGCAGCCAAACAGAAGACAGGGCAGAGGCCCATGTGGTATCCTGTAAACAGTGTCTGAGTTATAGCCTTGCTGCGGTGCCCTGAGTGGAGATTAGCACAGTGCTACAGAAACTAAACCTTTTTCGATCAAAGATGCTTCTGAATCTTATTTTGACATTATAACACACTGTCCTATTTCCTTTTCTGCTCTGTGTTTTCTTTGGGCTAGAAATTGTTGGTGAGAAGCCAGCGAAGCAAGTAGTGTGAGGATCACACGTCTACGAGAGGCTTTGGATTCCACACTTCCCATCTGTGGCTGCTATTTAGATAAACACTGCATTTTTGTGTCTGCATGTGGCCCACTATTATTTAGACAACATTCAAAGAGGGTTCGATCGGTTTCTATCAAATACCCTGGACATTTTAAGAAATCAGCTCATTTGCTCTTAGATTCATTCACCTGCATGTTTATTAGTTACAACATTGGATAGAATGGAATCAATTAAAGATTCTGAGCTAAATTTAACAATTCAAACAAACTAAATTGTGCTATTTATTTTTCTATGGCCTTAAGCACTTTGTCACTGGCCACAGAAAGGACAACTGTTCGCTGCACGTGTGTCACAGCAGTGTCAAATACACATTAGCCTTCTGAACTCATAACCATGTGTTTACACACAGAGAGTGCATGACATGTTGATTTTACAGCCCAGAGATTGGCCAGACAATTTGTTTGAAATCATAAAAAACACTGTAGACTAGCAACACGGCTAATATTTACCGCACGTCTGTCTGGCCGGCCACCATTGACTTTGTGTGTCTGTTAGTTTTTGTCTATGTGTGTGTGTGTGTGTTAAACCTGACTGTTCCACCGAAGCAAAGAATATATACAGACTGTCAAAATATGGAACGCGAAATAAGAGGAAAGACAGATAGAGACAGACAGAGAGGGACGGAGAGAGTTTGAGACAGAGGGAGATAAATAAGAGGTATTCACCCGCCCTCTGCTCTGCAGGAATGTAATCTTGGCTCTGAACAGTGTAATAACACAAAGTAACTCGCTGAAACAGCACCACGAACACAGCAATAACACACACATTAACATGTGCACATGCTCACACTTGGTCTCTTTTTTTCTTCCAGAACTCAGACATGATGACAGTGGGTGTGTCTTGCTGGCAGGTGGACAAAGTACAAAGACTATGCCGTGACTATAATTGTGTGTGTATTCACACTTTTACTTGTCCATGCTAGACCATTATTAGGACTTTGGTTTATGACATGGAAGGCAGTGTTGGGGGCAAATAAGGACACGCTGCTGCTGCTGGGTTCACACAAAGTCATTGTTGATGTCACTCCAAGCAGCCTCTTAAAACTCACGCAGTGTGGGTTTATTTGCATGTGTGTGCATGTGTGTGGGTCTATAAGAGTGTAATGTGAACCATCCTGTCCAGGGATGGGTGTGGCCTGAAGTAAATGAGGCAAAAAAAACAGACCGAGCGGGAAATCAAGTAGAGGGAGCTACCAAAATGGGAGGAGAATGAAAACAAGCGACGGAGGAAAGGAGAAGGAGTGGAGGAGAAGTTGACTAGAATAGGCTTGCATGAGAAGTTGGATGGCACAGTGCTGGAAATAAATTGGCGGTTTTCCTCTGTGTGGGTGTGGTGGAGCTTATAGTTAATTTACTGTAGAGTAACCTATATTATGTCAGACTTATTCTAGTATAAACTCATAAGGCATGCATCGGCTCACTTGTTTCTGCAACCTGAGCTGACAATCATGCTCCAATATGTGTTTTAGTAAAGGACATACAGAACTGAACTGAAGTAGGTTACTTCCTCAAAACATCATGAACATTTTAAACTCTTATTGGATTTTATGTTAGTTACAGTACAGCTTAAAAGAGCACATGTTACACATGCTTCATCGTTATACTACATCACACACACACACACACACACACACACACACACACACACACACACACACACAACTTAGTATTAATTCTGTGGCCTAGATGAAAATTTAGCTCTGACTGATTTTCTTGCATGAGGCTTATATCATCCACATCTGATCACTGCCAAGAACATCTTCCCATGAAATATTTCAATTTAACTGTTACTGCTGTTTCTGGTACGTAGTCCCTGCTCTAATTCCCTCAGCATGGACTCCACAAGTGTGGTTTAGTCCAGGACATGTTTTTGTGTGTGTGTGCCATGTGAAAAGGAGGCCAGAAAGAGAGAGAGTGGCTGTTGGGGAAATGACTGGGTTTGGGTGTGACCTGCTCAGCTATGCACTGGTGATCATGTGAGACCTATTCTAATTTTACACTTCTCAAGAAGAAGGTCGATCCACTCTCATGGGCACGGAGTGTGTGCACATGAGTCCGAGGGGGGTACATTAGTGTGTGTGGGTGCAGGGGGTGCAGGACGTATCACGGGGAGCAATGTGGCTTCATGTAACAAAACTAAATCGAGAATGTGTCCCGTTTAAACCACTCATCCTGAGTGAGGGTGAAGTAGAACAATTTTTTTTTCTGTGAATGTGTTTGTGGGTTTATGTAAGAGGAAATCGTTGGGGTGTCTGTGCATTTATGGTTTTGGGTCTCATCTGCTGGTGTGTGCTAAAAATGAATCAACAGCCTTTGTTTCTGATTTCCTCCATTCTCCCTTTCTTTCTCTATTGCTCTCTCTCGCTAGCTGTTTTTTCCACTGTGGGTTTTAGCGACCCGTTCTGTTTTTCATTACCAGTGGAAAAATGGGGCAGTTGGTTAAAAAAAGTATCACCCATCTCCATTAATACATACGTCCTTGTGGAAAATGAGTTCAAACTGCTAAAATAGGCCCCTTGGTTCCTTCAAATAGTTCCATGTATCTGCCAGCTACTGCTCTCCACTGTCTGACCTTGACCTCAGCGTGAATGACAATTTAGACACATGTTCACATATCAAGATCCTTCCGCCTGTAGATAAAAACTAGACGGCTTTATCAGCAACCTGTCAGGTCCAGATAGTCAGGAGGTGTGGTATGTACATGAGGATTTCAGCTTATTACAAATTGGGTCTAACTTGTGTAGTCTTTAAACATTTAACAAACCCAATACATTTCTGAGATCTCTGCAAAACCGCAAAGTCTCTTCAACGAAGCATCAGGTCACATCACAGGTCATAATCAAGCAACAGTTTAGCAAGATTATCTAATTCTTTATGAGTAAAGCTAAAGAAATGATTTGCAATAATCGCTCTTACAAACAGAAAATTGTGTTCACATATCTAAATGTCATTCATTGTACTGAAGTATGATTTGTCACACTTACTATAGTTAATATGTAAGTACAAATATGATCATGTGACTGCTTGTGTTTCTTGCCCTGCCTGGCTTCTGTTTAGCAAAGTTGGCACATTCTCAATTTTTCTAATTAACTCAAGAGATCTATGGAAATTAGACAGAATGGTGGTTGCAGTCCCTTTCGATAGGATTAAATATTATTTAATTCATCTTTTGCAAATTTTGACACACAAACGCAGAGTTGTTGCCACATTGTGAGGAAACTTGGGACGAGTTCAGCTTGTTCACATATCTAAATGTCATTCATTGTACTGAAGTATGATTTGTCACACTTACTATAGTTAATATGTAAGTACAAATATGATCATGTGACTGCTTGTGTTTCTTGCCCTGCCTGGCTTCTGTTTAGCAAAGTTGGCACATTCTCAATTTTTCTAATTAACTCAAGAGATCTATGGAAATTAGACAGAATGGTGGTTGCAGTCCCTTTCGATAGGATTAAATATTATTTAATTCATCTTTTGCAAATTTTGACACACAAACGCAGAGTTGTTGCCACATTGTGAGGAAACTTGGGACGAGTTCAGCTTGGGCCCGACAATGTTCCTCTGTCCACATCTGGCTATAAACGCTGTTCTCTGAGTCGACTCACACACGCTGTCCTCATCATAACCCTACCCTGTTAACACACTGCCAATGGCCACGAGTCATCAATGTCTGGAGGGGCAGAATATAAACAGAGGTAAGAAAAAAAAGTGTGTGTGTGTGTGTGTGTGTGTGTGTGTGTAAAGGCTGGAAACTTTGGGTTGAGGTCCGCCCATCTCTAGAGATGAGTGTTCTGATAAAAAGACAGATTGTGAAAGACAAAGAATGAGAGAGAGAAAGAAAAAAGAGATGTTTGCTTTCCTACTACAAAATGGAAAAGTACTGCATACGGTGCCCCAATTCTGCCCCCATCCTTGCTCGAAAACACACACATCCATATAGAGATACACCCCCACCAACTGCCCCGAGGCCTCTGTGCAGGAAGTGGTTTGACTGAGTGAAAGCCGCATGATGACGCTATCACTTCGTTCCTCGCTCGCCTCTGAGACACGGTGTGCTCAGGGCACTCGCATAAGTTTGTACATGTTACAGACTAATCACTAGTGTTTTCCTATTCAAAAGCTGGCACAAGGCAGAGGGACTGGGCTGATGTTGTAAGTTCGTGCCACTGTGTTTATGTTCTGTGTAATCAGTCGGAAATACGAATGTCTCCTGTTTGAAAAGATGCAGTAACACCAGCCAAAATACTTCAGTCTGTCCTTTTAAATTCCTCAGTGCTGTTGGAAATGTATGACTTCTGCTTCCTGAATCTAAAACGCTGAACACCCCTCCACCCCCACCCTTGATCACATGTTCTAGTCACCTGACCAGAAATGGGCAGAACCAAGCAGAGCACATGCTGAGGCCAGATGGTGCAATAGCTTTTCATGTAGACTATAAACTACTATTTCTAGTTTGCAACCCATTATATCCTTAAACGGTCTGTCAGTCTAAATGTGCTAAGTCTCACAGACTCTTATCTGTGGTCTGTTTGAATCCCCCGTGCACCACCCTCCACTTCCTTACCTTGAGTGAGTCGAAGCAAGCAATGACCCGTCCGTTGTCCACCTGACAGCTCTTGGCGGGATGAGCGAACTTGCACTCCTGGTCAGAGCGTGAGCACGTGCCCCTCTGGAACTCCCTACATACTTCCAGTGTCAGCCACTTTGTGTCACGGATATGTGCTATGTTCATTGCCATGGCAACACGCTGGCAAAATGTATTCTGGGAGGAGATGGGTTAAAGCGTGAATAAAGTTCCTCTAGTGTAATCCACAACTTTAAGGTCTTCTTTTTGCTTATTTATCGGTGCAGTTAAAGTCTTTGATACTTTTGTGTCAAGTTGAAATGAAACTTTCAAAAAAAGAAAAGCTCCTATTGACTTTGACGGCTCCTTGTCCAAAGTGAAATGTTACAGCACAATGTATCGCTGGGGATGTTAATGGATCATTTTCCTTATTAGACAACCACTGACAAAGTGATTTATATCCAGCAGACAACTTGGTCTAACAATTAAGTTGCCAGTCTCGGCTTGACTTTCCACTCTCACTGGTTATTGCTGGCTGAACAGTCTCATCTACACTGTTCACAAGCCAAGGCGGCAAGCAGACGGACAGGCCAAAGCGAGAGCCCTCTGGTTTGGCGCAGTGATGCAGGCAACAAAGGTGACAGTCTGGGTGTAACCTGCTACAGGAAGGTTAAGGACACTGAGGACCAAGTGGAGGCTTACAGGGTCAAAGGCGAAGGTTAAAGGCAAGGTGTGTGAGATGCTGCGTGGGCCTGGTGGTGTGTCGAGCTGCTGTGGTAAGGCTGGTCAGCTGGTGGTGAGCGGTTGGGCAGCTGGGCCGTCTTTTAAGGAGAGTTCAGGATGGGGCCTTGCTGCGAGGAGTGGATGGTGATGATGGTGAGAGGACGAGCAGGTCGAACCGTAGGCTGCGAGGAGGGTGTGGTTGTTGTCCTTGCACTCCTGTTTCTGTGGCAGCAAGCGTGCAAGGCAGGGAGGGGGGGGGCTGGGTGGTGCTTCAGCTGTAGAAGCAGGTCAAAGCTGCAGCAGACCTCAGGGAAGGCACTTCCTCTGGGGAGAGAGAGATAGAAAGGAAGGAAAGGCAGAAAGAAAGATTAGTCTGATAATACATGTACAAAGAAAACTTCCAGGTTTGTTTTCTCTCTCGTTTATCTTTCGTAGGAGGTTCTGACCTGGAGCATTTTTAAAGTAATTCCACTACTAAATTATGCAGCTGTGGGAATGAAGAATATGTAAAAATGTCAGATATGCAGGGGTGTCAGCTAAGACAAATAATACTTTCACCCTCCCTGCGCTCTAAACACACATGGTGTGCATACACACATCACGCCACACTCATACACACCACACACTCTCCCTCATACACACATAGAAAATGCACAAAGCAGCTATTCACAACTTTCCACCTCTTCTGCCCGATGCAGGAAAAACTCGATCAAAGCCTGTATCACTTACATTCGAATACAGCAAAGCCGGCCATCGCAAGTGTGCTTAGAGGTGAAAGAAAGGAAGAGTGAAAGCAATGGGGAAGTCGAGGCAGGGCATGAGGGAGAAGAGGTTAGTCATTTCCCTTCTCACACAGTGGTGTGAGGACCAATGAGAGCTAGCAGAGTTGCTGCAACATTCTGGGCTAAGCGCCAGGTGAGAGCAGGGGGAGGAGGCTGACCTGCCTGCTACTGGCGGAAGAGACACAGACTCAACTAATAACTGTTCAGTATTTCTATGTCATGAACATATGATGAGTTTTTTTAAAACAAACAACCTTTCACATAAGATCTTGTCTCACATTATTCTCCATTTCATGTGCCATCATGGCAGCTATGCAGTGATGATCTCACACAGATGTAACCTTGCCTACTGTGATAATATCATAATACAATCATTACATCATTTCGCTTGAATATTGTCCTCTATATTACATGCAGAAGAGATCACGAGAGGTTACTATATTTGGTGAATCCACTGTAGAGGGTTCGCAGGGGGAATCTGAATTATTGGGCTCCCGGGGGCCCATTCTGCTCTTATCGCACAGGCAGGGTAACTCACCACACCCTCTGTAGAGAAATCGCTTTTCCCAGAACAGCATGTGAACCTCCAGCAATGCTATGAACCGTTGCTAACTTTGCAGCATTGCAACATGCTATATCAGAGCCATGCAGTAGCACAGCCCTGGTCATGATGACCCAGCAACATGGATAAATGTTTGAGAGACAAACAGAGCGAAGCAAGAAACTGCTTGGTTTCACCTTGGATGACCCCTTCGATAGCAAATATAGCGCTGCTGCTACAAACGACCTTTGAATTGCTTGCATAAACGTAACGGAAATTCTACAACTGCCCTACCCGCAGCATGCACACACCCAGGAGCACACGTCAAAAACACAAACACAGCAAATTATCTTCCATATCACGCACTTTAAACAGGCCTCTAAAACAAATGAACTTTTCAATAAAATACAAACAGCAAAGATTCAATATTTTCAAATGACAGAAGTGGTTTCTTATACAGTTTAATGCTAAAAAACATTTCTTACTAAAAGCGGTTTGACTGAGTTGGAACCCAACCCCCAGTCTTATGTGCACCAAGCCATTTTTATGTTTACATTGCTTAAGGCGGGTCTATTCCCATGAACTCAGTCATTCATCATTATGTTTATTGCTGTGAAAATGCCAAGTCAGCCAACTCTTATCTTTCTGCGTAACCCTGTATGCCTTCAGATCTGTTTGTAACATCATATAATGTTGACTCTGCTCGAATTTATTGCTGCAGCTAAGTCTGACAGGGTGAAAAATATGACTTGTAATAAGGTAAATTCAGGTAAGCGACAACTGTTTCTGAACTCATAAGTCAAATGAGAGAATGTTATGTCTTGATATGGGTAAAGCTGACGACCCCTGCATTCAGCCTGGCTGCTTAATATGTTTCTATGTTTTCTATTCGAGTCAGACGAGCAGATATCTGTGAGAGAGAACATAGCTTGGTGCAAGGCAGTGCCAGAGTGATAATGAGGACTCATCATGATCCATCATGCCTGGACATGGACACCCTTCCCCTATTGATTTCTTCATGTCTATGGTCTTTCTTGTCAGTGTACCACTCCCTCTATCTAATCCCACTTTAACTGTCAGTGCTCTTTGTCTCCAAGGCACCCTTTTCAAATAGACAACTGTAAAATATCTACTTCTCTCCTCTAACCACTGTTTAAAACCAGCGGACACTTCTTATGTCTTCTTTTCTTTTCACTCCGTCCGTGCTTCTGTCTTTTATGCCCTCAATGTGACTGTCTGGCTTGCGTTCAGCAGCACTCCCTCGGACTTCAAGGTCTTGCAAGCTGGTGCAAGGTCAACCACAATGGAGGAAGGGAAGATGGCGAGAGAGCTCGCGAGGTTTCTTTCCCTCTATTGGACACGTGGTAGAAACATTATGTGGCTGCAGGAAGGGAAGTATATCTTCAGTATCAGCACAACACCATCAGCTCATGGTCATGTGACACCAGCATATGCCTCAGTGGCACAGACAGTTTCTGACATGAAAAGCAAGCCTTCCATGTCTTTTCTTTTCTCTCGGTAATGAGTCCGAAATTATTCAGTACTCAACGAAGTGAAGACGCTTTACTCTGACATTATGAGGTTTTCAAACACAGTGAGTTTTTTTCTTTTATGAAGGCATGAGTGAAAAGTAAGAGCAATCTAAGGGACATGCTAATCTGGGCTGGTCTTGAAGTTGTCATTGTGACTAACTGCCAGAGACAACAAGAAAGAGGGTGTGGTTCACAGTTATGATAAGACTTCCTGAGAAACAACTGAATGCAACATTATTTGAGGAGTTTGGCAATGCTTGACACCACAGGTCGTGAGTTACTGGAGGCGCTGTTCTGCATAGTCACGCAAAAAATAATACATTGACTACACTAACTGATGCAGTTTGAGAGGAGACAAAGCTGAAGCACAAATAAAGATATGATTCTCTGTAAATTTCAAAATACATGCTATGGCAACCTAACCAACAAACCCATAGCTTCTAGCCTGAGCTTCTATTTTCGGCTTTGACTGCAGAGAAGGAGGCGTTCTTCTCTTTTGGTTTGATGCCATTCAGTAAAAGGAGTGGTTTCAGCATATTGACAGAAGTGTAGTCAGGGTGACAGTGTGCTGAGACAGGTCAAAACAGCGGAGGACGCTGGAAGAAATGCAACCCCCAAGGTCTCACTGCTGCTGCTGCTCATGCGTCTGTTCCATGCGTTCAGGATACAGCAGGTCAATATTGCCCTCACTGACCTTTATGCACACATACATGGGTGCATATATGGACACGTGAGCATGTTCTCCTCGCTGTCTCTTGATCTCTTTTACACTGACACACACACACACAGAAACCAAAGCCTGCTACTCTATCCACCATTGCTCTTCTACAAAACCTTTCATATGGTTGAGCCCAGTGAGGTCTGTAGGGGAGTTATAGAGTTAGGTCAACAGTACATTGCATTAAAATGATAAATGTAACACTACATTTGAGCTTGGTTTTATTATGAGTAAAGGTTGTTGATGAAACGCAGCTCACAGGAATAGCCTCGATCCAGCACATTAGAGTAATGTCCACCATGGTTATCTTCTTTCCTGGTGTTAACATATCTCAACTAGTACTTTTACTTGTTTGTCATCAGATTAAGTAACGCAGTTCTGAAAGTGAGTCTTAGCCAAGGAACACACAACCAACAATGGCTATTGATTCCTCTGAGAGCGAACCTCTGGAGACAATGTGATCTCTTGTTTAGCATACATGGACAGAGCTATGCACGCACGCACATACACACACATGCACACACTGGCAAGACACACAAATACAAACCTTTACAAAACCTCTATGTGTCCTGACACTGAGTATTCCTAAGCCGTGGTGAATATCTGCCTGTGTGCAACACTGCATCTTTGTGTGTGTGTGTGTATGTGTGTGTAAGGATGTGATGCAGTCAACAGACAGTGGGGGATAATGGCCGGACTACGGTGTAATGAGTGGTTCATTGGCTCAAATTGATGTCGCCTGTGTCAATGTGCTGAGACATGTTTTCGACATATACAAACAGGTGACAAATTTCAGAAAAATCCAAGAGCGAAGAAAGCATAACAAATGATGCATGTTCATACAATGTGAATCTTATAACCTCACAAGTCAGCAGATCTAAAACTAATTGATATTCGATGAAGTCATATCTTACAAAAGAATGATGTTCATCCCTCCGATAAAGTATAAAGATTGCAAAACATTGAAATTAAGCCATTTGAGCAGATATTGATGGATTACCACTCTACTGAGAGGCTGTTTTTTTATTCCTGTATTTGTATCCATATTTATATATATACAGGTATGGCTTAATCTAGTTGCTATCCAAAAGACAACTATGGATAAAAAACACATCAGGGCAGTTTTAGGTGATTAAGTGTTATCTTCTTCTTTTCCTGAGGCAATCATTTTCATGGAGGGCAGATGTTGCTAATGCAGGTAACATACCCACATTCACTGACTAAGATCCACATAGATCCACTGCAGTAACATCGATAGAAACAACGGCTTGATAGAGATGTACATTTAAAAGAGATTGTGAGTGAGAGAATATTGGGCCTAGAAGGTGTTATTAAATGTTGTGGGTCGCTCCTTCAGAGATAGAGATGCTGCGTCTGTGAGCAGTAGCCGATGCAGCTACAGGGGGGTAGAAAAACAAGGACAAGGCCTGTGTTGACACGTGTACCTCTGGACAGAACAACCAAGAAATAACTCCACACTTATTACTGCCTGCACAAACAGCAGCTTCACATGCTGCTTCTCCTGCTTTTGACCATGACTGTGTAGTTCAGACACAGACGAACACTGACTATGTATTCTCTGTACTGCAATGTCTGAAAACAGAAACCTTACACAGAAATTACTTATTGCTTGATAGGAAATAAAAACTGATATGTATGATGGCAGGCTAAGGGCTTAATTAAATTAAATCACTGGTGTAATAAATAGCTGTCTCTCCCACAGTTGTTGAAGCTAATTCATTTTAGCTTAGTGGAAGTGGAAGGTGTCTTACTCAGCCCAAGCTATGTCAAACTGTTGCTCACAAGGGTTGAAATGTGGTCAAAACACAGTAGGAACATACAGAGAAGCCCTCCTTTAATAAAGGCTTAAACTGTCAGCGAAGATTCAATCATGCATATAATCCTGTCTGTAGGGCAGATCCTAAATCATAGGCAACACACATTCAAGGAGAGCAATTTGCACCTCCATTTAAACACATATGCAATCAAAGACATAGAGTAATGTGATATTTCTACCTACTACAGGCACATTGACATCAACATCATGTTTCTCACGCTTCTGCAAGACAGAAATCAGCAGTCTACCTGCAGCGGTGCTGCCACAGGGATTTTTTGGTCTCGACAATGCAATCTGCCACACATCTGTCTGTGCTGCGCATGCTTGCACGTCTGCACATACTTGTGTGTGAGCTACCGTCTGAGCCACCCTGAATCTCTCTAAGTCACAACAACAACATTCCTCATCATCGCCCCAACCACGGACACACCACCAAAAGGAAACACACAGAGAGGCGAGGGGAGGAGGGCAGAGGTGGAGAGGAGAGGGACAAAGAGAGGAGAAGAGGGAGCCCAGGCTGGAGTTTTTAGCTCTGAAGGTTCCCTAGCTCTTATACCACTTTTATATCATCTGTATTTCACCAGACACACGTCCGGCTATAATTCATTTTTGGGTTCTAATAAAGAACAAATGAATGCAAAAAAAAGTACAAAAATTATTGTATGTGAGCCTGACAAATAGCCAGATATAATCGCACATATGAAAACGCTTATGGTCCATTTATCTTAGTATGATCCACAAAGACAAAATTCACTTCTGAATAGAAAGGAAAACGTTAACAGGGTAATCTCACATAATCTCCCAAAGCGTTTATAAAGTAAGAAGCTACTTACTTTTACTCCAGTTTAGACATCGACAAGTAAAATCCCTTTTTTTACTGGGCCACTTCTCCTTGTCTCACTCCCTCACTCGTTCTTGCCCCTCTTTCCTTCTCTCTTCAACTTTCTTCCTTCTTCCTCTCTCTCAGTTAACTCCCCCTCTGACAGACACATGCAAACACTCACTTAGTCACACACACACACCGAGACACACACACACACACTCCCACAGACAGAGTCACCCTCTCACACACTCTCTCCTCCCGCGACCCGGAATGCTTGGCAAGATTCTACTGTACTGAAATACTGTGCTCACCATATAAGGTAGCAGCGGCTTCACATGTCACACATAATTTACATGCAGCGGGGCGGGAGTTTGCCTTACACAGCAAACACACGCAGAAACACACAGGCACACATGCAAAACCATGCTTCCCCCTTTGGGCTGACGCAGCAAGGGAGGGAAGAGGTAAGAGAGAAACAAATTTTACCATTCTCCTTGTTAACCAAGCCCTGCAGGATAACTCCCAACATGTCCAATGTTGAGTCAGATGGAGGGAATGAAAGCTGAGTGGGCGATCTATTGATCTTCTCCACTGCTTCCTGGAACAACCACGGCCCTCAAAACATATACACACACACACACACACACACACACACACACACACACACACACACAGAGCAAATTTTCTTGCTAACTAGCGCTACCCTGAGGAAGTAGCTATTGTGTGACTGTCTGCTTTCAGCCAAGAATGTGTCTAACTGTGTGTGTCTGTGTGTCTACGTGCACGTGTGTGTGCCTGCCTATATCTATAAAAAAAGCCACAGCAAATACATGTTAACCCTGTGGCTCACATACTGAATGTGCACACACAGCAGACAGTAAGGACAATAATCCCCATATCTCCACCTATGCTCCACTGCACAGGCACCTACTTTGGAAAGTGAAGACTGCAGCACACACAGGAGGAAAGATCTAGATAAACCAATGAGACAAGGAGGAGGGTTATGAACCGAGATCTTACCTCTCACATAGCTCTCCAGTTTGTGTGTGTGTGCTTCCGCGTGTCGATTGGCTCTGTGTGTTTATGCGTGTGTTCAGACAGGCCGCGACAGCAGACCCCCAGGCACCGGCTGGACCATTCTCAGGCAGGCAGAGCGCAGCAAGGCAGAGCGACTGGCAGAAGAGAGGCAAGCGAGTGAGCGAGTGAATCAGCAGCGAATGAGTGGAGGAGCTGTGCAGAGCCGAGCACCAGAGTGAGATAGGGAGAGGGAGAGAGAGAGAGAGAGAGAGAGAGGGAGAGAGAGAGAGGGAGAGGAGGAGTGGTTGTCTGTGTAATTGTATGTGTGTGTGTGTGTATGTGTCTGATTGTGTGTGTGCGTTGCAGCACTGGCAGTGTGCGCTAGTGTCTCCCCTCCCCTGCCTCTTGAAGTGGCTGAGCGGGGCTGAGCTGTACTGAGACGGGCTGGTCTGTGTCTCTACTGACTCCCCAGCCTCTGGATCGTCTGTCTGCTGCTCGATGAAAGTGCTGCTCACTGGGCGGCAGTAGCAACAGCTGTGGAGGAGGAGGAGGAAAACGAGGAGGAGGAGGAGAGAGCCCTGACTGCACTGGGCATACAGATCCTGCAGTCCACTCGCCCTCCCTCTCTTCCTCACTGAAGGCAAGCCACGCCCCCCAAAACAACACCAGGAAGTGCTGGCTCAGTTACAGCAATACTGCCCTTGCCTTTCCAGTGAGGCCGGGGAAGGAGGGAGGGACAAGGGAGGAAGGAAAGATTAGGGTAAACACAGTCAGAAGATGAAGAAGGAGAAAAACGAAGGGAAATTAGTTACAGGATAAACATAAGAGCAAAGGGAAAGCCATGCGCAGTAGGGAAAAGGCCTCAGAAGTAAATGCCGTGATAGTGATGTTGAATGTGAGACAGGAAAGAGTGAGAAAGAATCAAGGTAAACAAGGGACTTAATGGAGTATAAGGAGAAACAATTAAAAGCAATTAAAACAATTGGAGGAACAAAATATTTAAAGAAATAGAGCTAACACATTAACTCATTCTTCTATTCAGATACAACCATGAGACACCTCAGCTCAGCCTCACAGCCCACAATATAACACAGGAGTCTGTGAAATGCACTGAACCAAACTGGACTGTTAGTACACGGTTATTCAGAGTGTCTAAATACTCAGGAAACAACTTTTCACAAAGATGCAGACGTGTGTAGTTTGGTTGCAGGTCAGCAGCCCATTATGAAAAAGGCTAACCCAAGACAACACTGAAGTAACTGCTACTGCCAACTCTCCTGTTTTGTTATTGACTCGAGGCTTCTGCCACCACAACCCCAGCATCCAGAGGAAAGCCAGAGAGGCTAAAAAGAGACTCCAAGAATTTGATTTTGACCTGATGCTGCAATGTCCGGTAGCCATGGAGATATAGTGGCCTTGGCATCTGCAGGAATCTTAACAGATTTTTGAGCTGTGAGCTGACGCCAAGTTGTCTGACTGATCCTGCGTATTGTCTATAACTCACTTCATTTCATTGTGATCAAGGGGAGAGTGCATTTATAATGCTGCTTATTTAGAATACTGCAATTGGCTTTGAAATGTATTTTAAATTATAAAGAGAGCAAATTACACATACTGCAGCTGAATCCACTTTGTCTGTGAGCACACCTGCACCTATAATGTGGTATGGCAATCTATCAGCCTGGTCACTGGATATACATATATAATATGTTGAAAAAATATCCCAATGTATTACCTATGTAAAACTGTAGGACCTCAGCTGTCGTTCTGTTCTACCCCTTCCCTCCCTCTCTCTTTGGACCAGTTTCTACTGCTGGACGACTGTTTAATACAAAGCCGGTGATAAGTCATCTCTAATTTTCACAGCGGGCCTTTAATCCCTGGGTGACAATCTGTGGTAGGGCCCCAGCTGCAGTGCGAACCCCTTACCTAGCCAATGTTCTGGTGAAATGTGCCAGCACACTTAAAAAAAACATGCTGTGTACATCTGACGAAAGAAAAAAATCACGGTAGTAATTTTCTGAGTTGATCAAGTTTAGTCAGATAGTGACATTATTCCTTGTGTCCTGTTAGTCACATTATTAGGAATATAAGGAGATCTATTTTTCATCATGGAAAAAGCCCTGCAAGAAAACATATGTCTTTTACATTAGAATGAGTAGTCCGATTGACAACTGATCAATGGAAGCAGAAGGTCATTCTAACATCCAATTGGAATTTTCTTTGACCCACAATGTAAAAAAAATTAGATGACTAATATTGTTGTGACTCAACAGGAGACGCATTAGTAAACCCTCCAAAGATCTGGGCTCTATGTGAAACTCTTGACATTGACGTGGAATTTCCCCTCTTCCTTTCTTCTGGAGCAGCTGAGTGTACGCCAGTCTTTCCTTTTCTCCTCTGTGCCGCTATAGTCCAAACTTTCCTATTCATTATTATTCTCAATACGCTATATCTGAGTCTTTTCATCACTTAATCTCATTTATGACTACAGTTTAATTTACCTAAACTTGCCGCTTGGAGAGAATCACAACCACTTCTCTATTTGTCAGAACCCACAGGACCGTATTCCCCTCGTCCAATTAGAGGTGCGGGTACTGAGCCAAGCTTTGCAGCAACCAGATGGTTTGTTCATTCGGCTCATCGTCGTACTATCAGGTTTCATTCTGCGTTTTATCTTATCAAATGTAGAGCAGGAGCAAATTTCTATTTTTCTACTCAGTGACATCAGATATATATTTCAACATCAATCTCATATCTTGTATCTCACAGATAAGGGCACTGGTGTGACTCTTGTTTTCTTTAGAGCAAGAGCAGTTCAAGTTTGCGCAAAGAGCAACAGGAATCAACATACTCAGGTTGAGCAAACTCTGTTGGCCAACCGACAACAGGAAGAGGTGCACGTGTGTGCTTTTAGGTAAAGGGAAATTCCACCAATTTTACATGTCGAGATCAGTGCAGTAGTAGGAGTACTACTGAGCCTGTTAGAACAGAAATCAGTTGCACAATGTGTTTTGTGGCTCTGGAGAAAAATAACCCTTGTAATGTCACTTTCGAATTGCATTATGGTAATTGTAGGATTGTCTTTTGAAAGTCCTACAAATGCAGAGAAATAATTAGCCAAATGTAAATATAGGAAGCTCAGAATATTCTAGAAACTCCTGCAAACTTTCTCTCTAATCTTAATCTATCACATTAAAACTTGACCTGAACAATCCCCCTTTTTCATCAGTCGAACCATCAAACCTTTCACCTCCGTCCACCCTTATTTTCTCTCGCTCCTCCCTGATGAACACAACTTTCCACCTTAAGCTCCTATCATCTCAACACTCTGCTATTTCCCAGCCTTCTGTAAATGACACTGGCTGGCTGATGTGAACTCTCACTCCACTGAGGAAATGTCCCAGAGCTTTTGTGTGCCAAACCCTGACAGCTCATCAGTCACTAAGGCCGCAAATACACATTACACTCCCATTACAGACCGTCACTGCAATAACTGTAACAGTACACAGTTGCAGAAAAGCCCACAACAGAGCGCTGCATTCAATGTCAGCCATTGGGCAATACAGTTTACTTTGGACGATGCAAACGACTTCTGCTCAGGTTTTATGTATTCCTTCGAGATAAACACTTATCCTATAAATATGCCACACATGACTAAAAATATTCATGAAAGTGGGACAAGTTGTAAATGTTTGTATGCTGCCAAATGCTCCTATTCTAGAATGAATGTGCAGTCATGTGTAGCTGCTGATTACTTTGTGGTTTTCTCCTAACTTCTTTCCACTTTGACGCAGTGAGGGGAAGCAGGTGCAATTCAAGCTGTCAGGTTTGAAATACAGAGAGAGGAAATAGCACACTGTCTTGTCCCCATCTGACACCACTGTGCATGAGAGTGAGTCTCATGCACAGTGAGTGTGTGTGTGAGTGTGCACTATTCAAGCTTGAAGCCTATCTTGGAGATAAAATGAAAATGAATGGAAGCACCCTTTGCAAAAAGCTCTTTCACTTGAGCTTTCAGCAACATTAACCTGCAGTTATAATGCTGTGAAGATGAAACTCGTTTTACATCTCAGAAGTCATGTTACAGAGTAACATGTGTTCTATGATCTTAAAGAAAACTTCCCCCCATTAAAAAGTACAAGCTTCAGTGGAAACACTGAATAACATTACAATTAATTTAAGTTTTCTACAGGTATTATTGTTATAGAGAGTGATTTCACAGAGAGAGCTTACCTGTGTGTCCGTCTCTGGCTGATGTGACACTAGGACAGACAAAGCCACTTCAACACAGGGCATGCTGACGCAATGCATTGTGGGATGAACTAACATTTTCATTTCTCTCTTCCTCTTCTTCTCTCACTCTCTCATAATAGCACCTTCTGCTTGGCAACGGCCATACCACAAATGTGGTCAGGTTTGCAGCGAACCATCACTGCGCAACATCAAGTCTCCATGACAACCACTCCTTATCTCATTTGCATCTTCTGCTTGCATTATCTACTGATACCAAATATGGTCACCTTGTTATTGCCCCCGCCTCTCTCTGAATACGCTTTTTTATAACTTCCTCTTTCACTCCATTTTCAAATAGGTGTGTATAGACTTTGTGTATAATATTTGTGTGCGCAGCCTTGCAGCCTGTGAGTGTGTGAAAGAGGAAGTCCCTGTGACATTAGAGCAGTTTGGAGCCTGAGAGATAAGCAGAGAAACAGCTCTGTAAATCAGGAAGTAGGGTGTCGTAAAGGCTGCAGTTGAGACTTTGAAAATAAAGGGAACTTGCAGTATGTTATCAAAATCCCCACAGTGGCTATATCATCAGAGGATTTCACTTACCCCCTCAGCTCTTCTTCATTGAAGTTTGTACAGGAATCTGGCCCCCACCTCTTCCTCCCCCAAGGTCTGTGTCTATCAAACTATCACTGGAATGTTGAACCAGGCCCCTGGAGCCCACACACACACGCACAGACACACACGCACACGCACACGCACACACACACACACACACACACACACACACACACACACACACACAGCAACACTCAGCAGCACTCAGCACCTGTCCGCAGCTGCCAGCACAGAGAAAGAGACACGGTCAATCACACTGGACAGCACAGCAAAGGGGAAAGAGCAATGAAGAGTGGGAGGCAGACAACAAGTGTTCTGTCAGCAGAAAAAACATACAGAGCAGGTTGCACAGTATCTGCAACACATCACATCATTTCTTAATGTAATATATCATTATTAAATTATTATGGCATTTTGGCATATTTCCCATAAATGAATAAGGTCTAGACAAGTTACAGCCTCTGTCTCATGACAGTGTCCTGGCTTTTTTTCAGTGCAAAGATGCAGTTGATAATTTGACAATTTCATAAATCAATATTTTGGTGACTTGTTAAGCCTATAACAAGAATACAAATTAGGTTTAGGGTTTTTTAGACTATTTGTAGATCTTTAAATTACATTTTACATTCGGTAGACATCTTTGTGGCTTGTAGCATAAAGTGATCTCTTTTTGTACAATGTGCAGTGCCCTATGCAGTCCTAATAAAAATCTGAGTTGTAGCAAGATGATTAAAAAGATCTAAAGAAATAGTGGATACTTATTTAGGTCTCTCAACTGAGTAAAAACAAGAGAACATAGTGTGTTGATTGTTTACAGTAATTAAACTAAAGTTAACCTCCTAATGTTTTGTGATGTTAAAATGGTTAACATCACAGAATACTTAATGTTATTCATGTTACTTTTCCCTTTACGCAGAATACTATCAAGAGATACAATCTCCCATCTCAAGCTTCCCTGAAATATCATCTCACCATCTGATACTTTAACTTACGCAGGCAGCATCTGGAGAAGCTCTGAGGAAGCATCAGGGCCCCTGAGGACCAGCCAGCCTCCCCTCCTCTGGCTGTAGGGCTGCTGGGACTCGGAGGATTGGAAGTCAATGAAACCAGGACTAATTTAGCCTCCACTGCTCCAAGAGCTGCCAGGAATCAGAGTGAGACTCCTTCCCTTTTTAGGGCTCCCTGGACGCTGCGGTGGGCAAGTGGCACCAATGCATTCCTAGCTATGCTAAGGAGGCTGGAGAGAGGTGACAGTTAAGAATCGTTATTAGGAAGCATAATTTTAATCATCATCTCGCTCTATATGTCATTGCCATGCACTATAGGAGCTATTTAAATTTTTCAACAAACTACTGGGAGTTTATCTAGTCTGCCTCTTTGGAAACAACCACATTTACAGAACTTTCAGTAGATATGTGGACAGCTTAGTCTTATAACGGACTCAGACGCAACAATCCATTGTCCACTGTTTCAACAGCTTGCCATAAAATCACACCGGTAATTAGGTGTGAAGAGAGGACTAATCAGAGAGTCTATACTTACACGACCCAATCATCCAGGCCCTGACACAATGTCATGTAATCTTCAATATCCTCGGCTGCACTGTAACTAGATGCTGCCAGCCGAGAAGTGTTCCTTCTCTCCATAAATCTGTCTGACTTTCATTTGACAGAGAAAGAGAGAAAGATACACAGTATATACATTTTATAATGATTTTCTTACTTACACTGACTAAATACAAACAGACAGTTAATTTGCCTAAAGACAGACAGATCTAAATAGCAAGTTAAAGTGTAAAAAGTTAGAATGTGCCACTTTTTGAAAACTACGAAAATTAAAACTCAAAAAGAGACAGCACTGCAACTGTGTGAATTCATTAAAAAGATCTACACATAACAGTTATTAACCCTGGCAGCACATGTGTTTGAAATAAATGGATTAGATGAGGATTATTCAATGAGTCGACTCATTTCGCATTCCTATGTTTTTCTGCTTGTGATAGGACTATACGTGTATTATAGAGTACAGTGATCACATAAACCATGGTTTGGAATACACAACAGGATTATCTATGCTGGAGTGCTTAATTCTCCTCTTTGCCTCCCACCTCCAATAGGGAGCAGACAAATAACATGGCTGCCGTTTTGCTGCGAGTGTGTTCAGTAAAAGCGGCAAAGGCGGATTCAAACTGACATAATCCCATTAGTCTGTTCAGGGTCCCTGTCCGACCACCCTGCATAATGAGGAGATAAAGGCTATTAGGGCAAATCCATAAGTAACCGGTTTTAATAAAGAGATTCATGCCTCTTGTGTCACGGACAAGTATTAATTAAATTACCCTACACTCACAGGAATTGAATATTACAATTTATAAAGAATCTTTGGGTTTTATTAGGTCATATAGGGTGTAAAATGATAAATTATCAAGAAGTTTGTTGAGCCTCGTTTATCCTGCCTCTTCCATACTCCATATATATATAGCGCAATTTCCTTGCAGCTCCTTGGAAATCTCTATACCATCTAACGGTTTTGTCTTATCTTACGTATGTGCGACACTTTAATTAACCTCTGTATATGATTAGGTGCTATAAAATTAAACATGCCTTGCCTAGAAGCCATAAGCGAGAGGTAGCATCAATAAAACACAAATTACAGCCCTCTGATGCTGTTCAAGTAGTACCTGTCTTGCCAGTACGTTGGAATATAGCCAATCACCCAATGGTAAAAAAGTTAATGAATAATTAATAACAAATCAGGAACTAGAAGAGGTTATTCCCAGCATGTGCAGCCCTGTAACAATCTGCACTGCTGAATATCAATCATTTTAATATTTAATGTGGTCAAATACCTACAGTATTGATCTCATACCAGTCATGTATATGTTGGCACAAAAGACAGACAATTCTTGAGGAATGGTAAATAGCAGGTATACATTACAAGCCATATAATTTACTAGTAATTCCAGCATTTATTGCTTCTTATAGGGTTAAAGAAATAACAATTAAACAAAGACACGATTAAAGGTTCACAGTTTTTGCTTACTGTAATCATCTCTCCTGTTAAAGCTGGCAAAGACATACCTCCCTGAAGCATATCAAGTCATGGAGGACAACATTTACAGTCCTCATTCAGTGTAAAGCTATCAGCCAATCATTAAACACCAACAAAATTCCAGACAGTCTCATACAACAGTATCAGTAATGAATAATGACATTGCCCAGTATTAGGTAACATGCCTCACTAGGCTGAGGGTAAGTACAAAGAAAGGGTTCAGTCCATATCAAAAACATTTCTATACAGTACAAGACCCTCCACTTAGTATCCTAGCAACCGGTGAACTCAAAATGGCACTAACTGTAACTCTAAAACTAGCTAAGCTGAGCGCCAGACATAATTATATCTCTCCTCAGCCAATCACATAAGGCCCTGAGCCATAAATAACAGACTGCTCCCCTACAGAGCACCAGTCTGTGCCGAAAAGTAAACAAACGCTTTCTCCAGTAGCGGCTCTTGCTCACTACTGGATTTGTCTTACTTAGAGTAAGACAAACAGAGGGGGAGGGAGGAGAGGTCTATAGGTTTACAGAGAGCAAGAGCGAGACAGATAGAGCGAGTCGAGGGAAAAAGAAAAGCAAACGTAGCCTGTGATTACTGAGTCATAATGAAGGCTGTTGAATGGGACTGCGGCTATGAGCTATGTCATTAAAGACAGTGTGGAGCAGCTGGAAAACCTACAGGTTTCTATTTGAAACACTGGCATGTTGGAAGACAAGGACGCATAGCGCTGGATTCAAAATGTCCTTTCAAATAGCTTCTTCAAATTCATTCAACATTTCCCAAATTTTATGCTCAGAACCACAGTAATAGGCGTCTGGAACTTCACTTTCCAACCTTATTACCCACTGCATGTTTATTTTCCAGACAGCTACCACGGCATTCTGTGAAACAGCTCAGTCTCTGGGGCCTTATATTTAGATTTTACGACCAATATTGAATTCTAACCCAAGATATTTTCACCAGGGTGATTTAAGATGCCACCATGATAGGGCAACAAGCGGCTGCAATTACGATCAGATCACATCACATCACATGGCTGCGAGAGGACACTGGTACATTTGTTCCCTCTGGGTGATGAGAGATGGGACGGGGGATGTGTCTGCACATAAACATTGCTAACGTAATACAAAGTAAGAGGACACTTGTTTGACGAAGGGGGTTTGAGAGTGTATCTAACCTCTTAATGTCATATCATGACAAAATGACAAAGTGGCTGTCAGGCACACAATGACAAATTCTGATGGAGTATGTCTTTTTTTTTCACTTGCTGCAAGGATTTTCAAAATAGCACATTGTAAAATAATCTAATAATCAGATTTTATCAACAGGAATGTCAACTGCATCAACAAATCATTTCTTGTCACATATTTTCTGAGATATGTAAAGATGACTTACAGAACTAGAAGACATATTTGGCATGTATCACATAATGAAAACAGATGTGCCCCACATTTCTACTTCTCTCCTATGATACTTTTTTGTTTTGTTTAGCACATCTCATACAGAGGGGGGACATTTTCCAGACATCAGAATGATGTATCCAGTGAGTCATGATCTAATCCTTGTTGGTGACATTCAAAGCTTACATATGTACACATGTTAACTAGGATAAGGTCAATGCTGGCCTTTTACTGAATGCTTTAGTTATGTTATCTACCATGACAGTTACTTCCTGACTTTAGTCTGTCTCACTTTGAGGAAGTTTGTGGGGAAGCAGTGACTAAATGTCACCTTTGACATGTTATGCCATGAAAAGGGTTAGACACTTTATCAAGTACTTCTCTTTGATACTTTGTCTTCAAAGTGATTATAACAGACTACAGTTATTGCGTTGTATTTTCTTGTATAATCATATGGCTGTGATTATACACAGGATGTTCTGGCTCTAATAGCTGCTAAACCTAAAATTATATAAACCTAAATGAAATTAATGAAAAGATTATCAACTTAGATCTCAGAGATAGTACCCTACTATCTTAAAATCAGGAATAGAAAAATCCTGAAGGACAAAAGTCTGACCCTTCTCTCGGCTCCCAGGATGTTTTCTTCAAGCCTCCCTATTGGGATTCTGGTAGCCTACATTCCCTGCTTCAAGGTCGACAGCAGTGGCAAATTAAATTACTTGTCCTGTTTTGTGGTGTTGGCGCCGGGTCAACAGCGACTTGGCTAAAATGATGAGTGCGGGATTCTGAAGCGAGCTGCATTTGTCCTGGCCCTCTGGTGTCATGTTTGCAAAAGCAAGTAGCCGCAATGAAAAGAGCTGAAATCAAAAGCAGTGTATTAAATTCTGCCTCTGTAATCACTTGCAGAAAAAATCAATTACCTCTGCTTTCAAATGCACCACTTTATACTGTTGTCCTTTTGGCTTACCTTGCTGCTGGAGGATGTCATGTGCTTGCACATGGAGTGAAGCCTGGGTGCATTGGGCCTAATTTTGTAAAACTCAAGCTACAGCACACGCCACCTGCTGTGCATCCTTGATATCACATGGCAAATATGTTGTTACTGTGTTTAAAAAATGTAGTTTTAGTAAAGCTAACAACAGTGAAATACCGTTCTGATGCTTTTTTGCCATGTTTACAGGCAACATGTTAGTTGTCTCTACAGCAGCAAGTGGAGTTTATGTCCTTGTTTCTGAGGGGGTTGTTATCAGCAGACAAACAGCTTACACACCACACTGTGGAATGGGAGGAACTTTAAGTATTTAATGTGGGGTCGAAATTCGGCATAAGCAAACAGGCGACTTGATATTATGCTTCATTTATCATTTGTATGTCACAGAGGTCTGTTGACACAAGAAGTTAGAGACCAAGTCAACAAGGATTATAGTGACACACACCACATCATCAAATACAATAGATGTTTTATGTTATCACTGTAGGATAAACAAATCTGAAATTTTCCCATGAGATATAATTTGCTCTGTTAGATGCACAACAATTGCTGAATTTCCAAAGTGGCTGGTCGACACACCCTCCACAACACACTAAAATTATATCTGAGTAGATATTTCTAAGCACACACAGATTGTAACTGCAGCACTGTCTGTGTAAAAAACACACCGAAATCTGATCTCATCTGATATGCACACAGTTCTCTAAGTAATTTTCTATTATGTATCTTCATTACATGAACCACGGCTCAGCTGAGACTTCATGAATAAAAGAGCAATGTGAAGACTGTTTATTGGAAGGTTTGTTGGAAGGTTTGTTGGCTGTCTACAAGGACCAGAGACATCACAGGCATCCTAGTTAAAACACACATTAGTTGTAGAGATCTTCTAGGTGCTTAGTGAAACACTCATATTCAAAATAATGAATCTACAAATAGTGTCTATCCATCTGCCCTTAAGTTACACCCTGACCTCCTTAAAATATTATGATCTTTTGTAATTGTTCGTCATTCTACTAATTACTGATCAATTTTCTGCACATTTATTCAGTTAATTAATTAACTTGTACTTGTTGTGTGCATTCTTTTGTCAATTTATATCTATCAGTGTCCATGACACAATATTAAAACAATCTTAAACAGCTAGATATCACTGTTATCGGTAGGCAGAGTTGCTACAAACTTGACCAGCAGAGGTCAGTGTTTTCTACTCACTAAAATTATTAAATTCTAGACAGCAACAGAACAGCTCCAGACAAACCCTCAATGACTCATTCTCTCCTCTTAACACTGCACCAGTGATGCTTATGGTCTTATTTTACATTCTAATATATTCTATAATAATGCATAAATAAACAAAAAGTTTAATGTACAGTACTTTTGTAGTTTTTACATTTCAGTAAACAATGCTATATGTGTATACCATAACCGGGAGGATATCAACGTAGAGGCCGATAATTAAAATTATTAATTGTGTTAATATAGCAGTTAAGTTTCATTTGTTTGTGTGTAAATAAACAGTCTTTTTTCAGCATGGGGATATATGATCATCACACAATGCAAAAATTTGGTGCAGAAATAAAGTTTAAATTCAAAACACATGTTTGACAAACGTGAGTAACTTCTTGCCTATCTATGTGTATTTTAACCACATTGAGAGGTTGTGTTAAACAAGAAGCATTTCACCTTGTATCAGCTGGACACACACTGTTAGACCACACCAATAGGCCTCTCCCAAGAACCTATTGTTGCCTTATGTTGAAAGACCAGATGAATATTTAACCGGAAGAGAGAAAGTGGTAGGCATCAGATCGCTGAGAAGAAAATTACACTCTCCCCATCATGTGACCCGACTATCCACAGTCTAAAGGCAGACAGGATTGCTTCTTTTTCATTGACTGCTCATTTATAATGTTGGGCTTTGAAATCAGCTTTAAAAAGAGAGGACCTGTGTGCAGTGACAGACGGTATGTTTGCAAGTCTAATGGGGCCAACTGGCGAGTTGGGTGTCTGTGAGAAAGATGGAGATGGGTTGGAAAGGCATAGGGTCAGCAGCACCACTGACAGAGAACAGCGGCTCATCCAGGTGATCAGGGTGATGCAGATGGAAATCAGAAAGCTGGAAATGGAGAACATGGGGCTGAGGAGGAGAGCAGGAGCTCATCTTCGAAAGAATGCTACAGTTCCCATCATTTTAACTGAGTGCAGAGGTAAACTTATATAATATCATTATTGTGTACCATGCAGCTTGAGTTTAGTCTGGGAATAAATAATGGCACTGTAATAATTTATTCTGAAGCGTTACTTGAGTTATTACTTTGAAGTATACCTTAACCTCTAACTTCTGGCTGAGGTCTCTCTCTCGAAATTCAATAATTTCCATTAACAAGGTGATGGGAGGCACCTAACCGGGTGTGTGTGTGTGTGTGTGTGTGAGACAGCCAAAGGGCAGGGGAGGATGGGGGACATCTTTGAATGGTAGACAATGTGGTAGTTTAGGGATTCAGTTTAAGCATGGATTTGAAAATGAGTGCATCTTTCCAGATCCCCACTCACAATTAATCAACGGTGGTAGGGTGGTCATCCCAAATGGTTGTATTTGTTTTTTAAATTTTATACATTTTTATAAATTTGGTAATAAATATAAAATTGAAACAAGCATAGGATAGTTCACCCAAAAATTAAAATTCACTCATTGTCCACTCACCACTGTGCTGATGGAAGTCTGAGTGACGTGAAGTAACTGGACGTCCAAATTCAACTCAAAACGAGGTCATTCACACCATGTTTTAGCCTTAATGTCCCCCGTGATCCTCGTTCACATGCACACACGAATTTGAATACCGGTGCTTACAGACACTTGGATGACACCACAGGAGCAGTTTTTTTTTTGTTTTGTTTTTGTTTGAAGATGTGTTCCCCAGTTACTTAAATTGTTTTGGATTGAGCTATTGCCTCCATCGGCATAGTGGGGAATAGATAATGAGTTAATTTTTATTTTTTGCTTAACAATCCCTTTAAGAGTGCAGTATCTCTTTAATCTTCTTGTATAATGCGTTATTATCCCTGTATTAGTATTCTGAAATACATATTTTTTTAAATTAAGACTCACCTATTTGTTACTGTGGATGTTTATATTTTCATTTTTTTCTTCCTGCCATCCAGAGAGCGTGGTCATGACGGTGAGGAGATACCCGGTCTTCCAGCCTTTGGTCAGTCACAGCACTTTGCAGTGGGGGAAGATGAAGAACGAGAAGTGAACTGGAAGACAGCAACGAAGACAATTAGCATGAACTGAACATATTTAACAGTGAATATCGTGAGAATCATTAGAAAACACCAAACTGAATGAGGGTCCTGTATACTTCCTGCAAGAGGCAGGCTAACTAGCTTGAATTAGTGGTGACTGAGTTGTTAAGTTAAAGAGAGCTAAAGACGGGATAAGCTAAATGTACAGTTTAGCCATTGAATAAAGTCTTTTGCTCACTTTGTCAGTATTTTTACAACCAGTTGTTTGTTCATTACACTGTTATTAAGTTATTTAGTACTTACACAGTTCTCGTGGAAACGTGATGACGACGTGATAGGAGTCACCCGTTATCTCCATCAACCTGTGGAATGTGTGTGCACCTGTCCGCGAAGCAGCCTCAACTCTCGCGAGAGTTCGGCGTTGCGCAGTGGAGTCCAGCCGTCCGCCATCATTACTCCCAGGCTAACATTAGCCAAAACACCCACCGGGAAGAGGGCGAAGCGAGCGAGTGACAACAACAACAACAGCAGCAGCAGCAGCAGCGGACTCACTGACACGACCCGCTGCTCAGAGGGGAGGTCACCGGGTTCCCCTGCCGCTTCCCTGGCACAGGAAGCGAACACCAGCAGCTGCCTTTCATGTAGTCTTCAAATCTCCACAAACGAAAAGTCGTTCGAAGTAACCATGTCCAACCTCATAGGCGGCACCAAGAAGGACACCAAGATGAGGATACGAGCCTTTCCTGTGAGTAATTCACCGGCTAAATATGAGACCCGAGCACCGGGGCTGACAGGGTTTAATGCTAGCAGTAGCATATGCGCGCTAGTTAGCTGGTCAATCGAGATAAAAACATGTCATTGTCAACTGAAATGTGCTACTGGTTTAACAAATAACCCGAAGCGCACGAGCTATGTTATTTATTCAATTCATTTAATATGAATAAGGTGGTCGTTCAGTCGTCGTCTGACATGAGCTAATGTTAGCATATGTTGTAAAAAACTTCTCCAGTTAGAGACGAGCAGATAGTAGCTAGCTGAGTAGCAGGCCTGGGTGTTAGCGTACTTGACGTTAGCCAAGTTGCAGTCGATCTGCAAGTATCATCACAGCGATGATAACTGTGATGATCTGTGTTATATTACGGGTGGAGGCTGACCCGAGCTGTTATAGGTGGTAAATGACACACCGTCATAAAGTGTTAGCTTTACAGAGCTAACGAACCTTCAGCCTAACTCGAGACCATAGTATACATGCCCAACGTAACTCGAGAAGTTAATGCCCATGCCTTTCCCAGGACCAAGATAACATAGTGCCAACTCCATCTACCGATTGTTGTGCTGATTTACAAATTCTAATGCCGGGCTAAGAATGTGAGGATATTGGGCAAGCTTAATCTCCTAGCTCTTGCAACACCCTTCATTAACAAATGTGTTTTCCATGCTGGGTGTCCAGGTTTATGCCTTGGTATCAGTTATCAAGTGTCAGTCCTCTCTCTGATGTTGGGCTTACATGCAAGTGGAATGCCAGCCCCCTAAACAATAATCAAGGTCTGTTTCATTGCAACAAGAAAATGTAATTCTAGGACGAATATGATTTAATCCTATCACACCTCTTTTATTTGCTCAAACCTACTGAGTCAAGCTAGTCAAGACTTACTCTTTACACGGGATGCACCCATATAACTTGTGCAGTGTACTAAATATGATGTCAGCCCTCAGAGGCCCATATCCTCAACAGTATTTGTAATGCACATTGTTTTCTGTAGTATATTTATAGCCAAACTATCACTATACTGCCAAATGTTACACTTCCAAATTTGCTGTTTCATGCTTGATGCTGACAGTCCACACATTGTTACTTTGCTTTCCCTCAATTAACAGCTGCAGTTAGCAAGCCAAAAGCTAAAATATGTTGTGTCACAACTTAAACAATACCTTGAGTGACTGTATATTACTTTTTGATTGCTATGATATTGGTTTGTTATTGCTACATTTCTACCACGTGATTTAAAAAAAATATTTCAATAAGAGATTTTTTGTTGCAGTTTATATGCCTGAAAAAATAAAGTAGTGATTTGAGAGTAGCTTTCTACTAACCAACCACCTGTGTTCTTTCACTGAAATACGTTATCAATTTCTATCACATGCTTGAAAAATCATCTTGACAGCAGTCAGAATAATCGAGGTGTCACCGTATGTCTGTATTGAAACAAGTATTTTTGTTCCTGGCAGCCTGGACATCACCGTCCTCTTGACTTAAAGGATGTGGAAGTAATGAATAATAAACACACTTTTATCTGTCTGCTCCTTCTTAGAATACGATGGATGAGAAGTATGTGAACAACATCTGGGACCTTCTTAAGAATGCCATCCAGGAGATCCAGAGGAAGAACAACAGTGGGCTAAGCTTTGAGGAGCTGTACAGGAACGCCTACACCATGGTGCTCCACAAGCATGGCGAGAAGCTCTACACAGGCCTGAGGGAGGTCGTCACTGAACACCTCATCAACAAAGTAAATAAATATATTCTTCTCTAATGCTGCTCTTTTTATGAATCATTTACAGAACAATAAATAATAGTTATATGACAAAAAAGGGAAAAAACTAAAAACAAGACAGGCATTACCATTACTGTTCATTATTGATTAAAACAAATAAAACTGTCCATTGAAGGCAACCATACATTTAAAACTATCAACAGCAATGCAATCATTGTCCTCCATTAACCTGATCTGATGTGTATGTATTTTCAGGTCCGGGAAGATGTCCTTAACTCTTTAAATAATAACTTTCTGCAAACACTGAATCAGGCCTGGAATGACCATCAAACAGCCATGGTTATGATCAGAGACATCCTCATGTACATGGTAGGTATGCCTCATCTTTTGTCCTGAGAAAATGGTAGAGTAGTTATAGATAAGTAATAGTCATCTTCACCACTATGCAGTGAATGTTCTGTTTTATCATCAGATAGAACAGATTTGAAGTTATACCTTTCCCTCATGGGTTGTGTGGCATTGTAAGTGTAGTATGATATCATCTCTGTTTAAAAAAATGCTTCTGTGCTGTAGAAGAGTAATCGTCATTGTGACCCGCCTTCATCGTTTTCTGGGCTTTGATTATAAGGTGCTGTCTCGTATGTGGGCCCAACAATGAGCTTCTGTTGTTGAAGGTATTTGTTTAGTTGGAAAACTGGCAGGACTAGTCGATTTACTTTAGCCCACAACCAGTCCTAAGGGTTTATGGGGTTGTGCATGTGCGAGTGAGTGAGCCTTTGAGATAGAAACTAGTGTAGGTTAAACAATGGCACAGTCGGTGCAGAGATGACAAGGCTCCCCTGGGGTTGTTTTGTTAAATGGTCTCCTTTTTCCTGTCCTGCTTTAACCCCGGACAGTTTGGCTTTCTGTTGTTAAACTACTGCAGACTCGCAACCTGCAGCTGTTGTTACCAGGCTGCTGACCATGAGTGCACAGCTAGACAGATACAGCAAGTGTGACTTTGTTGTTCTCACAGTTGCCTTTCTTCAGACTCAGGAGACATTGATTTATTTGTCTAGCAGAGGTATGGTCATTCATAGATTTTATGTGTTAATCATTCATTTAATAGGGCATGGAAAATGTGTGTATTTGGTTTTTTTTTATAAAATCATAGCCCTGTGTACCTGATTTATTTCTTATACATTAATTTAACTCAGTTAATACTGTACTTAGGAAAAACTGAGAGGAACCAGAAAGCCAAACCCCCAAAGCGTTTAAAAGAAGCTCTTCTTTAAAATGAGCAGGAATACAAATCAGTGCTCATTTGTACAAAATTTAAAAGATGTGGAAGTTTGTATTAGTAATAACCAGCTGTAAATTTGCACTCGGTAATATTTGTCATTCTGGACTAATGTTTGTAATATCAATTCTTGTAACTTAGTGGCTTGGTAAATATTTTATAACCCATGCTCATATCAATATTTATGCCATCTTAAAGGAGTCCATGTCATAACCTTATGTTTTCTGGGAATAATTCCAACAATTACTAATGATCTTATAAAAGCTTGGCAACCTGTCAGCAGGATATTAGAGTGTATAATAAAAGCTTTTCTGATAGGTTGCGCTGCATAAAAATAATGTTTTTTACATTGAAAATAATACAAATAACTTGTGAATACATAATATATCCAATAAGGATAAATACCTTTCACTCAAACTGAATATTTTCTCTATACATACATACATACATTCATTTATATTAATTTAATTGAGTCAGATTCAGGCCATGGTACATCTTTCTATGTATTCTGTGTCTGATGTCCTTTCACCCCATTCTCTCGTCTCCCAGGACCGAGTCTATGTTCAACAGAACAATGTTGAGAATGTGTACAACCTCGGCCTCATCATATTCAGGGACCAGGTGGTTCGCTACGGCTGCATTCGAGACCACCTGCGACAGACGTTACTGGACATGATTGCACGTGAGAGGAAGGGAGAGGTTGTAGATAGGTATGCAGATCAAAATTGTTTTTGTAACTTTACATTCTCTCCAGGATTCCTCAGACATTATTGTAATATGTACATTTGTCATTTTAATGATTGCTAATATGGAGGTCGTACATTCATTCATTACAGGGGTGCCATTAGAAACGCCTGCCAGATGCTCATGATTCTCGGCTTGGACGGCAGGTCTGTATATGAGGAGGACTTTGAGGGCCCTTTCTTAGATATGTCAGCCGAATTCTTCCAGGTGAGTCTGTGGTGTTTTTATGACTCCTCTTATGTTTTTGTTTTTGTTAAAAGTCTTTGTAATTAATCAACATATTCTATCTTTTCAGATGGAGAGCCAAAAGTTCCTTGCTGAAAACAGTGCCAGTGTCTACATAAAGAAGGTAGAGGCCAGAATCAATGAAGAAATAGAGCGAGTTATGCACTGCTTGGACAAGTCTACAGAAGAGCCCATTGTCAAGGTGGTGGAACGGGAGCTAATTTCTAAACACATGAAGACAATTGTAGAGATGGAGAACTCTGGCCTCGTCCATATGCTCAAGAATGGAAAGACAGACGGTAAAGCTTTGTTTTGTTGTTTGTTTTCCCTTTCTCCTGCATTTTGATTTTGTTTCTCATTACTCTTCCCACTGTATCCCTGTCAGACCTGGCATGCATGTACAAGCTGTTCACTCGCGTGCCAAACGGCCTGAAGACGATGTGCGAGTGTATGAGCTCTTACTTGAGGGAGCAAGGCAAAGCTCTGGTGTCAGAAGAGGGAGAGGGCAAGAACCCTGTTGACTATATACAGGTATGATGATTCAGCAATAAGTCCAAAAGATTTATTTGTTTTTTTTGAATGACAAAGATCATATCAGCTCTCTGTAATTTTCTCCTCACCAGGGCCTGCTAGACCTGAAGACACGATTTGACCGTTTCCTCCTCGAGTCCTTCAACAATGACAGACTTTTCAAACAAACCATAGCTGGCGACTTTGAGTATTTCCTAAATCTCAATTCTCGCTCTCCAGAGTATCTATCACTCTTTATCGACGATAAGCTCAAGAAAGGAGTCAAAGGGGTATGTGACTTAGAATTATTTCTTTTATTTTTATTGGTGTGCTGGTACGTTGCTCACTTTACCCCCTCCTGATTATTTGACCAGTTAACAGAACAGGAGGTGGAGTCCATCCTTGACAAGGCCATGGTGTTGTTCAGGTTCATGCAGGAGAAAGATGTGTTTGAAAGGTACTATAAGCAGCACCTGGGTCGCAGGCTGCTCAGCAACAAGAGTGTCTCAGACGACTCAGAGAAGAACATGATCTCTAAGCTCAAGGTAAATCCAAGGTGCTTTTGGATGCACTTCATGTGCATATCACTTTTATTGTTCCTCATTATAATGTCTGTCAAAATACCTGTCAGCAGTCTCAAGTGATTTCTCTCTGTCTTTGTCTCTTGCAGACAGAATGTGGCTGTCAGTTCACCTCAAAACTGGAAGGAATGTTCAGAGACATGAGCATCTCCAACACCACCATGGATGAGTTCAGGCAACACATACAAACCACGTCGGTAAGGCAGTCAGGCTTTCTAAACATGGCACATGTTAAAATAAAACTTTAACATGACATTGCACATTTCATCATCTGTTTCTGAAGGAAGATCTGAAACAAAGTAATTGAGTCAGAAAAGCAATTGTTTGGTGTGTAACCTCCTTGTTTCTCTCTCAGGCATCCTTAAGTGGTGTGGACCTTATAGTTAGAGTCCTCACTACCGGCTACTGGCCCACACAGTCTGCAACCCCAAAATGCACCATCCCGCCTGCTCCTAGACAGGCATTTGAAGTCTTTAGAAGGTAATACTCCCTTTAGTACTCTTTAAGTGATTAATACTATACACATGCTCGATATTATTTGATCCTGTATTTGTTTTTTCCAGATTTTACCTCGCTAAGCACAGTGGCAGGCAGCTTACACTGCAGCACCACATGGGCGGGGCAGACCTAAATGCAACTTTCTACGGAGCTGTTAAAAAGGTAGAAGCAAAAGTAAAAATACTGCAATAATGCTAATGTTTGGTATCATTATTATCATAATCCAAACTCACCTTCCTTTCCTCTTCAATTGCAGGAGGATGGTTCAGAGGTTGGAGTAGGAGGTGCCCAGGTGACAGGCTCAAACACCCGCAAGCACATACTGCAGGTTTCCACCTTCCAGATGACCATCCTCATGCTCTTCAACAACAGAGAAAAGTGCACTTTCGAGGTGGGGGTTGCACAGTTAAGCGCCTTCATCTGGCTATTATCACCTCTGTTGTTCCACAGGAGGACAGAGTTTAAAACAATCCTTATTTAAAACCTTTTCCGTGCTTCTGTCCTTGTCTATAGGAGATCCAGCAGGAGACTGATATTCCAGAGCGGGAGTTAGTGCGGGCGTTGCAGTCTCTGGCCTGTGGGAAACCCACACAGAGAGTTCTCACCAAGGAGCCAAAGTCCAAGGAGATTGAAAACGGCCACGTGTTTACAGTCAATGATCAGTTTACTTCCAAACTGCACAGAGTCAAAATACAGACAGGTGGGCAAAAGATTGATACAACATATACTAAAGACTGCTTCAGTCTCAGCTACTGCCCACAACTGTCTGTGGCACAAGTTGTTTCTGGTTTGAAGGTTTCATTCCTGAACATCTTAAACTTGATACTGTGGATTTCCTTCTGTACGAGAAGGGTTCATTACTACTGTACTTTGTTGTAAAATTTGGTCACAGCACATTGAAGGTTTGTCCTCTATCTTTCTGAAACATCATCTCAACTCTGTTTTCTACTTCCTCAGTTGCTGCTAAACAAGGAGAATCAGACCCTGAAAGGAAAGAGACACGACAGAAAGTGGACGATGACAGGAAGCATGAGATAGAGGCAGCCATTGTCCGAATCATGAAGTCCAGGAAGAAGATGCAGCATAATGTCCTGGTGGCGGAGGTAAGTAACGCAAATGATCATATGAAGTTGGGTCTCTTTTGCTTTGATTTTCCACCGTCTCCTGTTTAAACGCTGCCTTTTTCTTACATGTTGCAACTTTGTGTTTTCAGGTGACTCAACAGCTGCGGGCGCGTTTTCTCCCCAGCCCTGTGGTTATCAAGAAGCGTATAGAAGGACTCATAGAAAGAGAATACTTGGCGAGGACGCCAGAGGATCGTAAAGTCTACACCTATGTTGCGTAAAAGAGAAACTGTGGATTTGAGGAGAAAGAGACTGGAAGGGGGGGAATGGGATTTGTTTTTCTTTGGACTGTTGTTACGCATGGACTGGAAGTTTTTTTTCAAGATAAGTCTGGGAACCTGATTCTTCATTCTGTTCAAAACCACAGTAAACAAACACAAAATGTTGCCACAGGAAAAATCCATCAGTTCACCTAGATGATTTTTAAATCAGGCCCAGTCTTCTCAATCCCTGTGAGTTTTATCAAGGATGGATCCAGCTTCAAGCTTTTCACTGTTTTACCCTTGTAGAGATAAAACTTGCAAAGAATCCCTTGGGAAAATGTGAATGCACCACATTATTTTTTGTTTCAATACTGTATAAATAAATCAAATATGAAAAACAGCAAATTTGGATTGTTAGAAAATAAAAAGAATGAGTATTGATGCTCTGTAGTCTCCCTCAGAAAGGCTTTGCTCACCTTCTGCATTTGTCTCCCAAAGAACTCACAACACTGACATTTGCTCTTCTCAAAATGATTTATTACATTGAGAAATGTGTTTCAAGCTCTTGGTTAGGATTCCCACATTTTCCCATGGTGTCAACGACAGTGATTTTTCACATTGCACCTATTAGACTCTGTTTTTAATGTTTCATTGTAATTATTTCATGCCAGTTTCTAACAACTCTGTCAGTGCTACAAAGGAGATTGTGCAGCTTGGGTTCCACACACAACAAACTCAAGTGACACCTGCAGTGTATACATCGAGAACGGTGAGTCAGAAATCAAAATCCAATTGTATCATCTACAGGCTCATTTATTACATGCATGTAATATGTTATTTTCAGGCAATTACTTATTAAATCAATACTCTGACCTGCAGTGTTAATACAGAGCAGTAAACATGTAACAGTTCAAATCAGGTGACACTGAACTACATGTCTGTAAAGTGAATGAGCACAATTAGAAAGTACATTGAACTCAACATGATAAATGTGTCACTTTCCAGTATCTGATCTTGATGTTAGTAATAATTTTATGTAATACAGTGCAACAAATACAGCTGAATTCAGACGACTTGAGGAAGGGTAATTATGGAGGGGTTGAGGGAACTGTTAAGCTCTGGATCTGGTTGTGACTGAGCAGCTCTAGCCAGAGTCTCCAGCTGGGTAATGAAACTTTGAATGTCTTCAGTAGAACTGTGAGTCCAGGCCAGAGGCAGATGGGCAGCAACAGGTTTACGATCTGCAACACAAACAACCTCTCAGGCGACAGAATTTACAGAGGAAGTCTGAAAAGGGCTGAATAAGAACATCTCTCTCTGTACTGATTTAGAGTTGAACAGATTTCTCCGCAGCTCACCTTGAAAGAACTTCCCGCTGCATGTTCTGGCTGCAGCTCGAGACAAGGCCAACCATACAACAGTGTCCGCCCCTTGCTCTACACTGCGCAGCCTCTCCCCCATCATCTGGTGAAACTGAGGCATTGACGTGGAAACAGCTGGAGACATAATTTTTTATAAAAATTAGGTTTTAATGTTATTTTTGCAGTGAAGCAGATGAGACAAATAATATTTATCAAACAGATAAGTCTCCACTAGATAGAATAACTGGTCAAAGCAAAACTAAAAGTGGACAGTGCATCTTTGAAAGACATTTTTTTTATCACTACTAACAAAACATTTTAAAAAAGTAGAGAAAGAAAGTGAATGAGAGCTGCAGCAGCAGAATCAGCATTGGTTCCTCATTGGAGGAGCAATGTATAACCTGCACACAGTGATAATGTCATTCCATAATAACTTGTACCACACAGTGATGAAAGATAAGCTCGATCGTATCTCTAATGTTATTGGTTGCAATTTTTAAGACTTCATGATGACAATTCAATCATCCATCCATCCATCATCTAATTCGTATTCTCTTGAGTCTTGGGGGGGCAGCTGAAGCCAATCCCAGCTGACATTGACAGAGCTGACACACCCTGGTCATCAGCACATAACAGGGCCCAAATACAGAGACGAACAACCAATCACACTTACAGTCAGTTCAGTGTCTCCAATCAACCTAACCCCAATCTGCATGTTTTAGGACTGTGGGAGGAAGCTGGAGAACCCAGAGTATACATACCCACGACACAGGGACAACATGCAAACTCCATAAAGCAAGACACCAGCCGAACCGGAAACATTTCTACCACTTGATCATAATACATTTTATTGATATATGCAACTTTTAGCTCTTGTCTGTAGTTCTGTAGTAAGCAGAGACACCTTGTCCATGTGTACTGATATTTAAATATTTCGTACACACAGACAGAAGCTAAAACAAATACCCTGCTTCCACTTGTGTTGGCACGAATTAGTGATTAGTTAGTACCTGGTGTATCCACCCAGCCTGGATGCATGACAGAGAAGTGAATCACAGGGTTGGCTTTGGCCCACTGTTGTGTCAGCACCACCTGCTGTCTCTGAAAAGAAACAACACATTCCCATCACTAATATTATTTACATCCAGAGTTCCACTTAAAAAAAAGAAAGCCTCATGATCTAGATATCCCATGTTCCGCTCTGACCTTGTTCTGGGAGTAGACCATGACGCCATCAAAGTATCCCCTCTCTGACTGCAAGTCATCCGCTCGGAGCTTCTGGACCAGCATGCCTCCCGAGGACACAGTGATCTAACAGATAGAGAGGAGAGGCCACAGTGTGCTGAGACAACAGCCCCTTTACTGCAGACAAAAGTTCTGTTGTACTGTCCACATGATGCACTTCAACACTCGGCCTGTGTATACTGTATCTGTTTGCGTAAATGTGTTCACACCACTCTTGGGTCCCGGCTCTTCTGTAGAAGTGGTATGAGGGTCTGGGTGAGGATGTACACCCCTGGAGAAATGGAGAAATGCTTTAGCCTTGATTTCATATCAAAAACTGATTCCCTCCACAGAATCATGATGCGATCGACCATCAGCATGATGTCTCACCCATCGTGTTGGTGGCAAAGTTCTTCTCCAGTCCCTCAGCGTTTACCTCTCTCTTGTGCATCATGCAGCCTGCGTTATTTATCTGTCACAACAGAAAGTGAGATGAGTCAAAATTTGCATGGTTATTAGTTTGGTAAAGAATTTGTGATGAAGATTGGGGACACGTACCAACACGTTCAACGATGAATACTGCTTCTTGAAGGCATCTGCAAACGCCCACACTTTGCGTGTCTCTGACATGTCCACAATATGGACATGCACCTCCTGGAAAACTCAATTATCAGTCTTTCTCAAAAGGTATGGGACATGTTAAATTATTTCCTGTTTAGTTTCAGCCATGTTCTTTACCATCAACCCTCACCGTATTCCCAGACTCATTGACGATGTCCAACCTGGCGTCCTCTGCTTTCTCTTTGTTCCTGCACACCATGTGCACGGTCCCACCTGGAAAGAGATCACATGGCTTCACTACTGAGTGCTTAAAGGGATATTTCACCAAAAATAAAAAGCACTCATTATCTACTCGCCACCATGCCGAAGGAGGGGTGGGTAAGCGTTTAACACTTTTGGAGTTTGTGAGTAGATAATGAGTGCATTTAAATTTTTCTGTGAACTACCCCTTTAACTGTCCCTATCCCTTTAACAGCGTGTGTGTGCCTATACCTCTCTTGGCTATTGCCATGGCTGTCGCTCTGCCGATCCCACTGTTGGCTCCAGTGACCATGAAGGACCGTCCCACAACAGACACATCCAGCTGCTGGTGCTCGAAGTCTTTGGATGCTGCCTCATACCCCTTCCTGAAGGTACACACACACAAAGCTAAGAAAGGAATAGTGAAATCACAACTTTGACACATTTTTAGCTGGAGAAGAATCGAGTGATGCGAGTGTCATCCTCAAGACTCAATGAAACTGTTGTGTAACTGTCCATAAAGGCCTGTTTGTGTTATATACAGGGACCAGACATTTGAATATTCCTCTGTTTGGTAGCGTTTACACTTAAAGACGTGACACACAATACATGTTTACACACGGTAAAACCAACGTTTACACAATCCAAAGGCTGGAGTGACTCTACAGAGAATAAACAGTGAAACACACAAAGCATCTCCCTGACAGCATCTCTCTACTCGACTGTTCTCAGCACTGACCTTGTGTAGTGATGGATTCCGTTCAGAAACCAGATGGTATTTCTGTACACAGACATGTTATCACACAGAGTGAACCGGGGGGGGGAAGTGGTCAGACTTCACAGTGCTGGTGAAGCACTGTGACAGATCAGAGTCACATGAAGCAAGGAGGCAGCGACCATCTACCGCCCCCTACCGGCTTTGAGTGGTAACAACACCTTCAACACTCACCTTGTCTCTTAAAAGTTCTGGGGTGTTAGTTTTCATTCATTTAAATGCCTAAAGCACCCACGTGATGATCTATAGAAGCCGGGATGGGCTGGTGTGTGTTACAGGACTGACTGAATGTGACCAATCCAGCAGGTTGTTTGATTTGATGACGGGTCCTGCAGGCACCGCTCCCCGGGAGGGCGGAGTTAACCCAACCTCTGCTGGTGCCTGGAGTGGGCGACGCGTAGAAATGTGTTGAGTCCGGACTGTTCGACCCTTTTCTGAGGGTTACAGAGTTTATTTTAATTAGTTTTTAAAATATCTGATTGTCGGTCACAGGTCGTTCTGCGACATCAACAATGGTGAGTAGCTGTTCGGTGTTTGTTTGCTTTTTGTTCACCTGTTCACACCTGATGCAGCTCACTCTCAGGTGGCTAATGCTAAAAACTACACTTCCGCACAGCTTCCTGTTCACTTCAGCCCTGTTTGTTCTCGTCACGCGGCTCCACAGCAGATGTGTTTGGTTTCTACTGAGTTTCTTTTGTCTTACCTTCCACTTTGACCCACAGTGAGGTGTTCGATTCCCCCTCAGTAGAACAGGTTTAGTCACTTTCCGTCGACAGGAGCAGCTCTGTCCATAATTTGCCTACTGCCTCTGACACAGGGGAAGTGCACAGGGAAGCACCTGTTTGAAGAGGGGTTGTGGGCCTGCTGCTTTTCTCCAGTGAAATGTGTTCACTTCACACATTCCTCCAGTTGTGTCTTTATTTAATTTTTTATTCAACCTTTATTTAACCACGAAGTTCTCTTTGAGACATCTCCCCTGCAGGCCCACACAATCAAACTGAACACAATCAATAGATTTAAAAACATAGAACATATTTAGAGATGTGGAGGAATCATCGGCTAAAATAACTGTTAGAAGCATGAATCTGATTTTGAAAGACTTTTAAACATGCCAAGGGGAGGTCATGATAGGATTAGATTATGTTTAGTATGCTTTGGAGTTGCAAGATGTACGATAATTATCATATGTGTACAATAATCTCACCGTCTGCCCAGTGTACGACCTCTTATGCTAAAATACATGAATAGATTTACAGATAAGATATTATGCAAGTATATTCAAGATGTGTCAATACTACAATATACGCATTTCTGAACACACAAAAATAAGAGAAACAATCTAGATAAGGACAAATGTTGCCCAGTGAAAAGCCTAACTTACTCCCTCATACCAGCCTCTCTTACATGAACAACAAGAGGAAGGTGAAAACAGTGCAGCAGTGAGGGAAAGTAATGTTCCTCTTGATGTGTAGCCAAATCTATTTCCAACGCTCAGAAGCATATTCTCCAAACATCTGAAACCCAACTCCTTAACTCTCTTGAGGATCAGGAAAAAGGAAACTTCCGTCACCTTTTCCTCTACCAGTTGTTGACCCTCCTCTTTTCCCCTTTTGTTTGGTCAGTGGAGTTACTCTTTAATGAGCCATGACAACAGCAAGTCACAGGTTTGACCCTTGGTTTCTCTCTCTCTCTCTCTCTCTCTCTCTCTCTGTGTGTGTGTGTGCGTGTGCGTGTCGAGGGTAGTTAATGTCCTACTGAACGACTGTATATTTGCTCAAGTCACCCCCACTGTCCATGCATGTATCATGATTGCCCCGCTGATGTGTCTGTGTTGTTAGATGCGCTTCCTGCTGCTCTTCAGTCGCCAGGGGAAGCTGCGTCTGCAGAAGTGGTTCACACCCATTTCAGAGCGAGAGAAGAAGAAGATCATCAGGGACATGACCACCATGGTGTTGGCACGGCAACCCCGCTCCTGTAACTTCCTACACTGGAAAGACCTCAAGATTATTTACAAGAGGTGGATGCTGCCTCCACATGTTATTAAATGACTGTCTTAGCCAGCAGGTGTCTTAGTTACAGCTGCTGTGTAATATGTATCCCCATCAATGCCAGTTTATAATAATGTCACCTTTTCCTCAGGTATGCAAGCTTGTATTTCTGCTTGGCCATAGAGAACGAGGAGAATGAGCTGCTAGCCCTGGAGGTTATTCATCGTTATGTGGAGTTGCTGGACAAGTACTTTGGCAATGTATTTGACTGTGTTTCACTATATTTGACTCAATATGCATCTATACTCTCTGAAGCAACGCAATGCAACTTTTACTGAGCAACAGCGCCCTCTGCAGCCACTTGTGGTGATCAGTTATTTTGGTCCCTGTGTCCTCACGATCCCCAGCTTCCTGAACCAGGAGAGCATGTCATTTTAACTTTCCTCACTGAACATTGAACACTCTTCCAAACTCTTCTTACTGACCTCTACACTGAAAAAAGAAAATTGTTGTACCAGCTTAAAAGATTATTTCGATTGGTAACACAAATGAATTAAGTTTGACACCTCCACAAAGGAGGTTTGTTTGCAGGATTATGCAAAACTACTCAATAGATTTCCATGAAATTTTGTGGAGAGGTGGGGCATGAACCAAGGACAAACCTATTTTGTTGCAGATCCAGGAATAGTTTCACTTTCTTTAAAATTGTCATATACAGAGTTTTTCAACATTTCTGTTGATTCCTCAGAGAATAATTCATGGATCTTCATGGGAGAGAGGAATGTTTCTGGGACTGATATTTATGTGTGTTTGCAATTTGGTGCAGATCCAAATAAAAATCTGGATCTAGTGAATTGAAATGTGGTTTCAGAGAGGGACTGTTACTGGGTGCCAGCCTAGTTCAACTTGAAGTTAACAAGTTGTATATTAACACAATTTTAAACTTTAATTTGAAAGAACTTCAATAATATGTGTGTTACTAATTGCAAGTATTTATTATTCAGTGTTAGATCAGCATGTGGCTGATCTACAGTTCGGCCTTACTCTTGAACTTGCGCTGCCCGATTCTGACAATTTAAGATGCAACTATCAGACTAACAGAGCAAAAACAGGCGTTCAGGGTGAGGTGAAGTTGCACAGTGTTGCTTTTATGGTGGCTAAAATCAAGGGCAATATACTGGAAATATCATATGAAGCATTTTAAATTTGATACTTTACAAAATAACCAACATATCCGCCCTCATACCTCCTCTCAGGTGTGTGAGCTGGACATAATCTTTAACTTTGAAAAGGCCTATTTTATCCTGGATGAGTTCCTCATGGGGGGTGAGATACAAGAAACCTCCAAACAGATGGTGAATCGCTGTATCGAAGCCTCGGACATGCTACAAGAGGTGAGTTGCGGTGACACACGCTAACACTCGTAAACAACACAGGGCGTGGCTTGCATTTTTGGTGTGACCATGTAACGTGTTGCATGGCTCAGAATCATTAAAGGAATAGTGACATGATTTGGAATTTAGTTTAGAGGTGATTATATATTTTCTTCAATCTCGGATGCGGGGTAATGAGAAGGGTTCAGATGAAATTGATTTTCCTTATAATTTACTAAACATCAACATTTAACACAAATGCTGTATCAAGCTCCATCATGAGAACTTGTTTCAATTAATGTGAGTGTGAACTTACCAGCAAGTAGTCGGTATCAAAATGAGTTCAATTAACAGCGGTGCTGCTGAGTCCCTTGTGTGTCTTTGTCCTTCTCATAGCTAAAAGGCTTTTGAATATTAGCTGTTGCACCTGTTTTGAATAGATTTGTGCTTGTGCTGCTGGTTTTTCTCCCTTTTGTGTGTGTTTGTGTGTGTATCTCTCTCTCTCTCGCTCTCTGCCTGTGTTATGGCGAGTGAGAGACAGATCTCCCTGGAACGTGGCATAGGTTTTAAAAACGGTTTTTGACTGATTCTCCCTGTTCCCCCTGTAGAGTCTGTGGCTCTGTGTGCTACTGTAGTTTCTCTGGGTGTGTCGTTCTGTTGTTCTCAGTAGCGCTGACTAACGCTTCTAACCTAGAGTTGGATTATGTGCAGTATAGCCTCTCATTCATTGTGACCATTATCGCTTCAGGATGACAGCAGTGAGTGGTATGAGGTGGAGCTGTTTGGATGACCTTGAATATGGACAGAAAGGTTAGACGTTGTGCTTGTGTTAGTCACCTATCGTTTGTTGGTGTGCTCAGCACTTTATAACAGGTGATTACATACGTGTGCCAGTGAATATTAATTGTATCATGATGCATTTCAAAGAGGCTGAAGACTAATTTTTCTTGTTTTTGCCTTTTTTCTAGACCATGGAGGAGTATATGAGCAAACCTGCATTTTAACACATGGAAAAGGGACATAAAGGGGGAGGAATACAGGAACCAAGTGTACTGTACATGAGTCAAAGAAGTTTCAGAATATGGAAAACGGGATTAGCTTTGACTCTACTGAACATTTTCAAAGGGAAAAGTTGCCGTCTTGAACGTCTGCTCCTGCTCTAAGCATCGCTGCAATATAACCTAATTCAAGAGTAAGTCTACCTTTTGTTCATACTTATACATTCAAGTGAAGGAAGGGGTTGGGAAGTAATGCTTTTATATGGATTCAATGAAGTAGTAATACAGGTCCAGGGATATGAATTTTATACAAATACATTGATTTTAGCTCTACAGGTTTGTTGCATTCGTATCTAAATCCCACATAAATTTGTTGTAATTGAAGTGGGGACTGATTGCAGGAAAAAAAAATTTGTGAAGTTAAAATGGATTGATTTTATATTAGTAAATAATAAATTATGAATGAAAGTAATTATACGTTTCATATTGTTTTTTTCTCTGTATAAAATATTATTAAAGTGTGGGATGATTGGTGTTGAAAAGGAGCCGTTGCTAGTGTGGGTGTGAATATCACTGTTTTTAATGATGTGAAATTTATGATATTGTGGCTTACGATTAAAATATGTATTTTGATAAAACACTCTGCTTTGAGTAATCTTTATTTGATGATTAATTTTATATCAAAGGAATCCACCTTAATAAATCAGTCTGGATGACACCAAGCCAACTATCAACATGATTAAAAGTGTTGATCTCCACAAACTGTTTTCTTCTGATAAACCTTTATGTCTATGGTTTGATTTAAAGAAAATTGTTTTAATAAGGCAACACAACTCAGCAAGGAGAAAAATAATACCGCTGATGCTTTATTCATCTGTTATTCCTCACACATCATTGAACATGTACAAAATGGTTTAAAAATGAGCATACAGAGCACAACCACTGGTAGGCCAACGATACAGAGCTTCGCAGTATGAAAGGGTTGGAAGGCAGGCGACGGTCTCATATTTAGACTTGGAAATATTTATCAATAATAGTAGTAACATTACATCCACTAAACCTGAATATAGAACGAGTCTCGACCACGCTCGTTTTCAGCCCGGCACGCCGTCCTATAAGAAAAACATATTCCTATTGTACCCCTGCCATTATACTGTATACACTTTGTGTTCTTAAAGGCCCAGTCAGCAATATACTTTATAATTTACATGTATATTCACATATGTATTTGTATAGTTTGACATGAAAAATAAGCTTTTTTTTTTAACCATCACTCAGCTGATTATAGTTGAAAATATAGGCCTGCTTACAAACACCATTAATGTTAACAAACTTTGAACAACATCACAAAACTTCTATAATTTTAGTTTTAATATTAGTGTATTCATTGGCAAGTTCAGAGTAACAACAGGTTTACATCCAATCAAGGTGTTTAAAGGATACCACTTTTCCTTATCTGTGCACGGACTGCACCTTTAATATCCTCACTATCATGGTAATATTTCTAAAATATTCTTGCAGCAAGTAGGGACTAGTATGTATATATATATATATATATTTTTTTTTTTTTTTCAAAAAAATTGTGTTGGACCAGTAAGATTGCTATAGTTGATCTTCATCGGGGATGACATTATACCAGCTATAGTTCATATAATAGAAATGTTTGTAAACTAGATCACGTCCACCAAACTTTATTTTTGAGACAGTATAAATACTATATTCATAATTTCGTGCGTCTTGCAGGGTGGGGGGTGTGTGTGGGGTGGGGTATCGGGCTACATCCCTGCCACTGTCATTTCACGGTGCCCTTCTTCCTCTTCGTTCACGGTCTGTGGAGCCGTGGTCTTGGCCGGTATCTCCTCTTTCCCCTGCACCTCTGTGGGCTTTACCCTCTCCTCCGTGGCCACCTCGCTCTCCCTCTTGGCCACTGGCCTCAGCGCAGTGTCCGCTTGGCCCAGGTAGTCCTTCATGGCGCGCTCGTACAGCTCGTAGGGGAACTTGCTCTTCAGCTGAGCCTGGGTGTCCCGCTTAGCGATGGTGTTGGGGTACTCCGTGAGGATTTTGGCAGCCAGGTAGGTCGTCACCTCGTCTTCCACGTCACCGTCATCATCATCATCTTCATCATTGGCACCGTCTGCCTGACGCTTCAGGGGCATCTTGTTGAGCTCGGATAAAAACAGGTTCTCCCTGCGTCCGGCGGGAGAAGGGATTTTGACCGGACCAGGATTTGCAGCAGGGATTGACGCCAGTGGGATTCTGTCCGAGGAGGGAGAGGTCTTCATGGGTCTCTGCACCACGGGATACTCGTTGCTGATGGTCTCCACTCCGATGATATCTAAAAAGTCCTCCCTGTCCATGTCCTCCGCGGGGGGCTTGCTCTTGACGGGCAGTCTGCGGCTGAAGTACCTGATCTTTGGGGTTTGGCCGGTGGTGTAGCGCACCGGTGCTTGACGGTCGCGGTGCAGCTTCCTGAGCTCCTCTGTGAGCAGCATGTCGATGAGGTCCTGTGGGGGGACGTGGAGCTTCAGGGAGAGCTCCAGCAGCTCCTTCACTGTCCGGGGATCCACGATGGAGGGGCGGATCAGTCTCTTCCTCTGCTCCCCGATCTTGTCCCGCTTCTGCGTCTGGTCGCTCATCTCCAGGACCTTCAACAGGTAATAATCTACCAGCTTGGTGTCATCATCAGCCCCCTCGTGGTTCTGGTTGGCCCGGCGTTGCATCTCCTCCCTCTCGGCTTCCTCCTGCTCACCGAGCGCCCGAGCCATTTCTTCGTGGCTGCCGTTTACCATCTCCTCCGTCTCCTCCCTCTCCTCCACGGGGACCCACTCCTCTCCTCCGGCCACGTCCTCGTACGCCTGGCTCCTCAGGCTGAACCCTTCCTCCTCATCATCATCATCGTCGTCCCCGAACACGTCTCTCTTCTGGCCGCCGAATGTGGGCATCCTCCCGAGCTCTTCGAAGATGGAGCGCAAATTGGCGAGACTCTGGGGAGTGTACTGCTCGTCCAGGTCCTCCGTGGCTCGCTTTGAGGCGTCTGTGTTCTCCTCGTCCTCAAACATCAGCGGGTACTTCTTGTGGGGTCTGGGGAAATTGCCGTAGTCTAGCGGTGCGCTCTCGGGGACTTCGGTGTCTTTGGTGCGGTGCCTGTGCGTCCGGCGGTCGTTCCTGGGCGCAGATGCGGGGCTGATCTTCGTCTCCCTGCCGGCCTGATCTTGCAGAGACTTGAGCAGGGCTTTCATGAGCTGCTCGGCGGTAATGTCCTGCCTCTGCGCGCCGGGAGCAGGCTGGCGATCCCCGGGACCCTCGTCCTGCTGTGCAGCGAGCTGAAGCAGGATCTTGAACTTGTCCACTTCGTCGTAATCCAGGGGCTCGGGTCGGCCCCCGTTCCGCTGCTTCAGGTTCTCAATGTACTCCAGGGCTTTGATCATGTCGGGGCTCGGTGGGTAGGCAGCCGGCTGCCCCTCACTCTCCCCGCCTCGGAGCCTGAAGTGGCGGGGGAGAGACGCAGCCTGCACGGCGCATCCGTGGAGGAGGAAGGCGAGCAGGACCATGGCTCCCCCCGTGGGCAACTTGTGGTGGAAATGCAGCATTATAGGCTATTTGTTACCTGGAAATGAAAAGAGCACGAATTGTTAGCGAAGCAGGGGGGGGGGGGGGGGGGGGGCAAAACAAAGCAAAGCCACCGGTGTGTGTATATTTCTATAAATTATTCATTTCTTTTTACCAAAACCCGAAAGCACAAGTGTGAGGGAGTCTGTTTTGATCCGAGGTCTGTGTGCCTATTGGGGACCTACGCTGTGCAAATTGAATGATATGATGCTCATGCGTGTGGAGACACATTCACATCACTGGATGAGTCACTCCCCGCGTTGTTATGGGCAACCTAAGCATCCGATTTCCTCTTAACAACATAAGCCATCATTAAAAAACATAATCTCTCCCTTGCCTTTTATTTCACCATAGCAACCACACAACTCTATGTAATCGCCAATTGTTGATGTATTTCTACACAATGAACAGCCCTGTTGCAAGAGTCGAGACCTGCGGAGATGGAGGGAAAAAAACAACACCCCCTTCCAATCGAATACATATGGAGAGGCAGTTTTATTTGAACTAAAAGAAAAGAATTGCAACCTATAAAATAAAAAATGCGTCTTACCTTTGGAAATGTAGCTCAGACAGTGGTGAGGGTTTATGGCATCTCCTCCGGAGCGGTGCAGTTCTCTTCTGTTTTCAGCACTTGGACAGCTCCCCTCGTTTTATGAGGAGACACCTGACCACCGCGTCATCACACAACACACGCAATAGCCCGCTCCTTAAAAAAACCCATATAAATGATTCAGGTTCATGATATGCTATATGGCAGTATTTAAAAATAGCCTCTCCGTGCAGTTTGTTGCACCTCAGCACCGCTCAGTAGAAAGTATAATGTTTAATAGTCGCAGGTCACAGTTGCTTGATGTAAATGTGAAGGATCTTTGGAGCATTTCATCCTCTTAAACTTGCTCCAGCAGACTTTAGAGAGCTCGATTCAAAGGGAGAAATATTGTCTCTGATCAACAGTGAGGTTCCAGTTTATTGAGATGTATTTTGATTTTTAGAAAAAGTCCTATAATAATGTGCCAAAGTGAGTATTTCCTTTCTCACTGGGGGGTCGTAAATGAGCATTTCCAGCCATCTGAGTGTAAACCAGTGGGAAGCTTTCACCATCACCTCCACCGTCACTTGTCGTCGCCATGGCACATGAAGAGTTAAACCCTGTAGCGATGACTCACAGGCTCAAACCACCACGGAGTTGCTGTCGCAGTTCACTTCTTTCTCTCTCTCCTTTTCCCTCTCCCTCCCTCTCTCATTCATTCAGTGTCTTTCTTCCTCTCTCATTCATCCAGTCTATCTGTCTCTGTCTCTCTCCCCCGCTGACAGTGACGGTGATAGACACCTTTCTGTCGGTGGGGGCCACAGCTCCAGCAATCAGATCTTGACAAAGATAAAGGGGCCACCTGCACATTAAAGGTCGTAGTGAGATCAAAAGCCTATACTACTAATTAAGTACTTATTTTTAATATCATCCAGCAAACAACTGGGTAATAAAAAAAAAAAAAAAGCAACTATGGTGTATACCTTTTTTCTTTGAAACATGTCACCACACAGCGTACGGAGGTGGTCTACCTCAGGCGATGATGCAGTACTTCTGGCCTTCTTGTGGCCAGACACAAAATGGATGTGAGCCTAAAGTGGTCGACTCGTAAAATAGTAAATGTGACCCAAATATCCCATAACAAATGTGGGCCTTTTTTTTGGCAAATGTGGTGCTGTGGGCAAAGTGTAATCTGGATGTGAACCTAAAGTGGCCAACGTGGTGAATGTTGTTATGTAATATTAAGTAATAATAAAAGTGACTATTTTGTTGACTGCTGTCAGCAGTGGGGCCCTTTAGATTTAAGCTGGGGCCAGTGTCCACCCCTGGTCCTGCCCCTGGATCCACCCCTGATTGCGAAACAATAATAACTTCCTCTTTGTATGTAATTCTAAGTTTTTCTTTAGGAAGAAAAAAAGGATATAAAAAAGTTTTATCACCACACGCTTTCTAAACTATTTCTCTTGGGGAAACAAATGGTAAATGGACTGTATTTATACAGCACTTTTCTATACTCAAAGCAATTTGCAGTAGAAGTCACTGCTCCACACATATATTCATCATACATTGTATGTGCAACGCTTTCATAAACCATTCACACACACAGCCTCAGTAGCAATTTGAGGTTCAGTGTCTTGCACAAGGACACTTGGACACAGAGAATTGAAAGAGCTGGAGACTGAACCTCTGACTCCTGTTGGGACCAGTGGATTACTCACTCTTCCTCTTGAGCCCCTATAAATCAAGAAGTAATTTGCACACACATAATGGAGCCTTAGTACATCCACTAATTTTCAGCTAATGCTTTAAAAGTAATAAACATATATAAAAGAATTCCAGGACTCCTGTTTCATGCTGTCCCTGCTCCAGTCTTTGTTAGTGTCTACAGGCCATGTGCCTCTTCATTTAGCTGCATTAGGATAGTTTTACCCTCCAGCAGCATCAAGTCTCCTCCATACCATCTAAAGTGATTTAACTATTCCACTCAGTGCCCTCTGACATCCCATACATATAAGTGCTCTTCCATTTTAGACCTGCTCCGGCCTGCCCCCCCTCACTTTCATTGCACATCTAATTGCATCCAGTCTGTTCCTTATTTAGTCCGTGTTGTGATCCTTCACATCCATTAAAATGCTAAAAGAAACAATAACTGCCAACTTCATCTTTTCGCTTCACCTTCTGTGCTGAGCACACGGTGCATCATCAAAAAAGATGTTGGCAATGTTGGAGGTGCTTTTTCCTGAATGTTTTAAACAGACATCAATCTGCCGGGCTGCTGCAGTGCACTGGCTTGTTTAAGTTCCCATCAATATTTATGTATGTGTCTGTATATGTGTGTATGTGTGGGGGGCAGGGGGACTGAATGGTTGGACAAATAGAGAGGAGAGGGGTGCGTTGTATAATAACACACCATCACTCCTTTGACATCACATCTGTCCATTCACAAAACAGCCTCCTCCACCCTGAGCAGCAGCAGCTCCAGAGGTCATGACTGCCCGACCGCTGTATCATCGATCATTTAAACATTACATTAATTCATTCATTACATTAAGACACAGATAATAGAATATGCTCATTATGAACACGCTCACAGAGGCTGTATGAAGATGAACACTCACACGTTCAGCCCCTTTAATTGGCTAAGCAATGACAGATGTAATGTCACACTTGTGTGGACTCAAGAGTGGATGTGATAAATATTTTATACAGCCAATGAAAGCTGGGACACAATATTTTAGAAGGGGAATATCTTTCCAGATTCAAAATCAGTTTATTGTTGGAAGTTGTGTCTATTTACAGGACACAGGTATAAACATACTTTTAGTTTTTTCCTGTATCTTTCAGTCAGGCTGAAGCGTGCCTTTTTTTGGTACCACATTGTGCCTGAACTAAAAATAACTTGTGATATGGTTGCTATGACGTGTGTGAGTAAGTCACAATGCAACACAACAAAGAAAAATAATTACTCTGTTGAGGGACATAGTTTTTATTCAAACCTACCCATCAGTATCTAAGCTATTAATCAATATGGAAAAAGTCTCAGTGGAAATATATATATATATATATGTCTGTGTAACTGTTGTTGTGTTAGTCATATCAGCCCCTTGAGAGCAAGATGATGATGGATCAGAGTTTTTGAAAAATCAAATCCCAGCTGGTTCCTGGCGGCAGTAGATCCACTGAATGATTCCATGATTCCTCCCTGTAAAGCTTGTGATGTGCTGTCTGTGTGCATCACTCCACACAGACCCACACAGTTATTTAAAAAAAGTCTCCACTAATCAGCACTGCTGCATCTTCTCCCTCTGTCTCCCTCCCTTTTTCTCTACTGATGAGAATTGCAGCATGGAAGCAGGAAAATCATATGTAATTAGATCAAGAGTCCTTACTGCCACTCTCGTTGGCTTTGTTTCCTGGTTTTCATTACTTTGAGACTCTCTCTATTTCCATCTGTCTGTATGTAAATGTGGTTTATTCTTGAAAATACAAAAGTAATTGTTGGCAACAATATTGATGTTACTGTTGGACGCACAGTGTTATATACAGTGCTGCTCCTTTTCCTCTCCAATTAATAATCTGCACATTGAGGTAAGGTTTGTTATCACAGGGCTGATACACAACGACTTCACTCTCTTATCATTATTTGAAATCAAATTATGTGATATTATTTATCTAATTGTAGGATCTAAATCTCACTGCTACGGTTGAAATAGTTTTTAAATTGAGTGACTCTAAAGGTTTCAGCCAAATTGGTGTATCAGATTTGATTGCTCTCTCTGTCTCTACAACCCACAATCTCTCAGATCACTGCATTGTATCTGCCATTATATTCAAATAGTGTATCCCACCTCCTCCATCTGTCTGTAAACCTACAGCAGTCAATTGGAACACTGCTGCTGTTTACCCACACGTCTATCAAAGCTGTGGGGAGAGGATGATATCAGCTCAGCCATGGCTTGCATGCGTCATTATGGCAAAAAAATACACACGCCCTTTTGTTCACACACACGGAGAGCGTCACAAAGCTGCATCTCAAGGAGTTCAGATCTTTTGTGTGTGTTCGGATTCTTCCTCTAATGCTTTAATTTCAGCTCAAGGACCCGCAATTGAACCGAAAACCAAGGTTGTAGAATTGCAAATATTTAATCACCTCAGCCTTGGATTTCTTCCAGAGAAATAATAACATTCAAAGATGATGCAGCGTCATTGGAAGCAGATAAACGCTGGAATGGTAACAGGGACACGTGTTTATTCTTCTCTTCCGCTGTTTCTATCCTCCTACTATAGTCTTCTGCTCTTCACCCCCATCAGCCTGTCATGAGATGGGGGGAGAGAATGGCACGCCCGTTGTCATGGCTCACCTTCTCCTCAACCGTCTCCTTGGTGACACCGCCTCATTGTCTCTCATCTGCTCCCACCCTCATCTCTTCCCACTTGGTTGTCATGCTCTCCTCGATTAGACATTTTATTTCTTAAGCTATTTTTTCGTTGGCTTGCATTCATTTCTCCTTCTCCTCTGTTGTAGCCATCCGGCTCATCCCTCCCTTTGCTCCAATTACTGTGGTCAAAGCTTGGTCCCTTGTCTTCAGGAGGCAGGTGATTTCAAGGAAGAACGTAGATGGGGGTGTGTGATTAGAGCCTCAATGTGTTGTCTGAGCCATTAGGACAGAGGAGCAGACATATAAGGGGAGGAAACTGTCTGAGAGAGGAAAACTGAAGGAGAGTATGAGAGGAATGGACGTGGAGATTCTCTGCACAGGCTCAGGCTTTTTGAAAAGGGCAGATGTCCATGTAATGCCACAGGAACGCAGCAGAGCAGTGAGAGTGGACTTAACATCTCCGCATTAATGAGATGAGCCTCCATTCCACCTCTGCTAATGGTCATCTTCAGAGAAGTTAGAAGTCGTTCAGACCAAACAAACTCAAGTGTAGAAATGACATACTGCTGCATCATATCATTAAATGCACGCTTGTTTATTTTGTTTTCAGATATGTCAGATATATTTATAAGCAGCAGATAGTCAAAATGAGGTAGACCAGAGAACGTATGACTATACAATAAAATAGGTAATGAAATTAAATAAAAACTAAATTAAATAAAAATGCAGAGAATATGTACATATACTGTACTTCTGCATTATGTATAAGAGATATTGAAATAAACTATACAGTGTATAGTATGTAGGCAGGTATAGTACACATACAGTATATGTACAGTACATTGTCATTGATCACTGTTTGATTTTTGCACTAAATTTGCATTTTATGGATGTTTGAATTTGACAGTGATTTCAGAGGCAAATTCCCCCCCCCCCCTATATTTTATACAGATAAAAGCACAAGTAATGTGCAAGTGGACACTAACACACATACAACAGAGAAATAACAGGACATGAATGCAGACTGGGGGATTTTGCAGTTCATTCAAACACCTATTTGTGACCATGCAGGACGCCACATGCTTTTCAATTTGTCCTGAAGTTCTACTCCTGAACTCCGTTTTTTAAATTCTAAACCAGCTCTCTCTTCAATGAAGTCTCTATTTCGATCCCATCCACCCGTACGCCTCCACTATCACAAACCTGATCCTCAGAAATCGCTGCACTCATTTTCTGTCTCTCCTGAGCTTCTCCTCCATCTCATTCTCTCTCAACCTCCATTTTCCTCCTTTCATTTATTATTATTACTATCACCATCACCATCCTCCCATCCCCTCACTTCTTTTTTACCCTGTACTTATTAATGGCTGGCAAGTGTTCACCTTCAGCTTCTGACTCATTCCTTTTCAAACCGATGGTGCTGTGTGTGTGTGTGTGTGCGTGTGTGTGCGTGCGTGTGTGTGTGTGTGTGTGTGTGTGCTTGTGTCCCCTCCCTCACAGTGTGTATGTGGATATGAGCACACACGTACACAGATCATCTTGGTGTCTACGGTGTAAGGGAGGGCGGCGTGACGCACTGGCTGTCGTCAGTGGAGGCGGAGGCTGTTTTTTGATGAATAAATCCTGTCAATGAGGAGATGGGAAAAAAACCCACCATGTGGGAATATGACTTTTTGTCAAAACAGAGGGATCTGTATACGCATCACGATAAAGTAACACAATAAATGAATCAGTTATAGTATCAGTCTCATATGATCATTATCACATGGATGGGAGCAGTGTGCCTCTCTCATTTGTTTGTATGTGTAACATGTCTTTTGATTATTTTTCTTTTGATTATTATAGTTTCCCAGCAGCCACAGCGATCTGTCTTATAGTCTGCCACCTCCTCCTGTCCTCTCAGCATGACTCCATCTGGCTCCTGTGTGAATGTGAGGCTGCAGGGAAGTGGACTCTATGTTTTTTTGTTTTTTTTTACAAATGTTTGGTGACGCAGCAGATTAAACACACGTAGAGATATTTGTTAATCGAACATGTGAGTGAATGGAGTCTTTATGACGTATAATACCACCAGTGTGTGTCAACAGTCTGCAGTGTGATTCTTTTTGTTTTTTTCTCAGATATTCTCATCCTTTGCTGATCTATTCTCGTCTTCACAGTTCATCCTCTCATCTTTGTCTCGTTCATCCATCCTCATTGCATCCTCTCCTGCTTGCTCTCCACCCTCCTCCTCTGCTTTAACGCCCCCCCATCCTCATCCCCCTCTTCCTCTTCTCCTCCCTGATTCTCCATCACCGTTGGCCCCCGTCTCTCCCTCCACCACTCCCAGTTGGCAGCGTGATGTTGGCGTTCTGGGCGACTCCCTAACCACTTGCCCCCTTCGCTCCTCCACCCCCGCACCTCCCTCCCTCCCTGATGCTATAAATACCCAGCATCGGTGAGTCATCGCCGAGACATATCAGTAGCCTCTTCCACCGCCTCTCATACCCACCCTCCCTTCGCTTCTCAGCTCAGAGCTCATTAGCAGACCTCACACGTTTTTTTCCACGCTTGCACCTCCACTTTGGCCTTCGCATCATGGCGGCTCAGCTTGGGTTTAAGCCACCGGTCAGTGCCGGATGTGGTGCAGCAAGCAGTTACCAGGCGTGGAGCCAGAGGTCAGCCTGACACCTTCCAACCCAAAAGAAAAACAAAAGCAGTAGGAGGGAGGCACAGTGAATCCCATTCACTAACTTTCTGTTTCATGAAACGATCTCCCTGAATGCCCCCACAGGAGATTCAAAGGATATTTGTTCTTTAACTACATCAAATAAAAATAAATGGACCTTGTATCTGCTTGTTCACTGTTTAATTAAGTCCACATCACAGTTAGATTGGATTAAATGAAAGGAATAAATTAGGCTCATACTGTGTTTAAACACAACATATATTGTATAATTAGAGCTTTTAAAACGAGTAAATTCAGCACTCATTCTCCATCCTCCCTCCCTCATCCTTTCATCCTCCCTCCCTCATCCCTTTATCCCTCATCCCTTCATCCTCCCTCCCTCATCCTTTCATCCTCCCTCCCTCATCCCTTTATCCCTCATCCCTTCAACCTCCCCACACTCATCCCTGCATCCTCCTTCCCTTATCCTTACCCTCATCCACCTTCCCACATCCCTCAACCCTCTTTTCCACACCCCTTCATCCTCCCTTCCTCATCCCTTCATCCTCCTTACCTCATCCCTACACAGATTCTTTAATCCTCGCTTCCCTCACACCCTCTCCCTTCTTATCCTGACTGGTGCATGTTCTTATTGCACGCACCAGTGTCTCATTCTAAGTACTGTCTGGGGGCCCGCAGTAAGCTTGGGTGGAATGTTCCCTGAGACGGAACCCCCACCCCACACTTAGTATCCATCCGATATATCATTTTTCATTCAAACCATCAAATTGTGACATGGTTTTTCTTGCAGACGAATCCAAAGTTGTTTTTAGTGTATTTGTGAAAATGGGCATGGTAGTGCAGTGGTTTGCCTCACAGCAAGAAGGTTGTTGGTTTAAATCCCAATGTAGAGTTTGCGTGTTATTCCTGTTGTTCCATGTTAGTGTAAAAAAAAAAAGCTTGTTTCCATATGTTGGAAACCCCCCCCTCGACCTTTAAACGTTTCATGGTATAGATGAAGGTTGGATGGACCCCCCAAAGGCTTCACTGGGTTGAAAGGGATAATTCAAAAAGAATACATCAGGAAATCCAAAGGAAATCTCACCTTTTCCCCTGCTGCCATAGCACACACTTCACATCTCTAATCCAACCTATCCGTGAACTTCTGTGTACCTTCAACAGTCCTGGGTCATATCTCAGTCCCAGTCCTTGCTGTACCACCATCTTTCAGCCTCCTATTTAATTACTCACAGTTTTTTCCAGCCGGCACCCTCAGATATGGGAGGAGATGTCCAGGTGCTGGAAGAGACTTCCAGGTGTGCGGTCAGGTTGGACTGTCTGATGTTGTGTCTCGTTCTCAGGACAGAAAACTCCATCGAGAACCACTGGAACTCGACCCTTAAGAGGAAGGTGGAGAACCAGCGACACCTGCAGGTCCTGCACCTCCACAGCTCTTCCTCCTCCACACTTGCAGTGACGAACTGCACCCTCCCAAGCTCCACCATCGACCCCACCAAGGTCACCACACACCCTCCACCCCCAACACCCACCCATGACAGATGTGTTGTAATACTGATGTTTGTCCTGCAGGCGGACAGTGTGTCCACGATGAGGGTCAAGTCCAGCTGAACCTGCAGTGAACAGAGCACTTGCAGCTGCTACGTCCACCTGTGCTCCACCTGTGCCCCTCCCTCTTCAGGCTACGACTGTCTGAGCTTGTGTGAGCTGACGACACCAGCGGAGCTGATGGATGCAGTAAAATAGTTCATTTGTTGGGGCTTTTATTTTGGAAGGGAGCTTTCTGTCATCTGTGTGACTTCTCTGAACCTACATTTCTCAGACTTTCATCTGTACTATTGATTGTTTCATTTCTCTGCAGTTTTTCTACTCAGCGAGGTTCAATCAGTGTTTTTATTTCATAAATGATTTAGTCTAACTTCTATTTCCTGCAGCAGCCTTGTCACCGTTGTTTCATACTTATTTTCTTCCCAAATCAATGGAATCTTATTTTTTAAAAGAACATGGAGGCCTAGAGCCACAGCCCAAAGGATGTTACATCATCACTCCACATCCATCTGCACAAAGAGGATGCCGATCCGTCAATCGTCATTCTGAGCTATGTAAGACTGAACCCAGTTAAACCTGAGTTAAAGGAACATTCCACAGTTTTTATCCTGATCAGAGTCTGGATCAATCTGTGACCTCTAACCATGGGTCGTGTGCAATGACAGTTTGTTTGTGTGCAGGAGGCAGGTTTTAAGGAGCAGCTGATGAACAGTGAGGACGCTGCGTCCTGCTGCAGCCTGGTGGGGGCACTGAACTTCTCACCCTCTGAAGTAAAGACCTCACATTTGTCTGACTTTTGTTTGATGTTTCTCTGACGTTTCTCTGACGTTTTTCTGACGTTTCAGTTCCTCAGTTTTTTAACTGTTGAGGATCCGAAGTTGCAATGTCCAACCTACACCTCCACTCCTGTCTGTTCCCTCAAACACTCAACCAGCAGTTACTATGTGTATACTCTTGTCTCCACGGTAACACAGTGTATGTGTGTTATCAGTGATGATGGATGGATCAACTAAGCAGATAAATTAAAGATAAATTAAAGACATTTGATGTTTATTGGTTCAGGACACCGTCAGACATCACAGAGACAATCAGAGATCTGTGGACGTCAGCTCCTCAGACACCGTCACCACTGAAGATCAGCAACAGTCAGGACGAGGTGAGTCAGCTGATCTTCAACTGATCAGCAGGTTTAAACAATTAACAGATTTAAAAGAGTGTAAAAGCTGAAGTTTCCATGATGTTAGGGAAGTGGACAGTGTTTGTTTGTTGTTTAGGTCATTTCAGTTTGTCTGGGCAGGACCATGAAGGCAGAGGGGGACGTGAGGAGTGTTAACCCCAACAGTCAGCTGTCGGCCAGCAGCTCGGAGGTCTCACATACACACACGCACCCACACACACGTACACACACATTGGACACCACAACATGAGAACAGGGTTAACAACACCTCCTGGTGACATGTTGGACTTCAACAGGGGGCATCTGTCCTCCAGGTTCACGGGGAGAGTCTGCTGAGCTCCATCCTGCAGGTTAGGGCAGGGACAGTCCAGCTCTGTGTCATTTGACGGACAGTTAGAAGTGTTGTGGTGCGAGCAGCCTGTTGATGAGCTGCAGGCTCCAGAGGAGCGCTGACTCCCCTCCAGGTAAAAACCAATCATCAACACGCCGTCAATTTTCTCATCAGTGGTCAGACCTCTTTTCTCTGTGTCTTGTGTCGTCTTGTGTCTCATTGCTTCATCAGCTCAGTGACCTTCAGGTGGTGATCTTTGGGAGAACAGACGATCAGGTGACTCTTACGGAGCAGGCCCGGCTGTATGTGGACCTCTGATCTTCATCTTTTTCTTCATCACTGAGAGTGAGAGGATGACGTCAGCACTCAGATCTTCATCATCATCATCATCATCGCACTGCTGAGTCATCCTGTTAATCGTAACTCAGCATTTTAAACCCTCACTGTATCGTCTTTTATTGATTGATTTACTAAGCATTGACTTTCAATTTTTAACATCCTCCTGGACTTGGCCAGGACTCGGTGGAGGAGGCTGGGGGAGCTGTTACCTGACCCCCCCTCGAGTCCCGCAGGCCGATGGATGCTGTTTTTTCTGAGCAGTTTCGGAGTACTGCAACCGCTGGGAGGGAAGGGAGGAAAATATTTAAATATTCCAACAATTTATATAAGAATGGGTGAGGCTTCTGTAGTTACCTGGTGCAGACACAGGGGGCGCCTGCAGCTGTCACAACAACCGGCACTGATCCCCTCCTGACTGGCAGGGGCGTGTCTCTGGATGAATCACTGCCCTGTCACACAATGATGACATCATTAAGGTTGACCTGATTGCTAAGGTGGAAGTGATGGTTAAATTGGAACTGAGTTAAGGCCATTTTGTTTAAGGTGTTTCTACCTCTAACCAGGTGAGTGTTGTTACCTGTAGTGGCTCTACACACGACACAGGGAAATAACCGTTGTGTTCATTTGACGTCACTGCCATGCGCCAAACAAACAACTAATCTACAAGTGAACAAAGCATTGCAAAGCAACTTAGTGATGCCTTGTAGATCTGTAGACAACAAGACCATGCCGTTCCACGGTGAATGAAAACGACATACAACAACAATAACAATGCTCTTTGAATGAAACGTCGTAGACCGGCTACAGTGGGATTTATAATGATTAATTTTACCTGCTTGGACTTAAGCTGTGCATATTCTTTTTTATTCTTTCCTGTTGCATAGTTTGCAAGTCGGCTCTCCGTCGTTATGGATCTATCCAGTTGTTTTGGGTAGCTAAAAAACTCCCAAACAAATGAACGGAGTCGCTTGGCCGGAGGATAAAGAGGTGGTGAAGTAGGGAACACTGGGTCAACCGGGCCCGCAGGTAAATCTGCCTCTGGTTCAGAGTCTGCTTTTTTCATGTGGGTCTCGCGTGTGTTTACCAAAACTACCTTTTTGATTGGACTGTCACTGAACCAACTAAAAGACGCTGACCATGCAGCCTGCCCTGAACTAAATGGAATATACACAGGTAGGAAACGCTTTTTCAATCTACTGCTGCAGCTGTAAAATTCGATTATAATGTGACTGAGTGACGACTGAGCACCACTGATCTTAATGTGAAATGTTTTATTTGTGAGTTCCCTACTCCTGTAAGTGGAGTTACGCCGGCAGCACCGCATAGTAATTAAAATAATTCATTAATTACCGTCACTGTGAGCTTGGAAATCTCGCGGTGTCACCACCGTGGCTTTACACCACCGCGGTATACCGAATTACGGTATACCCTAGTCCATTTAGAAGAACAAGTGATTGTGAATCACTTTCTCTGTTTTGGTGCAAATCAAAGTCACAACAGGTTCAATGAGACAAAAGTAAACGAGCCCCAACAGGGAATATTTTTAATGTGGTGTCCACAGACAGCTGCTGTGGCTCCTGGGTTCCTCCTGGTGCAGGGTTGCAAGTCGTAGAGACTTGGGCATTTCACAGATAGTAAGGGGGAGACAGCCACGCACTCACACCAAATTTCAACACGTTTCGAGCAAGCAGCGCAGAGTTATTCACCCTATGGTGAATAGGGTTAGGGCTGAAATGAGGGTTAGGGTTAGGGTTAGGGTTGCAATTAGGGTTAGGGTTGCAGCCAGGGTTAGGGTTAGGGTTGGGGATGAAAACCCATTGGAGATCAAGATATTCTTGAATAACTTTTGTTCTGAAGGTCATAGAGACTTGGAAGTTGGTTCCATCTGAACTAATGTGGGGATGCCCGATCTATTGGTTCCATCCCCGAGCTTCTACGACCTCCGGAAGGGGTCAAACCACCAAATCTCAACAAAAAAGTACACAATATTTTTGAATAACTTTTGTTCTGAACATCATAGAGACTTGGGCATTTCACGGATAGTAAAGGGGAGACAGCCACGCACCCACACCAAATTTCAGCACGTTTCGAGCAAGCAGCGCAGAGTTATTCACCCTATGGTGAATAGGGTTAGGGCTGAAATGAGGGTTAGGGTTAGGGTTAGGGTTGCAATTAGGGTTAGGGTTGCAGCCAGGGTTAGGGTTAGGGTTGGGGATGAAAACCCATTGGAGATCAAGATATTCTTGAATAACTTTTGTTCTGAAGGTCATAGAGACTTGGAAGTTGGTTCCATCTGAACTAATGTGGGGATGCCCGATCTATTGGTTCCATCCCCGAGCTTCTACGACCTCCGGAAGGGGTCAAACCACCAAATCTCAACAAAAAAGTACACAATATTTTTGAATAACTTTTGTTCTGAACGTCATAGAGACTTGGGCATTTCACAGATAGTAAAGGGGAGACAGCCACGCACCCACACCAAATTTCAGCACGTTTCGAGCAAGCAGCGCAGAGTTATTCACCCTATGGTGAATAGGGTTAGGGCTGAAATGAGGGTTAGGGTTAGGGTTAGGGTTGCAATTAGGGTTAGGGTTGCAGCCAGGGTTAGGGTTAGGGTTGGGGATGAAAACCCATTGGAGATCAAGATATTCTTGAATAACTTTTGTTCTGAAGGTCATAGAGACTTGGAAGTTGGTTCCATCTGAACTAATGTGGGGATGCCCGATCTATTGGTTCCATCCCCGAGCTTCTACGACCTCCGGAAGGGGTCAAACCACCAAATCTCAACAAAAAAGTACACAATATTTTTGAATAACTTTTGTTCTGAACGTCATAGAGACTTGGGCATTTCACGGATAGTAAAGGGGAGACAGCCACGCACCCACACCAAATTTCAGCACGTTTCGAGCAAGCAGCGCAGAGTTATTCACCCTATGGTGAATAGGGTTAGGGCTGAAATGAGGGTTAGGGTTAGGGTTAGGGTTGCAATTAGGGTTAGGGTTGCAGCCAGGGTTAGGGTTAGGGTTGGGGATGAAAACCCATTGGAGATCAAGATATTCTTGAATAACTTTTGTTCTGAAGGTCATAGAGACTTGGAAGTTGGTTCCATCTGAACTAATGTGGGGATGCCCGATCTATTGGTTCCATCCCCGAGCTTCTACGACCTCCGGAAGGGGTCAAACCACCAAATCTCAACAAAAAAGTACACAATATTTTTGAATAACTTTTGTTCTGAACGTCATAGAGACTTGGGCATTTCACGGATAGTAAAGGGGAGACAGCCACGCACCCACACCAAATTTCAGCACGTTTCGAGCAAGCAGCGCAGAGTTATTCACCCTATGGTGAATAGGGTTAGGGCTGAAATGAGGGTTAGGGTTAGGGTTAGGGTTGCAATTAGGGTTAGGGTTGCAGCCAGGGTTAGGGTTAGGGTTGGGGATGAAAACCCATTGGAGATCAAGATATTCTTGAATAACTTTTGTTCTGAAGGTCATAGAGACTTGGAAGTTGGTTCCATCTGAACTAATGTGGGGATGCCCGATCTATTGGTTCCATCCCCGAGCTTCTACGACCTCCGGAAGGGGTCAAACCACCAAATCTCAACAAAAAAGTACACAATATTTTTGAATAACTTTTGTTCTGAACGTCATAGAGACTTGGGCATTTCACGGATAGTAAAGGGGAGACAGCCACGCACCCACACCAAATTTCAGCACGTTTCGAGCAAGCAGCGCAGAGTTATTCACCCTATGGTGAATAGGGTTAGGGCTGAAATGAGGGTTAGGGTTAGGGTTAGGGTTGCAATTAGGGTTAGGGTTGCAGCCAGGGTTAGGGTTAGGGTTGGGGATGAAAACCCATTGGAGATCAAGATATTCTTGAATAACTTTTGTTCTGAAGGTCATAGAGACTTGGAAGTTGGTTCCATCTGAACTAATGTGGGGATGCCCGATCTATTGGTTCCATCCCCGAGCTTCTACAACCTCCGGAAGGGGTCAAACCACCAAATCTCAACAAAAAAGTACACAATATTTTTGAATAACTTTTGTTCTGAACGTCATAGAGACTTGGGCATTTCACGGATAGTAAAGGGGAGACAGCCACGCACCCACACCAAATTTCAGCACGTTTCGAGCAAGCAGCGCAGAGTTATTCACCCTATGGTGAATAGGGTTAGGGCTGAAATGAGGGTTAGGGTTAGGGTTAGGGTTGCAATTAGGGTTAGGGTTGCAGCCAGGGTTAGGGTTAGGGTTGGGGATGAAAACCCATTGGAGATCAAGATATTCTTGAATAACTTTTGTTCTGAAGGTCATAGAGACTTGGAAGTTGGTTCCATCTGAACTAATGTGGGGATGCCCGATCTATTGGTTCCATCCCCGAGCTTCTACGACCTCCGGAAGGGGTCAAACCACCAAATCTCAACAAAAAAGTACACAATATTTTTGAATAACTTTTGTTCTGAACGTCATAGAGACTTGGGCATTTCACGGATAGTAAAGGGGAGACAGCCACGCACCCACACCAAATTTCAGCACGTTTCGAGCAAGCAGCGCAGAGTTATTCACCCTATGGTGAATAGGGTTAGGGCTGAAATGAGGGTTAGGGTTAGGGTTAGGGTTGCAATTAGGGTTAGGGTTGCAGCCAGGGTTAGGGTTAGGGTTGGGGATGAAAACCCATTGGAGATCAAGATATTCTTGAATAACTTTTGTTCTGAAGGTCATAGAGACTTGGAAGTTGGTTCCATCTGAACTAATGTGGGGATGCCCGATCTATTGGTTCCATCCCCGAGCTTCTACAACCTCCGGAAGGGGTCAAACCACCAAATCTCAACAAAAAAGTACACAATATTTTTGAATAACTTTTGTTCTGAACGTCATAGAGACTTGGGCATTTCACGGATAGTAAAGGGGAGACAGCCACGCACCCACACCAAATTTCAGCACGTTTCGAGCAAGCAGCGCAGAGTTATTCACCCTATGGTGAATAGGGTTAGGGCTGAAATGAGGGTTAGGGTTAGGGTTAGGGTTGCAATTAGGGTTAGGGTTGCAGCCAGGGTTAGGGTTAGGGTTGGGGATGAAAACCCATTGGAGATCAAGATATTCTTGAATAACTTTTGTTCTGAAGGTCATAGAGACTTGGAAGTTGGTTCCATCTGAACTAATGTGGGGATGCCCGATCTATTGGTTCCATCCCCGAGCTTCTACGACCTCCGGAAGGGGTCAAACCACCAAATCTCAACAAAAAAGTACACAATATTTTTGAATAACTTTTGTTCTGAACGTCATAGAGACTTGGGCATTTCACGGATAGTAAAGGGGAGACAGCCACGCACCCACACCAAATTTCAGCACGTTTCGAGCAAGCAGCGCAGAGTTATTCACCCTATGGTGAATAGGGTTAGGGCTGAAATGAGGGTTAGGGTTAGGGTTAGGGTTGCAATTAGGGTTAGGGTTGCAGCCAGGGTTAGGGTTAGGGTTGGGGATGAAAACCCATTGGAGATCAAGATATTCTTGAATAACTTTTGTTCTGAAGGTCATAGAGACTTGGAAGTTGGTTCCATCTGAACTAATGTGGGGATGCCCGATCTATTGGTTCCATCCCCGAGCTTCTACGACCTCCGGAAGGGGTCAAACCACCAAATCTCAACAAAAAAGTACACAATATTTTTGAATAACTTTTGTTCTGAACGTCATAGAGACTTGGGCATTTCACGGATAGTAAAGGGGAGACAGCCACGCACCCACACCAAATTTCAGCACGTTTCGAGCAAGCAGCGCAGAGTTATTCACCCTATGGTGAATAGGGTTAGGGCTGAAATGAGGGTTAGGGTTAGGGTTAGGGTTGCAATTAGGGTTAGGGTTGCAGCCAGGGTTAGGGTTAGGGTTGGGGATGAAAACCCATTGGAGATCAAGATATTCTTGAATAACTTTTGTTCTGAAGGTCATAGAGACTTGGAAGTTGGTTCCATCTGAACTAATGTGGGGATGCCCGATCTATTGGTTCCATCCCTGAGCTTCTACGACCTCCGGAAGGGGTCAAACCACCAAATCTCAACAAAAAAGTACACAATATTTTTGAATAACTTTTGTTCTGAACGTCATAGAGACTTGGGCATTTCACGGATAGTAAAGGGGAGACAGCCACGCACCCACACCAAATTTCAGCACGTTTCGAGCAAGCAGCGCAGAGTTATTCACCCTATGGTGAATAGGGTTAGGGCTGAAATGAGGGTTAGGGTTAGGGTTAGGGTTGCAATTAGGGTTAGGGTTGCAGCCAGGGTTAGGGTTAGGGTTGGGGATGAAAACCCATTGGAGATCAAGATATTCTTGAATAACTTTTGTTCTGAAGGTCATAGAGACTTGGAAGTTGGTTCCATCTGAACTAATGTGGGGATGCCCGATCTATTGGTTCCATCCCCGAGCTTCTACGACCTCCGGAAGGGGTCAAACCACCAAATCTCAACAAAAAAGTACACAATATTTTTGAATAACTTTTGTTCTGAACGTCATAGAGACTTGGGCATTTCACGGATAGTAAAGGGGAGACAGCCACGCACCCACACCAAATTTCAGCACGTTTCGAGCAAGCAGCGCAGAGTTATTCACCCTATGGTGAATAGGGTTAGGGCTGAAATGAGGGTTAGGGTTAGGGTTAGGGTTGCAATTAGGGTTAGGGTTGCAGCCAGGGTTAGGGTTAGGGTTGGGGATGAAAACCCATTGGAGATCAAGATATTCTTGAATAACTTTTGTTCTGAAGGTCATAGAGACTTGGAAGTTGGTTCCATCTGAACTAATGTGGGGATGCCCGATCTATTGGTTCCATCCCCGAGCTTCTACAACCTCCGGAAGGGGTCAAACCACCAAATCTCAACAAAAAAGTACACAATATTTTTGAATAACTTTTGTTCTGAACGTCATAGAGACTTGGGCATTTCACGGATAGTAAAGGGGAGACAGCCACGCACCCACACCAAATTTCAGCACGTTTCGAGCAAGCAGCGCAGAGTTATTCACCCTATGGTGAATAGGGTTAGGGCTGAAATGAGGGTTAGGGTTAGGGTTAGGGTTGCAATTAGGGTTAGGGTTGCAGCCAGGGTTAGGGTTAGGGTTGGGGATGAAAACCCATTGGAGATCAAGATATTCTTGAATAACTTTTGTTCTGAAGGTCATAGAGACTTGGAAGTTGGTTCCATCTGAACTAATGTGGGGATGCCCGATCTATTGGTTCCATCCCCGAGCTTCTACGACCTCCGGAAGGGGTCAAACCACCAAATCTCAACAAAAAAGTACACAATATTTTTGAATAACTTTTGTTCTGAACGTCATAGAGACTTGGGCATTTCACGGATAGTAAAGGGGAGACAGCCACGCACCCACACCAAATTTCAGCACGTTTCGAGCAAGCAGCGCAGAGTTATTCACCCTATGGTGAATAGGGTTAGGGCTGAAATGAGGGTTAGGGTTAGGGTTAGGGTTGCAATTAGGGTTAGGGTTGCAGCCAGGGTTAGGGTTAGGGTTGGGGATGAAAACCCATTGGAGATCAAGATATTCTTGAATAACTTTTGTTCTGAAGGTCATAGAGACTTGGAAGTTGGTTCCATCTGAACTAATGTGGGGATGCCCGATCTATTGGTTCCATCCCCGAGCTTCTACAACCTCCGGAAGGGGTCAAACCACCAAATCTCAACAAAAAAGTACACAATATTTTTGAATAACTTTTGTTCTGAACGTCATAGAGACTTGGGCATTTCACGGATAGTAAAGGGGAGACAGCCACGCACCCACACCAAATTTCAGCACGTTTCGAGCAAGCAGCGCAGAGTTATTCACCCTATGGTGAATAGGGTTAGGGCTGAAATGAGGGTTAGGGTTAGGGTTAGGGTTGCAATTAGGGTTAGGGTTGCAGCCAGGGTTAGGGTTAGGGTTGGGGATGAAAACCCATTGGAGATCAAGATATTTTTGAATAACTTTTGTTCTGAAGGTCATAGAGACTTGGAAGTTGGTTCCATCTGAACTAATGTGGGGATGCCCGATCTATTGGTTCCATCCCCGAGCTTCTACGACCTCCGGAAGGGGTCAAACCACCAAATCTCAACAAAAAAGTACACAATATTTTTGAATAACTTTTGTTCTGAACGTCATAGAGACTTGGGCATTTCACGGATAGTAAAGGGGAGACAGCCACGCACCCACACCAAATTTCAGCACGTTTCGAGCAAGCAGCGCAGAGTTATTCACCCTATGGTGAATAGGGTTAGGGCTGAAATGAGGGTTAGGGTTAGGGTTAGGGTTGCAATTAGGGTTAGGGTTGCAGCCAGGGTTAGGGTTAGGGTTGGGGATGAAAACCCATTGGAGATCAAGATATTCTTGAATAACTTTTGTTCTGAAGGTCATAGAGACTTGGAAGTTGGTTCCATCTGAACTAATGTGGGGATGCCCGATCTATTGGTTCCATCCCTGAGCTTCTACGACCTCCGGAAGGGGTCAAACCACCAAATCTCAACAAAAAAGTACACAATATTTTTGAATAACTTTTGTTCTGAACGTCATAGAGACTTGGGCATTTCACGGATAGTAAAGGGGAGACAGCCACGCACCCACACCAAATTTCAGCACGTTTCGAGCAAGCAGCACAGAGTTATTCACCCTATGGTGAATAGGGTTAGGGCTGAAATGAGGGTTAGGGTTAGGGTTAGGGTTGCAATTAGGGTTAGGGTTGCAGCCAGGGTTAGGGTTAGGGTTGGGGATGAAAACCCATTGGAGATCAAGATATTCTTGAATAACTTTTGTTCTGAAGGTCATAGAGACTTGGAAGTTGGTTCCATCTGAACTAATGTGGGGATGCCCGATCTATTGGTTCCATCCCCGAGCTTCTACGACCTCCGGAAGGGGTCAAACCACCAAATCTCAACAAAAAAGTACACAATATTTTTGAATAACTTTTGTTCTGAACGTCATAGAGACTTGGGCATTTCACGGATAGTAAAGGGGAGACAGCCACGCACCCACACCAAATTTCAGCACGTTTCGAGCAAGCAGCGCAGAGTTATTCACCCTATGGTGAATAGGGTTAGGGCTGAAATGAGGGTTAGGGTTAGGGTTAGGGTTGCAATTAGGGTTAGGGTTGCAGCCAGGGTTAGGGTTAGGGTTGGGGATGAAAACCCATTGGAGATCAAGATATTCTTGAATAACTTTTGTTCTGAAGGTCATAGAGACTTGGAAGTTGGTTCCATCTGAACTAATGTGGGGATGCCCGATCTATTGGTTCCATCCCCGAGCTTCTACGACCTCCGGAAGGGGTCAAACCACCAAATCTCAACAAAAAAGTACACAATATTTTTGAATAACTTTTGTTCTGAACGTCATAGAGACTTGGGCATTTCACGGATAGTAAAGGGGAGACAGCCACGCACCCACACCAAATTTCAGCACGTTTCGAGCAAGCAGCGCAGAGTTATTCACCCTATGGTGAATAGGGTTAGGGCTGAAATGAGGGTTAGGGTTAGGGTTAGGGTTGCAATTAGGGTTAGGGTTGCAGCCAGGGTTAGGGTTAGGGTTGGGGATGAAAACCCATTGGAGATCAAGATATTCTTGAATAACTTTTGTTCTGAAGGTCATAGAGACTTGGAAGTTGGTTCCATCTGAACTAATGTGGGGATGCCCGATCTATTGGTTCCATCCCCGAGCTTCTACGACCTCCGGAAGGGGTCAAACCACCAAATCTCAACAAAAAAGTACACAATATTTTTGAATAACTTTTGTTCTGAACGTCATAGAGACTTGGGCATTTCACGGATAGTAAAGGGGAGACAGCCACGCACCCACACCAAATTTCAGCACGTTTCGAGCAAGCAGCGCAGAGTTATTCACCCTATGGTGAATAGGGTTAGGGCTGAAATGAGGGTTAGGGTTAGGGTTAGGGTTGCAATTAGGGTTAGGGTTGCAGCCAGGGTTAGGGTTAGGGTTGGGGATGAAAACCCATTGGAGATCAAGATATTCTTGAATAACTTTTGTTCTGAAGGTCATAGAGACTTGGAAGTTGGTTCCATCTGAACTAATGTGGGGATGCCCGATCTATTGGTTCCATCCCCGAGCTTCTACGACCTCCGGAAGGGGTCAAACCACCAAATCTCAACAAAAAAGTACACAATATTTTTGAATAACTTTTGTTCTGAACGTCATAGAGACTTGGGCATTTCACGGATAGTAAAGGGGAGACAGCCACGCACCCACACCAAATTTCAGCACGTTTCGAGCAAGCAGCGCAGAGTTATTCACCCTATGGTGAATAGGGTTAGGGCTGAAATGAGGGTTAGGGTTAGGGTTAGGGTTGCAATTAGGGTTAGGGTTGCAGCCAGGGTTAGGGTTAGGGTTGGGGATGAAAACCCATTGGAGATCAAGATATTCTTGAATAACTTTTGTTCTGAAGGTCATAGAGACTTGGAAGTTGGTTCCATCTGAACTAATGTGGGGATGCCCGATCTATTGGTTCCATCCCCGAGCTTCTACGACCTCCGGAAGGGGTCAAACCACCAAATCTCAACAAAAAAGTACACAATATTTTTGAATAACTTTTGTTCTGAACGTCATAGAGACTTGGGCATTTCACGGATAGTAAAGGGGAGACAGCCACGCACCCACACCAAATTTCAGCACGTTTCGAGCAAGCAGCACAGAGTTATTCACCCTATGGTGAATAGGGTTAGGGCTGAAATGAGGGTTAGGGTTAGGGTTAGGGTTGCAATTAGGGTTAGGGTTGCAGCCAGGGTTAGGGTTAGGGTTGGGGATGAAAACCCATTGGAGATCAAGATATTCTTGAATAACTTTTGTTCTGAAGGTCATAGAGACTTGGAAGTTGGTTCCATCTGAACTAATGTGGGGATGCCCGATCTATTGGTTCCATCCCCGAGCTTCTACGACCTCCGGAAGGGGTCAAACCACCAAATCTCAACAAAAAAGTACACAATATTTTTGAATAACTTTTGTTCTGAACGTCATAGAGACTTGGGCATTTCACGGATAGTAAAGGGGAGACAGCCACGCACCCACACCAAATTTCAGCACGTTTCGAGCAAGCAGCGCAGAGTTATTCACCCTATGGTGAATAGGGTTAGGGCTGAAATGAGGGTTAGGGTTAGGGTTAGGGTTGCAATTAGGGTTAGGGTTGCAGCCAGGGTTAGGGTTAGGGTTGGGGATGAAAACCCATTGGAGATCAAGATATTCTTGAATAACTTTTGTTCTGAAGGTCATAGAGACTTGGAAGTTGGTTCCATCTGAACTAATGTGGGGATGCCCGATCTATTGGTTCCATCCCCGAGCTTCTACGACCTCCGGAAGGGGTCAAACCACCAAATCTCAACAAAAAAGTACACAATATTTTTGAATAACTTTTGTTCTGAACGTCATAGAGACTTGGGCATTTCACGGATAGTAAAGGGGAGACAGCCACGCACCCACACCAAATTTCAGCACGTTTCGAGCAAGCAGCACAGAGTTATTCACCCTATGGTGAATAGGGTTAGGGCTGAAATGAGGGTTAGGGTTAGGGTTAGGGTTGCAATTAGGGTTAGGGTTGCAGCCAGGGTTAGGGTTAGGGTTGGGGATGAAAACCCATTGGAGATCAAGATATTCTTGAATAACTTTTGTTCTGAAGGTCATAGAGACTTGGAAGTTGGTTCCATCTGAACTAATGTGGGGATGCCCGATCTATTGGTTCCATCCCCGAGCTTCTACGACCTCCGGAAGGGGTCAAACCACCAAATCTCAACAAAAAAGTACACAATATTTTTGAATAACTTTTGTTCTGAACGTCATAGAGACTTGGGCATTTCACGGATAGTAAAGGGGAGACAGCCACGCACCCACACCAAATTTCAGCACGTTTCGAGCAAGCAGCACAGAGTTATTCACCCTATGGTGAATAGGGTTAGGGCTGAAATGAGGGTTAGGGTTAGGGTTAGGGTTGCAATTAGGGTTAGGGTTGCAGCCAGGGTTAGGGTTAGGGTTGGGGATGAAAACCCATTGGAGATCAAGATATTCTTGAATAACTTTTGTTCTGAAGGTCATAGAGACTTGGAAGTTGGTTCCATCTGAACTAATGTGGGGATGCCCGATCTATTGGTTCCATCCCCGAGCTTCTACGACCTCCGGAAGGGGTCAAACCACCAAATCTCAACAAAAAAGTACACAATATTTTTGAATAACTTTTGTTCTGAACGTCATAGAGACTTGGGCATTTCACGGATAGTAAAGGGGAGACAGCCACGCACCCACACCAAATTTCAGCACGTTTCGAGCAAGCAGCACAGAGTTATTCACCCTATGGTGAATAGGGTTAGGGCTGAAATGAGGGTTAGGGTTAGGGTTAGGGTTGCAATTAGGGTTAGGGTTGCAGCCAGGGTTAGGGTTAGGGTTGGGGATGAAAACCCATTGGAGATCAAGATATTCTTGAATAACTTTTGTTCTGAAGGTCATAGAGACTTGGAAGTTGGTTCCATCTGAACTAATGTGGGGATGCCCGATCTATTGGTTCCATCCCCGAGCTTCTACGACCTCCGGAAGGGGTCAAACCACCAAATCTCAACAAAAAAGTACACAATATTTTTGAATAACTTTTGTTCTGAACGTCATAGAGACTTGGGCATTTCACGGATAGTAAAGGGGAGACAGCCACGCACCCACACCAAATTTCAGCACGTTTCGAGCAAGCAGCACAGAGTTATTCACCCTATGGTGAATAGGGTTAGGGCTGAAATGAGGGTTAGGGTTAGGGTTAGGGTTGCAATTAGGGTTAGGGTTGCAGCCAGGGTTAGGGTTAGGGTTGGGGATGAAAACCCATTGGAGATCAAGATATTCTTGAATAACTTTTGTTCTGAAGGTCATAGAGACTTGGAAGTTGGTTCCATCTGAACTAATGTGGGGATGCCCGATCTATTGGTTCCATCCCCGAGCTTCTACGACCTCCGGAAGGGGTCAAACCACCAAATCTCAACAAAAAAGTACACAATATTTTTGAATAACTTTTGTTCTGAACGTCATAGAGACTTGGGCATTTCACGGATAGTAAAGGGGAGACAGCCACGCACCCACACCAAATTTCAGCACGTTTCGAGCAAGCAGCGCAGAGTTATTCACCCTATGGTGAATAGGGTTAGGGCTGAAATGAGGGTTAGGGTTAGGGTTAGGGTTAGGGTTGCAATTAGGGTTAGGGTTGCAGCCAGGGTTAGGGTTAGGGTTGGGGATGAAAACCCATTGGAGATCAAGATATTCTTGAATAACTTTTGTTCTGAAGGTCATAGAGACTTGGAAGTTGGTTCCATCTGAACTAATGTGGGGATGCCCGATCTATTGGTTCCATCCCCGAGCTTCTACGACCTCCGGAAGGGGTCAAACCACCAAATCTCAACAAAAAAGTACACAATATTTTTGAATAACTTTTGTTCTGAACGTCATAGAGACTTGGGCATTTCACGGATAGTAAAGGGGAGACAGCCACGCACCCACACCAAATTTCAGCACGTTTCGAGCAAGCAGCACAGAGTTATTCACCCTATGGTGAATAGGGTTAGGGCTGAAATGAGGGTTAGGGTTAGGGTTAGGGTTGCAATTAGGGTTAGGGTTGCAGCCAGGGTTAGGGTTAGGGTTGGGGATGAAAACCCATTGGAGATCAAGATATTCTTGAATAACTTTTGTTCTGAAGGTCATAGAGACTTGGAAGTTGGTTCCATCTGAACTAATGTGGGGATGCCCGATCTATTGGTTCCATCCCCGAGCTTCTACGACCTCCGGAAGGGGTCAAACCACCAAATCTCAACAAAAAAGTACACAATATTTTTGAATAACTTTTGTTCTGAACGTCATAGAGACTTGGGCATTTCACGGATAGTAAAGGGGAGACAGCCACGCACCCACACCAAATTTCAGCACGTTTCGAGCAAGCAGCGCAGAGTTATTCACCCTATGGTGAATAGGGTTAGGGCTGAAATGAGGGTTAGGGTTAGGGTTAGGGTTAGGGTTGCAATTAGGGTTAGGGTTGCAGCCAGGGTTAGGGTTAGGGTTGGGGATGAAAACCCATTGGAGATCAAGATATTCTTGAATAACTTTTGTTCTGAAGGTCATAGAGACTTGGAAGTTGGTTCCATCTGAACTAATGTGGGGATGCCCGATCTATTGGTTCCATCCCCGAGCTTCTACGACCTCCGGAAGGGGTCAAACCACCAAATCTCAACAAAAAAGTACACAATATTTTTGAATAACTTTTGTTCTGAACGTCATAGAGACTTGGGCATTTCACGGATAGTAAAGGGGAGACAGCCACGCACCCACACCAAATTTCAGCACGTTTCGAGCAAGCAGCACAGAGTTATTCACCCTATGGTGAATAGGGTTAGGGCTGAAATGAGGGTTAGGGTTAGGGTTAGGGTTGCAATTAGGGTTAGGGTTGCAGCCAGGGTTAGGGTTAGGGTTGGGGATGAAAACCCATTGGAGATCAAGATATTCTTGAATAACTTTTGTTCTGAAGGTCATAGAGACTTGGAAGTTGGTTCCATCTGAACTAATGTGGGGATGCCCGATCTATTGGTTCCATCCCCGAGCTTCTACGACCTCCGGAAGGGGTCAAACCACCAAATCTCAACAAAAAAGTACACAATATTTTTGAATAACTTTTGTTCTGAACGTCATAGAGACTTGGGCATTTCACGGATAGTAAAGGGGAGACAGCCACGCACCCACACCAAATTTCAGCACGTTTCGAGCAAGCAGCGCAGAGTTATTCACCCTATGGTGAATAGGGTTAGGGCTGAAATGAGGGTTAGGGTTAGGGTTAGGGTTAGGGTTGCAATTAGGGTTAGGGTTGCAGCCAGGGTTAGGGTTAGGGTTGGGGATGAAAACCCATTGGAGATCAAGATATTCTTGAATAACTTTTGTTCTGAAGGTCATAGAGACTTGGAAGTTGGTTCCATCTGAACTAATGTGGGGATGCCCGATCTATTGGTTCCATCCCCGAGCTTCTACGACCTCCGGAAGGGGTCAAACCACCAAATCTCAACAAAAAAGTACACAATATTTTTGAATAACTTTTGTTCTGAACGTCATAGAGACTTGGGCATTTCACGGATAGTAAAGGGGAGACAGCCACGCACCCACACCAAATTTCAGCACGTTTCGAGCAAGCAGCACAGAGTTATTCACCCTATGGTGAATAGGGTTAGGGCTGAAATGAGGGTTAGGGTTAGGGTTAGGGTTGCAATTAGGGTTAGGGTTGCAGCCAGGGTTAGGGTTAGGGTTGGGGATGAAAACCCATTGGAGATCAAGATATTCTTGAATAACTTTTGTTCTGAAGGTCATAGAGACTTGGAAGTTGGTTCCATCTGAACTAATGTGGGGATGCCCGATCTATTGGTTCCATCCCCGAGCTTCTACGACCTCCGGAAGGGGTCAAACCACCAAATCTCAACAAAAAAGTACACAATATTTTTGAATAACTTTTGTTCTGAACGTCATAGAGACTTGGGCATTTCACGGATAGTAAAGGGGAGACAGCCACGCACCCACACCAAATTTCAGCACGTTTCGAGCAAGCAGCGCAGAGTTATTCACCCTATGGTGAATAGGGTTAGGGCTGAAATGAGGGTTAGGGTTAGGGTTAGGGTTAGGGTTGCAATTAGGGTTAGGGTTGCAGCCAGGGTTAGGGTTAGGGTTGGGGATGAAAACCCATTGGAGATCAAGATATTCTTGAATAACTTTTGTTCTGAAGGTCATAGAGACTTGGAAGTTGGTTCCATCTGAACTAATGTGGGGATGCCCGATCTATTGGTTCCATCCCCGAGCTTCTACGACCTCCGGAAGGGGTCAAACCACCAAATCTCAACAAAAAAGTACACAATATTTTTGAATAACTTTTGTTCTGAACGTCATAGAGACTTGGGCATTTCACGGATAGTAAAGGGGAGACAGCCACGCACCCACACCAAATTTCAGCACGTTTCGAGCAAGCAGCACAGAGTTATTCACCCTATGGTGAATAGGGTTAGGGCTGAAATGAGGGTTAGGGTTAGGGTTAGGGTTGCAATTAGGGTTAGGGTTGCAGCCAGGGTTAGGGTTAGGGTTGGGGATGAAAACCCATTGGAGATCAAGATATTCTTGAATAACTTTTGTTCTGAAGGTCATAGAGACTTGGAAGTTGGTTCCATCTGAACTAATGTGGGGATGCCCGATCTATTGGTTCCATCCCCGAGCTTCTACGACCTCCGGAAGGGGTCAAACCACCAAATCTCAACAAAAAAGTACACAATATTTTTGAATAACTTTTGTTCTGAACGTCATAGAGACTTGGGCATTTCACGGATAGTAAAGGGGAGACAGCCACGCACCCACACCAAATTTCAGCACGTTTCGAGCAAGCAGCGCAGAGTTATTCACCCTATGGTGAATAGGGTTAGGGCTGAAATGAGGGTTAGGGTTAGGGTTAGGGTTAGGGTTGCAATTAGGGTTAGGGTTGCAGCCAGGGTTAGGGTTAGGGTTGGGGATGAAAACCCATTGGAGATCAAGATATTCTTGAATAACTTTTGTTCTGAAGGTCATAGAGACTTGGAAGTTGGTTCCATCTGAACTAATGTGGGGATGCCCGATCTATTGGTTCCATCCCCGAGCTTCTACGACCTCCGGAAGGGGTCAAACCACCAAATCTCAACAAAAAAGTACACAATATTTTTGAATAACTTTTGTTCTGAACGTCATAGAGACTTGGGCATTTCACGGATAGTAAAGGGGAGACAGCCACGCACCCACACCAAATTTCAGCACGTTTCGAGCAAGCAGCACAGAGTTATTCACCCTATGGTGAATAGGGTTAGGGCTGAAATGAGGGTTAGGGTTAGGGTTAGGGTTGCAATTAGGGTTAGGGTTGCAGCCAGGGTTAGGGTTAGGGTTGGGGATGAAAACCCATTGGAGATCAAGATATTCTTGAATAACTTTTGTTCTGAAGGTCATAGAGACTTGGAAGTTGGTTCCATCTGAACTAATGTGGGGATGCCCGATCTATTGGTTCCATCCCCGAGCTTCTACGACCTCCGGAAGGGGTCAAACCACCAAATCTCAACAAAAAAGTACACAATATTTTTGAATAACTTTTGTTCTGAACGTCATAGAGACTTGGGCATTTCACGGATAGTAAAGGGGAGACAGCCACGCACCCACACCAAATTTCAGCACGTTTCGAGCAAGCAGCGCAGAGTTATTCACCCTATGGTGAATAGGGTTAGGGCTGAAATGAGGGTTAGGGTTAGGGTTAGGGTTGCAATTAGGGTTAGGGTTGCAGCCAGGGTTAGGGTTAGGGTTGGGGATGAAAACCCATTGGAGATCAAGATATTCTTGAATAACTTTTGTTCTGAAGGTCATAGAGACTTGGAAGTTGGTTCCATCTGAACTAATGTGGGGATGCCCGATCTATTGGTTCCATCCCCGAGCTTCTACGACCTCCGGAAGGGGTCAAACCACCAAATCTCAACAAAAAAGTACACAATATTTTTGAATAACTTTTGTTCTGAACGTCATAGAGACTTGGGCATTTCACGGATAGTAAAGGGGAGACAGCCACGCACCCACACCAAATTTCAGCACGTTTCGAGCAAGCAGCACAGAGTTATTCACCCTATGGTGAATAGGGTTAGGGCTGAAATGAGGGTTAGGGTTAGGGTTAGGGTTGCAATTAGGGTTAGGGTTGCAGCCAGGGTTAGGGTTAGGGTTGGGGATGAAAACCCATTGGAGATCAAGATATTCTTGAATAACTTTTGTTCTGAAGGTCATAGAGACTTGGAAGTTGGTTCCATCTGAACTAATGTGGGGATGCCCGATCTATTGGTTCCATCCCCGAGCTTCTACGACCTCCGGAAGGGGTCAAACCACCAAATCTCAACAAAAAAGTACACAATATTTTTGAATAACTTTTGTTCTGAACGTCATAGAGACTTGGGCATTTCACGGATAGTAAAGGGGAGACAGCCACGCACCCACACCAAATTTCAGCACGTTTCGAGCAAGCAGCGCAGAGTTATTCACCCTATGGTGAATAGGGTTAGGGCTGAAATGAGGGTTAGGGTTAGGGTTAGGGTTAGGGTTGCAATTAGGGTTAGGGTTGCAGCCAGGGTTAGGGTTAGGGTTGGGGATGAAAACCCATTGGAGATCAAGATATTCTTGAATAACTTTTGTTCTGAAGGTCATAGAGACTTGGAAGTTGGTTCCATCTGAACTAATGTGGGGATGCCCGATCTATTGGTTCCATCCCCGAGCTTCTACGACCTCCGGAAGGGGTCAAACCACCAAATCTCAACAAAAAAGTACACAATATTTTTGAATAACTTTTGTTCTGAACGTCATAGAGACTTGGGCATTTCACGGATAGTAAAGGGGAGACAGCCACGCACCCACACCAAATTTCAGCACGTTTCGAGCAAGCAGCACAGAGTTATTCACCCTATGGTGAATAGGGTTAGGGCTGAAATGAGGGTTAGGGTTAGGGTTAGGGTTGCAATTAGGGTTAGGGTTGCAGCCAGGGTTAGGGTTAGGGTTGGGGATGAAAACCCATTGGAGATCAAGATATTCTTGAATAACTTTTGTTCTGAAGGTCATAGAGACTTGGAAGTTGGTTCCATCTGAACTAATGTGGGGATGCCCGATCTATTGGTTCCATCCCCGAGCTTCTACGACCTCCGGAAGGGGTCAAACCACCAAATCTCAACAAAAAAGTACACAATATTTTTGAATAACTTTTGTTCTGAACGTCATAGAGACTTGGGCATTTCACGGATAGTAAAGGGGAGACAGCCACGCACCCACACCAAATTTCAGCACGTTTCGAGCAAGCAGCGCAGAGTTATTCACCCTATGGTGAATAGGGTTAGGGCTGAAATGAGGGTTAGGGTTAGGGTTAGGGTTGCAATTAGGGTTAGGGTTGCAGCCAGGGTTAGGGTTAGGGTTGGGGATGAAAACCCATTGGAGATCAAGATATTCTTGAATAACTTTTGTTCTGAAGGTCATAGAGACTTGGAAGTTGGTTCCATCTGAACTAATGTGGGGATGCCCGATCTATTGGTTCCATCCCCGAGCTTCTACGACCTCCGGAAGGGGTCAAACCACCAAATCTCAACAAAAAAGTACACAATATTTTTGAATAACTTTTGTTCTGAACGTCATAGAGACTTGGGCATTTCACGGATAGTAAAGGGGAGACAGCCACGCACCCACACCAAATTTCAGCACGTTTCGAGCAAGCAGCACAGAGTTATTCACCCTATGGTGAATAGGGTTAGGGCTGAAATGAGGGTTAGGGTTAGGGTTAGGGTTGCAATTAGGGTTAGGGTTGCAGCCAGGGTTAGGGTTAGGGTTGGGGATGAAAACCCATTGGAGATCAAGATATTCTTGAATAACTTTTGTTCTGAAGGTCATAGAGACTTGGAAGTTGGTTCCATCTGAACTAATGTGGGGATGCCCGATCTATTGGTTCCATCCCCGAGCTTCTACGACCTCCGGAAGGGGTCAAACCACCAAATCTCAACAAAAAAGTACACAATATTTTTGAATAACTTTTGTTCTGAACGTCATAGAGACTTGGGCATTTCACGGATAGTAAAGGGGAGACAGCCACGCACCCACACCAAATTTCAGCACGTTTCGAGCAAGCAGCGCAGAGTTATTCACCCTATGGTGAATAGGGTTAGGGCTGAAATGAGGGTTAGGGTTAGGGTTAGGGTTGCAATTAGGGTTAGGGTTGCAGCCAGGGTTAGGGTTAGGGTTGGGGATGAAAACCCATTGGAGATCAAGATATTCTTGAATAACTTTTGTTCTGAAGGTCATAGAGACTTGGAAGTTGGTTCCATCTGAACTAATGTGGGGATGCCCGATCTATTGGTTCCATCCCCGAGCTTCTACGACCTCCGGAAGGGGTCAAACCACCAAATCTCAACAAAAAAGTACACAATATTTTTGAATAACTTTTGTTCTGAACGTCATAGAGACTTGGGCATTTCACGGATAGTAAAGGGGAGACAGCCACGCACCCACACCAAATTTCAGCACGTTTCGAGCAAGCAGCGCAGAGTTATTCACCCTATGGTGAATAGGGTTAGGGCTGAAATGAGGGTTAGGGTTAGGGTTAGGGTTAGGGTTGCAATTAGGGTTAGGGTTGCAGCCAGGGTTAGGGTTAGGGTTGGGGATGAAAACCCATTGGAGATCAAGATATTCTTGAATAACTTTTGTTCTGAAGGTCATAGAGACTTGGAAGTTGGTTCCATCTGAACTAATGTGGGGATGCCCGATCTATTGGTTCCATCCCCGAGCTTCTACGACCTCCGGAAGGGGTCAAACCACCAAATCTCAACAAAAAAGTACACAATATTTTTGAATAACTTTTGTTCTGAACGTCATAGAGACTTGGGCATTTCACGGATAGTAAAGGGGAGACAGCCACGCACCCACACCAAATTTCAGCACGTTTCGAGCAAGCAGCGCAGAGTTATTCACCCTATGGTGAATAGGGTTAGGGCTGAAATGAGGGTTAGGGTTAGGGTTAGGGTTGCAATTAGGGTTAGGGTTGCAGCCAGGGTTAGGGTTAGGGTTGGGGATGAAAACCCATTGGAGATCAAGATATTCTTGAATAACTTTTGTTCTGAAGGTCATAGAGACTTGGAAGTTGGTTCCATCTGAACTAATGTGGGGATGCCCGATCTATTGGTTCCATCCCCGAGCTTCTACGACCTCCGGAAGGGGTCAAACCACCAAATCTCAACAAAAAAGTACACAATATTTTTGAATAACTTTTGTTCTGAACGTCATAGAGACTTGGGCATTTCACGGATAGTAAAGGGGAGACAGCCACGCACCCACACCAAATTTCAGCACGTTTCGAGCAAGCAGCGCAGAGTTATTCACCCTATGGTGAATAGGGTTAGGGCTGAAATGAGGGTTAGGGTTAGGGTTAGGGTTGCAATTAGGGTTAGGGTTGCAGCCAGGGTTAGGGTTAGGGTTGGGGATGAAAACCCATTGGAGATCAAGATATTCTTGAATAACTTTTGTTCTGAAGGTCATAGAGACTTGGAAGTTGGTTCCATCTGAACTAATGTGGGGATGCCCGATCTATTGGTTCCATCCCCGAGCTTCTACGACCTCCGGAAGGGGTCAAACCACCAAATCTCAACAAAAAAGTACACAATATTTTTGAATAACTTTTGTTCTGAACGTCATAGAGACTTGGGCATTTCACGGATAGTAAAGGGGAGACAGCCACGCACCCACACCAAATTTCAGCACGTTTTGAGCAAGCAGCGCAGAGTTATTCACCCTATGGTGAATAGGGTTAGGGCTGAAATGAGGGTTAGGGTTAGGGTTAGGGTTGCAATTAGGGTTAGGGTTGCAGCCAGGGTTAGGGTTAGGGTTGGGGATGAAAACCCATTGGAGATCAAGATATTCTTGAATAACTTTTTTTCTGAAGGTCATAGAGACTTGGAAGTTGGTTCCATCTGAACTAATGTGGGGATGCCCGATCTATTGGTTCCACCCCCGAGCTTCTACGACCTCCGGAAGGGGTCAAACCACCAAATCTCAACAAAAAAGTACACAATATTTTTGAATAACTTTTGTTCTGAACGTCATAGAGACTTGGGCATTTCACGGATAGTAAAGGGGAGACAGCCACGCACCCACACCAAATTTCAGCACGTTTCGAGCAAGCAGCGCAGAGTTATTCACCCTATGGTGAATAGGGTTAGGGCTGAAATGAGGGTTAGGGTTAGGGTTAGGGTTGCAATTAGGGTTAGGGTTGCAGCCAGGGTTAGGGTTAGGGTTGGGGATGAAAACCCATTGGAGATCAAGATATTCTTGAATAACTTTTGTTCTGAAGGTCATAGAGACTTGGAAGTTGGTTCCATCTGAACTAATGTGGGGATGCCCGATCTATTGGTTCCATCCCCGAGCTTCTACGGCCTCCGGAAGGGGTCAAACCACCAAATCTCAACAAAAAAGTACACAATATTTTTGAATAACTTTTGTTCTGAACGTCATAGAGACTTGGGCATTTCACGGATAGTAAAGGGGAGACAGCCACGCACCCACACCAAATTTCAGCACGTTTCGAGCAAGCAGCGCAGAGTTATTCACCCTATGGTGAATAGGGTTAGGGCTGAAATGAGGGTTAGGGTTAGGGTTAGGGTTGCAATTAGGGTTAGGGTTGCAGCCAGGGTTAGGGTTAGGGTTGGGGATGAAAACCCATTGGAGATCAAGATATTCTTGAATAACTTTTGTTCTGAAGGTCATAGAGACTTGGAAGTTGGTTCCATCTGAACTAATGTGGGGATGCCCGATCTATTGGTTCCATCCCCGAGCTTCTACGACCTCCGGAAGGGGTCAAACCACCAAATCTCAACAAAAAAGTACACAATATTTTTGAATAACTTTTGTTCTGAACGTCATAGAGACTTGGGAATTTCACGGATAGTAAAGGGGAGACAGCCACGCACCCACACCAAATTTCAGCACGTTTCGAGCAAGCAGCGCAGAGTTATTCACCCTATGGTGAATAGGGTTAGGGCTGAAATGAGGGTTAGGGTTAGGGTTAGGGTTAGGGTTGCAATTAGGGTTAGGGTTGCAGCCAGGGTTAGGGTTAGGGTTGGGGATGAAAACCCATTGGAGATCAAGATATTCTTGAATAACTTTTGTTCTGAAGGTCATAGAGACTTGGAAGTTGGTTCCATCTGAACTAATGTGGGGATGCCCGATCTATTGGTTCCATCCCCGAGCTTCTACGACCTCCGGAAGGGGTCAAACCACCAAATCTCAACAAAAAAGTACACAATATTTTTGAATAACTTTTGTTCTGAACGTCATAGAGACTTGGGCATTTCACGGATAGTAAAGGGGAGACAGCCACGCACCCACACCAAATTTCAGCACGTTTCGAGCAAGCAGCGCAGAGTTATTCACCCTATGGTGAATAGGGTTAGGGCTGAAATGAGGGTTAGGGTTAGGGTTAGGGTTGCAATTAGGGTTAGGGTTGCAGCCAGGGTTAGGGTTAGGGTTGGGGATGAAAACCCATTGGAGATCAAGATATTCTTGAATAACTTTTGTTCTGAAGGTCATAGAGACTTGGAAGTTGGTTCCATCTGAACTAATGTGGGGATGCCCGATCTATTGGTTCCATCCCCGAGCTTCTACGACCTCCGGAAGGGGTCAAACCACCAAATCTCAACAAAAAAGTACACAATATTTTTGAATAACTTTTGTTCTGAACGTCATAGAGACTTGGGCATTTCACGGATAGTAAAGGGGAGACAGCCACGCACCCACACCAAATTTCAGCACGTTTCGAGCAAGCAGCGCAGAGTTATTCACCCTATGGTGAATAGGGTTAGGGCTGAAATGAGGGTTAGGGTTAGGGTTAGGGTTGCAATTAGGGTTAGGGTTGCAGCCAGGGTTAGGGTTAGGGTTGGGGATGAAAACCCATTGGAGATCAAGATATTCTTGAATAACTTTTGTTCTGAAGGTCATAGAGACTTGGAAGTTGGTTCCATCTGAACTAATGTGGGGATGCCCAATCTATTGGTTCCATCCCCGAGCTTCTACGACCTCCGGAAGGGGTCAAACCACCAAATCTCAACAAAAGAGTACACAATATTTTTGAATAACTTTTGTTCTGAACGTCATAGAGACTTGGGCATTTCACGGATAGTAAAGGGGAGACAGCCACGCACCCACACCAAATTTCAGCACGTTTCGAGCAAGCAGCGCAGAGTTATTCACCCTATGGTGAATAGGGTTAGGGCTGAAATGAGGGTTAGGGTTAGGGTTAGGGTTGCAATTAGGGTTAGGGTTGCAGCCAGGGTTAGGGTTAGGGTTGGGGATGAAAACCCATTGGAGATCAAGATATTCTTGAATAACTTTTGTTCTGAAGGTCATAGAGACTTGGAAGTTGGTTCCATCTGAACTAATGTGGGGATGCCCGATCTATTGGTTCCATCCCCGAGCTTCTACGACCTCCGGAAGGGGTCAAACCACCAAATCTCAACAAAAAAGTACACAATATTTTTGAATAACTTTTGTTCTGAACGTCATAGAGACTTGGGCATTTCACGGATAGTAAAGGGGAGACAGCCACGCACCCACACCAAATTTCAGCACGTTTTGAGCAAGCAGCGCAGAGTTATTCACCCTATGGTGAATAGGGTTAGGGCTGAAATGAGGGTTAGGGTTAGGGTTAGGGTTGCAATTAGGGTTAGGGTTGCAGCCAGGGTTAGGGTTAGGGTTGGGGATGAAAACCCATTGGAGATCAAGATATTCTTGAATAACTTTTTTTCTGAAGGTCATAGAGACTTGGAAGTTGGTTCCATCTGAACTAATGTGGGGATGCCCGATCTATTGGTTCCACCCCCGAGCTTCTACGACCTCCGGAAGGGGTCAAACCACCAAATCTCAACAAAAAAGTACACAATATTTTTGAATAACTTTTGTTCTGAACGTCATAGAGACTTGGGCATTTCACGGATAGTAAAGGGGAGACAGCCACGCACCCACACCAAATTTCAGCACGTTTCGAGCAAGCAGCGCAGAGTTATTCACCCTATGGTGAATAGGGTTAGGGCTGAAATGAGGGTTAGGGTTAGGGTTAGGGTTGCAATTAGGGTTAGGGTTGCAGCCAGGGTTAGGGTTAGGGTTGGGGATGAAAACCCATTGGAGATCAAGATATTCTTGAATAACTTTTGTTCTGAAGGTCATAGAGACTTGGAAGTTGGTTCCATCTGAACTAATGTGGGGATGCCCGATCTATTGGTTCCATCCCCGAGCTTCTACGACCTCCGGAAGGGGTCAAACCACCAAATCTCAACAAAAAAGTACACAATATTTTTGAATAACTTTTGTTCTGAACGTCATAGAGACTTGGGCATTTCACGGATAGTAAAGGGGAGACAGCCACGCACCCACACCAAATTTCAGCACGTTTCGAGCAAGCAGCGCAGAGTTATTCACCCTATGGTGAATAGGGTTAGGGCTGAAATGAGGGTTAGGGTTAGGGTTAGGGTTGCAATTAGGGTTAGGGTTGCAGCCAGGGTTAGGGTTAGGGTTGGGGATGAAAACCCATTGGAGATCAAGATATTCTTGAATAACTTTTGTTCTGAAGGTCATAGAGACTTGGAAGTTGGTTCCATCTGAACTAATGTGGGGATGCCCGATCTATTGGTTCCATCCCCGAGCTTCTACGACCTCCGGAAGGGGTCAAACCACCAAATCTCAACAAAAAAGTACACAATATTTTTGAATAACTTTTGTTCTGAACGTCATAGAGACTTGGGCATTTCACGGATAGTAAAGGGGAGACAGCCACGCACCCACACCAAATTTCAGCACGTTTCGAGCAAGCAGCGCAGAGTTATTCACCCTATGGTGAATAGGGTTAGGGCTGAAATGAGGGTTAGGGTTAGGGTTAGGGTTGCAATTAGGGTTAGGGTTGCAGCCAGGGTTAGGGTTAGGGTTGGGGATGAAAACCCATTGGAGATCAAGATATTCTTGAATAACTTTTGTTCTGAAGGTCATAGAGACTTGGAAGTTGGTTCCATCTGAACTAATGTGGGGATGCCCGATCTATTGGTTCCATCCCCGAGCTTCTACGACCTCCGGAAGGGGTCAAACCACCAAATCTCAACAAAAAAGTACACAATATTTTTGAATAACTTTTGTTCTGAACGTCATAGAGACTTGGGAATTTCACGGATAGTAAAGGGGAGACAGCCACGCACCCACACCAAATTTCAGCACGTTTCGAGCAAGCAGCGCAGAGTTATTCACCCTATGGTGAATAGGGTTAGGGCTGAAATGAGGGTTAGGGTTAGGGTTAGGGTTGCAATTAGGGTTAGGGTTGCAGCCAGGGTTAGGGTTAGGGTTGGGGATGAAAACCCATTGGAGATCAAGATATTCTTGAATAACTTTTGTTCTGAAGGTCATAGAGACTTGGAAGTTGGTTCCATCTGAACTAATGTGGGGATGCCCGATCTATTGGTTCCATCCCCGAGCTTCTACGACCTCCGGAAGGGGTCAAACCACCAAATCTCAACAAAAAAGTACACAATATTTTTGAATAACTTTTGTTCTGAACGTCATAGAGACTTGGGCATTTCACGGATAGTAAAGGGGAGACAGCCACGCACCCACACCAAATTTCAGCACGTTTCGAGCAAGCAGCGCAGAGTTATTCACCCTATGGTGAATAGGGTTAGGGCTGAAATGAGGGTTAGGGTTAGGGTTAGGGTTGCAATTAGGGTTAGGGTTGCAGCCAGGGTTAGGGTTAGGGTTGGGGATGAAAACCCATTGGAGATCAAGATATTCTTGAATAACTTTTGTTCTGAAGGTCATAGAGACTTGGAAGTTGGTTCCATCTGAACTAATGTGGGGATGCCCGATCTATTGGTTCCATCCCCGAGCTTCTACGACCTCCGGAAGGGGTCAAACCACCAAATCTCAACAAAAAAGTACACAATATTTTTGAATAACTTTTGTTCTGAACCTCATAGAGACTTGGGCATTTCACGGATAGTAAAGGGGAGACAGCCACGCACCCACACCAAATTTCAGCACGTTTCGAGCAAGCAGCGCAGAGTTATTCACCCTATGGTGAATAGGGTTAGGGCTGAAATGAGGGTTAGGGTTAGGGTTGCAATTAGGGTTAGGGTTGCAGCCAGGGTTAGGGTTAGGGTTGGGGATGAAAACCCATTGGAGATCAAGATATTCTTGAATAACTTTTGTTCTGAAGGTCATAGAGACTTGGAAGTTGGTTCCATCTGAACTAATGTGGGGATGCCCGATCTATTGGTTCCATCCCCGAGCTTCTACGGCCTCCGGAAGGGGTCAAACCACCAAATCTCAACAAAAAAGTACACAATATTTTTGAATAACTTTTGTTCTGAACGTCATAGAGACTTGGGCATTTCACGGATAGTAAAGGGGAGACAGCCACGCACCCACACCAAATTTCAGCACGTTTCGAGCAAGCAGCGCAGAGTTATTCACCCTATGGTGAATAGGGTTAGGGCTGAAATGAGGGTTAGGGTTAGGGTTAGGGTTGCAATTAGGGTTAGGGTTGCAGCCAGGGTTAGGGTTAGGGTTGGGGATGAAAACCCATTGGAGATCAAGATATTCTTGAATAACTTTTGTTCTGAAGGTCATAGAGACTTGGAAGTTGGTTCCATCTGAACTAATGTGGGGATGCCCGATCTATTGGTTCCATCCCCGAGCTTCTACGACCTCCGGAAGGGGTCAAACCACCAAATCTCAACAAAAAAGTACACAATATTTTTGAATAACTTTTGTTCTGAACGTCATAGAGACTTGGGCATTTCACGGATAGTAAAGGGGAGACAGCCACGCACCCACACCAAATTTCAGCACGTTTCGAGCAAGCAGCGCAGAGTTATTCACCCTATGGTGAATAGGGTTAGGGCTGAAATGAGGGTTAGGGTTAGGGTTAGGGTTGCAATTAGGGTTAGGGTTGCAGCCAGGGTTAGGGTTAGGGTTGGGGATGAAAACCCATTGGAGATCAAGATATTCTTGAATAACTTTTGTTCTGAAGGTCATAGAGACTTGGAAGTTGGTTCCATCTGAACTAATGTGGGGATGCCCGATCTATTGGTTCCATCCCCGAGCTTCTACGACCTCCGGAAGGGGTCAAACCACCAAATCTCAACAAAAAAGTACACAATATTTTTGAATAACTTTTGTTCTGAACGTCATAGAGACTTGGGAATTTCACGGATAGTAAAGGGGAGACAGCCACGCACCCACACCAAATTTCAGCACGTTTCGAGCAAGCAGCGCAGAGTTATTCACCCTATGGTGAATAGGGTTAGGGCTGAAATGAGGGTTAGGGTTAGGGTTAGGGTTGCAATTAGGGTTAGGGTTGCAGCCAGGGTTAGGGTTAGGGTTGGGGATGAAAACCCATTGGAGATCAAGATATTCTTGAATAACTTTTGTTCTGAAGGTCATAGAGACTTGGAAGTTGGTTCCATCTGAACTAATGTGGGGATGCCCGATCTATTGGTTCCATCCCCGAGCTTCTACGACCTCCGGAAGGGGTCAAACCACCAAATCTCAACAAAAAAGTACACAATATTTTTGAATAACTTTTGTTCTGAACGTCATAGAGACTTGGGCATTTCACGGATAGTAAAGGGGAGACAGCCACGCACCCACACCAAATTTCAGCACGTTTCGAGCAAGCAGCGCAGAGTTATTCACCCTATGGTGAATAGGGTTAGGGCTGAAATGAGGGTTAGGGTTAGGGTTAGGGTTGCAATTAGGGTTAGGGTTGCAGCCAGGGTTAGGGTTAGGGTTGGGGATGAAAACCCATTGGAGATCAAGATATTCTTGAATAACTTTTGTTCTGAAGGTCATAGAGACTTGGAAGTTGGTTCCATCTGAACTAATGTGGGGATGCCCGATCTATTGGTTCCATCCCCGAGCTTCTACGACCTCCGGAAGGGGTCAAACCACCAAATCTCAACAAAAAAGTACACAATATTTTTGAATAACTTTTGTTCTGAACCTCATAGAGACTTGGGCATTTCACGGATAGTAAAGGGGAGACAGCCACGCACCCACACCAAATTTCAGCACGTTTCGAGCAAGCAGCGCAGAGTTATTCACCCTATGGTGAATAGGGTTAGGGCTGAAATGAGGGTTAGGGTTAGGGTTGCAATTAGGGTTAGGGTTGCAGCCAGGGTTAGGGTTAGGGTTGGGGATGAAAACCCATTGGAGATCAAGATATTCTTGAATAACTTTTGTTCTGAAGGTCATAGAGACTTGGAAGTTGGTTCCATCTGAACTAATGTGGGGATGCCCGATCTATTGGTTCCACCCCCGAGCTTCTACGACCTCCGGAAGGGGTCAAACCACCAAATCTCAACAAAAAAGTACACAATATTTTTGAATAACTTTTGTTCTGAACGTCATAGAGACTTGGGCATTTCACGGATAGTAAAGGGGAGACAGCCACGCACCCACACCAAATTTCAGCACGTTTCGAGCAAGCAGCGCAGAGTTATTCACCCTATGGTGAATAGGGTTAGGGCTGAAATGAGGGTTAGGGTTAGGGTTAGGGTTGCAATTAGGGTTAGGGTTGCAGCCAGGGTTAGGGTTAGGGTTGGGGATGAAAACCCATTGGAGATCAAGATATTCTTGAATAACTTTTGTTCTGAAGGTCATAGAGACTTGGAAGTTGGTTCCATCTGAACTAATGTGGGGATGCCCGATCTATTGGTTCCATCCCCGAGCTTCTACGACCTCCGGAAGGGGTCAAACCACCAAATCTCAACAAAAAAGTACACAATATTTTTGAATAACTTTTGTTCTGAACGTCATAGAGACTTGGGCATTTCACGGATAGTAAAGGGGAGACAGCCACGCACCCACACCAAATTTCAGCACGTTTCGAGCAAGCAGCGCAGAGTTATTCACCCTATGGTGAATAGGGTTAGGGCTGAAATGAGGGTTAGGGTTAGGGTTAGGGTTGCAATTAGGGTTAGGGTTGCAGCCAGGGTTAGGGTTAGGGTTGGGGATGAAAACCCATTGGAGATCAAGATATTCTTGAATAACTTTTGTTCTGAAGGTCATAGAGACTTGGAAGTTGGTTCCATCTGAACTAATGTGGGGATGCCCGATCTATTGGTTCCATCCCCGAGCTTCTACGACCTCCGGAAGGGGTCAAACCACCAAATCTCAACAAAAAAGTACACAATATTTTTGAATAACTTTTGTTCTGAACGTCATAGAGACTTGGGAATTTCACGGATAGTAAAGGGGAGACAGCCACGCACCCACACCAAATTTCAGCACGTTTCGAGCAAGCAGCGCAGAGTTATTCACCCTATGGTGAATAGGGTTAGGGCTGAAATGAGGGTTAGGGTTAGGGTTAGGGTTGCAATTAGGGTTAGGGTTGCAGCCAGGGTTAGGGTTAGGGTTGGGGATGAAAACCCATTGGAGATCAAGATATTCTTGAATAACTTTTGTTCTGAAGGTCATAGAGACTTGGAAGTTGGTTCCATCTGAACTAATGTGGGGATGCCCGATCTATTGGTTCCATCCCCGAGCTTCTACGACCTCCGGAAGGGGTCAAACCACCAAATCTCAACAAAAAAGTACACAATATTTTTGAATAACTTTTGTTCTGAACGTCATAGAGACTTGGGCATTTCACGGATAGTAAAGGGGAGACAGCCACGCACCCACACCAAATTTCAGCACGTTTCGAGCAAGCAGCGCAGAGTTATTCACCCTATGGTGAATAGGGTTAGGGCTGAAATGAGGGTTAGGGTTAGGGTTAGGGTTGCAATTAGGGTTAGGGTTGCAGCCAGGGTTAGGGTTAGGGTTGGGGATGAAAACCCATTGGAGATCAAGATATTCTTGAATAACTTTTGTTCTGAAGGTCATAGAGACTTGGAAGTTGGTTCCATCTGAACTAATGTGGGGATGCCCGATCTATTGGTTCCATCCCCGAGCTTCTACGACCTCCGGAAGGGGTCAAACCACCAAATCTCAACAAAAAAGTACACAATATTTTTGAATAACTTTTGTTCTGAACCTCATAGAGACTTGGGCATTTCACGGATAGTAAAGGGGAGACAGCCACGCACCCACACCAAATTTCAGCACGTTTCGAGCAAGCAGCGCAGAGTTATTCACCCTATGGTGAATAGGGTTAGGGCTGAAATGAGGGTTAGGGTTAGGGTTGCAATTAGGGTTAGGGTTGCAGCCAGGGTTAGGGTTAGGGTTGGGGATGAAAACCCATTGGAGATCAAGATATTCTTGAATAACTTTTGTTCTGAAGGTCATAGAGACTTGGAAGTTGGTTCCATCTGAACTAATGTGGGGATGCCCGATCTATTGGTTCCATCCCCGAGCTTCTACGACCTCCAGAAGGGGTCAAACCACCAAATCTCAACAAAAGAGTACACAATATTTTTGAATAACTTTTGTTCTGAACGTCATAGAGACTTGGGCATTTCACGGATAGTAAAGGGGAGACAGCCACGCACCCACACCAAATTTCAGCACGTTTCGAGCAAGCAGCGCAGAGTTATTCACCCTATGGTGAATAGGGTTAGGGCTGAAATGAGGGTTAGGGTTAGGGTTAGGGTTGCAATTAGGGTTAGGGTTGCAGCCAGGGTTAGGGTTAGGGTTGGGGATGAAAACCCATTGGAGATCAAGATATTCTTGAATAACTTTTGTTCTGAAGGTCATAGAGACTTGGAAGTTGGTTCCATCTGAACTAATGTGGGGATGCCCGATCTATTGGTTCCATCCCCGAGCTTCTACGACCTCCGGAAGGGGTCAAACCACCAAATCTCAACAAAAAAGTACACAATATTTTTGAATAACTTTTGTTCTGAACGTCATAGAGACTTGGGCATTTCACGGATAGTAAAGGGGAGACAGCCACGCACCCACACCAAATTTCAGCACGTTTTGAGCAAGCAGCACAGAGTTATTCACCCTATGGTGAATAGGGTTAGGGCTGAAATGAGGGTTAGGGTTAGGGTTGCAATTAGGGTTAGGGTTGCAGCCAGGGTTAGGGTTAGGGTTGGGGATGAAAACCCATTGGAGATCAAGATATTCTTGAATAACTTTTGTTCTGAAGGTCATAGAGACTTGGAAGTTGGTTCCATCTGAACTAATGTGGGGATGCCCGATCTATTGGTTCCATCCCCGAGCTTCTACGACCTCCGGAAGGGGTCAAACCACCAAATCTCAACAAAAGAGTACACAATATTTTTGAATAACTTTTGTTCTGAACGTCATAGAGACTTGGGCATTTCACGGATAGTAAAGGGGAGACAGCCACGCACCCACACCAAATTTCAGCACGTTTCGAGCAAGCAGCGCAGAGTTATTCACCCTATGGTGAATAGGGTTAGGGCTGAAATGAGGGTTAGGGTTAGGGTTAGGGTTGCAATTAGGGTTAGGGTTGCAGCCAGGGTTAGGGTTAGGGTTGGGGATGAAAACCCATTGGAGATCAAGATATTCTTGAATAACTTTTGTTCTGAAGGTCATAGAGACTTGGAAGTTGGTTCCATCTGAACTAATGTGGGGATGCCCGATCTATTGGTTCCATCCCCGAGCTTCTACGACCTCCGGAAGGGGTCAAACCACCAAATCTCAACAAAAAAGTACACAATATTTTTGAATAACTTTTGTTCTGAACGTCATAGAGACTTGGGCATTTCACGGATAGTAAAGGGGAGACAGCCACGCACCCACACCAAATTTCAGCACGTTTTGAGCAAGCAGCACAGAGTTATTCACCCTATGGTGAATAGGGTTAGGGCTGAAATGAGGGTTAGGGTTAGGGTTAGGGTTGCAATTAGGGTTAGGGTTGCAGCCAGGGTTAGGGTTAGGGTTGGGGATGAAAACCCATTGGAGATCAAGATATTCTTGAATAACTTTTGTTCTGAAGGTCATAGAGACTTGGAAGTTGGTTCCATCTGAACTAATGTGGGGATGCCCGATCTATTGGTTCCACCCCCGAGCTTCTACGACCTCCGGAAGGGGTCAAACCACCAAATCTCAACAAAAAAGTACACAATATTTTTGAATAACTTTTGTTCTGAACGTCATAGAGACTTGGGCATTTCACGGATAGTAAAGGGGAGACAGCCACGCACCCACACCAAATTTCAGCACGTTTCGAGCAAGCAGCGCAGAGTTATTCACCCTATGGTGAATAGGGTTAGGGCTGAAATGAGGGTTAGGGTTAGGGTTAGGGTTGCAATTAGGGTTAGGGTTGCAGCCAGGGTTAGGGTTAGGGTTGGGGATGAAAACCCATTGGAGATCAAGATATTCTTGAATAACTTTTGTTCTGAAGGTCATAGAGACTTGGAAGTTGGTTCCATCTGAACTAATGTGGGGATGCCCGATCTATTGGTTCCATCCCCGAGCTTCTACGACCTCCGGAAGGGGTCAAACCACCAAATCTCAACAAAAAAGTACACAATATTTTTGAATAACTTTTGTTCTGAACGTCATAGAGACTTGGGCATTTCACGGATAGTAAAGGGGAGACAGCCACGCACCCACACCAAATTTCAGCACGTTTTGAGCAAGCAGCACAGAGTTATTCACCCTATGGTGAATAGGGTTAGGGCTGAAATGAGGGTTAGGGTTAGGGTTAGGGTTGCAATTAGGGTTAGGGTTGCAGCCAGGGTTAGGGTTAGGGTTGGGGATGAAAACCCATTGGAGATCAAGATATTCTTGAATAACTTTTGTTCTGAAGGTCATAGAGACTTGGAAGTTGGTTCCATCTGAACTAATGTGGGGATGCCCGATCTATTGGTTCCACCCCCGAGCTTCTACGACCTCCGGAAGGGGTCAAACCACCAAATCTCAACAAAAAAGTACACAATATTTTTGAATAACTTTTGTTCTGAACGTCATAGAGACTTGGGCATTTCACGGATAGTAAAGGGGAGACAGCCACGCACCCACACCAAATTTCAGCACGTTTCGAGCAAGCAGCGCAGAGTTATTCACCCTATGGTGAATAGGGTTAGGGCTGAAATGAGGGTTAGGGTTAGGGTTAGGGTTGCAATTAGGGTTAGGGTTGCAGCCAGGGTTAGGGTTAGGGTTGGGGATGAAAACCCATTGGAGATCAAGATATTCTTGAATAACTTTTGTTCTGAAGGTCATAGAGACTTGGAAGTTGGTTCCATCTGAACTAATGTGGGGATGCCCGATCTATTGGTTCCATCCCCGAGCTTCTACGACCTCCGGAAGGGGTCAAACCACCAAATCTCAACAAAAAAGTACACAATATTTTTGAATAACTTTTGTTCTGAACGTCATAGAGACTTGGGCATTTCACGGATAGTAAAGGGGAGATAGCCACGCACCCACACCAAATTTCAGCACGTTTTGAGCAAGCAGCACAGAGTTATTCACCCTATGGTGAATAGGGTTAGGGCTGAAATGAGGGTTAGGGTTAGGGTTAGGGTTGCAATTAGGGTTAGGGTTGCAGCCAGGGTTAGGGTTAGGGTTGGGGATGAAAACCCATTGGAGATCAAGATATTCTTGAATAACTTTTGTTCTGAAGGTCATAGAGACTTGGAAGTTGGTTCCATCTGAACTAATGTGGGGATGCCCGATCTATTGGTTCCACCCCCGAGCTTCTACGACCTCCGGAAGGGGTCAAACCACCAAATCTCAACAAAAAAGTACACAATATTTTTGAATAACTTTTGTTCTGAACGTCATAGAGACTTGGGCATTTCACGGATAGTAAAGGGGAGACAGCCACGCACCCACACCAAATTTCAGCACGTTTCGAGCAAGCAGCGCAGAGTTATTCACCCTATGGTGAATAGGGTTAGGGCTGAAATGAGGGTTAGGGTTAGGGTTAGGGTTGCAATTAGGGTTAGGGTTGCAGCCAGGGTTAGGGTTAGGGTTGGGGATGAAAACCCATTGGAGATCAAGATATTCTTGAATAACTTTTGTTCTGAAGGTCATAGAGACTTGGAAGTTGGTTCCATCTGAACTAATGTGGGGATGCCCGATCTATTGGTTCCATCCCCGAGCTTCTACGACCTCCGGAAGGGGTCAAACCACCAAATCTCAACAAAAAAGTACACAATATTTTTGAATAACTTTTGTTCTGAACGTCATAGAGACTTGGGCATTTCACGGATAGTAAAGGGGAGACAGCCACGCACCCACACCAAATTTCAGCACGTTTCGAGCAAGCAGCGCAGAGTTATTCACCCTATGGTGAATAGGGTTAGGGCTGAAATGAGGGTTAGGGTTAGGGTTAGGGTTGCAATTAGGGTTAGGGTTGCAGCCAGGGTTAGGGTTAGGGTTGGGGATGAAAACCCATTGGAGATCAAGATATTCTTGAATAACTTTTGTTCTGAAGGTCATAGAGACTTGGAAGTTGGTTCCATCTGAACTAATGTGGGGATGCCCGATCTATTGGTTCCATCCCCGAGCTTCTACGACCTCCGGAAGGGGTCAAACCACCAAATCTCAACAAAAAAGTACACAATATTTTTGAATAACTTTTGTTCTGAACGTCATAGAGACTTGGGAATTTCACGGATAGTAAAGGGGAGACAGCCACGCACCCACACCAAATTTCAGCACGTTTCGAGCAAGCAGCGCAGAGTTATTCACCCTATGGTGAATAGGGTTAGGGCTGAAATGAGGGTTAGGGTTAGGGTTAGGGTTGCAATTAGGGTTAGGGTTGCAGCCAGGGTTAGGGTTAGGGTTGGGGATGAAAACCCATTGGAGATCAAGATATTCTTGAATAACTTTTGTTCTGAAGGTCATAGAGACTTGGAAGTTGGTTCCATCTGAACTAATGTGGGGATGCCCGATCTATTGGTTCCATCCCCGAGCTTCTACGACCTCCGGAAGGGGTCAAACCACCAAATCTCAACAAAAAAGTACACAATATTTTTGAATAACTTTTGTTCTGAACGTCATAGAGACTTGGGCATTTCACGGATAGTAAAGGGGAGACAGCCACGCACCCACACCAAATTTCAGCACGTTTCGAGCAAGCAGCGCAGAGTTATTCACCCTATGGTGAATAGGGTTAGGGCTGAAATGAGGGTTAGGGTTAGGGTTAGGGTTGCAATTAGGGTTAGGGTTGCAGCCAGGGTTAGGGTTAGGGTTGGGGATGAAAACCCATTGGAGATCAAGATATTCTTGAATAACTTTTGTTCTGAAGGTCATAGAGACTTGGAAGTTGGTTCCATCTGAACTAATGTGGGGATGCCCGATCTATTGGTTCCATCCCCGAGCTTCTACGACCTCCGGAAGGGGTCAAACCACCAAATCTCAACAAAAAAGTACACAATATTTTTGAATAACTTTTGTTCTGAACGTCATAGAGACTTGGGCATTTCACGGATAGTAAAGGGGAGACAGCCACGCACCCACACCAAATTTCAGCACGTTTCGAGCAAGCAGCGCAGAGTTATTCACCCTATGGTGAATAGGGTTAGGGCTGAAATGAGGGTTAGGGTTAGGGTTAGGGTTGCAATTAGGGTTAGGGTTGCAGCCAGGGTTAGGGTTAGGGTTGGGGATGAAAACCCATTGGAGATCAAGATATTCTTGAATAACTTTTGTTCTGAAGGTCATAGAGACTTGGAAGTTGGTTCCATCTGAACTAATGTGGGGATGCCCGATCTATTGGTCCCATCCCCGAGCTTCTACGACCTCCGGAAGGGGTCAAACCACCAAATCTCAACAAAAAAGTACACAATATTTTTGAATAACTTTTGTTCTGAACGTCATAGAGACTTGGGAATTTCACGGATAGTAAAGGGGAGACAGCCACGCACCCACACCAAATTTCAGCACGTTTCGAGCAAGCAGCGCAGAGTTATTCACCCTATGGTGAATAGGGTTAGGGCTGAAATGAGGGTTAGGGTTAGGGCTGAAATGAGGGTTAGGGTTAGGGTTAGGGTTGCAATTAGGGTTAGGGTTGCAGCCAGGGTTAGGGTTAGGGTTGGGGATGAAAACCCATTGGAGATCAAGATATTCTTGAATAACTTTTGTTCTGAAGGTCATAGAGACTTGGAAGTTGGTTCCATCTGAACTAATGTGGGGATGCCCGATCTATTGGTTCCATCCCCGAGCTTCTACGACCTCCGGAAGGGGTCAAACCACCAAATCTCAACAAAAAAGTACACAATATTTTTGAATAACTTTTGCTCTGAACGTCATAGAGACTTGGGCATTTCACGGATAGTAAAGGGGAGACAGCCACGCACCCACACCAAATTTCAGCACGTTTCGAGCAAGCAGCGCAGAGTTATTCACCCTATGGTGAATAGGGTTAGGGCTGAAATGAGGGTTAGGGTTAGGGTTAGGGTTGCAATTAGGGTTAGGGTTGCAGCCAGGGTTAGGGTTAGGGTTGGGGATGAAAACCCATTGGAGATCAAGATATTCTTGAATAACTTTTGTTCTGAAGGTCATAGAGACTTGGAAGTTGGTTCCATCTGAACTAATGTGGGGATGCCCGATCTATTGGTTCCATCCCCGAGCTTCTACGACCTCCGGAAGGGGTCAAACCACCAAATCTCAACAAAAAAGTACACAATATTTTTGAATAACTTTTGTTCTGAACGTCATAGAGACTTGGGCATTTCACGGATAGTAAAGGGGAGACAGCCACGCACCCACACCAAATTTCAGCACGTTTTGAGCAAGCAGCACAGAGTTATTCACCCTATGGTGAATAGGGTTAGGGCTGAAATGAGGGTTAGGGTTAGGGTTAGGGTTGCAATTAGGGTTAGGGTTGCAGCCAGGGTTAGGGTTAGGGTTGGGGATGAAAACCCATTGGAGATCAAGATATTCTTGAATAACTTTTGTTCTGAAGGTCATAGAGACTTGGAAGTTGGTTCCATCTGAACTAATGTGGGGATGCCCGATCTATTGGTTCCACCCCCGAGCTTCTACGACCTCCGGAAGGGGTCAAACCACCAAATCTCAACAAAAAAGTACACAATATTTTTGAATAACTTTTGTTCTGAACGTCATAGAGACTTGGGCATTTCACGGATAGTAAAGGGGAGACAGCCACGCACCCACACCAAATTTCAGCACGTTTCGAGCAAGCAGCGCAGAGTTATTCACCCTATGGTGAATAGGGTTAGGGCTGAAATGAGGGTTAGGGTTAGGGTTAGGGTTGCAATTAGGGTTAGGGTTGCAGCCAGGGTTAGGGTTAGGGTTGGGGATGAAAACCCATTGGAGATCAAGATATTCTTGAATAACTTTTGTTCTGAAGGTCATAGAGACTTGGAAGTTGGTTCCATCTGAACTAATGTGGGGATGCCCGATCTATTGGTTCCATCCCCGAGCTTCTACGACCTCCGGAAGGGGTCAAACCACCAAATCTCAACAAAAAAGTACACAATATTTTTGAATAACTTTTGTTCTGAACGTCATAGAGACTTGGGCATTTCACGGATAGTAAAGGGGAGACAGCCACGCACCCACACCAAATTTCAGCACGTTTCGAGCAAGCAGCGCAGAGTTATTCACCCTATGGTGAATAGGGTTAGGGCTGAAATGAGGGTTAGGGTTAGGGTTAGGGTTGCAATTAGGGTTAGGGTTGCAGCCAGGGTTAGGGTTAGGGTTGGGGATGAAAACCCATTGGAGATCAAGATATTCTTGAATAACTTTTGTTCTGAAGGTCATAGAGACTTGGAAGTTGGTTCCATCTGAACTAATGTGGGGATGCCCGATCTATTGGTTCCATCCCCGAGCTTCTACGACCTCCGGAAGGGGTCAAACCACCAAATCTCAACAAAAAAGTACACAATATTTTTGAATAACTTTTGTTCTGAACGTCATAGAGACTTGGGCATTTCACGGATAGTAAAGGGGAGACAGCCACGCACCCACACCAAATTTCAGCACGTTTCGAGCAAGCAGCGCAGAGTTATTCACCCTATGGTGAATAGGGTTAGGGCTGAAATGAGGGTTAGGGTTAGGGTTAGGGTTAGGGTTGCAATTAGGGTTAGGGTTAGGGTTGGGGATGAAAACCCATTGGAGATCAAGATATTCTTGAATAACTTTTGTTCTGAAGGTCATAGAGACTTGGAAGTTGGTTCCATCTGAACTAATGTGGGGATGCCCGATCTATTGGTTCCATCCCCGAGCTTCTACGACCTCCGGAAGGGGTCAAACCACCAAATCTCAACAAAAAAGTACACAATATTTTTGAATAACTTTTGTTCTGAACGTCATAGAGACTTGGGCATTTCACGGATAGTAAAGGGGAGACAGCCACGCACCCACACCAAATTTCAGCACGTTTCGAGCAAGCAGCGCAGAGTTATTCACCCTATGGTGAATAGGGTTAGGGCTGAAATGAGGGTTAGGGTTAGGGTTAGGGTTGCAATTAGGGTTAGGGTTGCAGCCAGGGTTAGGGTTAGGGTTGGGGATGAAAACCCATTGGAGATCAAGATATTCTTGAATAACTTTTGTTCTGAAGGTCATAGAGACTTGGAAGTTGGTTCCATCTGAACTAATGTGGGGATGCCCGATCTATTGGTTCCATCCCCGAGCTTCTACGACCTCCGGAAGGGGTCAAACCACCAAATCTCAACAAAAAAGTACACAATATTTTTGAATAACTTTTGTTCTGAACGTCATAGAGACTTGGGCATTTCACGGATAGTAAAGGGGAGACAGCCACGCACCCACACCAAATTTCAGCACGTTTCGAGCAAGCAGCGCAGAGTTATTCACCCTATGGTGAATAGGGTTAGGGCTGAAATGAGGGTTAGGGTTAGGGTTAGGGTTGCAATTAGGGTTAGGGTTGCAGCCAGGGTTAGGGTTAGGGTTGGGGATGAAAACCCATTGGAGATCAAGATATTCTTGAATAACTTTTGTTCTGAAGGTCATAGAGACTTGGAAGTTGGTTCCATCTGAACTAATGTGGGGATACCCGATCTATTGGTTCCATCCCCGAGCTTCTACGACCTCCGGAAGGGGTCAAACCACCAAATCTCAACAAAAAAGTACACAATATTTTTGAATAACTTTTGTTCTGAACGTCATAGAGACTTGGGCATTTCACGGATAGTAAAGGGGAGACAGCCACGCACCCACACCAAATTTCAGCACGTTTCGAGCAAGCAGCGCAGAGTTATTCACCCTATGGTGAATAGGGTTAGGGCTGAAATGAGGGTTAGGGTTAGGGTTAGGGTTGCAATTAGGGTTAGGGTTGCAGCCAGGGTTAGGGTTAGGGTTGGGGATGAAAACCCATTGGAGATCAAGATATTCTTGAATAACTTTTGTTCTGAAGGTCATAGAGACTTGGAAGTTGGTTCCATCTGAACTAATGTGGGGATACCCGATCTATTGGTTCCATCCCCGAGCTTCTACGACCTCCGGAAGGGGTCAAACCACCAAATCTCAACAAAAAAGTACACAATATTTTTGAATAACTTTTGTTCTGAACGTCATAGAGACTTGGGCATTTCACGGATAGTAAAGGGGAGACAGCCACGCACCCACACCAAATTTCAGCACGTTTCGAGCAAGCAGCGCAGAGTTATTCACCCTATGGTGAATAGGGTTAGGGCTGAAATGAGGGTTAGGGTTAGGGTTAGGGTTGCAATTAGGGTTAGGGTTGCAGCCAGGGTTAGGGTTAGGGTTGGGGATGAAAACCCATTGGAGATCAAGATATTCTTGAATAACTTTTGTTCTGAAGGTCATAGAGACTTGGAAGTTGGTTCCATCTGAACTAATGTGGGGATGCCCGATCTATTGGTTCCATCCCCGAGCTTCTACGACCTCCGGAAGGGGTCAAACCACCAAATCTCAACAAAAAAGTACACAATATTTTTGAATAACTTTTGTTCTGAACGTCATAGAGACTCGGGCATTTCACGGATAGTAAAGGGGAGACAGCCACGCACCCACACCAAATTTCAGCACGTTTCGAGCAAGCAGCGCAGAGTTATTCACCCTATGGTGAATAGGGTTAGGGCTGAAATGAGGGTTAGGGTTAGGGTTAGGGTTGCAATTAGGGTTAGGGTTGCAGCCAGGGTTAGGGTTAGGGTTGGGGATGAAAACCCATTGGAGACCAAGATATTCTTGAATAACTTTTGTTCTGAAGGTCATAGAGACTTGGAAGTTGGTTCCATCTGAACTAATGTGGGGATACCCGATCTATTGGTTCCATCCCCGAGCTTCTACGACCTCCGGAAGGGGTCAAACCACCAAATCTCAACAAAAAAGTACACAATATTTTTGAATAACTTTTGTTCTGAACGTCATAGAGACTTGGGCATTTCACGGATAGTAAAGGGGAGACAGCCACGCACCCACACCAAATTTCAGCACGTTTCGAGCAAGCAGCGCAGAGTTATTCACCCTATGGTGAATAGGGTTAGGGCTGAAATGAGGGTTAGGGTTAGGGTTAGGGTTGCAATTAGGGTTAGGGTTGCAGCCAGGGTTAGGGTTAGGGTTGGGGATGAAAACCCATTGGAGATCAAGATATTCTTGAATAACTTTTGTTCTGAAGGTCATAGAGACTTGGAAGTTGGTTCCATCTGAACTAATGTGGGGATACCCGATCTATTGGTTCCATCCCCGAGCTTCTACGACCTCCGGAAGGGGTCAAACCACCAAATCTCAACAAAAAAGTACACAATATTTTTGAATAACTTTTGTTCTGAACGTCATAGAGACTTGGGCATTTCACGGATAGTAAAGGGGAGACAGCCACGCACCCACACCAAATTTCAGCACGTTTCGAGCAAGCAGCGCAGAGTTATTCACCCTATGGTGAATAGGGTTAGGGCTGAAATGAGGGTTAGGGTTAGGGTTAGGGTTGCAATTAGGGTTAGGGTTGCAGCCAGGGTTAGGGTTAGGGTTGGGGATGAAAACCCATTGGAGATCAAGATATTCTTGAATAACTTTTGTTCTGAAGGTCATAGAGACTTGGAAGTTGGTTCCATCTGAACTAATGTGGGGATGCCCGATCTATTGGTTCCATCCCCGAGCTTCTACGACCTCCGGAAGGGGTCAAACCACCAAATCTCAACAAAAAAGTACACAATATTTTTGAATAACTTTTGTTCTGAACGTCATAGAGACTTGGGCATTTCACGGATAGTAAAGGGGAGACAGCCACGCACCCACACCAAATTTCAGCACGTTTCGAGCAAGCAGCGCAGAGTTATTCACCCTATGGTGAATAGGGTTAGGGCTGAAATGAGGGTTAGGGTTAGGGTTAGGGTTAGGGTTAGGGTTGCAATTAGGGTTAGGGTTAGGGTTGGGGATGAAAACCCATTGGAGATCAAGATATTCTTGAATAACTTTTGTTCTGAAGGTCATAGAGACTTGGAAGTTGGTTCCATCTGAACTAATGTGGGGATGCCCGATCTATTGGTTCCATCCCCGAGCTTCTACGACCTCCGGAAGGGGTCAAACCACCAAATCTCAACAAAAAAGTACACAATATTTTTGAATAACTTTTGTTCTGAACGTCATAGAGACTTGGGCATTTCACGGATAGTAAAGGGGAGACAGCCACGCACCCACACCAAATTTCAGCACGTTTCGAGCAAGCAGCGCAGAGTTATTCACCCTATGGTGAATAGGGTTAGGGCTGAAATGAGGGTTAGGGTTAGGGTTAGGGTTGCAATTAGGGTTAGGGTTGCAGCCAGGGTTAGGGTTAGGGTTGGGGATGAAAACCCATTGGAGATCAAGATATTCTTGAATAACTTTTGTTCTGAAGGTCATAGAGACTTGGAAGTTGGTTCCATCTGAACTAATGTGGGGATGCCCGATCTATTGGTTCCATCCCCGAGCTTCTACGACCTCCGGAAGGGGTCAAACCACCAAATCTCAACAAAAAAGTGCACAATATTTTTGAATAACTTTTGTTCTGAACGTCATAGAGACTTGGGCATTTCACGGATAGTAAAGGGGAGACAGCCACGCACCCACACCAAATTTCAGCACGTTTCGAGCAAGCAGCGCAGAGTTATTCACCCTATGGTGAATAGGGTTAGGGCTGAAATGAGGGTTAGGGTTAGGGTTAGGGTTGCAATTAGGGTTAGGGTTGCAGCCAGGGTTAGGGTTAGGGTTGGGGATGAAAACCCATTGGAGATCAAGATATTCTTGAATAACTTTTGTTCTGAAGGTCATAGAGACTTGGAAGTTGGTTCCATCTGAACTAATGTGGGGATGCCCGATCTATTGGTTCCATCCCCGAGCTTCTACGACCTCCGGAAGGGGTCAAACCACCAAATCTCAACAAAAAAGTACACAATATTTTTGAATAACTTTTGTTCTGAACGTCATAGAGACTCGGGCATTTCACGGATAGTAAAGGGGAGACAGCCACGCACCCACACCAAATTTCAGCACGTTTCGAGCAAGCAGCGCAGAGTTATTCACCCTATGGTGAATAGGGTTAGGGCTGAAATGAGGGTTAGGGTTAGGGTTAGGGTTGCAATTAGGGTTAGGGTTGCAGCCAGGGTTAGGGTTAGGGTTGGGGATGAAAACCCATTGGAGATCAAGATATTCTTGAATAACTTTTGTTCTGAAGGTCATAGAGACTTGGAAGTTGGTTCCATCTGAACTAATGTGGGGATACCCGATCTATTGGTTCCATCCCCGAGCTTCTACGACCTCCGGAAGGGGTCAAACCACCAAATCTCAACAAAAAAGTACACAATATTTTTGAATAACTTTTGTTCTGAACGTCATAGAGACTTGGGCATTTCACGGATAGTAAAGGGGAGACAGCCACGCACCCACACCAAATTTCAGCACGTTTCGAGCAAGCAGCGCAGAGTTATTCACCCTATGGTGAATAGGGTTAGGGCTGAAATGAGGGTTAGGGTTAGGGTTAGGGTTGCAATTAGGGTTAGGGTTGCAGCCAGGGTTAGGGTTAGGGTTGGGGATGAAAACCCATTGGAGATCAAGATATTCTTGAATAACTTTTGTTCTGAACGTCATAGAGACTTGGGCATTTCACGGATAGTAAAGGGGAGACAGCCACGCACCCACACCAAATTTCAGCACGTTTCGAGCAAGCAGCGCAGAGTTATTCACCCTATGGTGAATAGGGTTAGGGCTGAAATGAGGGTTAGGGTTAGGGTTAGGGTTGCAATTAGGGTTAGGGTTGCAGCCAGGGTTAGGGTTAGGGTTGGGGATGAAAACCCATTGGAGATCAAGATATTCTTGAATAACTTTTGTTCTGAAGGTCATAGAGACTTGGAAGTTGGTTCCATCTGAACTAATGTGGGGATACCCGATCTATTGGTTCCATCCCCGAGCTTCTACGACCTCCGGAAGGGGTCAAACCACCAAATCTCAACAAAAAAGTACACAATATTTTTGAATAACTTTTGTTCTGAACGTCATAGAGACTTGGGCATTTCACGGATAGTAAAGGGGAGACAGCCACGCACCCACACCAAATTTCAGCACGTTTCGAGCAAGCAGCGCAGAGTTATTCACCCTATGGTGAATAGGGTTAGGGCTGAAATGAGGGTTAGGGTTAGGGTTAGGGTTGCAATTAGGGTTAGGGTTGCAGCCAGGGTTAGGGTTAGGGTTGGGGATGAAAACCCATTGGAGATCAAGATATTCTTGAATAACTTTTGTTCTGAAGGTCATAGAGACTTGGAAGTTGGTTCCATCTGAACTAATGTGGGGATACCCGATCTATTGGTTCCATCCCCGAGCTTCTACGACCTCCGGAAGGGGTCAAACCACCAAATCTCAACAAAAAAGTACACAATATTTTTGAATAACTTTTGTTCTGAACGTCATAGAGACTTGGGCATTTCACGGATAGTAAAGGGGAGACAGCCACGCACCCACACCAAATTTCAGCACGTTTCGAGCAAGCAGCGCAGAGTTATTCACCCTATGGTGAATAGGGTTAGGGCTGAAATGAGGGTTAGGGTTAGGGTTAGGGTTGCAATTAGGGTTAGGGTTGCAGCCAGGGTTAGGGTTAGGGTTGGGGATGAAAACCCATTGGAGATCAAGATATTCTTGAATAACTTTTGTTCTGAAGGTCATAGAGACTTGGAAGTTGGTTCCATCTGAACTAATGTGGGGATGCCCGATCTATTGGTTCCATCCCCGAGCTTCTACAACCTCCGGAAGGGGTCAAACCACCAAATCTCAACAAAAAAGTACACAATATTTTTGAATAACTTTTGTTCTGAACGTCATAGAGACTTGGGCATTTCACGGATAGTAAAGGGGAGACAGCCACGCACCCACACCAAATTTCAGCACGTTTCGAGCAAGCAGCGCAGAGTTATTCACCCTATGGTGAATAGGGTTAGGGCTGAAATGAGGGTTAGGGTTAGGGTTAGGGTTGCAATTAGGGTTAGGGTTGCAGCCAGGGTTAGGGTTAGGGTTGGGGATGAAAACCCATTGGAGATCAAGATATTCTTGAATAACTTTTGTTCTGAAGGTCATAGAGACTTGGAAGTTGGTTCCATCTGAACTAATGTGGGGATGCCCGATCTATTGGTTCCATCCCCGAGCTTCTACGACCTCCGGAAGGGGTCAAACCACCAAATCTCAACAAAAAAGTACACAATATTTTTGAATAACTTTTGTTCTGAACGTCATAGAGACTTGGGCATTTCACAGATAGTAAAGGGGAGACAGCCACGCACCCACACCAAATTTCAGCACGTTTCGAGCAAGCAGCGCAGAGTTATTCACCCTATGGTGAATAGGGTTAGGGCTGAAATGAGGGTTAGGGTTAGGGTTAGGGTTGCAATTAGGGTTAGGGTTGCAGCCAGGGTTAGGGTTAGGGTTGGGGATGAAAACCCATTGGAGATCAAGATATTCTTGAATAACTTTTGTTCTGAAGGTCATAGAGACTTGGAAGTTGGTTCCATCTGAACTAATGTGGGGATGCCCGATCTATTGGTTCCATCCCCGAGCTTCTACGACCTCCGGAAGGGGTCAAACCACCAAATCTCAACAAAAAAGTGCACAATATTTTTGAATAACTTTTGTTCTGAACGTCATAGAGACTTGGGCATTTCACGGATAGTAAAGGGGAGACAGCCACGCACCCACACCAAATTTCAGCACGTTTCGAGCAAGCAGCGCAGAGTTATTCACCCTATGGTGAATAGGGTTAGGGCTGAAATGAGGGTTAGGGTTAGGGTTAGGGTTGCAATTAGGGTTAGGGTTGCAGCCAGGGTTAGGGTTAGGGTTGGGGATGAAAACCCATTGGAGATCAAGATATTCTTGAATAACTTTTGTTCTGAAGGTCATAGAGACTTGGAAGTTGGTTCCATCTGAACTAATGTGGGGATGCCCGATCTATTGGTTCCATCCCCGAGCTTCTACGACCTCCGGAAGGGGTCAAACCACCAAATCTCAACAAAAAAGTATACAATATTTTTGAATAACTTTTGTTCTGAACGTCATAGAGACTTGGGCATTTCACGGATAGTAAAGGGGAGACAGCCACGCACCCACACCAAATTTCAGCACGTTTCGAGCAAGCAGCGCAGAGTTATTCACCCTATGGTGAATAGGGTTAGGGCTGAAATGAGGGTTAGGGTTAGGGTTAGGGTTGCAATTAGGGTTAGGGTTGCAGCCAGGGTTAGGGTTAGGGTTGGGGATGAAAACCCATTGGAGATCAAGATATTCTTGAATAACTTTTGTTCTGAAGGTCATAGAGACTTGGAAGTTGGTTCCATCTGAACTAATGTGGGGATGCCCGATCTATTGGTTCCATCCCCGAGCTTCTACAACCTCCGGAAGGGGTCAAACCACCAAATCTCAACAAAAAAGTACACAATATTTTTGAATAACTATTGTTCTGAACGTCATAGAGACTTGGGCATTTCACGGATAGTAAAGGGGAGACAGCCACGCACCCACACCAAATTTCAGCACGTTTCGAGCAAGCAGCGCAGAGTTATTCACCCTATGGTGAATAGGGTTAGGGCTGAAATGAGGGTTAGGGTTAGGGTTAGGGTTGCAATTAGGGTTAGGGTTGCAGCCAGGGTTAGGGTTAGGGTTGGGGATGAAAACCCATTGGAGATCAAGATATTCTTGAATAACTTTTGTTCTGAAGGTCATAGAGACTTGGAAGTTGGTTCCATCTGAACTAATGTGGGGATACCCGATCTATTGGTTCCATCCCCGAGCTTCTACGACCTCCGGAAGGGGTCAAACCACCAAATCTCAACAAAAAAGTACACAATATTTTTGAATAACTTTTGTTCTGAACGTCATAGAGACTTGGGCATTTCACGGATAGTAAAGGGGAGACAGCCACGCACCCACACCAAATTTCAGCACGTTTCGAGCAAGCAGCGCAGAGTTATTCACCCTATGGTGAATAGGGTTAGGGCTGAAATGAGGGTTAGGGTTAGGGTTAGGGTTGCAATTAGGGTTAGGGTTGCAGCCAGGGTTAGGGTTAGGGTTGGGGATGAAAACCCATTGGAGATCAAGATATTCTTGAATAACTTTTGTTCTGAAGGTCATAGAGACTTGGAAGTTGGTTCCATCTGAACTAATGTGGGGATGCCCGATCTATTGGTTCCATCCCCGAGCTTCTACGACCTCCGGAAGGGGTCAAACCACCAAATCTCAACAAAAAAGTACACAATATTTTTGAATAACTTTTGTTCTGAACGTCATAGAGACTTGGGCATTTCACGGATAGTAAAGGGGAGACAGCCACGCACCCACACCAAATTTCAGCACGTTTCGAGCAAGCAGCGCAGAGTTATTCACCCTATGGTGAATAGGGTTAGGGCTGAAATGAGGGTTAGGGTTAGGGTTAGGGTTGCAATTAGGGTTAGGGTTGCAGCCAGGGTTAGGGTTAGGGTTGGGGATGAAAACCCATTGGAGATCAAGATATTCTTGAATAACTTTTGTTCTGAAGGTCATAGAGACTTGGAAGTTGGTTCCATCTGAACTAATGTGGGGATGCCCGATCTATTGGTTCCATCCCCGAGCTTCTACAACCTCCGGAAGGGGTCAAACCACCAAATCTCAACAAAAAAGTACACAATATTTTTGAATAACTTTTGTTCTGAACGTCATAGAGACTTGGGCATTTCACGGATAGTAAAGGGGAGACAGCCACGCACCCACACCAAATTTCAGCACGTTTCGAGCAAGCAGCGCAGAGTTATTCACCCTATGGTGAATAGGGTTAGGGCTGAAATGAGGGTTAGGGTTAGGGTTAGGGTTGCAATTAGGGTTAGGGTTGCAGCCAGGGTTAGGGTTAGGGTTGGGGATGAAAACCCATTGGAGATCAAGATATTCTTGAATAACTTTTGTTCTGAAGGTCATAGAGACTTGGAAGTTGGTTCCATCTGAACTAATGTGGGGATGCCCGATCTATTGGTTCCATCCCCGAGCTTCTACGACCTCCGGAAGGGGTCAAACCACCAAATCTCAACAAAAAAGTACACAATATTTTTGAATAACTTTTGTTCTGAACGTCATAGAGACTTGGGCATTTCACGGATAGTAAAGGGGAGACAGCCACGCACCCACACCAAATTTCAGCACGTTTCGAGCAAGCAGCGCAGAGTTATTCACCCTATGGTGAATAGGGTTAGGGCTGAAATGAGAGTTAGGGTTAGGGTTAGGGTTGCAATTAGGGTTAGGGTTGCAGCCAGGGTTAGGGTTAGGGTTGGGGATGAAAACCCATTGGAGATCAAGATATTCTTGAATAACTTTTGTTCTGAAGGTCATAGAGACTTGGAAGTTGGTTCCATCTGAACTAATGTGGGGATGCCCGATCTATTGGTTCCATCCCCGAGCTTCTACGACCTCCGGAAGGGGTCAAACCACCAAATCTCAACAAAAAAGTACACAATATTTTTGAATAACTTTTGTTCTGAACGTCATAGAGACTTGGGCATTTCACGGATAGTAAAGGGGAGACAGCCACGCACCCACACCAAATTTCAGCACGTTTCGAGCAAGCAGCGCAGAGTTATTCACCCTATGGTGAATAGGGTTAGGGCTGAAATGAGGGTTAGGGTTAGGGTTAGGGTTGCAATTAGGGTTAGGGTTGCAGCCAGGGTTAGGGTTAGGGTTGGGGATGAAAACCCATTGGAGATCAAGATATTCTTGAATAACTTTTGTTCTGAAGGTCATAGAGACTTGGAAGTTGGTTCCATCTGAACTAATGTGGGGATGCCCGATCTATTGGTTCCATCCCCGAGCTTCTACGACCTCCGGAAGGGGTCAAACCACCAAATCTCAACAAAAAAGTACACAATATTTTTGAATAACTTTTGTTCTGAACGTCATAGAGACTCGGGCATTTCACGGATAGTAAAGGGGAGACAGCCGCGCACCCACACCAAATTTCAGCACGTTTCGAGCAAGCAGCGCAGAGTTATTCACCCTATGGTGAATAGGGTTAGGGCTGAAATGAGGGTTAGGGTTAGGGTTAGGGTTGCAATTAGGGTTAGGGTTGCAGCCAGGGTTAGGGTTAGGGTTGGGGATGAAAACCCATTGGAGATCAAGATATTCTTGAATAACTTTTGTTCTGAAGGTCATAGAGACTTGGAAGTTGGTTCCATCTGAACTAATGTGGGGATGCCCGATCTATTGGTTCCACCCCCGAGCTTCTACGACCTCCGGAAGGGGTCAAACCACCAAATCTCAACAAAAAAGTACACAATATTTTTGAATAACTTTTGTTCTGAACGTCATAGAGACTTGGGCATTTCACGGATAGTAAAGGGGAGACAGCCACGCACCCACACCAAATTTCAGCACGTTTCGAGCAAGCAGCGCAGAGTTATTCACCCTATGGTGAATAGGGTTAGGGCTGAAATGAGGGTTAGGGTTAGGGTTAGGGTTGCAATTAGGGTTAGGGTTGCAGCCAGGGTTAGGGTTAGGGTTGGGGATGAAAACCCATTGGAGATCAAGATATTCTTGAATAACTTTTGTTCTGAAGGTCATAGAGACTTGGAAGTTGGTTCCATCTGAACTAATGTGGGGATGCCCGATCTATTGGTTCCATCCCCGAGCTTCTACAACCTCCGGAAGGGGTCAAACCACCAAATCTCAACAAAAAAGTACACAATATTTTTGAATAACTTTTGTTCTGAACGTCATAGAGACTTGGGCATTTCACGGATAGTAAAGGGGAGACAGCCACGCACCCACACCAAATTTCAGCACGTTTCGAGCAAGCAGCGCAGAGTTATTCACCCTATGGTGAATAGGGTTAGGGCTGAAATGAGGGTTAGGGTTAGGGTTAGGGTTGCAATTAGGGTTAGGGTTGCAGCCAGGGTTAGGGTTAGGGTTGGGGATGAAAACCCATTGGAGATCAAGATATTCTTGAATAACTTTTGTTCTGAAGGTCATAGAGACTTGGAAGTTGGTTCCATCTGAACTAATGTGGGGATACCCGATCTATTGGTTCCATCCCCGAGCTTCTACGACCTCCGGAAGGGGTCAAACCACCAAATCTCAACAAAAAAGTACACAATATTTTTGAATAACTTTTGTTCTGAACGTCATAGAGACTTGGGCATTTCACGGATAGTAAAGGGGAGACAGCCACGCACCCACACCAAATTTCAGCACGTTTCGAGCAAGCAGCGCAGAGTTATTCACCCTATGGTGAATAGGGTTAGGGCTGAAATGAGGGTTAGGGTTAGGGTTAGGGTTGCAATTAGGGTTAGGGTTGCAGCCAGGGTTAGGGTTAGGGTTGGGGATGAAAACCCATTGGAGATCAAGATATTCTTGAATAACTTTTGTTCTGAAGGTCATAGAGACTTGGAAGTTGGTTCCATCTGAACTAATGTGGGGATGCCCGATCTATTGGTTCCATCCCCGAGCTTCTACGACCTCCGGAAGGGGTCAAACCACCAAATCTCAACAAAAAAGTACACAATATTTTTGAATAACTTTTGTTCTGAACGTCATAGAGACTTGGGCATTTCACGGATAGTAAAGGGGAGACAGCCACGCACCCACACCAAATTTCAGCACGTTTCGAGCAAGCAGCGCAGAGTTATTCACCCTATGGTGAATAGGGTTAGGGCTGAAATGAGGGTTAGGGTTAGGGTTAGGGTTGCAATTAGGGTTAGGGTTGCAGCCAGGGTTAGGGTTAGGGTTGGGGATGAAAACCCATTGGAGATCAAGATATTCTTGAATAACTTTTGTTCTGAAGGTCATAGAGACTTGGAAGTTGGTTCCATCTGAACTAATGTGGGGATGCCCGATCTATTGGTTCCATCCCCGAGCTTCTACAACCTCCGGAAGGGGTCAAACCACCAAATCTCAACAAAAAAGTACACAATATTTTTGAATAACTTTTGTTCTGAACGTCATAGAGACTTGGGCATTTCACGGATAGTAAAGGGGAGACAGCCACGCACCCACACCAAATTTCAGCACGTTTCGAGCAAGCAGCGCAGAGTTATTCACCCTATGGTGAATAGGGTTAGGGCTGAAATGAGGGTTAGGGTTAGGGTTGCAATTAGGGTTAGGGTTGCAGCCAGGGTTAGGGTTAGGGTTGGGGATGAAAACCCATTGGAGATCAAGATATTCTTGAATAACTTTTGTTCTGAAGGTCATAGAGACTTGGAAGTTGGTTCCATCTGAACTAATGTGGGGATGCCCGATCTATTGGTTCCATCCCCGAGCTTCTACGACCTCCGGAAGGGGTCAAACCACCAAATCTCAACAAAAAAGTACACAATATTTTTGAATAACTTTTGTTCTGAACGTCATAGAGACTTGGGCATTTCACGGATAGTAAAGGGGAGACAGCCACGCACCCACACCAAATTTCAGCACGTTTCGAGCAAGCAGCGCAGAGTTATTCACCCTATGGTGAATAGGGTTAGGGCTGAAATGAGAGTTAGGGTTAGGGTTAGGGTTGCAATTAGGGTTAGGGTTGCAGCCAGGGTTAGGGTTAGGGTTGGGGATGAAAACCCATTGGAGATCAAGATATTCTTGAATAACTTTTGTTCTGAAGGTCATAGAGACTTGGAAGTTGGTTCCATCTGAACTAATGTGGGGATGCCCGATCTATTGGTTCCATCCCCGAGCTTCTACGACCTCCGGAAGGGGTCAAACCACCAAATCTCAACAAAAAAGTACACAATATTTTTGAATAACTTTTGTTCTGAACGTCATAGAGACTTGGGCATTTCACGGATAGTAAAGGGGAGACAGCCACGCACCCACACCAAATTTCAGCACGTTTCGAGCAAGCAGCGCAGAGTTATTCACCCTATGGTGAATAGGGTTAGGGCTGAAATGAGGGTTAGGGTTAGGGTTAGGGTTGCAATTAGGGTTAGGGTTGCAGCCAGGGTTAGGGTTAGGGTTGGGGATGAAAACCCATTGGAGATCAAGATATTCTTGAATAACTTTTGTTCTGAAGGTCATAGAGACTTGGAAGTTGGTTCCATCTGAACTAATGTGGGGATGCCCGATCTATTGGTTCCATCCCCGAGCTTCTACGACCTCCGGAAGGGGTCAAACCACCAAATCTCAACAAAAAAGTACACAATATTTTTGAATAACTTTTGTTCTGAACGTCATAGAGACTCGGGCATTTCACGGATAGTAAAGGGGAGACAGCCGCGCACCCACACCAAATTTCAGCACGTTTCGAGCAAGCAGCGCAGAGTTATTCACCCTATGGTGAATAGGGTTAGGGCTGAAATGAGGGTTAGGGTTAGGGTTAGGGTTGCAATTAGGGTTAGGGTTGCAGCCAGGGTTAGGGTTAGGGTTGGGGATGAAAACCCATTGGAGATCAAGATATTCTTGAATAACTTTTGTTCTGAAGGTCATAGAGACTTGGAAGTTGGTTCCATCTGAACTAATGTGGGGATGCCCGATCTATTGGTTCCACCCCCGAGCTTCTACGACCTCCGGAAGGGGTCAAACCACCAAATCTCAACAAAAAAGTACACAATATTTTTGAATAACTTTTGTTCTGAACGTCATAGAGACTTGGGCATTTCACGGATAGTAAAGGGGAGACAGCCACGCACCCACACCAAATTTCAGCACGTTTCGAGCAAGCAGCGCAGAGTTATTCACCCTATGGTGAATAGGGTTAGGGCTGAAATGAGGGTTAGGGTTAGGGTTAGGGTTGCAATTAGGGTTAGGGTTGCAGCCAGGGTTAGGGTTAGGGTTGGGGATGAAAACCCATTGGAGATCAAGATATTCTTGAATAACTTTTGTTCTGAAGGTCATAGAGACTTGGAAGTTGGTTCCATCTGAACTAATGTGGGGATGCCCGATCTATTGGTTCCATCCCCGAGCTTCTACGACCTCCGGAAGGGGTCAAACCACCAAATCTCAACAAAAAAGTACACAATATTTTTGAATAACTTTTGTTCTGAACGTCATAGAGACTCGGGCATTTCACGGATAGTAAAGGGGAGACAGCCACGCACCCACACCAAATTTCAGCACGTTTCGAGCAAGCAGCGCAGAGTTATTCACCCTATGGTGAATAGGGTTAGGGCTGAAATGAGGGTTAGGGTTAGGGTTAGGGTTGCAATTAGGGTTAGGGTTGCAGCCAGGGTTAGGGTTAGGGTTGGGGATGAAAACCCATTGGAGATCAAGATATTCTTGAATAACTTTTGTTCTGAAGGTCATAGAGACTTGGAAGTTGGTTCCATCTGAACTAATGTGGGGATGCCCGATCTATTGGTTCCACCCCCGAGCTTCTACGACCTCCGGAAGGGGTCAAACCACCAAATCTCAACAAAAAAGTACACAATATTTTTGAATAACTTTTGTTCTGAACGTCATAGAGACTTGGGCATTTCACGGATAGTAAAGGGGAGACAGCCACGCACCCACACCAAATTTCAGCACGTTTCGAGCAAGCAGCGCAGAGTTATTCACCCTATGGTGAATAGGGTTAGGGCTGAAATGAGGGTTAGGGTTAGGGTTAGGGTTGCAATTAGGGTTAGGGTTGCAGCCAGGGTTAGGGTTAGGGTTGGGGATGAAAACCCATTGGAGATCAAGATATTCTTGAATAACTTTTGTTCTGAAGGTCATAGAGACTTGGAAGTTGGTTCCATCTGAACTAATGTGGGGATGACCGATCTATTGGTTCCATCCCCGAGCTTCTACGACCTCCGGAAGGGGTCAAACCACCAAATCTCAACAAAAAAGTACACAATATTTTTGAATAACTTTTGTTCTGAACGTCATAGAGACTTGGGCATTTCACGGATAGTAAAGGGGAGACAGCCACGCACCCACACCAAATTTCAGCACGTTTCGAGCAAGCAGCGCAGAGTTATTCACCCTATGGTGAATAGGGTTAGGGCTGAAATGAGGGTTAGGGTTAGGGTTAGGGTTGCAATTAGGGTTAGGGTTGCAGCCAGGGTTAGGGTTAGGGTTGGGGATGAAAACCCATTGGAGATCAAGATATTCTTGAATAACTTTTGTTCTGAAGGTCATAGAGACTTGGAAGTTGGTTCCATCTGAACTAATGTGGGGATGCCCGATCTATTGGTTCCATCCCCGAGCTTCTACGACCTCCGGAAGGGGTCAAACCACCAAATCTCAACAAAAAAGTACACAATATTTTTGAATAACTTTTGTTCTGAACGTCATAGAGACTTGGGCATTTCACGGATAGTAAAGGGGAGACAGCCACACACCCACACCAAATTTCAGCACGTTTCGAGCAAGCAGCGCAGAGTTATTCACCCTATGGTGAATAGGGTTAGGGCTGAAATGAGGGTTAGGGTTAGGGTTAGGGTTGCAATTAGGGTTAGGGTTGCAGCCAGGGTTAGGGTTAGGGTTGGGGATGAAAACCCATTGGAGATCAAGATATTCTTGAATAACTTTTGTTCTGAAGGTCATAGAGACTTGGAAGTTGGTTCCATCTGAACTAATGTGGGGATGCCCGATCTATTGGTTCCATCCCCGAGCTTCTACGACCTCCGGAAGGGGTCAAACCACCAAATCTCAACAAAAAAGTACACAATATTTTTGAATAACTTTTGTTCTGAACGTCATAGAGACTTGGGCATTTCACGGATAGTAAAGGGGAGACAGCCACGCACCCCACACCAAATTTCAGCACGTTTCGAGCAAGCAGCGCAGAGTTATTCACCCTATGGTGAATAGGGTTAGGGCTGAAATGAGGGTTAGGGTTAGGGTTAGGGTTGCAATTAGGGTTAGGGTTGCAGCCAGGGTTAGGGTTAGGGTTGGGGATGAAAACCCATTGGAGATCAAGATATTCTTGAATAACTTTTGTTCTGAAGGTCATAGAGACTTGGAAGTTGGTTCCATCTGAACTAATGTGGGGATGCCCGATCTATTGGTTCCATCCCCGAGCTTCTACGACCTCCGGAAGGGGTCAAACCACCAAATCTCAACAAAAAAGTATACAATATTTTTGAATAACTTTTGTTCTGAACGTCATAGAGACTTGGGCATTTCACGGATAGTAAAGGGGAGACAGCCACGCACCCACACCAAATTTCAGCACGTTTCGAGCAAGCAGCGCAGAGTTATTCACCCTATGGTGAATAGGGTTAGGGCTGAAATGAGGGTTAGGGTTAGGGTTAGGGTTGCAATTAGGGTTAGGGTTGCAGCCAGGGTTAGGGTTAGGGTTGGGGATGAAAACCCATTGGAGATCAAGATATTCTTGAATAACTTTTGTTCTGAAGGTCATAGAGACTTGGAAGTTGGTTCCATCTGAACTAATGTGGGGATGCCCGATCTATTGGTTCCATCCCCGAGCTTCTACAACCTCCGGAAGGGGTCAAACCACCAAATCTCAACAAAAAAGTACACAATATTTTTGAATAACTTTTGTTCTGAACGTCATAGAGACTTGGGCATTTCACGGATAGTAAAGGGGAGACAGCCACGCACCCACACCAAATTTCAGCACGTTTCGAGCAAGCAGCGCAGAGTTATTCACCCTATGGTGAATAGGGTTAGGGCTGAAATGAGGGTTAGGGTTAGGGTTAGGGTTGCAATTAGGGTTAGGGTTGCAGCCAGGGTTAGGGTTAGGGTTGGGGATGAAAACCCATTGGAGATCAAGATATTCTTGAATAACTTTTGTTCTGAAGGTCATAGAGACTTGGAAGTTGGTTCCATCTGAACTAATGTGGGGATGCCCGATCTATTGGTTCCATCCCCGAGCTTCTACGACCTCCGGAAGGGGTCAAACCACCAAATCTCAACAAAAAAGTACACAATATTTTTGAATAACTTTTGTTCTGAACGTCATAGAGACTTGGGCATTTCACGGATAGTAAAGGGGAGACAGCCACGCACCCACACCAAATTTCAGCACGTTTCGAGCAAGCAGCGCAGAGTTATTCACCCTATGGTGAATAGGGTTAGGGCTGAAATGAGAGTTAGGGTTAGGGTTAGGGTTGCAATTAGGGTTAGGGTTGCAGCCAGGGTTAGGGTTAGGGTTGGGGATGAAAACCCATTGGAGATCAAGATATTCTTGAATAACTTTTGTTCTGAAGGTCATAGAGACTTGGAAGTTGGTTCCATCTGAACTAATGTGGGGATGCCCGATCTATTGGTTCCATCCCCGAGCTTCTACGACCTCCGGAAGGGGTCAAACCACCAAATCTCAACAAAAAAGTACACAATATTTTTGAATAACTTTTGTTCTGAACGTCATAGAGACTTGGGCATTTCACGGATAGTAAAGGGGAGACAGCCACGCACCCACACCAAATTTCAGCACGTTTCGAGCAAGCAGCGCAGAGTTATTCACCCTATGGTGAATAGGGTTAGGGCTGAAATGAGGGTTAGGGTTAGGGTTAGGGTTGCAATTAGGGTTAGGGTTGCAGCCAGGGTTAGGGTTAGGGTTGGGGATGAAAACCCATTGGAGATCAAGATATTCTTGAATAACTTTTGTTCTGAAGGTCATAGAGACTTGGAAGTTGGTTCCATCTCAACTAATGTGGGGATGCCCGATCTATTGGTTCCATCCCCGAGCTTCTACGACCTCCGGAAGGGGTCAAACCACCAAATCTCAACAAAAAAGTACACAATATTTTTGAATAACTTTTGTTCTGAACGTCATAGAGACTCGGGCATTTCACGGATAGTAAAGGGGAGACAGCCACGCACCCACACCAAATTTCAGCACGTTTCGAGCAAGCAGCGCAGAGTTATTCACCCTATGGTGAATAGGGTTAGGGCTGAAATGAGGGTTAGGGTTAGGGTTAGGGTTGCAATTAGGGTTAGGGTTGCAGCCAGGGTTAGGGTTAGGGTTGGGGATGAAAACCCATTGGAGATCAAGATATTCTTGAATAACTTTTGTTCTGAAGGTCATAGAGACTTGGAAGTTGGTTCCATCTGAACTAATGTGGGGATGCCCGATCTATTGGTTCCACCCCCGAGCTTCTACGACCTCCGGAAGGGGTCAAACCACCAAATCTCAACAAAAAAGTACACAATATTTTTGAATAACTTTTGTTCTGAACGTCATAGAGACTTGGGCATTTCACGGATAGTAAAGGGGAGACAGCCACGCACCCACACCAAATTTCAGCACGTTTCGAGCAAGCAGCGCAGAGTTATTCACCCTATGGTGAATAGGGTTAGGGCTGAAATGAGGGTTAGGGTTAGGGTTAGGGTTGCAATTAGGGTTAGGGTTGCAGCCAGGGTTAGGGTTAGGGTTGGGGATGAAAACCCATTGGAGATCAAGATATTCTTGAATAACTTTTGTTCTGAAGGTCATAGAGACTTGGAAGTTGGTTCCATCTGAACTAATGTGGGGATGCCCGATCTATTGGTTCCATCCCCGAGCTTCTACGACCTCCGGAAGGGGTCAAACCACCAAATCTCAACAAAAAAGTACACAATATTTTTGAATAACTTTTGTTCTGAACGTCATAGAGACTCGGGCATTTCACGGATAGTAAAGGGGAGACAGCCACGCACCCACACCAAATTTCAGCACGTTTCGAGCAAGCAGCGCAGAGTTATTCACCCTATGGTGAATAGGGTTAGGGCTGAAATGAGGGTTAGGGTTAGGGTTAGGGTTGCAATTAGGGTTAGGGTTGCAGCCAGGGTTAGGGTTAGGGTTGGGGATGAAAACCCATTGGAGATCAAGATATTCTTGAATAACTTTTGTTCTGAAGGTCATAGAGACTTGGAAGTTGGTTCCATCTGAACTAATGTGGGGATGCCCGATCTATTGGTTCCACCCCCGAGCTTCTACGACCTCCGGAAGGGGTCAAACCACCAAATCTCAACAAAAAAGTACACAATATTTTTGAATAACTTTTGTTCTGAACGTCATAGAGACTTGGGCATTTCACGGATAGTAAAGGGGAGACAGCCACGCACCCACACCAAATTTCAGCACGTTTCGAGCAAGCAGCGCAGAGTTATTCACCCTATGGTGAATAGGGTTAGGGCTGAAATGAGGGTTAGGGTTAGGGTTAGGGTTGCAATTAGGGTTAGGGTTGCAGCCAGGGTTAGGGTTAGGGTTGGGGATGAAAACCCATTGGAGATCAAGATATTCTTGAATAACTTTTGTTCTGAAGGTCATAGAGACTTGGAAGTTGGTTCCATCTGAACTAATGTGGGGATGCCCGATCTATTGGTTCCATCCCCGAGCTTCTACGACCTCCGGAAGGGGTCAAACCACCAAATCTCAACAAAAAAGTACACAATATTTTTGAATAACTTTTGTTCTGAACGTCATAGAGACTCGGGCATTTCACGGATAGTAAAGGGGAGACAGCCACGCACCCACACCAAATTTCAGCACGTTTCGAGCAAGCAGCGCAGAGTTATTCACCCTATGGTGAATAGGGTTAGGGCTGAAATGAGGGTTAGGGTTAGGGTTAGGGTTGCAATTAGGGTTAGGGTTGCAGCCAGGGTTAGGGTTAGGGTTGGGGATGAAAACCCATTGGAGATCAAGATATTCTTGAATAACTTTTGTTCTGAAGGTCATAGAGACTTGGAAGTTGGTTCCATCTGAACTAATGTGGGGATGCCCGATCTATTGGTTCCACCCCCGAGCTTCTACGACCTCCGGAAGGGGTCAAACCACCAAATCTCAACAAAAAAGTACACAATATTTTTGAATAACTTTTGTTCTGAACGTCATAGAGACTTGGGCATTTCACGGATAGTAAAGGGGAGACAGCCACGCACCCACACCAAATTTCAGCACGTTTCGAGCAAGCAGCGCAGAGTTATTCACCCTATGGTGAATAGGGTTAGGGCTGAAATGAGGGTTAGGGTTAGGGTTAGGGTTGCAATTAGGGTTAGGGTTGCAGCCAGGGTTAGGGTTAGGGTTGGGGATGAAAACCCATTGGAGATCAAGATATTCTTGAATAACTTTTGTTCTGAAGGTCATAGAGACTTGGAAGTTGGTTCCATCTGAACTAATGTGGGGATGACCGATCTATTGGTTCCACCCCCGAGCTTCTACGACCTCCGGAAGGGGTCAAACCACCAAATCTCAACAAAAAAGTACACAATATTTTTGAATAACTTTTGTTCTGAACGTCATAGAGACTTGGGCATTTCACGGATAGTAAAGGGGAGACAGCCACGCACCCACACCAAATTTCAGCACGTTTCGAGCAAGCAGCGCAGAGTTATTCACCCTATGGTGAATAGGGTTAGGGCTGAAATGAGGGTTAGGGTTAGGGTTAGGGTTGCAATTAGGGTTAGGGTTGCAGCCAGGGTTAGGGTTAGGGTTGGGGATGAAAACCCATTGGAGATCAAGATATTCTTGAATAACTTTTGTTCTGAAGGTCATAGAGACTTGGAAGTTGGTTCCATCTGAACTAATGTGGGGATGCCCGATCTATTGGTTCCACCCCCGAGCTTCTACGACCTCCGGAAGGGGTCAAACCACCAAATCTCAACAAAAAAGTACACAATATTTTTGAATAACTTTTGTTCTGAACGTCATAGAGACTTGGGCATTTCACGGATAGTAAAGGGGAGACAGCCACGCACCCACACCAAATTTCAGCACGTTTCGAGCAAGCAGCGCAGAGTTATTCACCCTATGGTGAATAGGGTTAGGGCTGAAATGAGGGTTAGGGTTAGGGTTAGGGTTGCAATTAGGGTTAGGGTTGCAGCCAGGGTTAGGGTTAGGGTTGGGGATGAAAACCCATTGGAGATCAAGATATTCTTGAATAACTTTTGTTCTGAAGGTCATAGAGACTTGGAAGTTGGTTCCATCTGAACTAATGTGGGGATGCCCGATCTATTGGTTCCATCCCCGAGCTTCTACGACCTCCGGAAGGGGTCAAACCACCAAATCTCAACAAAAAAGTACACAATATTTTTGAATAACTTTTGTTCTGAACGTCATAGAGACTCGGGCATTTCACGGATAGTAAAGGGGAGACAGCCACGCACCCACACCAAATTTCAGCACGTTTCGAGCAAGCAGCGCAGAGTTATTCACCCTATGGTGAATAGGGTTAGGGCTGAAATGAGGGTTAGGGTTAGGGTTAGGGTTGCAATTAGGGTTAGGGTTGCAGCCAGGGTTAGGGTTAGGGTTGGGGATGAAAACCCATTGGAGATCAAGATATTCTTGAATAACTTTTGTTCTGAAGGTCATAGAGACTTGGAAGTTGGTTCCATCTGAACTAATGTGGGGATGCCCGATCTATTGGTTCCACCCCCGAGCTTCTACGACCTCCGGAAGGGGTCAAACCACCAAATCTCAACAAAAAAGTACACAATATTTTTGAATAACTTTTGTTCTGAACGTCATAGAGACTTGGGCATTTCACGGATAGTAAAGGGGAGACAGCCACGCACCCACACCAAATTTCAGCACGTTTCGAGCAAGCAGCGCAGAGTTATTCACCCTATGGTGAATAGGGTTAGGGCTGAAATGAGGGTTAGGGTTAGGGTTAGGGTTGCAATTAGGGTTAGGGTTGCAGCCAGGGTTAGGGTTAGGGTTGGGGATGAAAACCCATTGGAGATCAAGATATTCTTGAATAACTTTTGTTCTGAAGGTCATAGAGACTTGGAAGTTGGTTCCATCTGAACTAATGTGGGGATGACCGATCTATTGGTTCCACCCCCGAGCTTCTACGACCTCCGGAAGGGGTCAAACCACCAAATCTCAACAAAAAAGTACACAATATTTTTGAATAACTTTTGTTCTGAACGTCATAGAGACTTGGGCATTTCACGGATAGTAAAGGGGAGACAGCCACGCACCCACACCAAATTTCAGCACGTTTCGAGCAAGCAGCGCAGAGTTATTCACCCTATGGTGAATAGGGTTAGGGCTGAAATGAGGGTTAGGGTTAGGGTTAGGGTTGCAATTAGGGTTAGGGTTGCAGCCAGGGTTAGGGTTAGGGTTGGGGATGAAAACCCATTGGAGATCAAGATATTCTTGAATAACTTTTGTTCTGAAGGTCATAGAGACTTGGAAGTTGGTTCCATCTGAACTAATGTGGGGATGCCCGATCTATTGGTTCCATCCCCGAGCTTCTACGACCTCCGGAAGGGGTCAAACCACCAAATCTCAACAAAAAAGTACACAATATTTTTGAATAACTTTTGTTCTGAACGTCATAGAGACTTGGGCATTTCACGGATAGTAAAGGGGAGACAGCCACGCACCCACACCAAATTTCAGCACGTTTCGAGCAAGCAGCGCAGAGTTATTCACCCTATGGTGAATAGGGTTAGGGCTGAAATGAGGGTTAGGGTTAGGGTTAGGGTTGCAATTAGGGTTAGGGTTGCAGCCAGGGTTAGGGTTAGGGTTGGGGATGAAAACCCATTGGAGATCAAGATATTCTTGAATAACTTTTGTTCTGAAGGTCATAGAGACTTGGAAGTTGGTTCCATCTGAACTAATGTGGGGATGCCCGATCTATTGGTTCCATCCCCGAGCTTCTACGACCTCCGGAAGGGGTCAAACCACCAAATCTCAACAAAAAAGTACACAATATTTTTGAATAACTTTTGTTCTGAACGTCATAGAGACTTGGGCATTTCACGGATAGTAAAGGGGAGACAGCCACGCACCCACACCAAATTTCAGCACGTTTCGAGCAAGCAGCGCAGAGTTATTCACCCTATGGTGAATAGGGTTAGGGCTGAAATGAGGGTTAGGGTTAGGGTTAGGGTTGCAATTAGGGTTAGGGTTGCAGCCAGGGTTAGGGTTAGGGTTGGGGATGAAAACCCATTGGAGATCAAGATATTCTTGAATAACTTTTGTTCTGAAGGTCATAGAGACTTGGAAGTTGGTTCCATCTGAACTAATGTGGGGATGCCCGATCTATTGGTTCCATCCCCGAGCTTCTACGACCTCCGGAAGGGGTCAAACCACCGAATCTCAACAAAAAAGTACACAATATTTTTGAATAACTTTTGTTCTGAACGTCATAGAGACTTGGGCATTTCACGGATAGTAAAGGGGAGACAGCCACGCACCCACACCAAATTTCAGCACGTTTCGAGCAAGCAGCGCAGAGTTATTCACCCTATGGTGAATAGGGTTAGGGCTGAAATGAGGGTTAGGGTTAGGGTTAGGGTTGCAATTAGGGTTAGGGTTGCAGCCAGGGTTAGGGTTAGGGTTGGGGATGAAAACCCATTGGAGATCAAGATATTCTTGAATAACTTTTGTTCTGAAGGTCATAGAGACTTGGAAGTTGGTTCCATCTGAACTAATGTGGGGATGCCCGATCTATTGGTTCCACCCCCGAGCTTCTACGACCTCCGGAAGGGGTCAAACCACCAAATCTCAACAAAAAAGTACACAATATTTTTGAATAACTTTTGTTCTGAACGTCATAGAGACTTGGGCATTTCACGGATAGTAAAGGGGAGACAGCCACGCACCCACACCAAATTTCAGCACGTTTCGAGCAAGCAGCGCAGAGTTATTCACCCTATGGTGAATAGGGTTAGGGCTGAAATGAGGGTTAGGGTTAGGGTTAGGGTTGCAATTAGGGTTAGGGTTGCAGCCAGGGTTAGGGTTAGGGTTGGGGATGAAAACCCATTGGAGATCAAGATATTCTTGAATAACTTTTGTTCTGAAGGTCATAGAGACTTGGAAGTTGGTTCCATCTGAACTAATGTGGGGATGCCCGATCTATTGGTTCCACCCCCGAGCTTCTACGACCTCCGGAAGGGGTCAAACCACCAAATCTCAACAAAAAAGTACACAATATTTTTGAATAACTTTTGTTCTGAACGTCATAGAGACTTGGGCATTTCACGGATAGTAAAGGGGAGACAGCCACGCACCCACACCAAATTTCAGCACGTTTCGAGCAAGCAGCGCAGAGTTATTCACCCTATGGTGAATAGGGTTAGGGCTGAAATGAGGGTTAGGGTTAGGGTTAGGGTTGCAATTAGGGTTAGGGTTGCAGCCAGGGTTAGGGTTAGGGTTGGGGATGAAAACCCATTGGAGATCAAGATATTCTTGAATAACTTTTGTTCTGAAGGTCATAGAGACTTGGAAGTTGGTTCCATCTGAACTAATGTGGGGATGCCCGATCTATTGGTTCCACCCCCGAGCTTCTACGACCTCCGGAAGGGGTCAAACCACCAAATCTCAACAAAAAAGTACACAATATTTTTGAATAACTTTTGTTCTGAACGTCATAGAGACTTGGGCATTTCACGGATAGTAAAGGGGAGACAGCCACGCACCCACACCAAATTTCAGCACGTTTCGAGCAAGCAGCGCAGAGTTATTCACCCTATGGTGAATAGGGTTAGGGCTGAAATGAGGGTTAGGGTTAGGGTTAGGGTTGCAATTAGGGTTAGGGTTGCAGCCAGGGTTAGGGTTAGGGTTGGGGATGAAAACCCATTGGAGATCAAGATATTCTTGAATAACTTTTGTTCTGAAGGTCATAGAGACTTGGAAGTTGGTTCCATCTGAACTAATGTGGGGATGCCCGATCTATTGGTTCCACCCCCGAGCTTCTACGACCTCCGGAAGGGGTCAAACCACCAAATCTCAACAAAAAAGTACACAATATTTTTGAATAACTTTTGTTCTGAACGTCATAGAGACTTGGGCATTTCACGGATAGTAAAGGGGAGACAGCCACGCACCCACACCAAATTTCAGCACGTTTCGAGCAAGCAGCGCAGAGTTATTCACCCTATGGTGAATAGGGTTAGGGCTGAAATGAGGGTTAGGGTTAGGGTTAGGGTTGCAATTAGGGTTAGGGTTGCAGCCAGGGTTAGGGTTAGGGTTGGGGATGAAAACCCATTGGAGATCAAGATATTCTTGAATAACTTTTGTTCTGAAGGTCATAGAGACTTGGAAGTTGGTTCCATCTGAACTAATGTGGGGATGCCCGATCTATTGGTTCCATCCCCGAGCTTCTACGACCTCCGGAAGGGGTCAAACCACCAAATCTCAACAAAAAAGTACACAATATTTTTGAATAACTTTTGTTCTGAACGTCATAGAGACTTGGGCATTTCACGGATAGTAAAGGGGAGACAGCCACGCACCCACACCAAATTTCAGCACGTTTCGAGCAAGCAGCGCAGAGTTATTCACCCTATGGTGAATAGGGTTAGGGCTGAAATGAGGGTTAGGGTTAGGGTTAGGGTTGCAATTAGGGTTAGGGTTGCAGCCAGGGTTAGGGTTAGGGTTGGGGATGAAAACCCATTGGAGATCAAGATATTCTTGAATAACTTTTGTTCTGAAGGTCATAGAGACTTGGAAGTTGGTTCCATCTGAACTAATGTGGGGATGCCCGATCTATTGGTTCCATCCCCGAGCTTCTACGACCTCCGGAAGGGGTCAAACCACCAAATCTCAACAAAAAAGTACACAATATTTTTGAATAACTTTTGTTCTGAACGTCATAGAGACTTGGGCATTTCACGGATAGTAAAGGGGAGACAGCCACGCACCCACACCAAATTTCAGCACGTTTCGAGCAAGCAGCGCAGAGTTATTCACCCTATGGTGAATAGGGTTAGGGCTGAAATGAGGGTTAGGGTTAGGGTTAGGGTTGCAATTAGGGTTAGGGTTGCAGCCAGGGTTAGGGTTAGGGTTGGGGATGAAAACCCATTGGAGATCAAGATATTCTTGAATAACTTTTGTTCTGAAGGTCATAGAGACTTGGAAGTTGGTTCCATCTGAACTAATGTGGGGATGCCCGATCTATTGGTTCCATCCCCGAGCTTCTACGACCTCCGGAAGGGGTCAAACCACCAAATCTCAACAAAAAAGTACACAATATTTTTGAATAACTTTTGTTCTGAACGTCATAGAGACTTGGGCATTTCACGGATAGTAAAGGGGAGACAGCCACGCACCCACACCAAATTTCAGCACGTTTCGAGCAAGCAGCGCAGAGTTATTCACCCTATGGTGAATAGGGTTAGGGCTGAAATGAGGGTTAGGGTTAGGGTTAGGGTTGCAATTAGGGTTAGGGTTGCAGCCAGGGTTAGGGTTAGGGTTGGGGATGAAAACCCATTGGAGATCAAGATATTCTTGAATAACTTTTGTTCTGAAGGTCATAGAGACTTGGAAGTTGGTTCCATCTGAACTAATGTGGGGATGCCCGATCTATTGGTTCCATCCCCGAGCTTCTACGACCTCCGGAAGGGGTCAAACCACCAAATCTCAACAAAAAAGTACACAATATTTTTGAATAACTTTTGTTCTGAACGTCATAGAGACTTGGGCATTTCACGGATAGTAAAGGGGAGACAGCCACGCACCCACACCAAATTTCAGCACGTTTCGAGCAAGCAGCGCAGAGTTATTCACCCTATGGTGAATAGGGTTAGGGCTGAAATGAGGGTTAGGGTTAGGGTTAGGGTTGCAATTAGGGTTAGGGTTGCAGCCAGGGTTAGGGTTAGGGTTGGGGATGAAAACCCATTGGAGATCAAGATATTCTTGAATAACTTTTGTTCTGAAGGTCATAGAGACTTGGAAGTTGGTTCCATCTGAACTAATGTGGGGATGCCCGATCTATTGGTTCCACCCCCGAGCTTCTACGACCTCCGGAAGGGGTCAAACCACCAAATCTCAACAAAAAAGTACACAATATTTTTGAATAACTTTTGTTCTGAACGTCATAGAGACTTGGGCATTTCACGGATAGTAAAGGGGAGACAGCCACGCACCCACACCAAATTTCAGCACGTTTCGAGCAAGCAGCGCAGAGTTATTCACCCTATGGTGAATAGGGTTAGGGCTGAAATGAGGGTTAGGGTTAGGGTTAGGGTTGCAATTAGGGTTAGGGTTGCAGCCAGGGTTAGGGTTAGGGTTGGGGATGAAAACCCATTGGAGATCAAGATATTCTTGAATAACTTTTGTTCTGAAGGTCATAGAGACTTGGAAGTTGGTTCCATCTGAACTAATGTGGGGATGCCCGATCTATTGGTTCCATCCCCGAGCTTCTACGACCTCCGGAAGGGGTCAAACCACCAAATCTCAACAAAAAAGTACACAATATTTTTGAATAACTTTTGTTCTGAACGTCATAGAGACTTGGGCATTTCACGGATAGTAAAGGGGAGACAGCCACGCACCCACACCAAATTTCAGCACGTTTCGAGCAAGCAGCGCAGAGTTATTCACCCTATGGTGAATAGGGTTAGGGCTGAAATGAGGGTTAGGGTTAGGGTTAGGGTTGCAATTAGGGTTAGGGTTGCAGCCAGGGTTAGGGTTAGGGTTGGGGATGAAAACCCATTGGAGATCAAGATATTCTTGAATAACTTTTGTTCTGAAGGTCATAGAGACTTGGAAGTTGGTTCCATCTGAACTAATGTGGGGATGCCCGATCTATTGGTTCCATCCCCGAGCTTCTACGACCTCCGGAAGGGGTCAAACCACCAAATCTCAACAAAAAAGTACACAATATTTTTGAATAACTTTTGTTCTGAACGTCATAGAGACTTGGGCATTTCACGGATAGTAAAGGGGAGACAGCCACGCACCCACACCAAATTTCAGCACGTTTCGAGCAAGCAGCGCAGAGTTATTCACCCTATGGTGAATAGGGTTAGGGCTGAAATGAGGGTTAGGGTTAGGGTTAGGGTTGCAATTAGGGTTAGGGTTGCAGCCAGGGTTAGGGTTAGGGTTGGGGATGAAAACCCATTGGAGATCAAGATATTCTTGAATAACTTTTGTTCTGAAGGTCATAGAGACTTGGAAGTTGGTTCCATCTGAACTAATGTGGGGATGCCCGATCTATTGGTTCCACCCCCGAGCTTCTACGACCTCCGGAAGGGGTCAAACCACCAAATCTCAACAAAAAAGTACACAATATTTTTGAATAACTTTTGTTCTGAACGTCATAGAGACTTGGGCATTTCACGGATAGTAAAGGGGAGACAGCCACGCACCCACACCAAATTTCAGCACGTTTCGAGCAAGCAGCGCAGAGTTATTCACCCTATGGTGAATAGGGTTAGGGCTGAAATGAGGGTTAGGGTTAGGGTTAGGGTTAGGGTTGCAATTAGGGTTAGGGTTGCAGCCAGGGTTAGGGTTAGGGTTGGGGATGAAAACCCATTGGAGATCAAGATATTCTTGAATAACTTTTGTTCTGAAGGTCATAGAGACTTGGAAGTTGGTTCCATCTGAACTAATGTGGGGATGCCCGATCTATTGGTTCCATCCCCGAGCTTCTACGACCTCCGGAAGGGGTCAAACCACCAAATCTCAACAAAAAAGTACACAATATTTTTGAATAACTTTTGTTCTGAACGTCATAGAGACTTGGGCATTTCACGGATAGTAAAGGGGAGACAGCCACGCACCCACACCAAATTTCAGCACGTTTCGAGCAAGCAGCGCAGAGTTATTCACCCTATGGTGAATAGGGTTAGGGCTGAAATGAGGGTTAGGGTTAGGGTTAGGGTTGCAATTAGGGTTAGGGTTGCAGCCAGGGTTAGGGTTAGGGTTGGGGATGAAAACCCATTGGAGATCAAGATATTCTTGAATAACTTTTGTTCTGAAGGTCATAGAGACTTGGAAGTTGGTTCCATCTGAACTAATGTGGGGATGACCGATCTATTGGTTCCATCCCCGAGCTTCTACGACCTCCGGAAGGGGTCAAACCACCAAATCTCAACAAAAAAGTACACAATATTTTTGAATAACTTTTGTTCTGAACGTCATAGAGACTTGGGCATTTCACGGATAGTAAAGGGGAGACAGCCACGCACCCACACCAAATTTCAGCACGTTTCGAGCAAGCAGCGCAGAGTTATTCACCCTATGGTGAATAGGGTTAGGGCTGAAATGAGGGTTAGGGTTAGGGTTAGGGTTGCAATTAGGGTTAGGGTTGCAGCCAGGGTTAGGGTTAGGGTTGGGGATGAAAACCCATTGGAGATCAAGATATTCTTGAATAACTTTTGTTCTGAAGGTCATAGAGACTTGGAAGTTGGTTCCATCTGAACTAATGTGGGGATGCCCGATCTATTGGTTCCATCCCCGAGCTTCTACGACCTCCGGAAGGGGTCAAACCACCAAATCTCAACAAAAAAGTACACAATATTTTTGAATAACTTTTGTTCTGAACGTCATAGAGACTTGGGCATTTCACGGATAGTAAAGGGGAGACAGCCACGCACCCACACCAAATTTCAGCACGTTTCGAGCAAGCAGCGCAGAGTTATTCACCCTATGGTGAATAGGGTTAGGGCTGAAATGAGGGTTAGGGTTAGGGTTAGGGTTGCAATTAGGGTTAGGGTTGCAGCCAGGGTTAGGGTTAGGGTTGGGGATGAAAACCCATTGGAGATCAAGATATTCTTGAATAACTTTTGTTCTGAAGGTCATAGAGACTTGGAAGTTGGTTCCATCTGAACTAATGTGGGGATGCCCGATCTATTGGTTCCATCCCCGAGCTTCTACGACCTCCGGAAGGGGTCAAACCACCGAATCTCAACAAAAAAGTACACAATATTTTTGAATAACTTTTGTTCTGAACGTCATAGAGACTTGGGCATTTCACGGATAGTAAAGGGGAGACAGCCACGCACCCACACCAAATTTCAGCACGTTTCGAGCAAGCAGCGCAGAGTTATTCACCCTATGGTGAATAGGGTTAGGGCTGAAATGAGGGTTAGGGTTAGGGTTAGGGTTGCAATTAGGGTTAGGGTTGCAGCCAGGGTTAGGGTTAGGGTTGGGGATGAAAACCCATTGGAGATCAAGATATTCTTGAATAACTTTTGTTCTGAAGGTCATAGAGACTTGGAAGTTGGTTCCATCTGAACTAATGTGGGGATGCCCGATCTATTGGTTCCACCCCCGAGCTTCTACGACCTCCGGAAGGGGTCAAACCACCAAATCTCAACAAAAAAGTACACAATATTTTTGAATAACTTTTGTTCTGAACGTCATAGAGACTTGGGCATTTCACGGATAGTAAAGGGGAGACAGCCACGCACCCACACCAAATTTCAGCACGTTTCGAGCAAGCAGCGCAGAGTTATTCACCCTATGGTGAATAGGGTTAGGGCTGAAATGAGGGTTAGGGTTAGGGTTAGGGTTGCAATTAGGGTTAGGGTTGCAGCCAGGGTTAGGGTTAGGGTTGGGGATGAAAACCCATTGGAGATCAAGATATTCTTGAATAACTTTTGTTCTGAAGGTCATAGAGACTTGGAAGTTGGTTCCATCTGAACTAATGTGGGGATGCCCGATCTATTGGTTCCACCCCCGAGCTTCTACGACCTCCGGAAGGGGTCAAACCACCAAATCTCAACAAAAAAGTACACAATATTTTTGAATAACTTTTGTTCTGAACGTCATAGAGACTTGGGCATTTCACGGATAGTAAAGGGGAGACAGCCACGCACCCACACCAAATTTCAGCACGTTTCGAGCAAGCAGCGCAGAGTTATTCACCCTATGGTGAATAGGGTTAGGGCTGAAATGAGGGTTAGGGTTAGGGTTAGGGTTGCAATTAGGGTTAGGGTTGCAGCCAGGGTTAGGGTTAGGGTTGGGGATGAAAACCCATTGGAGATCAAGATATTCTTGAATAACTTTTGTTCTGAAGGTCATAGAGACTTGGAAGTTGGTTCCATCTGAACTAATGTGGGGATGCCCGATCTATTGGTTCCACCCCCGAGCTTCTACGACCTCCGGAAGGGGTCAAACCACCAAATCTCAACAAAAAAGTACACAATATTTTTGAATAACTTTTGTTCTGAACGTCATAGAGACTTGGGCATTTCACGGATAGTAAAGGGGAGACAGCCACGCACCCACACCAAATTTCAGCACGTTTCGAGCAAGCAGCGCAGAGTTATTCACCCTATGGTGAATAGGGTTAGGGCTGAAATGAGGGTTAGGGTTAGGGTTAGGGTTGCAATTAGGGTTAGGGTTGCAGCCAGGGTTAGGGTTAGGGTTGGGGATGAAAACCCATTGGAGATCAAGATATTCTTGAATAACTTTTGTTCTGAAGGTCATAGAGACTTGGAAGTTGGTTCCATCTGAACTAATGTGGGGATGCCCGATCTATTGGTTCCACCCCCGAGCTTCTACGACCTCCGGAAGGGGTCAAACCACCAAATCTCAACAAAAAAGTACACAATATTTTTGAATAACTTTTGTTCTGAACGTCATAGAGACTTGGGCATTTCACGGATAGTAAAGGGGAGACAGCCACGCACCCACACCAAATTTCAGCACGTTTCGAGCAAGCAGCGCAGAGTTATTCACCCTATGGTGAATAGGGTTAGGGCTGAAATGAGGGTTAGGGTTAGGGTTAGGGTTGCAATTAGGGTTAGGGTTGCAGCCAGGGTTAGGGTTAGGGTTGGGGATGAAAACCCATTGGAGATCAAGATATTCTTGAATAACTTTTGTTCTGAAGGTCATAGAGACTTGGAAGTTGGTTCCATCTGAACTAATGTGGGGATGCCCGATCTATTGGTTCCATCCCCGAGCTTCTACGACCTCCGGAAGGGGTCAAACCACCAAATCTCAACAAAAAAGTACACAATATTTTTGAATAACTTTTGTTCTGAACGTCATAGAGACTTGGGCATTTCACGGATAGTAAAGGGGAGACAGCCACGCACCCACACCAAATTTCAGCACGTTTCGAGCAAGCAGCGCAGAGTTATTCACCCTATGGTGAATAGGGTTAGGGCTGAAATGAGGGTTAGGGTTAGGGTTAGGGTTGCAATTAGGGTTAGGGTTGCAGCCAGGGTTAGGGTTAGGGTTGGGGATGAAAACCCATTGGAGATCAAGATATTCTTGAATAACTTTTGTTCTGAAGGTCATAGAGACTTGGAAGTTGGTTCCATCTGAACTAATGTGGGGATGCCCGATCTATTGGTTCCATCCCCGAGCTTCTACGACCTCCGGAAGGGGTCAAACCACCAAATCTCAACAAAAAAGTACACAATATTTTTGAATAACTTTTGTTCTGAACGTCATAGAGACTTGGGCATTTCACGGATAGTAAAGGGGAGACAGCCACGCACCCACACCAAATTTCAGCACGTTTCGAGCAAGCAGCGCAGAGTTATTCACCCTATGGTGAATAGGGTTAGGGCTGAAATGAGGGTTAGGGTTAGGGTTAGGGTTGCAATTAGGGTTAGGGTTGCAGCCAGGGTTAGGGTTAGGGTTGGGGATGAAAACCCATTGGAGATCAAGATATTCTTGAATAACTTTTGTTCTGAAGGTCATAGAGACTTGGAAGTTGGTTCCATCTGAACTAATGTGGGGATGCCCGATCTATTGGTTCCATCCCCGAGCTTCTACGACCTCCGGAAGGGGTCAAACCACCAAATCTCAACAAAAAAGTACACAATATTTTTGAATAACTTTTGTTCTGAACGTCATAGAGACTTGGGCATTTCACGGATAGTAAAGGGGAGACAGCCACGCACCCACACCAAATTTCAGCACGTTTCGAGCAAGCAGCGCAGAGTTATTCACCCTATGGTGAATAGGGTTAGGGCTGAAATGAGGGTTAGGGTTAGGGTTAGGGTTGCAATTAGGGTTAGGGTTGCAGCCAGGGTTAGGGTTAGGGTTGGGGATGAAAACCCATTGGAGATCAAGATATTCTTGAATAACTTTTGTTCTGAAGGTCATAGAGACTTGGAAGTTGGTTCCATCTGAACTAATGTGGGGATGCCCGATCTATTGGTTCCATCCCCGAGCTTCTACGACCTCCGGAAGGGGTCAAACCACCAAATCTCAACAAAAAAGTACACAATATTTTTGAATAACTTTTGTTCTGAACGTCATAGAGACTTGGGCATTTCACGGATAGTAAAGGGGAGACAGCCACGCACCCACACCAAATTTCAGCACGTTTCGAGCAAGCAGCGCAGAGTTATTCACCCTATGGTGAATAGGGTTAGGGCTGAAATGAGGGTTAGGGTTAGGGTTAGGGTTGCAATTAGGGTTAGGGTTGCAGCCAGGGTTAGGGTTAGGGTTGGGGATGAAAACCCATTGGAGATCAAGATATTCTTGAATAACTTTTGTTCTGAAGGTCATAGAGACTTGGAAGTTGGTTCCATCTGAACTAATGTGGGGATGCCCGATCTATTGGTTCCACCCCCGAGCTTCTACGACCTCCGGAAGGGGTCAAACCACCAAATCTCAACAAAAAAGTACACAATATTTTTGAATAACTTTTGTTCTGAACGTCATAGAGACTTGGGCATTTCACGGATAGTAAAGGGGAGACAGCCACGCACCCACACCAAATTTCAGCACGTTTCGAGCAAGCAGCGCAGAGTTATTCACCCTATGGTGAATAGGGTTAGGGCTGAAATGAGGGTTAGGGTTAGGGTTAGGGTTGCAATTAGGGTTAGGGTTGCAGCCAGGGTTAGGGTTAGGGTTGGGGATGAAAACCCATTGGAGATCAAGATATTCTTGAATAACTTTTGTTCTGAAGGTCATAGAGACTTGGAAGTTGGTTCCATCTGAACTAATGTGGGGATGCCCGATCTATTGGTTCCATCCCCGAGCTTCTACGACCTCCGGAAGGGGTCAAACCACCAAATCTCAACAAAAAAGTACACAATATTTTTGAATAACTTTTGTTCTGAACGTCATAGAGACTTGGGCATTTCACGGATAGTAAAGGGGAGACAGCCACGCACCCACACCAAATTTCAGCACGTTTCGAGCAAGCAGCGCAGAGTTATTCACCCTATGGTGAATAGGGTTAGGGCTGAAATGAGGGTTAGGGTTAGGGTTAGGGTTGCAATTAGGGTTAGGGTTGCAGCCAGGGTTAGGGTTAGGGTTGGGGATGAAAACCCATTGGAGATCAAGATATTCTTGAATAACTTTTGTTCTGAAGGTCATAGAGACTTGGAAGTTGGTTCCATCTGAACTAATGTGGGGATGCCCGATCTATTGGTTCCATCCCCGAGCTTCTACGACCTCCGGAAGGGGTCAAACCACCAAATCTCAACAAAAAAGTACACAATATTTTTGAATAACTTTTGTTCTGAACGTCATAGAGACTTGGGCATTTCACGGATAGTAAAGGGGAGACAGCCACGCACCCACACCAAATTTCAGCACGTTTCGAGCAAGCAGCGCAGAGTTATTCACCCTATGGTGAATAGGGTTAGGGCTGAAATGAGGGTTAGGGTTAGGGTTAGGGTTGCAATTAGGGTTAGGGTTGCAGCCAGGGTTAGGGTTAGGGTTGGGGATGAAAACCCATTGGAGATCAAGATATTCTTGAATAACTTTTGTTCTGAAGGTCATAGAGACTTGGAAGTTGGTTCCATCTGAACTAATGTGGGGATGCCCGATCTATTGGTTCCACCCCCGAGCTTCTACGACCTCCGGAAGGGGTCAAACCACCAAATCTCAACAAAAAAGTACACAATATTTTTGAATAACTTTTGTTCTGAACGTCATAGAGACTTGGGCATTTCACGGATAGTAAAGGGGAGACAGCCACGCACCCACACCAAATTTCAGCACGTTTCGAGCAAGCAGCGCAGAGTTATTCACCCTATGGTGAATAGGGTTAGGGCTGAAATGAGGGTTAGGGTTAGGGTTAGGGTTAGGGTTGCAATTAGGGTTAGGGTTGCAGCCAGGGTTAGGGTTAGGGTTGGGGATGAAAACCCATTGGAGATCAAGATATTCTTGAATAACTTTTGTTCTGAAGGTCATAGAGACTTGGAAGTTGGTTCCATCTGAACTAATGTGGGGATGCCCGATCTATTGGTTCCATCCCCGAGCTTCTACGACCTCCGGAAGGGGTCAAACCACCAAATCTCAACAAAAAAGTACACAATATTTTTGAATAACTTTTGTTCTGAACGTCATAGAGACTTGGGCATTTCACGGATAGTAAAGGGGAGACAGCCACGCACCCACACCAAATTTCAGCACGTTTCGAGCAAGCAGCGCAGAGTTATTCACCCTATGGTGAATAGGGTTAGGGCTGAAATGAGGGTTAGGGTTAGGGTTAGGGTTGCAATTAGGGTTAGGGTTGCAGCCAGGGTTAGGGTTAGGGTTGGGGATGAAAACCCATTGGAGATCAAGATATTCTTGAATAACTTTTGTTCTGAAGGTCATAGAGACTTGGAAGTTGGTTCCATCTGAACTAATGTGGGGATGACCGATCTATTGGTTCCATCCCCGAGCTTCTACGACCTCCGGAAGGGGTCAAACCACCAAATCTCAACAAAAAAGTACACAATATTTTTGAATAACTTTTGTTCTGAACGTCATAGAGACTTGGGCATTTCACGGATAGTAAAGGGGAGACAGCCACGCACCCACACCAAATTTCAGCACGTTTCGAGCAAGCAGCGCAGAGTTATTCACCCTATGGTGAATAGGGTTAGGGCTGAAATGAGGGTTAGGGTTAGGGTTAGGGTTGCAATTAGGGTTAGGGTTGCAGCCAGGGTTAGGGTTAGGGTTGGGGATGAAAACCCATTGGAGATCAAGATATTCTTGAATAACTTTTGTTCTGAAGGTCATAGAGACTTGGAAGTTGGTTCCATCTGAACTAATGTGGGGATGCCCGATCTATTGGTTCCATCCCCGAGCTTCTACGACCTCCGGAAGGGGTCAAACCACCAAATCTCAACAAAAAAGTACACAATATTTTTGAATAACTTTTGTTCTGAACGTCATAGAGACTTGGGCATTTCACGGATAGTAAAGGGGAGACAGCCACGCACCCACACCAAATTTCAGCACGTTTCGAGCAAGCAGCGCAGAGTTATTCACCCTATGGTGAATAGGGTTAGGGCTGAAATGAGGGTTAGGGTTAGGGTTAGGGTTGCAATTAGGGTTAGGGTTGCAGCCAGGGTTAGGGTTAGGGTTGGGGATGAAAACCCATTGGAGATCAAGATATTCTTGAATAACTTTTGTTCTGAAGGTCATAGAGACTTGGAAGTTGGTTCCATCTGAACTAATGTGGGGATACCCGATCTATTGGTTCCATCCCCGAGCTTCTACGACCTCCGGAAGGGGTCAAACCACCAAATCTCAACAAAAAAGTACACAATATTTTTGAATAACTTTTGTTCTGAACGTCATAGAGACTTGGGCATTTCACGGATAGTAAAGGGGAGACAGCCACGCACCCACACCAAATTTCAGCACGTTTCGAGCAAGCAGCGCAGAGTTATTCACCCTATGGTGAATAGGGTTAGGGCTGAAATGAGGGTTAGGGTTAGGGTTAGGGTTGCAATTAGGGTTAGGGTTGCAGCCAGGGTTAGGGTTAGGGTTGGGGATGAAAACCCATTGGAGATCAAGATATTCTTGAATAACTTTTGTTCTGAAGGTCATAGAGACTTGGAAGTTGGTTCCATCTGAACTAATGTGGGGATGCCCGATCTATTGGTTCCACCCCCGAGCTTCTACGACCTCCGGAAGGGGTCAAACCACCAAATCTCAACAAAAAAGTACACAATATTTTTGAATAACTTTTGTTCTGAACGTCATAGAGACTTGGGCATTTCACGGATAGTAAAGGGGAGACAGCCACGCACCCACACCAAATTTCAGCACGTTTCGAGCAAGCAGCGCAGAGTTATTCACCCTATGGTGAATAGGGTTAGGGCTGAAATGAGGGTTAGGGTTAGGGTTAGGGTTGCAATTAGGGTTAGGGTTGCAGCCAGGGTTAGGGTTAGGGTTGGGGATGAAAACCCATTGGAGATCAAGATATTCTTGAATAACTTTTGTTCTGAAGGTCATAGAGACTTGGAAGTTGGTTCCATCTGAACTAATGTGGGGATGCCCGATCTATTGGTTCCATCCCCGAGCTTCTACGACCTCCGGAAGGGGTCAAACCACCAAATCTCAACAAAAAAGTACACAATATTTTTGAATAACTTTTGTTCTGAACGTCATAGAGACTTGGGCATTTCACGGATAGTAAAGGGGAGACAGCCACGCACCCACACCAAATTTCAGCACGTTTCGAGCAAGCAGCGCAGAGTTATTCACCCTATGGTGAATAGGGTTAGGGCTGAAATGAGGGTTAGGGTTAGGGTTAGGGTTGCAATTAGGGTTAGGGTTGCAGCCAGGGTTAGGGTTAGGGTTGGGGATGAAAACCCATTGGAGATCAAGATATTCTTGAATAACTTTTGTTCTGAAGGTCATAGAGACTTGGAAGTTGGTTCCATCTGAACTAATGTGGGGATGCCCGATCTATTGGTTCCACCCCCGAGCTTCTACGACCTCCGGAAGGGGTCAAACCACCAAATCTCAACAAAAAAGTACACAATATTTTTGAATAACTTTTGTTCTGAACGTCATAGAGACTTGGGCATTTCACGGATAGTAAAGGGGAGACAGCCACGCACCCACACCAAATTTCAGCACGTTTCGAGCAAGCAGCGCAGAGTTATTCACCCTATGGTGAATAGGGTTAGGGCTGAAATGAGGGTTAGGGTTAGGGTTAGGGTTGCAATTAGGGTTAGGGTTGCAGCCAGGGTTAGGGTTAGGGTTGGGGATGAAAACCCATTGGAGATCAAGATATTCTTGAATAACTTTTGTTCTGAAGGTCATAGAGACTTGGAAGTTGGTTCCATCTGAACTAATGTGGGGATGCCCGATCTATTGGTTCCATCCCCGAGCTTCTACGACCTCCGGAAGGGGTCAAACCACCAAATCTCAACAAAAAAGTACACAATATTTTTGAATAACTTTTGTTCTGAACGTCATAGAGACTTGGGCATTTCACGGATAGTAAAGGGGAGACAGCCACGCACCCACACCAAATTTCAGCACGTTTCGAGCAAGCAGCGCAGAGTTATTCACCCTATGGTGAATAGGGTTAGGGCTGAAATGAGGGTTAGGGTTAGGGTTAGGGTTGCAATTAGGGTTAGGGTTGCAGCCAGGGTTAGGGTTAGGGTTGGGGATGAAAACCCATTGGAGATCAAGATATTCTTGAATAACTTTTGTTCTGAAGGTCATAGAGACTTGGAAGTTGGTTCCATCTGAACTAATGTGGGGATGCCCGATCTATTGGTTCCATCCCCGAGCTTCTACGACCTCCGGAAGGGGTCAAACCACCAAATCTCAACAAAAAAGTACACAATATTTTTGAATAACTTTTGTTCTGAACGTCATAGAGACTTGGGCATTTCACGGATAGTAAAGGGGAGACAGCCACGCACCCACACCAAATTTCAGCACGTTTCGAGCAAGCAGCGCAGAGTTATTCACCCTATGGTGAATAGGGTTAGGGCTGAAATGAGGGTTAGGGTTAGGGTTAGGGTTAGGGTTGCAATTAGGGTTAGGGTTGCAGCCAGGGTTAGGGTTAGGGTTGGGGATGAAAACCCATTGGAGATCAAGATATTCTTGAATAACTTTTGTTCTGAAGGTCATAGAGACTTGGAAGTTGGTTCCATCTGAACTAATGTGGGGATGCCCGATCTATTGGTTCCATCCCCGAGCTTCTACGACCTCCGGAAGGGGTCAAACCACCAAATCTCAACAAAAAAGTACACAATATTTTTGAATAACTTTTGTTCTGAACGTCATAGAGACTTGGGCATTTCACGGATAGTAAAGGGGAGACAGCCACGCACCCACACCAAATTTCAGCACGTTTCGAGCAAGCAGCGCAGAGTTATTCACCCTATGGTGAATAGGGTTAGGGCTGAAATGAGGGTTAGGGTTAGGGTTAGGGTTGCAATTAGGGTTAGGGTTGCAGCCAGGGTTAGGGTTAGGGTTGGGGATGAAAACCCATTGGAGATCAAGATATTCTTGAATAACTTTTGTTCTGAAGGTCATAGAGACTTGGAAGTTGGTTCCATCTGAACTAATGTGGGGATACCCGATCTATTGGTTCCACCCCCGAGCTTCTACGACCTCCGGAAGGGGTCAAACCACCAAATCTCAACAAAAAAGTACACAATATTTTTGAATAACTTTTGTTCTGAACGTCATAGAGACTTGGGCATTTCACGGATAGTAAAGGGGAGACAGCCACGCACCCACACCAAATTTCAGCACGTTTCGAGCAAGCAGCGCAGAGTTATTCACCCTATGGTGAATAGGGTTAGGGCTGAAATGAGGGTTAGGGTTAGGGTTAGGGTTGCAATTAGGGTTAGGGTTGCAGCCAGGGTTAGGGTTAGGGTTGGGGATGAAAACCCATTGGAGATCAAGATATTCTTGAATAACTTTTGTTCTGAAGGTCATAGAGACTTGGAAGTTGGTTCCATCTGAACTAATGTGGGGATGCCCGATCTATTGGTTCCATCCCCGAGCTTCTACGACCTCCGGAAGGGGTCAAACCACCAAATCTCAACAAAAAAGTACACAATATTTTTGAATAACTTTTGTTCTGAACGTCATAGAGACTTGGGCATTTCACGGATAGTAAAGGGGAGACAGCCACGCACCCACACCAAATTTCAGCACGTTTCGAGCAAGCAGCGCAGAGTTATTCACCCTATGGTGAATAGGGTTAGGGCTGAAATGAGGGTTAGGGTTAGGGTTAGGGTTGCAATTAGGGTTAGGGTTGCAGCCAGGGTTAGGGTTAGGGTTGGGGATGAAAACCCATTGGAGATCAAGATATTCTTGAATAACTTTTGTTCTGAAGGTCATAGAGACTTGGAAGTTGGTTCCATCTGAACTAATGTGGGGATGCCCGATCTATTGGTTCCACCCCCGAGCTTCTACGACCTCCGGAAGGGGTCAAACCACCAAATCTCAACAAAAAAGTACACAATATTTTTGAATAACTTTTGTTCTGAACGTCATAGAGACTTGGGCATTTCACGGATAGTAAAGGGGAGACAGCCACGCACCCACACCAAATTTCAGCACGTTTCGAGCAAGCAGCGCAGAGTTATTCACCCTATGGTGAATAGGGTTAGGGCTGAAATGAGGGTTAGGGTTAGGGTTAGGGTTGCAATTAGGGTTAGGGTTGCAGCCAGGGTTAGGGTTAGGGTTGGGGATGAAAACCCATTGGAGATCAAGATATTCTTGAATAACTTTTGTTCTGAAGGTCATAGAGACTTGGAAGTTGGTTCCATCTGAACTAATGTGGGGATGCCCGATCTATTGGTTCCATCCCCGAGCTTCTACGACCTCCGGAAGGGGTCAAACCACCAAATCTCAACAAAAAAGTACACAATATTTTTGAATAACTTTTGTTCTGAACGTCATAGAGACTTGGGCATTTCACGGATAGTAAAGGGGAGACAGCCACGCACCCACACCAAATTTCAGCACGTTTCGAGCAAGCAGCGCAGAGTTATTCACCCTATGGTGAATAGGGTTAGGGCTGAAATGAGGGTTAGGGTTAGGGTTAGGGTTGCAATTAGGGTTAGGGTTGCAGCCAGGGTTAGGGTTAGGGTTGGGGATGAAAACCCATTGGAGATCAAGATATTCTTGAATAACTTTTGTTCTGAAGGTCATAGAGACTTGGAAGTTGGTTCCATCTGAACTAATGTGGGGATGCCCGATCTATTGGTTCCATCCCCGAGCTTCTACGACCTCCGGAAGGGGTCAAACCACCAAATCTCAACAAAAAAGTACACAATATTTTTGAATAACTTTTGTTCTGAACGTCATAGAGACTTGGGCATTTCACGGATAGTAAAGGGGAGACAGCCACGCACCCACACCAAATTTCAGCACGTTTCGAGCAAGCAGCGCAGAGTTATTCACCCTATGGTGAATAGGGTTAGGGCTGAAATGAGGGTTAGGGTTAGGGTTAGGGTTGCAATTAGGGTTAGGGTTGCAGCCAGGGTTAGGGTTAGGGTTGGGGATGAAAACCCATTGGAGATCAAGATATTCTTGAATAACTTTTGTTCTGAAGGTCATAGAGACTTGGAAGTTGGTTCCATCTGAACTAATGTGGGGATGCCCGATCTATTGGTTCCATCCCCGAGCTTCTACGACCTCCGGAAGGGGTCAAACCACCAAATCTCAACAAAAAAGTACACAATATTTTTGAATAACTTTTGTTCTGAACGTCATAGAGACTTGGGCATTTCACGGATAGTAAAGGGGAGACAGCCACGCACCCACACCAAATTTCAGCACGTTTCGAGCAAGCAGCGCAGAGTTATTCACCCTATGGTGAATAGGGTTAGGGCTGAAATGAGGGTTAGGGTTAGGGTTAGGGTTGCAATTAGGGTTAGGGTTGCAGCCAGGGTTAGGGTTAGGGTTGGGGATGAAAACCCATTGGAGATCAAGATATTCTTGAATAACTTTTGTTCTGAAGGTCATAGAGACTTGGAAGTTGGTTCCATCTGAACTAATGTGGGGATGCCCGATCTATTGGTTCCATCCCCGAGCTTCTACGACCTCCGGAAGGGGTCAAACCACCGAATCTCAACAAAAAAGTACACAATATTTTTGAATAACTTTTGTTCTGAACGTCATAGAGACTTGGGCATTTCACGGATAGTAAAGGGGAGACAGCCACGCACCCACACCAAATTTCAGCACGTTTCGAGCAAGCAGCGCAGAGTTATTCACCCTATGGTGAATAGGGTTAGGGCTGAAATGAGGGTTAGGGTTAGGGTTAGGGTTGCAATTAGGGTTAGGGTTGCAGCCAGGGTTAGGGTTAGGGTTGGGGATGAAAACCCATTGGAGATCAAGATATTCTTGAATAACTTTTGTTCTGAAGGTCATAGAGACTTGGAAGTTGGTTCCATCTGAACTAATGTGGGGATGCCCGATCTATTGGTTCCACCCCCGAGCTTCTACGACCTCCGGAAGGGGTCAAACCACCAAATCTCAACAAAAAAGTACACAATATTTTTGAATAACTTTTGTTCTGAACGTCATAGAGACTTGGGCATTTCACGGATAGTAAAGGGGAGACAGCCACGCACCCACACCAAATTTCAGCACGTTTCGAGCAAGCAGCGCAGAGTTATTCACCCTATGGTGAATAGGGTTAGGGCTGAAATGAGGGTTAGGGTTAGGGTTAGGGTTGCAATTAGGGTTAGGGTTGCAGCCAGGGTTAGGGTTAGGGTTGGGGATGAAAACCCATTGGAGATCAAGATATTCTTGAATAACTTTTGTTCTGAAGGTCATAGAGACTTGGAAGTTGGTTCCATCTGAACTAATGTGGGGATGCCCGATCTATTGGTTCCACCCCCGAGCTTCTACGACCTCCGGAAGGGGTCAAACCACCAAATCTCAACAAAAAAGTACACAATATTTTTGAATAACTTTTGTTCTGAACGTCATAGAGACTTGGGCATTTCACGGATAGTAAAGGGGAGACAGCCACGCACCCACACCAAATTTCAGCACGTTTCGAGCAAGCAGCGCAGAGTTATTCACCCTATGGTGAATAGGGTTAGGGCTGAAATGAGGGTTAGGGTTAGGGTTAGGGTTGCAATTAGGGTTAGGGTTGCAGCCAGGGTTAGGGTTAGGGTTGGGGATGAAAACCCATTGGAGATCAAGATATTCTTGAATAACTTTTGTTCTGAAGGTCATAGAGACTTGGAAGTTGGTTCCATCTGAACTAATGTGGGGATGCCCGATCTATTGGTTCCATCCCCGAGCTTCTACGACCTCCGGAAGGGGTCAAACCACCAAATCTCAACAAAAAAGTACACAATATTTTTGAATAACTTTTGTTCTGAACGTCATAGAGACTTGGGCATTTCACGGATAGTAAAGGGGAGACAGCCACGCACCCACACCAAATTTCAGCACGTTTCGAGCAAGCAGCGCAGAGTTATTCACCCTATGGTGAATAGGGTTAGGGCTGAAATGAGGGTTAGGGTTAGGGTTAGGGTTGCAATTAGGGTTAGGGTTGCAGCCAGGGTTAGGGTTAGGGTTGGGGATGAAAACCCATTGGAGATCAAGATATTCTTGAATAACTTTTGTTCTGAAGGTCATAGAGACTTGGAAGTTGGTTCCATCTGAACTAATGTGGGGATGCCCGATCTATTGGTTCCATCCCCGAGCTTCTACGACCTCCGGAAGGGGTCAAACCACCAAATCTCAACAAAAAAGTACACAATATTTTTGAATAACTTTTGTTCTGAACGTCATAGAGACTTGGGCATTTCACGGATAGTAAAGGGGAGACAGCCACGCACCCACACCAAATTTCAGCACGTTTCGAGCAAGCAGCGCAGAGTTATTCACCCTATGGTGAATAGGGTTAGGGCTGAAATGAGGGTTAGGGTTAGGGTTAGGGTTAGGGTTGCAATTAGGGTTAGGGTTGCAGCCAGGGTTAGGGTTAGGGTTGGGGATGAAAACCCATTGGAGATCAAGATATTCTTGAATAACTTTTGTTCTGAAGGTCATAGAGACTTGGAAGTTGGTTCCATCTGAACTAATGTGGGGATGCCCGATCTATTGGTTCCACCCCCGAGCTTCTACGACCTCCGGAAGGGGTCAAACCACCAAATCTCAACAAAAAAGTACACAATATTTTTGAATAACTTTTGTTCTGAACGTCATAGAGACTTGGGCATTTCACGGATAGTAAAGGGGAGACAGCCACGCACCCACACCAAATTTCAGCACGTTTCGAGCAAGCAGCGCAGAGTTATTCACCCTATGGTGAATAGGGTTAGGGCTGAAATGAGGGTTAGGGTTAGGGTTAGGGTTGCAATTAGGGTTAGGGTTGCAGCCAGGGTTAGGGTTAGGGTTGGGGATGAAAACCCATTGGAGATCAAGATATTCTTGAATAACTTTTGTTCTGAAGGTCATAGAGACTTGGAAGTTGGTTCCATCTGAACTAATGTGGGGATGCCCGATCTATTGGTTCCACCCCCGAGCTTCTACGACCTCCGGAAGGGGTCAAACCACCAAATCTCAACAAAAAAGTACACAATATTTTTGAATAACTTTTGTTCTGAACGTCATAGAGACTTGGGCATTTCACGGATAGTAAAGGGGAGACAGCCACGCACCCACACCAAATTTCAGCACGTTTCGAGCAAGCAGCGCAGAGTTATTCACCCTATGGTGAATAGGGTTAGGGCTGAAATGAGGGTTAGGGTTAGGGTTAGGGTTGCAATTAGGGTTAGGGTTGCAGCCAGGGTTAGGGTTAGGGTTGGGGATGAAAACCCATTGGAGATCAAGATATTCTTGAATAACTTTTGTTCTGAAGGTCATAGAGACTTGGAAGTTGGTTCCATCTGAACTAATGTGGGGATGCCCGATCTATTGGTTCCATCCCCGAGCTTCTACGACCTCCGGAAGGGGTCAAACCACCAAATCTCAACAAAAAAGTACACAATATTTTTGAATAACTTTTGTTCTGAACGTCATAGAGACTTGGGCATTTCACGGATAGTAAAGGGGAGACAGCCACGCACCCACACCAAATTTCAGCACGTTTCGAGCAAGCAGCGCAGAGTTATTCACCCTATGGTGAATAGGGTTAGGGCTGAAATGAGGGTTAGGGTTAGGGTTAGGGTTGCAATTAGGGTTAGGGTTGCAGCCAGGGTTAGGGTTAGGGTTGGGGATGAAAACCCATTGGAGATCAAGATATTCTTGAATAACTTTTGTTCTGAAGGTCATAGAGACTTGGAAGTTGGTTCCATCTGAACTAATGTGGGGATGCCCGATCTATTGGTTCCACCCCCGAGCTTCTACGACCTCCGGAAGGGGTCAAACCACCAAATCTCAACAAAAAAGTACACAATATTTTTGAATAACTTTTGTTCTGAACGTCATAGAGACTTGGGCATTTCACGGATAGTAAAGGGGAGACAGCCACGCACCCACACCAAATTTCAGCACGTTTCGAGCAAGCAGCGCAGAGTTATTCACCCTATGGTGAATAGGGTTAGGGCTGAAATGAGGGTTAGGGTTAGGGTTAGGGTTGCAATTAGGGTTAGGGTTGCAGCCAGGGTTAGGGTTAGGGTTGGGGATGAAAACCCATTGGAGATCAAGATATTCTTGAATAACTTTTGTTCTGAAGGTCATAGAGACTTGGAAGTTGGTTCCATCTGAACTAATGTGGGGATGCCCGATCTATTGGTTCCATCCCCGAGCTTCTACGACCTCCGGAAGGGGTCAAACCACCAAATCTCAACAAAAAAGTACACAATATTTTTGAATAACTTTTGTTCTGAACGTCATAGAGACTTGGGCATTTCACGGATAGTAAAGGGGAGACAGCCACGCACCCACACCAAATTTCAGCACGTTTCGAGCAAGCAGCGCAGAGTTATTCACCCTATGGTGAATAGGGTTAGGGCTGAAATGAGGGTTAGGGTTAGGGTTAGGGTTAGGGTTGCAATTAGGGTTAGGGTTGCAGCCAGGGTTAGGGTTAGGGTTGGGGATGAAAACCCATTGGAGATCAAGATATTCTTGAATAACTTTTGTTCTGAAGGTCATAGAGACTTGGAAGTTGGTTCCATCTGAACTAATGTGGGGATGCCCGATCTATTGGTTCCATCCCCGAGCTTCTACGACCTCCGGAAGGGGTCAAACCACCAAATCTCAACAAAAAAGTACACAATATTTTTGAATAACTTTTGTTCTGAACGTCATAGAGACTTGGGCATTTCACGGATAGTAAAGGGGAGACAGCCACGCACCCACACCAAATTTCAGCACGTTTCGAGCAAGCAGCGCAGAGTTATTCACCCTATGGTGAATAGGGTTAGGGCTGAAATGAGGGTTAGGGTTAGGGTTAGGGTTGCAATTAGGGTTAGGGTTGCAGCCAGGGTTAGGGTTAGGGTTGGGGATGAAAACCCATTGGAGATCAAGATATTCTTGAATAACTTTTGTTCTGAAGGTCATAGAGACTTGGAAGTTGGTTCCATCTGAACTAATGTGGGGATGCCCGATCTATTGGTTCCATCCCCGAGCTTCTACGACCTCCGGAAGGGGTCAAACCACCAAATCTCAACAAAAAAGTACACAATATTTTTGAATAACTTTTGTTCTGAACGTCATAGAGACTTGGGCATTTCACGGATAGTAAAGGGGAGACAGCCACGCACCCACACCAAATTTCAGCACGTTTCGAGCAAGCAGCGCAGAGTTATTCACCCTATGGTGAATAGGGTTAGGGCTGAAATGAGGGTTAGGGTTAGGGTTAGGGTTGCAATTAGGGTTAGGGTTGCAGCCAGGGTTAGGGTTAGGGTTGGGGATGAAAACCCATTGGAGATCAAGATATTCTTGAATAACTTTTGTTCTGAAGGTCATAGAGACTTGGAAGTTGGTTCCATCTGAACTAATGTGGGGATGCCCGATCTATTGGTTCCACCCCCGAGCTTCTACGACCTCCGGAAGGGGTCAAACCACCAAATCTCAACAAAAAAGTACACAATATTTTTGAATAACTTTTGTTCTGAACGTCATAGAGACTTGGGCATTTCACGGATAGTAAAGGGGAGACAGCCACGCACCCACACCAAATTTCAGCACGTTTCGAGCAAGCAGCGCAGAGTTATTCACCCTATGGTGAATAGGGTTAGGGCTGAAATGAGGGTTAGGGTTAGGGTTAGGGTTGCAATTAGGGTTAGGGTTGCAGCCAGGGTTAGGGTTAGGGTTGGGGATGAAAACCCATTGGAGATCAAGATATTCTTGAATAACTTTTGTTCTGAAGGTCATAGAGACTTGGAAGTTGGTTCCATCTGAACTAATGTGGGGATGCCCGATCTATTGGTTCCATCCCCGAGCTTCTACGACCTCCGGAAGGGGTCAAACCACCAAATCTCAACAAAAAAGTACACAATATTTTTGAATAACTTTTGTTCTGAACGTCATAGAGACTTGGGCATTTCACGGATAGTAAAGGGGAGACAGCCACGCACCCACACCAAATTTCAGCACGTTTCGAGCAAGCAGCGCAGAGTTATTCACCCTATGGTGAATAGGGTTAGGGCTGAAATGAGGGTTAGGGTTAGGGTTAGGGTTAGGGTTGCAATTAGGGTTAGGGTTGCAGCCAGGGTTAGGGTTAGGGTTGGGGATGAAAACCCATTGGAGATCAAGATATTCTTGAATAACTTTTGTTCTGAAGGTCATAGAGACTTGGAAGTTGGTTCCATCTGAACTAATGTGGGGATGCCCGATCTATTGGTTCCATCCCCGAGCTTCTACGACCTCCGGAAGGGGTCAAACCACCAAATCTCAACAAAAAAGTACACAATATTTTTGAATAACTTTTGTTCTGAACGTCATAGAGACTTGGGCATTTCACGGATAGTAAAGGGGAGACAGCCACGCACCCACACCAAATTTCAGCACGTTTCGAGCAAGCAGCGCAGAGTTATTCACCCTATGGTGAATAGGGTTAGGGCTGAAATGAGGGTTAGGGTTAGGGTTAGGGTTGCAATTAGGGTTAGGGTTGCAGCCAGGGTTAGGGTTAGGGTTGGGGATGAAAACCCATTGGAGATCAAGATATTCTTGAATAACTTTTGTTCTGAAGGTCATAGAGACTTGGAAGTTGGTTCCATCTGAACTAATGTGGGGATGCCCGATCTATTGGTTCCACCCCCGAGCTTCTACGACCTCCGGAAGGGGTCAAACCACCAAATCTCAACAAAAAAGTACACAATATTTTTGAATAACTTTTGTTCTGAACGTCATAGAGACTTGGGCATTTCACGGATAGTAAAGGGGAGACAGCCACGCACCCACACCAAATTTCAGCACGTTTCGAGCAAGCAGCGCAGAGTTATTCACCCTATGGTGAATAGGGTTAGGGCTGAAATGAGGGTTAGGGTTAGGGTTAGGGTTGCAATTAGGGTTAGGGTTGCAGCCAGGGTTAGGGTTAGGGTTGGGGATGAAAACCCATTGGAGATCAAGATATTCTTGAATAACTTTTGTTCTGAAGGTCATAGAGACTTGGAAGTTGGTTCCATCTGAACTAATGTGGGGATGCCCGATCTATTGGTTCCATCCCCGAGCTTCTACGACCTCCGGAAGGGGTCAAACCACCAAATCTCAACAAAAAAGTACACAATATTTTTGAATAACTTTTGTTCTGAACGTCATAGAGACTTGGGCATTTCACGGATAGTAAAGGGGAGACAGCCACGCACCCACACCAAATTTCAGCACGTTTCGAGCAAGCAGCGCAGAGTTATTCACCCTATGGTGAATAGGGTTAGGGCTGAAATGAGGGTTAGGGTTAGGGTTAGGGTTGCAATTAGGGTTAGGGTTGCAGCCAGGGTTAGGGTTAGGGTTGGGGATGAAAACCCATTGGAGATCAAGATATTCTTGAATAACTTTTGTTCTGAAGGTCATAGAGACTTGGAAGTTGGTTCCATCTGAACTAATGTGGGGATGCCCGATCTATTGGTTCCACCCCCGAGCTTCTACGACCTCCGGAAGGGGTCAAACCACCAAATCTCAACAAAAAAGTACACAATATTTTTGAATAACTTTTGTTCTGAACGTCATAGAGACTTGGGCATTTCACGGATAGTAAAGGGGAGACAGCCACGCACCCACACCAAATTTCAGCACGTTTCGAGCAAGCAGCGCAGAGTTATTCACCCTATGGTGAATAGGGTTAGGGCTGAAATGAGGGTTAGGGTTAGGGTTAGGGTTGCAATTAGGGTTAGGGTTGCAGCCAGGGTTAGGGTTAGGGTTGGGGATGAAAACCCATTGGAGATCAAGATATTCTTGAATAACTTTTGTTCTGAAGGTCATAGAGACTTGGAAGTTGGTTCCATCTGAACTAATGTGGGGATGCCCGATCTATTGGTTCCATCCCCGAGCTTCTACGACCTCCGGAAGGGGTCAAACCACCAAATCTCAACAAAAAAGTACACAATATTTTTGAATAACTTTTGTTCTGAACGTCATAGAGACTTGGGCATTTCACGGATAGTAAAGGGGAGACAGCCACGCACCCACACCAAATTTCAGCACGTTTCAAGCAAGCAGCGCAGAGTTATTCACCCTATGGTGAATAGGGTTAGGGCTGAAATGAGGGTTAGGGTTAGGGTTAGGGTTGCAATTAGGGTTAGGGTTGCAGCCAGGGTTAGGGTTAGGGTTGGGGATGAAAACCCATTGGAGATCAAGATATTCTTGAATAACTTTTGTTCTGAAGGTCATAGAGACTTGGAAGTTGGTTCCATCTGAACTAATGTGGGGATGCCGGATCTATTGGTTCCATCCCCGAGCTTCTACGACCTCCGGAAGGGGTCAAACCACCAAATCTCAACAAAAAAGTACACAATATTTTTGAATAACTTTTGTTCTGAACGTCATAGAGACTTGGGCATTTCACGGATAGTAAAGGGGAGACAGCCACGCACCCACACCAAATTTCAGCACGTTTCGAGCAAGCAGCGCAGAGTTATTCACCCTATGGTGAATAGGGTTAGGGCTGAAATGAGGGTTAGGGTTAGGGTTGCAATTAGGGTTAGGGTTGCAGCCAGGGTTAGGGTTAGGGTTGGGGATGAAAACCCATTGGAGATCAAGATATTCTTGAATAACTTTTGTTCTGAAGGTCATAGAGACTTGGAAGTTGGTTCCATCTGAACTAATGTGGGGATGCCCGATCTATTGGTTCCATCCCCGAGCTTCTACGACCTCCGGAAGGGGTCAAACCACCAAATCTCAACAAAAAAGTACACAATATTTTTGAATAACTTTTGTTCTGAACGTCATAGAGACTTGGGCATTTCACGGATAGTAAAGGGGAGACAGCCACGCACCCACACCAAATTTCAGCACGTTTCGAGCAAGCAGCGCAGAGTTATTCACCCTATGGTGAATAGGGTTAGGGCTGAAATGAGGGTTAGGGTTAGGGTTAGGGTTGCAATTAGGGTTAGGGTTGCAGCCAGGGTTAGGGTTAGGGTTGGGGATGAAAACCCATTGGAGATCAAGATATTCTTGAATAACTTTTGTTCTGAAGGTCATAGAGACTTGGAAGTTGGTTCCATCTGAACTAATGTGGGGATGCCCGATCTATTGGTTCCATCCCCGAGCTTCTACGACCTCCGGAAGGGGTCAAACCACCAAATCTCAACAAAAAAGTACACAATATTTTTGAATAACTTTTGTTCTGAACGTCATAGAGACTTGGGCATTTCACGGATAGTAAAGGGGAGACAGCCACGCACCCACACCAAATTTCAGCACGTTTCGAGCAAGCAGCGCAGAGTTATTCACCCTATGGTGAATAGGGTTAGGGCTGAAATGAGGGTTAGGGTTAGGGTTAGGGTTGCAATTAGGGTTAGGGTTGCAGCCAGGGTTAGGGTTAGGGTTGGGGATGAAAACCCATTGGAGATCAAGATATTCTTGAATAACTTTTGTTCTGAAGGTCATAGAGACTTGGAAGTTGGTTCCATCTGAACTAATGTGGGGATGCCCGATCTATTGGTTCCATCCCCGAGCTTCTACGACCTCCGGAAGGGGTCAAACCACCAAATCTCAACAAAAAAGTACACAATATTTTTGAATAACTTTTGTTCTGAACGTCATAGAGACTTGGGCATTTCACGGATAGTAAAGGGGAGACAGCCACGCACCCACACCAAATTTCAGCACGTTTCGAGCAAGCAGCGCAGAGTTATTCACCCTATGGTGAATAGGGTTAGGGCTGAAATGAGGGTTAGGGTTAGGGTTAGGGTTGCAATTAGGGTTAGGGTTGCAGCCAGGGTTAGGGTTAGGGTTGGGGATGAAAACCCATTGGAGATCAAGATATTCTTGAATAACTTTTGTTCTGAAGGTCATAGAGACTTGGAAGTTGGTTCCATCTGAACTAATGTGGGGATGCCCGATCTATTGGTTCCATCCCCGAGCTTCTACGACCTCCGGAAGGGGTCAAACCACCAAATCTCAACAAAAAAGTACACAATATTTTTGAATAACTTTTGTTCTGAACGTCATAGAGACTTGGGCATTTCACGGATAGTAAAGGGGAGACAGCCACGCACCCACACCAAATTTCAGCACGTTTCGAGCAAGCAGCGCAGAGTTATTCACCCTATGGTGAATAGGGTTAGGGCTGAAATGAGGGTTAGGGTTAGGGTTAGGGTTGCAATTAGGGTTAGGGTTGCAGCCAGGGTTAGGGTTAGGGTTGGGGATGAAAACCCATTGGAGATCAAGATATTCTTGAATAACTTTTGTTCTGAAGGTCATAGAGACTTGGAAGTTGGTTCCATCTGAACTAATGTGGGGATGCCCGATCTATTGGTTCCATCCCCGAGCTTCTACGACCTCCGGAAGGGGTCAAACCACCAAATCTCAACAAAAAAGTACACAATATTTTTGAATAACTTTTGTTCTGAACGTCATAGAGACTTGGGCATTTCACGGATAGTAAAGGGGAGACAGCCACGCACCCACACCAAATTTCAGCACGTTTCGAGCAAGCAGCGCAGAGTTATTCACCCTATGGTGAATAGGGTTAGGGCTGAAATGAGGGTTAGGGTTAGGGTTGCAATTAGGGTTAGGGTTGCAGCCAGGGTTAGGGTTAGGGTTGGGGATGAAAACCCATTGGAGATCAAGATATTCTTGAATAACTTTTGTTCTGAAGGTCATAGAGACTTGGAAGTTGGTTCCATCTGAACTAATGTGGGGATGCCCGATCTATTGGTTCCATCCCCGAGCTTCTACGACCTCCGGAAGGGGTCAAACCACCAAATCTCAACAAAAAAGTACACAATATTTTTGAATAACTTTTGTTCTGAACGTCATAGAGACTTGGGCATTTCACGGATAGTAAAGGGGAGACAGCCACGCACCCACACCAAATTTCAGCACGTTTCGAGCAAGCAGCGCAGAGTTATTCACCCTATGGTGAATAGGGTTAGGGCTGAAATGAGGGTTAGGGTTAGGGTTAGGGTTGCAATTAGGGTTAGGGTTGCAGCCAGGGTTAGGGTTAGGGTTGGGGATGAAAACCCATTGGAGATCAAGATATTCTTGAATAACTTTTGTTCTGAAGGTCATAGAGACTTGGAAGTTGGTTCCATCTGAACTAATGTGGGGATGCCCGATCTATTGGTTCCATCCCCGAGCTTCTACGACCTCCGGAAGGGGTCAAACCACCAAATCTCAACAAAAAAGTACACAATATTTTTGAATAACTTTTGTTCTGAACGTCATAGAGACTTGGGCATTTCACGGATAGTAAAGGGGAGACAGCCACGCACCCACACCAAATTTCAGCACGTTTCGAGCAAGCAGCGCAGAGTTATTCACCCTATGGTGAATAGGGTTAGGGCTGAAATGAGGGTTAGGGTTGCAATTAGGGTTAGGGTTGCAGCCAGGGTTAGGGTTAGGGTTGGGGATGAAAACCCATTGGAGATCAAGATATTCTTGAATAACTTTTGTTCTGAAGGTCATAGAGACTTGGAAGTTGGTTCCATCTGAACTAATGTGGGGATGCCCGATCTATTGGTTCCACCCCCGAGCTTCTACGACCTCCGGAAGGGGTCAAACCACCAAATCTCAACAAAAAAGTACACAATATTTTTGAATAACTTTTGTTCTGAACGTCATAGAGACTTGGGCATTTCACGGATAGTAAAGGGGAGACAGCCACGCACCCACACCAAATTTCAGCACGTTTCGAGCAAGCAGCGCAGAGTTATTCACCCTATGGTGAATAGGGTTAGGGCTGAAATGAGGGTTAGGGTTAGGGTTAGGGTTGCAATTAGGGTTAGGGTTGCAGCCAGGGTTAGGGTTAGGGTTGGGGATGAAAACCCATTGGAGATCAAGATATTCTTGAATAACTTTTGTTCTGAAGGTCATAGAGACTTGGAAGTTGGTTCCATCTGAACTAATGTGGGGATGCCCGATCTATTGGTTCCATCCCCGAGCTTCTACGACCTCCGGAAGGGGTCAAACCACCAAATCTCAACAAAAAAGTACACAATATTTTTGAATAACTTTTGTTCTGAACGTCATAGAGACTTGGGCATTTCACGGATAGTAAAGGGGAGACAGCCACGCACCCACACCAAATTTCAGCACGTTTCGAGCAAGCAGCGCAGAGTTATTCACCCTATGGTGAATAGGGTTAGGGCTGAAATGAGGGTTAGGGTTAGGGTTAGGGTTGCAATTAGGGTTAGGGTTGCAGCCAGGGTTAGGGTTAGGGTTGGGGATGAAAACCCATTGGAGATCAAGATATTCTTGAATAACTTTTGTTCTGAAGGTCATAGAGACTTGGAAGTTGGTTCCATCTGAACTAATGTGGGGATGCCCGATCTATTGGTTCCATCCCCGAGCTTCTACGACCTCCGGAAGGGGTCAAACCACCAAATCTCAACAAAAAAGTACACAATATTTTTGAATAACTTTTGTTCTGAACGTCATAGAGACTTGGGCATTTCACGGATAGTAAAGGGGAGACAGCCACGCACCCACACCAAATTTCAGCACGTTTCGAGCAAGCAGCGCAGAGTTATTCACCCTATGGTGAATAGGGTTAGGGCTGAAATGAGGGTTAGGGTTAGGGTTAGGGTTGCAATTAGGGTTAGGGTTGCAGCCAGGGTTAGGGTTAGGGTTGGGGATGAAAACCCATTGGAGATCAAGATATTCTTGAATAACTTTTGTTCTGAAGGTCATAGAGACTTGGAAGTTGGTTCCATCTGAACTAATGTGGGGATGCCCGATCTATTGGTTCCACCCCCGAGCTTCTACGACCTCCGGAAGGGGTCAAACCACCAAATCTCAACAAAAAAGTACACAATATTTTTGAATAACTTTTGTTCTGAACGTCATAGAGACTTGGGCATTTCACGGATAGTAAAGGGGAGACAGCCACGCACCCACACCAAATTTCAGCACGTTTCGAGCAAGCAGCGCAGAGTTATTCACCCTATGGTGAATAGGGTTAGGGCTGAAATGAGGGTTAGGGTTAGGGTTAGGGTTGCAATTAGGGTTAGGGTTGCAGCCAGGGTTAGGGTTAGGGTTGGGGATGAAAACCCATTGGAGATCAAGATATTCTTGAATAACTTTTGTTCTGAAGGTCATAGAGACTTGGAAGTTGGTTCCATCTGAACTAATGTGGGGATGCCCGATCTATTGGTTCCATCCCCGAGCTTCTACGACCTCCGGAAGGGGTCAAACCACCAAATCTCAACAAAAAAGTACACAATATTTTTGAATAACTTTTGTTCTGAACCTCATAGAGACTTGGGCATTTCACGGATAGTAAAGGGGAGACAGCCACGCACCCACACCAAATTTCAGCACGTTTCGAGCAAGCAGCACAGAGTTATTCACCCTATGGTGAATAGGGTTAGGGCTGAAATGAGGGTTAGGGTTAGGGTTAGGGTTGCAATTAGGGTTAGGGTTGCAGCCAGGGTTAGGGTTAGGGTTGGGGATGAAAACCCATTGGAGATCAAGATATTCTTGAATAACTTTTGTTCTGAAGGTCATAGAGACTTGGAAGTTGGTTCCATCTGAACTAATGTGGGGATGCCCGATCTATTGGTTCCATCCCCGAGCTTCTACGACCTCCGGAAGGGGTCAAACCACCAAATCTCAACAAAAAAGTACACAATATTTTTGAATAACTTTTGTTCTGAACCTCATAGAGACTTGGGCATTTCACGGATAGTAAAGGGGAGACAGCCACGCACCCACACCAAATTTCAGCACGTTTCGAGCAAGCAGCGCAGAGTTATTCACCCTATGGTGAATAGGGTTAGGGCTGAAATGAGGGTTAGGGTTAGGGTTAGGGTTGCAATTAGGGTTAGGGTTGCAGCCAGGGTTAGGGTTAGGGTTGGGGATGAAAACCCATTGGAGATCAAGATATTCTTGAATAACTTTTGTTCTGAAGGTCATAGAGACTTGGAAGTTGGTTCCATCTGAACTAATGTGGGGATGCCCGATCTATTGGTTCCATCCCCGAGCTTCTACGACCTCCGGAAGGGGTCAAACCACCAAATCTCAACAAAAAAGTACACAATATTTTTGAATAACTTTTGTTCTGAACGTCATAGAGACTTGGGCATTTCACGGATAGTAAAGGGGAGACAGCCACGCACCCACACCAAATTTCAGCACGTTTCGAGCAAGCAGCGCAGAGTTATTCACCCTATGGTGAATAGGGTTAGGGCTGAAATGAGGGTTAGGGTTAGGGTTAGGGTTGCAATTAGGGTTAGGGTTGCAGCCAGGGTTAGGGTTAGGGTTGGGGATGAAAACCCATTGGAGATCAAGATATTCTTGAATAACTTTTGTTCTGAAGGTCATAGAGACTTGGAAGTTGGTTCCATCTGAACTAATGTGGGGATGCCCGATCTATTGGTTCCACCCCCGAGCTTCTACGACCTCCGGAAGGGGTCAAACCACCAAATCTCAACAAAAAAGTACACAATATTTTTGAATAACTTTTGTTCTGAACGTCATAGAGACTTGGGCATTTCACGGATAGTAAAGGGGAGACAGCCACGCACCCACACCAAATTTCAGCACGTTTCGAGCAAGCAGCGCAGAGTTATTCACCCTATGGTGAATAGGGTTAGGGCTGAAATGAGGGTTAGGGTTAGGGTTAGGGTTGCAATTAGGGTTAGGGTTGCAGCCAGGGTTAGGGTTAGGGTTGGGGATGAAAACCCATTGGAGATCAAGATATTCTTGAATAACTTTTGTTCTGAAGGTCATAGAGACTTGGAAGTTGGTTCCATCTGAACTAATGTGGGGATGCCCGATCTATTGGTTCCATCCCCGAGCTTCTACGACCTCCGGAAGGGGTCAAACCACCAAATCTCAACAAAAAAGTACACAATATTTTTGAATAACTTTTGTTCTGAACCTCATAGAGACTTGGGCATTTCACGGATAGTAAAGGGGAGACAGCCACGCACCCACACCAAATTTCAGCACGTTTCGAGCAAGCAGCACAGAGTTATTCACCCTATGGTGAATAGGGTTAGGGCTGAAATGAGGGTTAGGGTTAGGGTTAGGGTTGCAATTAGGGTTAGGGTTGCAGCCAGGGTTAGGGTTAGGGTTGGGGATGAAAACCCATTGGAGATCAAGATATTCTTGAATAACTTTTGTTCTGAAGGTCATAGAGACTTGGAAGTTGGTTCCATCTGAACTAATGTGGGGATGCCCGATCTATTGGTTCCATCCCCGAGCTTCTACGACCTCCGGAAGGGGTCAAACCACCAAATCTCAACAAAAAAGTACACAATATTTTTGAATAACTTTTGTTCTGAACCTCATAGAGACTTGGGCATTTCACGGATAGTAAAGGGGAGACAGCCACGCACCCACACCAAATTTCAGCACGTTTCGAGCAAGCAGCGCAGAGTTATTCACCCTATGGTGAATAGGGTTAGGGCTGAAATGAGGGTTAGGGTTAGGGTTAGGGTTGCAATTAGGGTTAGGGTTGCAGCCAGGGTTAGGGTTAGGGTTGGGGATGAAAACCCATTGGAGATCAAGATATTCTTGAATAACTTTTGTTCTGAAGGTCATAGAGACTTGGAAGTTGGTTCCATCTGAACTAATGTGGGGATGCCCGATCTATTGGTTCCATCCCCGAGCTTCTACGACCTCCGGAAGGGGTCAAACCACCAAATCTCAACAAAAAAGTACACAATATTTTTGAATAACTTTTGTTCTGAACGTCATAGAGACTTGGGCATTTCACGGATAGTAAAGGGGAGACAGCCACGCACCCACACCAAATTTCAGCACGTTTCGAGCAAGCAGCGCAGAGTTATTCACCCTATGGTGAATAGGGTTAGGGCTGAAATGAGGGTTAGGGTTAGGGTTAGGGTTGCAATTAGGGTTAGGGTTGCAGCCAGGGTTAGGGTTAGGGTTGGGGATGAAAACCCATTGGAGATCAAGATATTCTTGAATAACTTTTGTTCTGAAGGTCATAGAGACTTGGAAGTTGGTTCCATCTGAACTAATGTGGGGATGCCCGATCTATTGGTTCCATCCCCGAGCTTCTACGACCTCCGGAAGGGGTCAAACCACCAAATCTCAACAAAAAAGTACACAATATTTTTGAATAACTTTTGTTCTGAACGTCATAGAGACTTGGGCATTTCACGGATAGTAAAGGGGAGACAGCCACGCACCCACACCAAATTTCAGCACGTTTCGAGCAAGCAGCGCAGAGTTATTCACCCTATGGTGAATAGGGTTAGGGCTGAAATGAGGGTTAGGGTTAGGGTTAGGGTTGCAATTAGGGTTAGGGTTGCAGCCAGGGTTAGGGTTAGGGTTGGGGATGAAAACCCATTGGAGATCAAGATATTCTTGAATAACTTTTGTTCTGAAGGTCATAGAGACTTGGAAGTTGGTTCCATCTGAACTAATGTGGGGATGACCGATCTATTGGTTCCATCCCCGAGCTTCTACGACCTCCGGAAGGGGTCAAACCACCAAATCTCAACAAAAAAGTACACAATATTTTTGAATAACTTTTGTTCTGAACGTCATAGAGACTTGGGCATTTCACGGATAGTAAAGGGGAGACAGCCACGCACCCACACCAAATTTCAGCACGTTTCGAGCAAGCAGCGCAGAGTTATTCACCCTATGGTGAATAGGGTTAGGGCTGAAATGAGGGTTAGGGTTAGGGTTAGGGTTGCAATTAGGGTTAGGGTTGCAGCCAGGGTTAGGGTTAGGGTTGGGGATGAAAACCCATTGGAGATCAAGATATTCTTGAATAACTTTTGTTCTGAAGGTCATAGAGACTTGGAAGTTGGTTCCATCTGAACTAATGTGGGGATGCCCGATCTATTGGTTCCATCCCCGAGCTTCTACGACCTCCGGAAGGGGTCAAACCACCAAATCTCAACAAAAAAGTACACAATATTTTTGAATAACTTTTGTTCTGAACGTCATAGAGACTTGGGCATTTCACGGATAGTAAAGGGGAGACAGCCACGCACCCACACCAAATTTCAGCACGTTTCGAGCAAGCAGCGCAGAGTTATTCACCCTATGGTGAATAGGGTTAGGGCTGAAATGAGGGTTAGGGTTAGGGTTAGGGTTGCAATTAGGGTTAGGGTTGCAGCCAGGGTTAGGGTTAGGGTTGGGGATGAAAACCCATTGGAGATCAAGATATTCTTGAATAACTTTTGTTCTGAAGGTCATAGAGACTTGGAAGTTGGTTCCATCTGAACTAATGTGGGGATGCCCGATCTATTGGTTCCATCCCCGAGCTTCTACGACCTCCGGAAGGGGTCAAACCACCAAATCTCAACAAAAAAGTACACAATATTTTTGAATAACTTTTGTTCTGAACGTCATAGAGACTTGGGCATTTCACGGATAGTAAAGGGGAGACAGCCACGCACCCACACCAAATTTCAGCACGTTTCGAGCAAGCAGCGCAGAGTTATTCACCCTATGGTGAATAGGGTTAGGGCTGAAATGAGGGTTAGGGTTAGGGTTAGGGTTGCAATTAGGGTTAGGGTTGCAGCCAGGGTTAGGGTTAGGGTTGGGGATGAAAACCCATTGGAGATCAAGATATTCTTGAATAACTTTTGTTCTGAAGGTCATAGAGACTTGGAAGTTGGTTCCATCTGAACTAATGTGGGGATGCCCGATCTATTGGTTCCATCCCCGAGCTTCTACGACCTCCGGAAGGGGTCAAACCACCAAATCTCAACAAAAAAGTACACAATATTTTTGAATAACTTTTGTTCTGAACGTCATAGAGACTTGGGCATTTCACGGATAGTAAAGGGGAGACAGCCACGCACCCACACCAAATTTCAGCACGTTTCGAGCAAGCAGCGCAGAGTTATTCACCCTATGGTGAATAGGGTTAGGGCTGAAATGAGGGTTAGGGTTAGGGTTAGGGTTGCAATTAGGGTTAGGGTTGCAGCCAGGGTTAGGGTTAGGGTTGGGGATGAAAACCCATTGGAGATCAAGATATTCTTGAATAACTTTTGTTCTGAAGGTCATAGAGACTTGGAAGTTGGTTCCATCTGAACTAATGTGGGGATGCCCGATCTATTGGTTCCACCCCCGAGCTTCTACGACCTCCGGAAGGGGTCAAACCACCAAATCTCAACAAAAAAGTACACAATATTTTTGAATAACTTTTGTTCTGAACGTCATAGAGACTTGGGCATTTCACGGATAGTAAAGGGGAGACAGCCACGCACCCACACCAAATTTCAGCACGTTTCGAGCAAGCAGCGCAGAGTTATTCACCCTATGGTGAATAGGGTTAGGGCTGAAATGAGGGTTAGGGTTAGGGTTAGGGTTGCAATTAGGGTTAGGGTTGCAGCCAGGGTTAGGGTTAGGGTTGGGGATGAAAACCCATTGGAGATCAAGATATTCTTGAATAACTTTTGTTCTGAAGGTCATAGAGACTTGGAAGTTGGTTCCATCTGAACTAATGTGGGGATGCCCGATCTATTGGTTCCATCCCCGAGCTTCTACGACCTCCGGAAGGGGTCAAACCACCAAATCTCAACAAAAAAGTACACAATATTTTTGAATAACTTTTGTTCTGAACGTCATAGAGACTTGGGCATTTCACGGATAGTAAAGGGGAGACAGCCACGCACCCACACCAAATTTCAGCACGTTTCGAGCAAGCAGCGCAGAGTTATTCACCCTATGGTGAATAGGGTTAGGGCTGAAATGAGGGTTAGGGTTAGGGTTAGGGTTGCAATTAGGGTTAGGGTTGCAGCCAGGGTTAGGGTTAGGGTTGGGGATGAAAACCCATTGGAGATCAAGATATTCTTGAATAACTTTTGTTCTGAAGGTCATAGAGACTTGGAAGTTGGTTCCATCTGAACTAATGTGGGGATGCCCGATCTATTGGTTCCATCCCCGAGCTTCTACGACCTCCGGAAGGGGTCAAACCACCAAATCTCAACAAAAAAGTACACAATATTTTTGAATAACTTTTGTTCTGAACGTCATAGAGACTTGGGCATTTCACGGATAGTAAAGGGGAGACAGCCACGCACCCACACCAAATTTCAGCACGTTTCGAGCAAGCAGCGCAGAGTTATTCACCCTATGGTGAATAGGGTTAGGGCTGAAATGAGGGTTAGGGTTAGGGTTAGGGTTGCAATTAGGGTTAGGGTTGCAGCCAGGGTTAGGGTTAGGGTTGGGGATGAAAACCCATTGGAGATCAAGATATTCTTGAATAACTTTTGTTCTGAAGGTCATAGAGACTTGGAAGTTGGTTCCATCTGAACTAATGTGGGGATGCCCGATCTATTGGTTCCATCCCCGAGCTTCTACGACCTCCGGAAGGGGTCAAACCACCAAATCTCAACAAAAAAGTACACAATATTTTTGAATAACTTTTGTTCTGAACGTCATAGAGACTTGGGCATTTCACGGATAGTAAAGGGGAGACAGCCACGCACCCACACCAAATTTCAGCACGTTTCGAGCAAGCAGCGCAGAGTTATTCACCCTATGGTGAATAGGGTTAGGGCTGAAATGAGGGTTAGGGTTAGGGTTGCAATTAGGGTTAGGGTTGCAGCCAGGGTTAGGGTTAGGGTTGGGGATGAAAACCCATTGGAGATCAAGATATTCTTGAATAACTTTTGTTCTGAAGGTCATAGAGGCTTGGAAGTTGGTTCCATCTGAACTAATGTGGGGGTGCCCGATCTATTGGTTCCATCCCCGAGCTTCTACGACCTCCGGAAGGGGTCAAACCACCAAATCTCAACAAAAAAGTACACAATATTTTTGAATAACTTTTGTTCTGAACGTCATAGAGACTTGGGCATTTCACGGATAGTAAAGGGGAGACAGCCACGCACCCACACCAAATTTCAGCACGTTTCGAGCAAGCAGCGCAGAGTTATTCACCCTATGGTGAATAGGGTTAGGGCTGAAATGAGGGTTAGGGTTAGGGTTAGGGTTGCAATTAGGGTTAGGGTTGCAGCCAGGGTTAGGGTTAGGGTTGGGGATGAAAACCCATTGGAGATCAAGATATTCTTGAATAACTTTTGTTCTGAAGGTCATAGAGACTTGGAAGTTGGTTCCATCTGAACTAATGTGGGGATGCCCGATCTATTGGTTCCACCCCCGAGCTTCTACGACCTCCGGAAGGGGTCAAACCACCAAATCTCAACAAAAAAGTACACAATATTTTTGAATAACTTTTGTTCTGAACGTCATAGAGACTTGGGCATTTCACGGATAGTAAAGGGGAGACAGCCACGCACCCACACCAAATTTCAGCACGTTTCGAGCTAGCAGCGCAGAGTTATTCACCCTATGGTGAATAGGGTTAGGGCTGAAATGAGGGTTAGGGTTGCAATTAGGGTTAGGGTTGCAGCCAGGGTTAGGGTTAGGGTTGGGGATGAAAACCCATTGGAGATCAAGATATTCTTGAATAACTTTTGTTCTGAAGGTCATAGAGACTTGGAAGTTGGTTCCATCTGAACTAATGTGGGGATGCCCGATCTATTGGTTCCATCCCCGAGCTTCTACGACCTCCGGAAGGGGTCAAACCACCAAATCTCAACAAAAAAGTACACAATATTTTTGAATAACTTTTGTTCTGAACGTCATAGAGACTTGGGCATTTCACGGATAGTAAAGGGGAGACAGCCACGCACCCACACCAAATTTCAGCACGTTTCGAGCAAGCAGCGCAGAGTTATTCACCCTATGGTGAATAGGGTTAGGGCTGAAATGAGGGTTAGGGTTAGGGTTGCAATTAGGGTTAGGGTTGCAGCCAGGGTTAGGGTTAGGGTTGGGGATGAAAACCCATTGGAGATCAAGATATTCTTGAATAACTTTTGTTCTGAAGGTCATAGAGGCTTGGAAGTTGGTTCCATCTGAACTAATGTGGGGGTGCCCGATCTATTGGTTCCATCCCCGAGCTTCTACGACCTCCGGAAGGGGTCAAACCACCAAATCTCAACAAAAAAGTACACAATATTTTTGAATAACTTTTGTTCTGAACGTCATAGAGACTTGGGCATTTCACGGATAGTAAAGGGGAGACAGCCACGCACCCACACCAAATTTCAGCACGTTTCGAGCAAGCAGCGCAGAGTTATTCACCCTATGGTGAATAGGGTTAGGGCTGAAATGAGGGTTAGGGTTAGGGTTAGGGTTGCAATTAGGGTTAGGGTTGCAGCCAGGGTTAGGGTTAGGGTTGGGGATGAAAACCCATTGGAGATCAAGATATTCTTGAATAACTTTTGTTCTGAAGGTCATAGAGACTTGGAAGTTGGTTCCATCTGAACTAATGTGGGGATGCCCGATCTATTGGTTCCACCCCCGAGCTTCTACGACCTCCGGAAGGGGTCAAACCACCAAATCTCAACAAAAAAGTACACAATATTTTTGAATAACTTTTGTTCTGAACGTCATAGAGACTTGGGCATTTCACGGATAGTAAAGGGGAGACAGCCACGCACCCACACCAAATTTCAGCACGTTTCGAGCTAGCAGCGCAGAGTTATTCACCCTATGGTGAATAGGGTTAGGGCTGAAATGAGGGTTAGGGTTGCAATTAGGGTTAGGGTTGCAGCCAGGGTTAGGGTTAGGGTTGGGGATGAAAACCCATTGGAGATCAAGATATTCTTGAATAACTTTTGTTCTGAAGGTCATAGAGACTTGGAAGTTGGTTCCATCTGAACTAATGTGGGGATGCCCGATCTATTGGTTCCATCCCCGAGCTTCTACGACCTCCGGAAGGGGTCAAACCACCAAATCTCAACAAAAAAGTACACAATATTTTTGAATAACTTTTGTTCTGAACGTCATAGAGACTTGGGCATTTCACGGATAGTAAAGGGGAGACAGCCACGCACCCACACCAAATTTCAGCACGTTTCGAGCAAGCAGCGCAGAGTTATTCACCCTATGGTGAATAGGGTTAGGGCTGAAATGAGGGTTAGGGTTAGGGTTAGGGTTGCAGCCAGGGTTAGGGTTAGGGTTGGGGATGAAAACCCATTGGAGATCAAGATATTCTTGAATAACTTTTGTTCTGAAGGTCATAGAGACTTGGAAGTTGGTTCCATCTGAACTAATGTGGGGATGCCCGATCTATTGGTTCCATCCCCGAGCTTCTACGACCTCCGGAAGGGGTCAAACCACCAAATCTCAACAAAAAAGTACACAATATTTTTGAATAACTTTTGTTCTGAACGTCATAGAGACTTGGGCATTTCACGGATAGTAAAGGGGAGACAGCCACGCACCCACACCAAATTTCAGCACGTTTCGAGCAAGCAGCGCAGAGTTATTCACCCTATGGTGAATAGGGTTAGGGCTGAAATGAGGGTTAGGGTTAGGGTTAGGGTTAGGGTTGCAATTAGGGTTAGGGTTGCAGCCAGGGTTAGGGTTAGGGTTGGGGATGAAAACCCATTGGAGATCAAGATATTCTTGAATAACTTTTGTTCTGAAGGTCATAGAGACTTGGAAGTTGGTTCCATCTGAACTAATGTGGGGATGCCCGATCTATTGGTTCCATCCCCGAGCTTCTACGACCTCCGGAAGGGGTCAAACCACCAAATCTCAACAAAAAAGTACACAATATTTTTGAATAACTTTTGTTCTGAACGTCATAGAGACTTGGGCATTTCACGGATAGTAAAGGGGAGACAGCCACGCACCCACACCAAATTTCAGCACGTTTCGAGCAAGCAGCGCAGAGTTATTCACCCTATGGTGAATAGGGTTAGGGCTGAAATGAGGGTTAGGGTTAGGGTTAGGGTTGCAATTAGGGTTAGGGTTGCAGCCAGGGTTAGGGTTAGGGTTGGGGATGAAAACCCATTGGAGATCAAGATATTCTTGAATAACTTTTGTTCTGAAGGTCATAGAGACTTGGAAGTTGGTTCCATCTGAACTAATGTGGGGATGCCCGATCTATTGGTTCCATCCCCGAGCTTCTACGACCTCCGGAAGGGGTCAAACCACCAAATCTCAACAAAAAAGTACACAATATTTTTGAATAACTTTTGTTCTGAACGTCATAGAGACTTGGGCATTTCACGGATAGTAAAGGGGAGACAGCCACGCACCCACACCAAATTTCAGCACGTTTCGAGCAAGCAGCGCAGAGTTATTCACCCTATGGTGAATAGGGTTAGGGCTGAAATGAGGGTTAGGGTTAGGGTTGCAATTAGGGTTAGGGTTGCAGCCAGGGTTAGGGTTAGGGTTGGGGATGAAAACCCATTGGAGATCAAGATATTCTTGAATAACTTTTGTTCTGAAGGTCATAGAGGCTTGGAAGTTGGTTCCATCTGAACTAATGTGGGGGTGCCCGATCTATTGGTTCCATCCCCGAGCTTCTACGACCTCCGGAAGGGGTCAAACCACCAAATCTCAACAAAAAAGTACACAATATTTTTGAATAACTTTTGTTCTGAACGTCATAGAGACTTGGGCATTTCACGGATAGTAAAGGGGAGACAGCCACGCACCCACACCAAATTTCAGCACGTTTCGAGCAAGCAGCGCAGAGTTATTCACCCTATGGTGAATAGGGTTAGGGCTGAAATGAGGGTTAGGGTTAGGGTTAGGGTTGCAATTAGGGTTAGGGTTGCAGCCAGGGTTAGGGTTAGGGTTGGGGATGAAAACCCATTGGAGATCAAGATATTCTTGAATAACTTTTGTTCTGAAGGTCATAGAGACTTGGAAGTTGGTTCCATCTGAACTAATGTGGGGATGCCCGATCTATTGGTTCCACCCCCGAGCTTCTACGACCTCCGGAAGGGGTCAAACCACCAAATCTCAACAAAAAAGTACACAATATTTTTGAATAACTTTTGTTCTGAACGTCATAGAGACTTGGGCATTTCACGGATAGTAAAGGGGAGACAGCCACGCACCCACACCAAATTTCAGCACGTTTCGAGCTAGCAGCGCAGAGTTATTCACCCTATGGTGAATAGGGTTAGGGCTGAAATGAGGGTTAGGGTTGCAATTAGGGTTAGGGTTGCAGCCAGGGTTAGGGTTAGGGTTGGGGATGAAAACCCATTGGAGATCAAGATATTCTTGAATAACTTTTGTTCTGAAGGTCATAGAGACTTGGAAGTTGGTTCCATCTGAACTAATGTGGGGATGCCCGATCTATTGGTTCCATCCCCGAGCTTCTACGACCTCCGGAAGGGGTCAAACCACCAAATCTCAACAAAAAAGTACACAATATTTTTGAATAACTTTTGTTCTGAACGTCATAGAGACTTGGGCATTTCACGGATAGTAAAGGGGAGACAGCCACGCACCCACACCAAATTTCAGCACGTTTCGAGCAAGCAGCGCAGAGTTATTCACCCTATGGTGAATAGGGTTAGGGCTGAAATGAGGGTTAGGGTTAGGGTTAGGGTTGCAATTAGGGTTAGGGTTGCAGCCAGGGTTAGGGTTAGGGTTGGGGATGAAAACCCATTGGAGATCAAGATATTCTTGAATAACTTTTGTTCTGAAGGTCATAGAGACTTGGAAGTTGGTTCCATCTGAACTAATGTGGGGATGCCCGATCTATTGGTTCCATCCCCGAGCTTCTACGACCTCCGGAAGGGGTCAAACCACCAAATCTCAACAAAAAAGTACACAATATTTTTGAATAACTTTTGTTCTGAACGTCATAGAGACTTGGGCATTTCACGGATAGTAAAGGGGAGACAGCCACGCACCCACACCAAATTTCAGCACGTTTCGAGCAAGCAGCGCAGAGTTATTCACCCTATGGTGAATAGGGTTAGGGCTGAAATGAGGGTTAGGGTTAGGGTTAGGGTTGCAATTAGGGTTAGGGTTGCAGCCAGGGTTAGGGTTAGGGTTGGGGATGAAGACCCATTGGAGATCAAGATATTCTTGAATAACTTTTGTTCTGAAGGTCATAGAGGCTTGGAAGTTGGTTCCATCTGAACTAATGTGGGGGTGCCCGATCTATTGGTTCCATCCCCGAGCTTCTACGACCTCCGGAAGGGGTCAAACCACCAAATCTCAACAAAAAAGTACACAATATTTTTGAATAACTTTTGTTCTGAACGTCATAGAGACTTGGGCATTTCACGGATAGTAAAGGGGAGACAGCCACGCACCCACACCAAATTTCAGCACATTTCGAGCAAGCAGCGCAGAGTTATTCACCCTATGGTGAATAGGGTTAGGGCTGAAATGAGGGTTAGGGTTAGGGTTAGGGTTGCAATTAGGGTTAGGGTTGCAGCCAGGGTTAGGGTTAGGGTTGGGGATGAAAACCCATTGGAGATCAAGATATTCTTGAATAACTTTTGTTCTGAAGGTCATAGAGACTTGGAAGTTGGTTCCATCTGAACTAATGTGGGGATGCCCGATCTATTGGTTCCATCCCCGAGCTTCTACGACCTCCGGAAGGGGTCAAACCACCAAATCTCAACAAAAAAGTACACAATATTTTTGAATAACTTTTGTTCTGAACGTCATAGAGACTTGGGCATTTCACGGATAGTAAAGGGGAGACAGCCACGCACCCACACCAAATTTCAGCACGTTTCGAGCAAGCAGCGCAGAGTTATTCACCCTATGGTGAATAGGGTTAGGGCTGAAATGAGGGTTAGGGTTGCAATTAGGGTTAGGGTTGCAGCCAGGGTTAGGGTTAGGGTTGGGGATGAAGACCCATTGGAGATCAAGATATTCTTGAATAACTTTTGTTCTGAAGGTCATAGAGGCTTGGAAGTTGGTTCCATCTGAACTAATGTGGGGGTGCCCGATCTATTGGTTCCATCCCCGAGCTTCTACGACCTCCGGAAGGGGTCAAACCACCAAATCTCAACAAAAAAGTACACAATATTTTTGAATAACTTTTGTTCTGAACGTCATAGAGACTTGGGCATTTCACGGATAGTAAAGGGGAGACAGCCACGCACCCACACCAAATTTCAGCACATTTCGAGCAAGCAGCGCAGAGTTATTCACCCTATGGTGAATAGGGTTAGGGCTGAAATGAGGGTTAGGGTTAGGGTTAGGGTTGCAATTAGGGTTAGGGTTGCAGCCAGGGTTAGGGTTAGGGTTGGGGATGAAAACCCATTGGAGATCAAGATATTCTTGAATAACTTTTGTTCTGAAGGTCATAGAGACTTGGAAGTTGGTTCCATCTGAACTAATGTGGGGATGCCCGATCTATTGGTTCCATCCCCGAGCTTCTACGACCTCCGGAAGGGGTCAAACCACCAAATCTCAACAAAAAAGTACACAATATTTTTGAATAACTTTTGTTCTGAACGTCATAGAGACTTGGGCATTTCACGGATAGTAAAGGGGAGACAGCCACGCACCCACACCAAATTTCAGCACGTTTCGAGCAAGCAGCGCAGAGTTATTCACCCTATGGTGAATAGGGTTAGGGCTGAAATGAGGGTTAGGGTTAGGGTTAGGGTTGCAGCCAGGGTTAGGGTTAGGGTTGGGGATGAAAACCCATTGGAGATCAAGATATTCTTGAATAACTTTTGTTCTGAAGGTCATAGAGACTTGGAAGTTGGTTCCATCTGAACTAATGTGGGGATGCCCGATCTATTGGTTCCATCCCCGAGCTTCTACGACCTCCGGAAGGGGTCAAACCACCAAATCTCAACAAAAAAGTACACAATATTTTTGAATAACTTTTGTTCTGAACGTCATAGAGACTTGGGCATTTCACGGATAGTAAAGGGGAGACAGCCACGCACCCACACCAAATTTCAGCACGTTTCGAGCAAGCAGCGCAGAGTTATTCACCCTATGGTGAATAGGGTTAGGGCTGAAATGAGGGTTAGGGTTAGGGTTAGGGTTAGGGTTGCAATTAGGGTTAGGGTTGCAGCCAGGGTTAGGGTTAGGGTTGGGGATGAAAACCCATTGGAGATCAAGATATTCTTGAATAACTTTTGTTCTGAAGGTCATAGAGACTTGGAAGTTGGTTCCATCTGAACTAATGTGGGGATGCCCGATCTATTGGTTCCATCCCCGAGCTTCTACGACCTCCGGAAGGGGTCAAACCACCAAATCTCAACAAAAAAGTACACAATATTTTTGAATAACTTTTGTTCTGAACGTCATAGAGACTTGGGCATTTCACGGATAGTAAAGGGGAGACAGCCACGCACCCACACCAAATTTCAGCACGTTTCGAGCAAGCAGCGCAGAGTTATTCACCCTATGGTGAATAGGGTTAGGGCTGAAATGAGGGTTAGGGTTAGGGTTAGGGTTGCAATTAGGGTTAGGGTTGCAGCCAGGGTTAGGGTTAGGGTTGGGGATGAAAACCCATTGGAGATCAAGATATTCTTGAATAACTTTTGTTCTGAAGGTCATAGAGACTTGGAAGTTGGTTCCATCTGAACTAATGTGGGGATGCCCGATCTATTGGTTCCATCCCCGAGCTTCTACGACCTCCGGAAGGGGTCAAACCACCAAATCTCAACAAAAAAGTACACAATATTTTTGAATAACTTTTGTTCTGAACGTCATAGAGACTTGGGCATTTCACGGATAGTAAAGGGGAGACAGCCACGCACCCACACCAAATTTCAGCACGTTTCGAGCAAGCAGCGCAGAGTTATTCACCCTATGGTGAATAGGGTTAGGGCTGAAATGAGGGTTAGGGTTGCAATTAGGGTTAGGGTTGCAGCCAGGGTTAGGGTTAGGGTTGGGGATGAAGACCCATTGGAGATCAAGATATTCTTGAATAACTTTTGTTCTGAAGGTCATAGAGGCTTGGAAGTTGGTTCCATCTGAACTAATGTGGGGGTGCCCGATCTATTGGTTCCATCCCCGAGCTTCTACGACCTCCGGAAGGGGTCAAACCACCAAATCTCAACAAAAAAGTACACAATATTTTTGAATAACTTTTGTTCTGAACGTCATAGAGACTTGGGCATTTCATGGATAGTAAAGGGGAGACAGCCACGCACCCACACCAAATTTCAGCACGTTTCGAGCAAGCAGCGCAGAGTTATTCACCCTATGGTGAATAGGGTTAGGGCTGAAATGAGGGTTAGGGTTAGGGTTAGGGTTGCAATTAGGGTTAGGGTTGCAGCCAGGGTTAGGGTTAGGGTTGGGGATGAAAACCCATTGGAGATCAAGATATTCTTGAATAACTTTTGTTCTGAAGGTCATAGAGACTTGGAAGTTGGTTCCATCTGAACTAATGTGGGGATGCCCGATCTATTGGTTCCACCCCCGAGCTTCTACGACCTCCGGAAGGGGTCAAACCACCAAATCTCAACAAAAAAGTACACAATATTTTTGAATAACTTTTGTTCTGAACGTCATAGAGACTTGGGCATTTCACGGATAGTAAAGGGGAGACAGCCACGCACCCACACCAAATTTCAGCACGTTTCGAGCTAGCAGCGCAGAGTTATTCACCCTATGGTGAATAGGGTTAGGGCTGAAATGAGGGTTAGGGTTAGGGTTAGGGTTGCAATTAGGGTTAGGGTTGCAGCCAGGGTTAGGGTTAGGGTTGGGGATGAAAACCCATTGGAGATCAAGATATTCTTGAATAACTTTTGTTCTGAAGGTCATAGAGACTTGGAAGTTGGTTCCATCTGAACTAATGTGGGGATGCCCGATCTATTGGTTCCATCCCCGAGCTTCTACGACCTCCGGAAGGGGTCAAACCACCAAATCTCAACAAAAAAGTACACAATATTTTTGAATAACTTTTGTTCTGAACGTCATAGAGACTTGGGCATTTCACGGATAGTAAAGGGGAGACAGCCACGCACCCACACCAAATTTCAGCACGTTTCGAGCAAGCAGCGCAGAGTTATTCACCCTATGGTGAATAGGGTTAGGGCTGAAATGAGGGTTAGGGTTAGGGTTAGGGTTGCAATTAGGGTTAGGGTTGCAGCCAGGGTTAGGGTTAGGGTTGGGGATGAAAACCCATTGGAGATCAAGATATTCTTGAATAACTTTTGTTCTGAAGGTCATAGAGACTTGGAAGTTGGTTCCATCTGAACTAATGTGGGGATGCCCGATCTATTGGTTCCATCCCCGAGCTTCTACGACCTCCGGAAGGGGTCAAACCACCAAATCTCAACAAAAAAGTACACAATATTTTTGAATAACTTTTGTTCTGAACGTCATAGAGACTTGGGCATTTCACGGATAGTAAAGGGGAGACAGCCACGCACCCACACCAAATTTCAGCACGTTTCGAGCAAGCAGCGCAGAGTTATTCACCCTATGGTGAATAGGGTTAGGGCTGAAATGAGGGTTAGGGTTAGGGTTAGGGTTGCAATTAGGGTTAGGGTTGCAGCCAGGGTTAGGGTTAGGGTTGGGGATGAAAACCCATTGGAGATCAAGATATTCTTGAATAACTTTTGTTCTGAAGGTCATAGAGACTTGGAAGTTGGTTCCATCTGAACTAATGTGGGGATGCCCGATCTATTGGTTCCATCCCCGAGCTTCTACGACCTCCGGAAGGGGTCAAACCACCAAATCTCAACAAAAAAGTACACAATATTTTTGAATAACTTTTGTTCTGAACGTCATAGAGACTTGGGCATTTCACGGATAGTAAAGGGGAGACAGCCACGCACCCACACCAAATTTCAGCACGTTTCGAGCAAGCAGCGCAGAGTTATTCACCCTATGGTGAATAGGGTTAGGGCTGAAATGAGGGTTAGGGTTAGGGTTAGGGTTGCAATTAGGGTTAGGGTTGCAGCCAGGGTTAGGGTTAGGGTTGGGGATGAAAACCCATTGGAGATCAAGATATTCTTGAATAACTTTTGTTCTGAAGGTCATAGAGACTTGGAAGTTGGTTCCATCTGAACTAATGTGGGGATGCCCGATCTATTGGTTCCATCCCCGAGCTTCTACGACCTCCGGAAGGGGTCAAACCACCAAATCTCAACAAAAAAGTACACAATATTTTTGAATAACTTTTGTTCTGAACGTCATAGAGACTTGGGCATTTCACGGATAGTAAAGGGGAGACAGCCACGCACCCACACCAAATTTCAGCACGTTTCGAGCAAGCAGCGCAGAGTTATTCACCCTATGGTGAATAGGGTTAGGGCTGAAATGAGGGTTAGGGTTAGGGTTAGGGTTGCAATTAGGGTTAGGGTTGCAGCCAGGGTTAGGGTTAGGGTTGGGGATGAAAACCCATTGGAGATCAAGATATTCTTGAATAACTTTTGTTCTGAAGGTCATAGAGACTTGGAAGTTGGTTCCATCTGAACTAATGTGGGGATGCCCGATCTATTGGTTCCATCCCCGAGCTTCTACGACCTCCGGAAGGGGTCAAACCACCAAATCTCAACAAAAAAGTACACAATATTTTTGAATAACTTTTGTTCTGAACGTCATAGAGACTTGGGCATTTCACGGATAGTAAAGGGGAGACAGCCACGCACCCACACCAAATTTCAGCACGTTTCGAGCAAGCAGCGCAGAGTTATTCACCCTATGGTGAATAGGGTTAGGGCTGAAATGAGGGTTAGGGTTAGGGTTAGGGTTGCAATTAGGGTTAGGGTTGCAGCCAGGGTTAGGGTTAGGGTTGGGGATGAAGACCCATTGGAGATCAAGATATTCTTGAATAACTTTTGTTCTGAAGGTCATAGAGGCTTGGAAGTTGGTTCCATCTGAACTAATGTGGGGGTGCCCGATCTATTGGTTCCATCCCCGAGCTTCTACGACCTCCGGAAGGGGTCAAACCACCAAATCTCAACAAAAAAGTACACAATATTTTTGAATAACTTTTGTTCTGAACGTCATAGAGACTTGGGCATTTCATGGATAGTAAAGGGGAGACAGCCACGCACCCACACCAAATTTCAGCACGTTTCGAGCAAGCAGCGCAGAGTTATTCACCCTATGGTGAATAGGGTTAGGGCTGAAATGAGGGTTAGGGTTAGGGTTAGGGTTGCAATTAGGGTTAGGGTTGCAGCCAGGGTTAGGGTTAGGGTTGGGGATGAAAACCCATTGGAGATCAAGATATTCTTGAATAACTTTTGTTCTGAAGGTCATAGAGACTTGGAAGTTGGTTCCATCTGAACTAATGTGGGGATGCCCGATCTATTGGTTCCACCCCCGAGCTTCTACGACCTCCGGAAGGGGTCAAACCACCAAATCTCAACAAAAAAGTACACAATATTTTTGAATAACTTTTGTTCTGAACGTCATAGAGACTTGGGCATTTCACGGATAGTAAAGGGGAGACAGCCACGCACCCACACCAAATTTCAGCACGTTTCGAGCTAGCAGCGCAGAGTTATTCACCCTATGGTGAATAGGGTTAGGGCTGAAATGAGGGTTAGGGTTAGGGTTAGGGTTGCAATTAGGGTTAGGGTTGCAGCCAGGGTTAGGGTTAGGGTTGGGGATGAAAACCCATTGGAGATCAAGATATTCTTGAATAACTTTTGTTCTGAAGGTCATAGAGACTTGGAAGTTGGTTCCATCTGAACTAATGTGGGGATGCCCGATCTATTGGTTCCATCCCCGAGCTTCTACGACCTCCGGAAGGGGTCAAACCACCAAATCTCAACAAAAAAGTACACAATATTTTTGAATAACTTTTGTTCTGAACGTCATAGAGACTTGGGCATTTCACGGATAGTAAAGGGGAGACAGCCACGCACCCACACCAAATTTCAGCACGTTTCGAGCAAGCAGCGCAGAGTTATTCACCCTATGGTGAATAGGGTTAGGGCTGAAATGAGGGTTAGGGTTAGGGTTAGGGTTGCAATTAGGGTTAGGGTTGCAGCCAGGGTTAGGGTTAGGGTTGGGGATGAAAACCCATTGGAGATCAAGATATTCTTGAATAACTTTTGTTCTGAAGGTCATAGAGACTTGGAAGTTGGTTCCATCTGAACTAATGTGGGGATGCCCGATCTATTGGTTCCATCCCCGAGCTTCTACGACCTCCGGAAGGGGTCAAACCACCAAATCTCAACAAAAAAGTACACAATATTTTTGAATAACTTTTGTTCTGAACGTCATAGAGACTTGGGCATTTCACGGATAGTAAAGGGGAGACAGCCACGCACCCACACCAAATTTCAGCACGTTTCGAGCAAGCAGCGCAGAGTTATTCACCCTATGGTGAATAGGGTTAGGGCTGAAATGAGGGTTAGGGTTAGGGTTAGGGTTGCAATTAGGGTTAGGGTTGCAGCCAGGGTTAGGGTTAGGGTTGGGGATGAAAACCCATTGGAGATCAAGATATTCTTGAATAACTTTTGTTCTGAAGGTCATAGAGACTTGGAAGTTGGTTCCATCTGAACTAATGTGGGGATGCCCGATCTATTGGTTCCATCCCCGAGCTTCTACGACCTCCGGAAGGGGTCAAACCACCAAATCTCAACAAAAAAGTACACAATATTTTTGAATAACTTTTGTTCTGAACGTCATAGAGACTTGGGCATTTCACGGATAGTAAAGGGGAGACAGCCACGCACCCACACCAAATTTCAGCACGTTTCGAGCAAGCAGCGCAGAGTTATTCACCCTATGGTGAATAGGGTTAGGGCTGAAATGAGGGTTAGGGTTAGGGTTAGGGTTGCAATTAGGGTTAGGGTTGCAGCCAGGGTTAGGGTTAGGGTTGGGGATGAAAACCCATTGGAGATCAAGATATTCTTGAATAACTTTTGTTCTGAAGGTCATAGAGACTTGGAAGTTGGTTCCATCTGAACTAATGTGGGGATGCCCGATCTATTGGTTCCATCCCCGAGCTTCTACGACCTCCGGAAGGGGTCAAACCACCAAATCTCAACAAAAAAGTACACAATATTTTTGAATAACTTTTGTTCTGAACGTCATAGAGACTTGGGCATTTCACGGATAGTAAAGGGGAGACAGCCACGCACCCACACCAAATTTCAGCACGTTTCGAGCAAGCAGCGCAGAGTTATTCACCCTATGGTGAATAGGGTTAGGGCTGAAATGAGGGTTAGGGTTAGGGTTAGGGTTAGGGTTGCAATTAGGGTTAGGGTTGCAGCCAGGGTTAGGGTTAGGGTTGGGGATGAAAACCCATTGGAGATCAAGATATTCTTGAATAACTTTTGTTCTGAAGGTCATAGAGACTTGGAAGTTGGTTCCATCTGAACTAATGTGGGGATGCCCGATCTATTGGTTCCATCCCCGAGCTTCTACGACCTCCGGAAGGGGTCAAACCACCAAATCTCAACAAAAAAGTACACAATATTTTTGAATAACTTTTGTTCTGAACGTCATAGAGACTTGGGCATTTCACGGATAGTAAAGGGGAGACAGCCACGCACCCACACCAAATTTCAGCACGTTTCGAGCAAGCAGCGCAGAGTTATTCACCCTATGGTGAATAGGGTTAGGGCTGAAATGAGGGTTAGGGTTAGGGTTAGGGTTGCAATTAGGGTTAGGGTTGCAGCCAGGGTTAGGGTTAGGGTTGGGGATGAAAACCCATTGGAGATCAAGATATTCTTGAATAACTTTTGTTCTGAAGGTCATAGAGACTTGGAAGTTGGTTCCATCTGAACTAATGTGGGGATGCCCGATCTATTGGTTCCATCCCCGAGCTTCTACGACCTCCGGAAGGGGTCAAACCACCAAATCTCAACAAAAAAGTACACAATATTTTTGAATAACTTTTGTTCTGAACGTCATAGAGACTTGGGCATTTCACGGATAGTAAAGGGGAGACAGCCACGCACCCACACCAAATTTCAGCACGTTTCGAGCAAGCAGCGCAGAGTTATTCACCCTATGGTGAATAGGGTTAGGGCTGAAATGAGGGTTAGGGTTAGGGTTAGGGTTGCAATTAGGGTTAGGGTTGCAGCCAGGGTTAGGGTTAGGGTTGGGGATGAAGACCCATTGGAGATCAAGATATTCTTGAATAACTTTTGTTCTGAAGGTCATAGAGGCTTGGAAGTTGGTTCCATCTGAACTAATGTGGGGGTGCCCGATCTATTGGTTCCATCCCCGAGCTTCTACGACCTCCGGAAGGGGTCAAACCACCAAATCTCAACAAAAAAGTACACAATATTTTTGAATAACTTTTGTTCTGAACGTCATAGAGACTTGGGCATTTCATGGATAGTAAAGGGGAGACAGCCACGCACCCACACCAAATTTCAGCACGTTTCGAGCAAGCAGCGCAGAGTTATTCACCCTATGGTGAATAGGGTTAGGGCTGAAATGAGGGTTAGGGTTAGGGTTAGGGTTGCAATTAGGGTTAGGGTTGCAGCCAGGGTTAGGGTTAGGGTTGGGGATGAAAACCCATTGGAGATCAAGATATTCTTGAATAACTTTTGTTCTGAAGGTCATAGAGACTTGGAAGTTGGTTCCATCTGAACTAATGTGGGGATGCCCGATCTATTGGTTCCACCCCCGAGCTTCTACGACCTCCGGAAGGGGTCAAACCACCAAATCTCAACAAAAAAGTACACAATATTTTTGAATAACTTTTGTTCTGAACGTCATAGAGACTTGGGCATTTCACGGATAGTAAAGGGGAGACAGCCACGCACCCACACCGAATTTCAGCACGTTTCGAGCTAGCAGCGCAGAGTTATTCACCCTATGGTGAATAGGGTTAGGGCTGAAATGAGGGTTAGGGTTAGGGTTAGGGTTGCAATTAGGGTTAGGGTTGCAGCCAGGGTTAGGGTTAGGGTTGGGGATGAAAACCCATTGGAGATCAAGATATTCTTGAATAACTTTTGTTCTGAAGGTCATAGAGACTTGGAAGTTGGTTCCATCTGAACTAATGTGGGGATGCCCGATCTATTGGTTCCATCCCCGAGCTTCTACGACCTCCGGAAGGGGTCAAACCACCAAATCTCAACAAAAAAGTACACAATATTTTTGAATAACTTTTGTTCTGAACGTCATAGAGACTTGGGCATTTCACGGATAGTAAAGGGGAGACAGCCACGCACCCACACCAAATTTCAGCACGTTTCGAGCAAGCAGCGCAGAGTTATTCACCCTATGGTGAATAGGGTTAGGGCTGAAATGAGGGTTAGGGTTAGGGTTAGGGTTGCAATTAGGGTTAGGGTTGCAGCCAGGGTTAGGGTTAGGGTTGGGGATGAAAACCCATTGGAGATCAAGATATTCTTGAATAACTTTTGTTCTGAAGGTCATAGAGACTTGGAAGTTGGTTCCATCTGAACTAATGTGGGGATGCCCGATCTATTGGTTCCATCCCCGAGCTTCTACGACCTCCGGAAGGGGTCAAACCACCAAATCTCAACAAAAAAGTACACAATATTTTTGAATAACTTTTGTTCTGAACGTCATAGAGACTTGGGCATTTCACGGATAGTAAAGGGGAGACAGCCACGCACCCACACCAAATTTCAGCACGTTTCGAGCAAGCAGCGCAGAGTTATTCACCCTATGGTGAATAGGGTTAGGGCTGAAATGAGGGTTAGGGTTAGGGTTAGGGTTGCAATTAGGGTTAGGGTTGCAGCCAGGGTTAGGGTTAGGGTTGGGGATGAAGACCCATTGGAGATCAAGATATTCTTGAATAACTTTTGTTCTGAAGGTCATAGAGGCTTGGAAGTTGGTTCCATCTGAACTAATGTGGGGGTGCCCGATCTATTGGTTCCATCCCCGAGCTTCTACGACCTCCGGAAGGGGTCAAACCACCAAATCTCAACAAAAAAGTACACAATATTTTTGAATAACTTTTGTTCTGAACGTCATAGAGACTTGGGCATTTCATGGATAGTAAAGGGGAGACAGCCACGCACCCACACCAAATTTCAGCACGTTTCGAGCAAGCAGCGCAGAGTTATTCACCCTATGGTGAATAGGGTTAGGGCTGAAATGAGGGTTAGGGTTAGGGTTAGGGTTGCAATTAGGGTTAGGGTTGCAGCCAGGGTTAGGGTTAGGGTTGGGGATGAAAACCCATTGGAGATCAAGATATTCTTGAATAACTTTTGTTCTGAAGGTCATAGAGACTTGGAAGTTGGTTCCATCTGAACTAATGTGGGGATGCCCGATCTATTGGTTCCACCCCCGAGCTTCTACGACCTCCGGAAGGGGTCAAACCACCAAATCTCAACAAAAAAGTACACAATATTTTTGAATAACTTTTGTTCTGAACGTCATAGAGACTTGGGCATTTCACGGATAGTAAAGGGGAGACAGCCACGCACCCACACCGAATTTCAGCACGTTTCGAGCTAGCAGCGCAGAGTTATTCACCCTATGGTGAATAGGGTTAGGGCTGAAATGAGGGTTAGGGTTAGGGTTAGGGTTGCAATTAGGGTTAGGGTTGCAGCCAGGGTTAGGGTTAGGGTTGGGGATGAAAACCCATTGGAGATCAAGATATTCTTGAATAACTTTTGTTCTGAAGGTCATAGAGACTTGGAAGTTGGTTCCATCTGAACTAATGTGGGGATGCCCGATCTATTGGTTCCATCCCCGAGCTTCTACGACCTCCGGAAGGGGTCAAACCACCAAATCTCAACAAAAAAGTACACAATATTTTTGAATAACTTTTGTTCTGAACGTCATAGAGACTTGGGCATTTCACGGATAGTAAAGGGGAGACAGCCACGCACCCACACCAAATTTCAGCACGTTTCGAGCAAGCAGCGCAGAGTTATTCACCCTATGGTGAATAGGGTTAGGGCTGAAATGAGGGTTAGGGTTAGGGTTAGGGTTGCAATTAGGGTTAGGGTTGCAGCCAGGGTTAGGGTTAGGGTTGGGGATGAAAACCCATTGGAGATCAAGATATTCTTGAATAACTTTTGTTCTGAAGGTCATAGAGACTTGGAAGTTGGTTCCATCTGAACTAATGTGGGGATGCCCGATCTATTGGTTCCATCCCCGAGCTTCTACGACCTCCGGAAGGGGTCAAACCACCAAATCTCAACAAAAAAGTACACAATATTTTTGAATAACTTTTGTTCTGAACGTCATAGAGACTTGGGCATTTCACGGATAGTAAAGGGGAGACAGCCACGCACCCACACCAAATTTCAGCACGTTTCGAGCAAGCAGCGCAGAGTTATTCACCCTATGGTGAATAGGGTTAGGGCTGAAATGAGGGTTAGGGTTAGGGTTAGGGTTGCAATTAGGGTTAGGGTTGCAGCCAGGGTTAGGGTTAGGGTTGGGGATGAAAACCCATTGGAGATCAAGATATTCTTGAATAACTTTTGTTCTGAAGGTCATAGAGACTTGGAAGTTGGTTCCATCTGAACTAATGTGGGGATGCCCGATCTATTGGTTCCATCCCCGAGCTTCTACGACCTCCGGAAGGGGTCAAACCACCAAATCTCAACAAAAAAGTACACAATATTTTTGAATAACTTTTGTTCTGAACGTCATAGAGACTTGGGCATTTCACGGATAGTAAAGGGGAGACAGCCACGCACCCACACCAAATTTCAGCACGTTTCGAGCAAGCAGCGCAGAGTTATTCACCCTATGGTGAATAGGGTTAGGGCTGAAATGAGGGTTAGGGTTAGGGTTAGGGTTGCAATTAGGGTTAGGGTTGCAGCCAGGGTTAGGGTTAGGGTTGGGGATGAAAACCCATTGGAGATCAAGATATTCTTGAATAACTTTTGTTCTGAAGGTCATAGAGACTTGGAAGTTGGTTCCATCTGAACTAATGTGGGGATGCCCGATCTATTGGTTCCATCCCCGAGCTTCTACGACCTCCGGAAGGGGTCAAACCACCAAATCTCAACAAAAAAGTACACAATATTTTTGAATAACTTTTGTTCTGAACGTCATAGAGACTTGGGCATTTCACGGATAGTAAAGGGGAGACAGCCACGCACCCACACCAAATTTCAGCACGTTTCGAGCAAGCAGCGCAGAGTTATTCACCCTATGGTGAATAGGGTTAGGGCTGAAATGAGGGTTAGGGTTAGGGTTAGGGTTGCAATTAGGGTTAGGGTTGCAGCCAGGGTTAGGGTTAGGGTTGGGGATGAAGACCCATTGGAGATCAAGATATTCTTGAATAACTTTTGTTCTGAAGGTCATAGAGGCTTGGAAGTTGGTTCCATCTGAACTAATGTGGGGGTGCCCGATCTATTGGTTCCATCCCCGAGCTTCTACGACCTCCGGAAGGGGTCAAACCACCAAATCTCAACAAAAAAGTACACAATATTTTTGAATAACTTTTGTTCTGAACGTCATAGAGACTTGGGCATTTCACGGATAGTAAAGGGGAGACAGCCACGCACCCACACCAAATTTCAGCACATTTCGAGCAAGCAGCGCAGAGTTATTCACCCTATGGTGAATAGGGTTAGGGCTGAAATGAGGGTTAGGGTTAGGGTTAGGGTTGCAATTAGGGTTAGGGTTGCAGCCAGGGTTAGGGTTAGGGTTGGGGATGAAAACCCATTGGAGATCAAGATATTCTTGAATAACTTTTGTTCTGAAGGTCATAGAGACTTGGAAGTTGGTTCCATCTGAACTAATGTGGGGATGCCCGATCTATTGGTTCCATCCCCGAGCTTCTACGACCTCCGGAAGGGGTCAAACCACCAAATCTCAACAAAAAAGTACACAATATTTTTGAATAACTTTTGTTCTGAACGTCATAGAGACTTGGGCATTTCACGGATAGTAAAGGGGAGACAGCCACGCACCCACACCAAATTTCAGCACGTTTCGAGCAAGCAGCGCAGAGTTATTCACCCTATGGTGAATAGGGTTAGGGCTGAAATGAGGGTTAGGGTTAGGGTTAGGGTTGCAGCCAGGGTTAGGGTTAGGGTTGGGGATGAAAACCCATTGGAGATCAAGATATTCTTGAATAACTTTTGTTCTGAAGGTCATAGAGACTTGGAAGTTGGTTCCATCTGAACTAATGTGGGGATGCCCGATCTATTGGTTCCATCCCCGAGCTTCTACGACCTCCGGAAGGGGTCAAACCACCAAATCTCAACAAAAAAGTACACAATATTTTTGAATAACTTTTGTTCTGAACGTCATAGAGACTTGGGCAATTCACGGATAGTAAAGGGGAGACAGCCACGCACCCACACCAAATTTCAGCACGTTTCGAGCAAGCAGCGCAGAGTTATTCACCCTATGGTGAATAGGGTTAGGGCTGAAATGAGGGTTAGGGTTAGGGTTAGGGTTAGGGTTGCAATTAGGGTTAGGGTTGCAGCCAGGGTTAGGGTTAGGGTTGGGGATGAAAACCCATTGGAGATCAAGATATTCTTGAATAACTTTTGTTCTGAAGGTCATAGAGACTTGGAAGTTGGTTCCATCTGAACTAATGTGGGGATGCCCGATCTATTGGTTCCATCCCCGAGCTTCTACGACCTCCGGAAGGGGTCAAACCACCAAATCTCAACAAAAAAGTACACAATATTTTTGAATAACTTTTGTTCTGAACGTCATAGAGACTTGGGCATTTCACGGATAGTAAAGGGGAGACAGCCACGCACCCACACCAAATTTCAGCACGTTTCGAGCAAGCAGCGCAGAGTTATTCACCCTATGGTGAATAGGGTTAGGGCTGAAATGAGGGTTAGGGTTAGGGTTAGGGTTGCAATTAGGGTTAGGGTTGCAGCCAGGGTTAGGGTTAGGGTTGGGGATGAAAACCCATTGGAGATCAAGATATTCTTGAATAACTTTTGTTCTGAAGGTCATAGAGACTTGGAAGTTGGTTCCATCTGAACTAATGTGGGGATGCCCGATCTATTGGTTCCATCCCCGAGCTTCTACGACCTCCGGAAGGGGTCAAACCACCAAATCTCAACAAAAAAGTACACAATATTTTTGAATAACTTTTGTTCTGAACGTCATAGAGACTTGGGCATTTCACGGATAGTAAAGGGGAGACAGCCACGCACCCACACCAAATTTCAGCACGTTTCGAGCAAGCAGCGCAGAGTTATTCACCCTATGGTGAATAGGGTTAGGGCTGAAATGAGGGTTAGGGTTAGGGTTGCAATTAGGGTTAGGGTTGCAGCCAGGGTTAGGGTTAGGGTTGGGGATGAAGACCCATTGGAGATCAAGATATTCTTGAATAACTTTTGTTCTGAAGGTCATAGAGACTTGGAAGTTGGTTCCATCTGAACTAATGTGGGGATGCCCGATCTATTGGTTCCATCCCCGAGCTTCTACGACCTCCGGAAGGGGTCAAACCACCAAATCTCAACAAAAAAGTACACAATATTTTTGAATAACTTTTGTTCTGAACGTCATAGAGACTTGGGCATTTCACGGATAGTAAAGGGGAGACAGCCACGCACCCACACCAAATTTCAGCACGTTTCGAGCAAGCAGCGCAGAGTTATTCACCCTATGGTGAATAGGGTTAGGGCTGAAATGAGGGTTAGGGTTAGGGTTAGGGTTGCAATTAGGGTTAGGGTTGCAGCCAGGGTTAGGGTTAGGGTTGGGGATGAAAACCCATTGGAGATCAAGATATTCTTGAATAACTTTTGTTCTGAAGGTCATAGAGACTTGGAAGTTGGTTCCATCTGAACTAATGTGGGGATGCCCGATCTATTGGTTCCATCCCCGAGCTTCTACGACCTCCGGAAGGGGTCAAACCACCAAATCTCAACAAAAAAGTACACAATATTTTTGAATAACTTTTGTTCTGAACGTCATAGAGACTTGGGCATTTCACGGATAGTAAAGGGGAGACAGCCACGCACCCACACCAAATTTCAGCACGTTTCGAGCAAGCAGCGCAGAGTTATTCACCCTATGGTGAATAGGGTTAGGGCTGAAATGAGGGTTAGGGTTAGGGTTAGGGTTGCAATTAGGGTTAGGGTTGCAGCCAGGGTTAGGGTTAGGGTTGGGGATGAAGACCCATTGGAGATCAAGATATTCTTGAATAACTTTTGTTCTGAAGGTCATAGAGGCTTGGAAGTTGGTTCCATCTGAACTAATGTGGGGGTGCCCGATCTATTGGTTCCATCCCCGAGCTTCTACGACCTCCGGAAGGGGTCAAACCACCAAATCTCAACAAAAAAGTACACAATATTTTTGAATAACTTTTGTTCTGAACGTCATAGAGACTTGGGCATTTCACGGATAGTAAAGGGGAGACAGCCACGCACCCACACCAAATTTCAGCACATTTCGAGCAAGCAGCGCAGAGTTATTCACCCTATGGTGAATAGGGTTAGGGCTGAAATGAGGGTTAGGGTTAGGGTTAGGGTTGCAATTAGGGTTAGGGTTGCAGCCAGGGTTAGGGTTAGGGTTGGGGATGAAAACCCATTGGAGATCAAGATATTCTTGAATAACTTTTGTTCTGAAGGTCATAGAGACTTGGAAGTTGGTTCCATCTGAACTAATGTGGGGATGCCCGATCTATTGGTTCCATCCCCGAGCTTCTACGACCTCCGGAAGGGGTCAAACCACCAAATCTCAACAAAAAAGTACACAATATTTTTGAATAACTTTTGTTCTGAACGTCATAGAGACTTGGGCATTTCACGGATAGTAAAGGGGAGACAGCCACGCACCCACACCAAATTTCAGCACGTTTCGAGCAAGCAGCGCAGAGTTATTCACCCTATGGTGAATAGGGTTAGGGCTGAAATGAGGGTTAGGGTTAGGGTTAGGGTTGCAGCCAGGGTTAGGGTTAGGGTTGGGGATGAAAACCCATTGGAGATCAAGATATTCTTGAATAACTTTTGTTCTGAAGGTCATAGAGACTTGGAAGTTGGTTCCATCTGAACTAATGTGGGGATGCCCGATCTATTGGTTCCATCCCCGAGCTTCTACGACCTCCGGAAGGGGTCAAACCACCAAATCTCAACAAAAAAGTACACAATATTTTTGAATAACTTTTGTTCTGAACGTCATAGAGACTTGGGCAATTCACGGATAGTAAAGGGGAGACAGCCACGCACCCACACCAAATTTCAGCACGTTTCGAGCAAGCAGCGCAGAGTTATTCACCCTATGGTGAATAGGGTTAGGGCTGAAATGAGGGTTAGGGTTAGGGTTAGGGTTAGGGTTGCAATTAGGGTTAGGGTTGCAGCCAGGGTTAGGGTTAGGGTTGGGGATGAAAACCCATTGGAGATCAAGATATTCTTGAATAACTTTTGTTCTGAAGGTCATAGAGACTTGGAAGTTGGTTCCATCTGAACTAATGTGGGGATGCCCGATCTATTGGTTCCATCCCCGAGCTTCTACGACCTCCGGAAGGGGTCAAACCACCAAATCTCAACAAAAAAGTACACAATATTTTTGAATAACTTTTGTTCTGAACGTCATAGAGACTTGGGCATTTCACGGATAGTAAAGGGGAGACAGCCACGCACCCACACCAAATTTCAGCACGTTTCGAGCAAGCAGCGCAGAGTTATTCACCCTATGGTGAATAGGGTTAGGGCTGAAATGAGGGTTAGGGTTAGGGTTAGGGTTGCAATTAGGGTTAGGGTTGCAGCCAGGGTTAGGGTTAGGGTTGGGGATGAAAACCCATTGGAGATCAAGATATTCTTGAATAACTTTTGTTCTGAAGGTCATAGAGACTTGGAAGTTGGTTCCATCTGAACTAATGTGGGGATGCCCGATCTATTGGTTCCATCCCCGAGCTTCTACGACCTCCGGAAGGGGTCAAACCACCAAATCTCAACAAAAAAGTACACAATATTTTTGAATAACTTTTGTTCTGAACGTCATAGAGACTTGGGCATTTCACGGATAGTAAAGGGGAGACAGCCACGCACCCACACCAAATTTCAGCACGTTTCGAGCAAGCAGCGCAGAGTTATTCACCCTATGGTGAATAGGGTTAGGGCTGAAATGAGGGTTAGGGTTAGGGTTGCAATTAGGGTTAGGGTTGCAGCCAGGGTTAGGGTTAGGGTTGGGGATGAAGACCCATTGGAGATCAAGATATTCTTGAATAACTTTTGTTCTGAAGGTCATAGAGGCTTGGAAGTTGGTTCCATCTGAACTAATGTGGGGGTGCCCGATCTATTGGTTCCATCCCCGAGCTTCTACGACCTCCGGAAGGGGTCAAACCACCAAATCTCAACAAAAAAGTACACAATATTTTTGAATAACTTTTGTTCTGAACGTCATAGAGACTTGGGCATTTCACGGATAGTAAAGGGGAGACAGCCACGCACCCACACCAAATTTCAGCACGTTTCGAGCAAGCAGCGCAGAGTTATTCACCCTATGGTGAATAGGGTTAGGGCTGAAATGAGGGTTAGGGTTAGGGTTAGGGTTGCAATTAGGGTTAGGGTTGCAGCCAGGGTTAGGGTTAGGGTTGGGGATGAAAACCCATTGGAGATCAAGATATTCTTGAATAACTTTTGTTCTGAAGGTCATAGAGACTTGGAAGTTGGTTCCATCTGAACTAATGTGGGGGTGCCTGATCTATTGGTTCCATCCCCGAGCTTCTACGACCTCCGGAAGGGGTCAAACCACCAAATCTCAACAAAAAAGTACACAATATTTTTGAATAACTTTTGTTCTGAACGTCATAGAGACTTGGGCATTTCACGGATAGTAAAGGGGAGACAGCCACGCACCCACACCAAATTTCAGCACGTTTCGAGCAAGCAGCGCAGAGTTATTCACCCTATGGTGAATAGGGTTAGGGCTGAAATGAGGGTTAGGGTTAGGGTTAGGGTTGCAATTAGGGTTAGGGTTGCAGCCAGGGTTAGGGTTAGGGTTGGGGATGAAAACCCATTGGAGATCAAGATATTCTTGAATAACTTTTGTTCTGAAGGTCATAGAGACTTGGAAGTTGGTTCCATCTGAACTAATGTGGGGATGCCCGATCTATTGGTTCCATCCCCGAGCTTCTACGACCTCCGGAAGGGGTCAAACCACCAAATCTCAACAAAAAAGTACACAATATTTTTGAATAACTATTGTTCTGAACGTCATAGAGACTTGGGCATTTCACGGATAGTAAAGGGGAGACAGCCACGCACCCACACCAAATTTCAGCACGTTTCGAGCAAGCAGCGCAGAGTTATTCACCCTATGGTGAATAGGGTTAGGGCTGAAATGAGGGTTAGGGTTAGGGTTAGGGTTGCAATTAGGGTTAGGGTTGCAGCCAGGGTTAGGGTTAGGGTTGGGGATGAAGACCCATTGGAGATCAAGATATTCTTGAATAACTTTTGTTCTGAAGGTCATAGAGACTTGGAAGTTGGTTCCATCTGAACTAATGTGGGGGTGCCTGATCTATTGGTTCCATCCCCGAGCTTCTACGACCTCCGGAAGGGGTCAAACCACCAAATCTCAACAAAAAAGTACACAATATTTTTGAATAACTTTTGTTCTGAACGTCATAGAGACTTGGGCATTTCACGGATAGTAAAGGGGAGACAGCCACGCACCCACACCAAATTTCAGCACGTTTCGAGCAAGCAGCGCAGAGTTATTCACCCTATGGTGAATAGGGTTAGGGCTGAAATGAGGGTTAGGGTTAGGGTTAGGGTTGCAATTAGGGTTAGGGTTGCAGCCAGGGTTAGGGTTAGGGTTGGGGATGAAAACCCATTGGAGATCAAGATATTCTTGAATAACTTTTGTTCTGAAGGTCATAGAGACTTGGAAGTTGGTTCCATCTGAACTAATGTGGGGATGCCCGATCTATTGGTTCCATCCCCGAGCTTCTACGACCTCCGGAAGGGGTTAAACCACCAAATCTCAACAAAAAAGTACACAATATTTTTGAATAACTTTTGTTCTGAACGTCATAGAGACTTGGGCTTTTCACGGATAGTAAAGGGGAGACAGCCACGCACCCACACCAAATTTCAGCACGTTTCGAGCAAGCAGCACAGAGTTATTCACCCTATGGTGAATAGGGTTAGGGCTGAAATGAGAGTTAGGGCTAGGGTTAGGGTTGCAATTAGGGTTAGGGTTGCAGCCAGGGTTAGGGTTAGGGTTGGGGATGAAAACCCATTGGAGATCAAGATATTCTTGAATAACTTTTGTTCTGAAGGTCATAGAGACTTGGAAGTTGGTTCCATCTGAACTAATGTGGGGATGCCCGATCTATTGGTTCCATCCCCGAGCTTCTACGACCTCCGGAAGGGGTCAAACCACCAAATCTCAACAAAAAAGTACACAATATTTTTGAATAACTTTTGTTCTGAACGTCATAGAGACTTGGGCATTTCACGGATAGTAAAGGGGAGACAGCCACGCACCCACACCAAATTTCAGCACGTTTCAAGCAAGCAGCACAGAGTTATTCACCCTATGGTGAATAGGGTTAGGGCTGAAATGAGGGTTAGGGTTAGGGTTAGGGTTGCAATTAGGGTTAGGGTTGCAGCCAGGGTTAGGGTTAGGGCTGAAATGAGGGGTCAAACCCTCTCCAGAGTTATGAGGCAGCTCCAGTTCAGCTCGGCTCAGCTCATCCTTGGGCAAACTCCAATTTGGCTTATTGGCTGGCGCTGGGGTGTTCGCATAAATCACAAACACGGATAAAAGTTTTTTGCGCACTTCTGAGTCATAACTCAACAGGAAGAGTGAGCCAAGAGAGAGAGAGAGAGAGAATAGTTGAAAGAGTTAAGAGAGTAAAGAGAAGACAAGGACAAACGCACACACACATACACACAAATCACATTGATACCATATGGAGGATGTCCTTCAGTGTTTCCTGCTTGGTGGTGCTTGTAAAGCCACTCTGTTATGTGTGTGTGTGTGTGTGTGTGTGTGTGTGTCAGAATCAGTGGGCTAATGAAGGGAGCATTATGCCTCTGACTCACCCACTAGTCCCATAAGGTTAGATGGAGGGAGTAGAGGAGAGGAGGGGTTGGGAGAGAATCGCTCGTCTCTCTGTGGTCTTGCAGTGACTGTTTTATTTTTAAAAAAAACACAGAAGCAGATTTTTAACCACCCATATTGTGACGGATTGCTTTTCCTCCCGGGATTTGTCGACATAAATGAAGCAGAACGAGAGAACTGCTTTTCCTTCTCCGATAAATCAAATCTTCAGTTCTAATTTCATTCTAATTATATTACAAGATTTATATGGCTCAGTGAACTTCACATATAGTGTCATTTTAATTAATTGAATTCTACTTATTTGGATTCATTGTTTGAGAAAAGCTCAAAACTAGGAGGCAGAGTAAGACACAACAAATTAAATGAATCAAACTGGAAACAAAGACAGGTTTATATTGTTTCTACATGAAATATGAAATAATAGCCTCATTTATTTGCCTGCAGATTTTCTGCTGCAGATTAGAGCTGAAGCAATGATCTCATTATCTGATTAGTCAATCATCAGGGGGGAAAAGAATTGTTACCACTTCATGGTTTTATTCCTTTACCTAGTTGCTGAAATATGATCTTTTCTGTTCCTGTGTTTTATTAAACATTGGCCTGAAAAGGCAGTGATGTTTACCTTTGACCCTCATCACTTCCATCATTTTATCCTATTAGACATTTGTTAATAATTTGTTCATAACTACCGCATGACTTCTTGAGTTGTGATCAAAAATGTATTTCATGAGGTCAGAGTGGCCGTGACCTTTGACCACTAGATTCTAATTGGATAATCAGAGAAGGTGTAAGGTGTAAAGAAATGATCTGGTTCAAGAATATTTGTGGATTTTCCTCCATCTTCAGTGATAGTATAATTAATATATTTGGAGTTTGGACTGTTGCTAAAATAAAAAATTCAAATATGTCAAACCCAGACTATTAGCTGATACTAAAAATAACCATTACCTGAAGCCAGATATTGATGTAAGCTTAGGTTTGATCCTTAGTGAATTGATTAGTGGACATTGTGCCGACCTGCTGCACAGACTTATATTCATAAAGCAGCAGGATGCAGCAGCAGGTGTACGTGTACAGAGAAGAAGGACAAGCTTTAATAAACCAACTACACACGTGATTCAATATCTTTCAACTCTGACTCTGTCTGAAAGGGAAATAAAGAAAAAGGCCCTTTGTTTATAAGCTGTGATTGAAGGTTGACTCCCAGAACTGCATGTTCTGTTTGGCACAAGTCTTTCACAAACCACATTCACTCAAACACACACACACACACACGTTTGCCTTTGTTGCCATAGAAACTCTGGTTTCAGGATGATTCTAATCAAGCCGCTGATCGTACCAGTCACACGTTATGCTTCACAAGCTGCGTTCAGGTGTTCAACATATTCAGAGAGAGAGATTACAACACAAACCTTTTAGTTTATTTCATTACATAATTTCCAAGGCCAAATCACAAATAAATAAAGAAGGAGACACTTGCAATAGCCCGACTCGCTGGGCTGCTTCACCACAAAAAATGAGGAGGAGACTCCAAGCTTTTGTCAGTAACAAAGATTATTAAATATGTCAATAGGAGGCTTTACACCTGTACAGTTATTGGTAGTTTGATCATCAATCCCCCACCCCCTCTAGAAATATTTACATTGCAAATGAAAACAACAGGAGACGTGAAATTCATCTTCACACCCCACCCCCCCACTGTCTTTGCTTTGCCGTTAGTTCAAATGGATGTGTAGATAGTTGGACACAGCGTGTGTGTGCTATCCACGGAATTCAGGGAGTGCTTCACATTCTTTAAAACACCTGGAGATAGCTCACGTGTGTCTGAAGGCAACTAGCCGCCTCTGGTTGGGCAGAGGAAAGAGCAGCAAACAGCACAGTAATCTGACTTTTCACTGAAACGTCAGGAGAGAGATGTTATTTACAAAAACAGTTTGATGAGGGTATCTTCAAATTTCTACATGCTAAAATAACTCGTGTGTCTTAAGCTCGTAGATATTTAAGTAAGAGTGTTTTATAGGCAATACCTACAGTGTGTCCTGCCATTTGTCCTCAGTAAAAGCAAAACAGGATTTGCATTGAGAGAAAGAGCTGAAAGAAAGATGTTGACCACTGGCCGAACACAGTTTAACCTTGTGTCCATAAACCTAAAGAAAACAAAAAGATGCTGAAGCAAGTTTGTATTTATGCCGCCATTTCACTACCAATCTGAAAAACCTACAGTAATCAATGTGCCCGTTATAGGTGGGTTCAAATAAATGGCAGTTAACAGAATCTAAGAGCTTCTTATATACATTGCACGAAAGGTATCATACACATAAACTAATTTGGAGATAGAGAAACGTTATTTGCACTCGGTGAAGTCAAGTCAGCGTCTGCTCGCGATTAATTAAAGGAGTGAGGGATTCCTTGGGAGCGCTGTTCTCCGGCTTCTCTCTCTCAAATATATATTTAGGTGCTTTGGTACAGTTGCACACATTTCATCATGCAATTTCTACAATGCCAAAAAGTTAAAATCTTTCACCTTACAAGTTTCATGTAAAAAAAAAAAATATCACATCTTTCAGCATGGTACTTATAAACGGGCTACATCTAGACTTCTTTATCAGTGTCTCTCTACCGTTCTCATCTTAACTATTCCTCGGCTTATTTTTTTCCTACAGACTTCCCACGATGCACTGAGGTGGACAGTAACAGGCCTAGACATTCATACACAATGGAGGGGCTGTTGTCTGTGCATTACTATCCTTCCTACACAGTTTACATTTTGTGTATAAATATTGCACATTCATTTTGTATATCATATTCAGAAGTTTAAAAAAAGGGATAAAAGTAATAGACCTATGGCAAGAGGAGTAACATGTACGGTTACACCAGCGATTTTTCTGTAGTGGGCTGGGTTCCCTCATTAGAGACATCCATACGAGGCATTGGTCATTAGTTGCTGCTGCAGGGCTACTGTAGATCAATCCCCCTGTACACACCTGGAATCAACATCTGTCTTGAGAGATCTGATCACACGCCTGTTCACACCCGACTTTAAAATGAGTCCTGAACATGACTCCTGTGATCAAATCTCCCTCCCTACTCTATGTGCAAATAAACATGTGTCATTTCTGTTCCCAAAGACAAATCAGGCTGTTTTTACCCAGTTTATGTTTACACAATCGTCCGATGACAATTTTTGTGTGTGCCTCAGCGAGTGAGAGAGTGAAGTCACGAGGGGCTGAGTATGATCATTGAGAAGCATAAAAATATATTTGATAGATCATGAAACTGTAGCTCGTCAGAGGACGTCAGCTGAGTAGACGCCGGGTGGTCCTTCATATGTGGCCCAGCATGCATTGGCATTAATACAGCGAAAAGAATGCTTTGTGAACTCTTGCAAACGTGTTTTGAGCGATTGGATCTGAGAATGTGTTGAGGACACGTTTGGCTGCATTCACCCCTTTGCTCAACACCCAAATTGATACCCAAAGGTCTGAAGGGGATCAACGATGCCAAGAAAATAGCCAAAAAGACACAGGCATCCAGTAGGAGGCACTGTTCCAATATGGAGAAAAATTAAATTTGGTCAGAAAGTGTAGGAATTGAAAAAAACTCTGCCGCAAAGGTTGAGATCAGAGGGGATTGAGGACTGGAGTCAAGTCAGTAAACACAAACTCAAATGTACAAACTTTGGGACATGAGAAAATAAAGGGAGAAAGAAAGCTTGCATACAAAGTTCTTTAAAATAAAATAAGCATAAAGAATATGTCAACCAAAAAATAGGAATGATAAAATAAACACTTAATAATAATAAAATAATAGAATAACAGCTTGAAAAAAGTATTTAAAAACATCTTCATTGCTCAATCTCTCATGGCTTTACAACACAGATTCCTCACATACAAAAAAACCCAACTAAATCAAATAGGTTTCAAAACTGAAAACCAAACTTGAGGGAAACATAGCAACACATATATATCTATGAAAAAAAATAAGATGATAGAGATCCCTGCATAGACTCCAACCTGAACATGAATTCAAAGTCCAGGAGGGATCCTTCTATTCATGTCTCCTGCCAGGTGTCTGCACTGCAAGTCCACCACCATGCGAAGGGGGAGGAAGAGAAGCAACAGAGATATGAGGGAGGGGGGTTCTGACACTGATCCAGATTCGTCTAGCCTGACATTTGTTTTGCTCCGAGTCATGCAGACATCAGACTTTGTGTGCCGCCTCAGTTGTCATAGCAACTCGAAGGGGCTAAAACAAAAAATCCATCAAAGAGTAGTGGTGAGTGCGTTGCATCGTTAGTGTCTGGCTGGTTCCGTTGTCTGCGGGGGACCTTCTTGCCTTTTGGTCGTCACAGAAAGCATTTAGTCGGATTCAAGAACAAAGTCCCCTCTTTTGATCAAAGCTGGTCGCAGGGAAGCCGAGGATGAAGAGGTGTATGAGACGCTCTTTGCGTCTGTATTAATGTGTGTGTGTTACCTGTATCTAACTTACAGCTCCATGTTGTCCTGGTAGAGGCCTTTGAGTTCCTTGGGTATGTGTGAGTGTGTTTGTGTGTGGTTTGGAGTGTGTTATTTTCCACCGTACATCCTCTCAATGTCTTCCAGGTAATGCGTTTTGATCTCCTTGCGTTTCAGTTTGAACGCATCGGTGACCAAGCCAGTCTCTGGTGTCCAGGGCTCAGAACTCAGCCGGATCTTCTTGGGGATCTCAAATCGCTCCAGTTTTGCTGGTCAGGGCGAAGGGAAGAAAGTAACAAATCAGAATCTGAGATTGACAGTTACAGCGTGACACTAGTGCAAAGTCTGGCACAAGGCAAGAGATGCTGTCTTCCCAAATCTGGTGTTTTCTCTCTGAGCTCAGATTTGTTTTTCCTACCTGAGATAGCAGCTTCAGTAATGATGTGAAGGACCTCTTTCTCCATCTGTGAGTTGTTGCAGAGCTCCTCCCACGTGCCCTGCACCTGCATCTGCTCCGCCAGTGCCATTAGCTGCTTGTGGTTCGGCACCACAAAGCTGATCACATACGAGTGGTCACTGAAAAAAGGAGGAAAAAAAGAACTGATGACTCTTAAATGTTTGTTGTTACAGGGCGTGTGTGAAGTCAAAAGTCATTTTGAGCAAATTAAAGGAGAGCGAGTGCAGAATTTTACCTGTTAGCATAGGCACAGATGTTGTCAATGAGAGGGCAGTTCTTCAACACAGCCTCCACTTTCCCTAGAGACACGTACTCGCCTGCCTGCAACTTCACCAGGTCCTTTTTACGATCTATAGGAGGAGACGGTCAACATTTCAAACATAAACATCAGCGACAACACACATGCATTATACACTGCTTTGTGGATTTCTTACCGATGATCTTGAGGCATCCGTCCGAGTGGAACTCCCCAATGTCTCCAGTGCAGAACCATCTCTGGCCATTCTTATCCACGAAAAAGTCCTCACGATTCTTGACTTCGTTTTTGTAGTAACCCATCGTTACATTGGGCCCGCCGATCAAGATTTCTCCCCGTGGGTTGGGCTTATCTGTGCTGAAGTAACCACCTAGAGGAAAAAGAAAAGAACTTATTGGTGTGTTTGTTCCCTCAGCCAAGGAGGGTATGTTTGTTGGTTTGTAAGAAAGATTATGCAAAAACTTCTAAATGAATTCCATGACATTTTGTGCAGGGGTGGGTCATGATCAAAGGAAGAATCCATTAACTTTTAGTCTGGATCTGGATCAAAAGGCAATTCCACGATTTTTTTTATTTTTCAACATTTTCATTGATTTCTCTATAATTCATTGGTCTTGATGAAAAAAAAAATCAGACATGTTTATAGGACTGATATTTATGAGTGTGTGCGATTTGGTGCAGATCCAAATAGAATTCTGGATCTAGTGAGTTTAAATGTGGTTTCATCCGGAGACTGTTGGGCCACTTCTAGTTGCTTTCAAGCTTGGTTTGATTTTTGAGATTGGACTCACCCTCATGCCAGTCCTTAAGTGTGATCTCTGAACAAATGAGTGGAGCACCAACCCGTCCTGTGCTGTAGTCCCAAACTGAAAAACACCAGCAAAGATACCTGAATTAGCACGATAAATATAGATACAAATTATTTTCACGTCCTCTCCCTTCCATCCATCGTACCCTCGCTGATAGTGCCGGCTCCACAGGTCTCCGTCAGGCCGTAGCCCTGCCCCACAGGGCAGCACAGGCAGATGTTCATAAAGCGCTGTGTGGCAGCTGAGAGCGGCGCTCCGCCAGACAGTAGCACCCGCGTGTTGCCTCCCAACAGCGAACGCACCCGTTTAAAAACCAGACTGCAGAGGCAGAGAGGGATGAAGACAAAAATACAGAGCATGAAGATGAGCGAGAGGTGGAAGAGACTGTAACAGCACCACAAAGACTGAAAAGGCCATTCTTCATAGCATCCAGATAATGAGTCTCACACAATATCGGAATCAATATCATTACACACTTTTTATAGAGGCTCGTTGACATTTAGGGTTATATGATGAATTTGCACTAGGTTATGATTATTATGTAGAAACGGAGGTTTACGTTCGGTGCTGTATAACAAGAGACGTAATGAAAAATGAAGGGGGCATTGCTGAAGACTCAGGAATAGTTTGTGTGTTACCTGTCACAGAGAGGCGTGCTGTAGCCTTTAGAGATCTGCTCCATCTTGTAGTTGTAAGCCAGCACAAAGAGCGTCTTCTGGAACTTGCTCATCTCCTCCACTTTGGTCATCACATTCTTGTAGATCCGGTCCATGATCTCCTGCACACACAAGGCGGCAAAACTCACAGTCAAAGCCCGGGCTCTCATTTGTTGACATTTTTCTAAAAGGTGTGACTTTAATAATGACAGGTAATGTCAGTCAGACTGGGTTTGTGCAGTGATTAGGAGACTTACTGGTACAGCAGCCATGAGAGTAGGTTTTAGCACACTGGTATCTCCTTTACTGCCCTTCTTTATCTTTGTGGACTGTGGAAAACAAAGAAGACAATTGTCAGTTCTTGCTGATGTAGAGCTGTAGTGGCCGCTGTCTGACCACACAAAGCTCTTAAAGAAACCATAGGCATGTTGAATGGATTATGCCTGGAATGGTTGTTAAAGACAAGGAGCGGAAGTCAAGGGAGACCTTTTAAAGGTCCACAAATTCAGCGAGAATCTAAGGATGTTTTACGAAGGGAGAAACTTGAGTCTAAGAAAATGCACAAATTATAATTTCTATCTTAGCCTCAGATACAGAAGAGCTGAGTCCAAGTAAAATATATGTGTAATGCATCCAGGAGAGACATATGATACTGACTGCAGCAACACAAGGTGTGTGTGGGTGTGTTCAAATACTGACCTGGTCGGCCAGAGTCTGAGGGGAGGAGTAACCGATGCGACAGCCATGAGAGATGCACACCAGTTCAGCGCTGAGCTCTAAAACATGGGCCAACGGCAGGTAGCCAATGTAGGTGTCTGTCTCACTGCCAGCACAGAAATAACAAGCAGCTTAATTTACAATATAGACAAAAGCAAAAACATAGAGTATGTGATGCAAAGAGTGAATGAATGGTAAGAGAAGCATGTGAGGAAAGACTTGAGTGTGTGTTTCAGTGGCAAAACATTGAGGAAAAAGAGAATGAGCCTGATATTTAAATGTAAATTCAGAGAGTTGCAGAAAACAGGAGAAAGAAACAAAGTGTCAAAACAAAATTTATATTTGCATACTTGAGGTTAGGAATTCTCTCAGCCATGCCAGTGATACCAGCAATAATGTTGCCATGGGAGATCATGACACCCTTGGGGATGCCTGTGGAGCCGCTGGTGTACATTATGACAGCGATGTCCGAGGATTGCGGCTGTCTGTGCTCGACAGCCACTTAAGAGACAGAAGACAAGAGGGGGTGATGGTTAGTGAGGAAATGCACCATGTTAACACATTTTAGCTGTTTATTATATATTATAACAAATGATTAATTATTTACTCTATATTTAGTTTATAAAATTTCAGGAAATATGTTTGTTTTGCTTGACTAGTATGAAATCATACAATGAAACAGAAATGTCTACAAGCTCTACGATTGTTTTCTTTATCAAATAAGAGGAAAAGTATAAACATGGCTCAAGTGATACACTGCAGACAATTTCTGTTATTCCTCATTTTCCTAAAAAGTTGATCATTATCATGCTTGACCACTTACTTACACAGCAATTCACTCCAATCACACATGGGGGTGTTGCCGTTGTATTAAGCCTCCAAAGCCTCCATCAGAGTACTTCAATTTCCCCCGACAAAATTAGAAACCTTTTTAATCCCGCTGCACGAACACTCACTATTGTCAGGCTTGGATCCCATCTCCTTCACAGCATCCATGTTGTAGACCATGATGCCTCTGGGGATGTCTGGCCAGCTTGTGGGTTTACTGTCCACTACAATGACGTACTGCAGCCTCGGCACATCACACAGTATGGCCTGGGGTGTAAAGGTTGAATGTATGTTGGATGGAGGAGGAGGAGGAAGAGGAGGAGTAGGAGTAAGAAAGAAAAGTAGTTATGCAATCAGAACTGAGCTTTTGTTGAATACCAATTCACATAATTAAAAAATCAGTCAGGGCCATTTCGGTGTATTTAAAGTGCTTGTTTGACACGATGGGAGATAGTAAAGCATTACCTTAAGTCGGCTATGAAGCAGGTCTTTGCTTGTGATGATATGTGTCACCTCTGTCTCATTCAGGCCGTGGGCGATAGCCGTGGGTCCAAGGGTGGCGTACAGCGTCACAACTGTCAAATTACAATCCAGTTTAGTCAGCTCAAGTGCTTCAGTGTAGATCGGAGAATGTCTGAATACACAAGTTTGACTTCCTGGGACTCACGTGGGAAATTGTACATGAAGCAGGCTTGTGCTGCCACCACCCACTCTGCTCTGGTCTCACAGAAGATGGCGATCTTACACTGAGGCTTCTGGCCAAGAGACGCAAGGCCACTGCCAAAACACTTTGCTGCCTGGTAGGCTTCCTCGTATGACAGCCAGTTGTAGTTGCCCAGAATTACCTACATGCAAAGGTATGTGTAATTATCAGGAATATCTCCACATGCTAGATTATACAATGGGAAAATATCTGCCTGGGTCGCTTCAGAGCATTTTCTCTCTTCAACACTTTTATAAATAGATATATTTGAACGGTGTTTAAGAGATTCAAGATGTTGGTGGAATTAATACGGCACTACTTCGCATTACAGTATGTAAAAAGTAACACAGAGTGGCAGGTAAGAGATAACTGGCAATAATCTGATGTTGTCATCGGTCATATCATCTTTACTGATGTGCAGTCTTTCAGCACCATCTGCAGGGCTTTAGCAGCATTGCAGTTGTTAATGAGGAAGCTGTCAGGTGTGAAACAAAGGAGCGATAACGCTGCTGCTCTTCCACCTTCATTCCTCAAACTGTGCACAGCGGTGGGCTGTGTTGTCAGCCTCACAGACACAAACAAACTTCCTGCAGTAACACAGATCAACCTGAACAGTTTTACAAAAATAAAATGACTGATGGGACTTTACTGCTTTCTTGTTCCTGACAACATTTAAAAGCATAATGAATTTGTTTCTGAGTACAAGGGACAGGGTGATGTTTCTCACCTTCTTGAAGACCTTCCCATTACGCTGGATCTCGTCCTCCTCACTGAGAACCTCCCTGGTGCCCAGACAGTCTCTCTGTGGAAACCTCTTTGCAGCGTATTCAAACACTTTATCCAGGGTGTCCACCCCAGGGTGCAGCCATGCTACCAGCTTCTCTTGACTGTTGATGGCCCTGTAGGGACCCGCTGGGTGATTGCTCACTGAGAGCGCCTTTATGCGGCGTGCCTGTTTCAAATTACTGCCTGCTCCGGAGAAGAAGTACCAGGGAATAAAGGTGATGACAGAGTAGACCCAGACAACAGAGCGGAACACCTGCAGTAGCAGGGGGTTCATGTCCTCCTTTAACTTCATCTTCACAGATGAAGTCCTTGCTGGAGGGGAATCAAACCAGGAGCGCAATGATGACGCACTTGTCACTGCTCTGTAAGGTATTTACTTGCTGCTGACGGTGAAGGTTGCAGGCGGAGATTCTTCTGTGCAGCAGGACAACCAGACCTGCAACACAACATGAAATCTTGGATGTTTAGAGAATGTATATGGATGCATTTCATAAAGACAAAAAAGCAACAAAGAAATAGAAAAAATCAAGTGCCAGGATTTTTTTCTACTATTAAACAAAGTTATTAGAAAATAATAAGTGCATCCTTCAGGGTGGTCTCTTCTGGCTGTATATCTGTCAGGTCAAGGTGAACAAGACACAAACGTTGGTGTTACTTTTCACTGAAAAGAATCAAGGCTAAAATCAAGAAGTGCTGCCCTTTAAAAAAAACCGTATTAACGATTATCACTATCATTTATTTTACTAATTTCTTTTAGAAGTTGTGAGGACTAAAGCCCTTGAGTCAATTTAACACTCTTTGACAGTGGAAACTGCTTCAGGCCTTTTGTGAGAACTTGAAATGAATTTGAAACAAAAGGAAGTGAACATACTTGTTGAGCTGTTTGACTTGGAACAGGTTGTCTAACAACCTCCAATACCAAATCATTCAGAAGCGGAGCCATGGCAACCTCTAAGCTATAAGTAAAAACCTCTCCCTGCTCCTCTTCTACAAACTGTCACCTCCTGAGGAGACGTGCACTGATCAAAACCTGGAAAACAGTCTTGCAAAAGAGCTCGAATCATCACTGCTCTTAGTTGTTTGGCTAAACGAAAAGAAACAAACAAATAAAGTTGGATCCTCTCAGACTATCTCAGCTATTTCTAGTGCATCCTTAGGTGTAAACGGCACAGTGTAGCCCTGCAGCCACGGAATGGGAACACGTTCAAAGTATCAGCAGTGACTCATTCTGCAGCTTAGAAGGAGAGGGCCTGAGGTCACGTGGGAGGTTAGCATAAATCCTGGCCAGCTGAAGTAACAGCAGTGAGAAGAATCTGACACTGACCCCAGAGGTGGGCAGCTCATGGCCACATGCAAACACAAGCTACAAGACACAACCTAACTATTACTCAGTAATTTTACAGATATAGCAGCACGTTCCACAACGTCTATAGGAGTTCTTGTTTATTTAAACAAATTTGTAACTATTTAATGTGTCTAACATGCTACAATCCCTTGGTAAACAGAGGTGTGTGTGTGTGTGTGTGTGTGTGTGTGTGTGTGTGTGTGTGTGTAAGCACTAACTTCAGTTAATGTGTCACCTGCACTGCGCCCCTGTGCTTCCGTTAAGGACAATGACAATCTTACATTGTAGGGGTCAGTTTGTTCCTACACGACACAAATGCAGCACTTGCTTGAGCGCACATGGATGTTGATGCAAGTGCTTCCTCATCTGGACAGTTAACATGACAGTTAACTGCAGACCCTGAAGAAATTACTACACGGTACTTCTTCTCAAATCAATAATCACAATGTAGGTGTATACAGTGTTACGAGATAAAAAAAGCCAATTAGATCTATCTTTTTTTCTGTGTTCATTTTTGTTAAAAGTTAGAATGCACATTGTCTGCTCCCTCTCCTCCAAACAAAGCTGAGGCTGGATCTGGAATCCTGAATTATTCTAAAGACAAGATGCATCACTGGTTTAACTTGGGGAGGGGTGAACCTGTTTTGCAGCCTGTCACAACCAACTGCCCCGGTTTGGTCGCGTTTGGGCTGAGCGATCACTCACAGATGTCACCTGGGCAGTCTTGAGTTTGATACCTGTAATACAAGTTCAGTTGTGTGTTCTTTGCTTATCTCTTATTTCAACAATAATGTTCCCTGGAGCATTATGATTTTTAGCAAAAGTGTTGATATATTTTTTCTCCGTCTCATTAGAGTGGTTGGTATTTCAGTTTTTCTCTTTGTTGTTCCAGTTTAATTCTTGTGAGGCAATAAAAAGAGAATGAAAGATAAAGGCTCATTTGAAATTAATATGCTGCTTTACAGCTCATCATCATGAAAATGTTACTGTAAATTTAAATCCACCCCCATTGTATATTTATCATACTATAAAGCTGACATTCACCCTATTTGTTTTTTAGTAGTAACAGCCATATCAAACACACACACATTGAGGTATGTTCAATCAGAGAAAACTACATTTTGCAGCTAGTACAACCATATAAAGAGTAATAGGATCCAAAAAGCAATTTTACCAAGGTGTATGGATGAATCAATGACAGCGTCTTCAGCTAACATATTTATATATACTACCAACACCACAGATCATTTTCAAAAAGCATCCCAATTTCCAGGTTTGCAGCCCATGAGTTATCCATCTATACAAAAGTAATGCCTGTGTTGTAAAGTAGAGTATTGACTGATCATCACAGGAGATCAGGATGATGCTTGAGTACAATCTCTCTCCAAACGCTTAGTCCAAAGTATTCTACTGTAATGAAGATTTAGTGCATGCATGCATCTGTTAAATTAGTAAATGTCCCTTCTTCTTTGCTCCAGCCCAACGTACACACAGTCAAATCAGATAAATGTCCACATGCTTCACATTCCCTCTGTTCTTCTGATGCCAGCATCTCTGTCACATCGACGATTTGATCTGTGTCCATATCTGAGATAGTAGCTACCGGCATCTGATCAGTTTACGAAATGCTGATAACCTGCAGATGGTGCATTGATGCCATGAGTGGTGATTATCAAATGTGATAAGGTGAATCATAATAACAAAGAGAGTACACGAGGCTATAACAGAGGCCAGAGAAGCAGCATGAAGATTAGTAAGCTAGCGGACAGTTCACAGACAAGCTAGCGGCTCGCACAGCAGGTTGAGCTAACACTTAGCTTCGAAGTTAACCGCTGCATCCACTGCATGAGCCACTAATGAGGTCGTAAAATCTATTCATTCATAAAAACACAATTGGGGGGGTAAACGCGCTGAAGGTACGTGATATTGCTGAGGGACGTGTGGCGCAGTAAAGGAGACGTAGCTCGCTGCAGAGCTAGCCGGTGGCTAACAATCAGCCGCTCTCATCAACATCTGCAGAGCAACACATTCTCTCACCTCCTTTCTCCTTCGCTACGTCTGAGCCGAGGAGCCACCGGAGCGCGTCACTGTATCCCGGCGACTGGGACCTTCTTATTCTACACTGATATCATCTTTCAGACGCGGCGTGTTTTGTTGGGAATCAAACACGTTGTTCCATTTCAAGACAAAACGGGTCTAAAACTGGTGAAACCTCAAAATCTGAGCATCGCCGGGAACACTGCTGCCAGCCCGGAAGCTGCTGTGTGACGTCACGACCACGCTCCGTCAGCGATTGGAGCGCCGGTGGTGGCGCGTGCTTGCAGCAGCGGGGACGTCAGTGGGGTTACTCGCGGTCACAGACGGAGGAGCAGTCTGTCGGTTGTTCCGTCATGAACAGCCTGTGGCCATTTACAGTCTGTGGTCATCGTCCACCGACGAGACCATGGCTGCGCTCAGAAAGTGCATTTTGCTCAGGGAAACCCCCTGACTGAGTGAAATGACCCGGAAGTATTCCAGCGGCCGCCATAACAATCAGAGCTGCTCTCTAAAGGGTAAGGAAAGGAACTTCAGTGCTTCCTAAGTCATCTCCTGTAGCATAGGAAACATTACACCGTCCTTTGTGAAAAGTAAGGAGAAAATGACGCCCCACAATTCTTTGCAGCTACAACACTGAAAGGGATAATTCACCTAGAAACTAAAATTCACTCATCTACTCACTGCTATGCTGATGGAGAGGTGGGTGAAATGTTTGAGTCCACAAAACACTTTAGGAGTCTCCAAGTGTGTTAGCTAAATCCAATATTATTGAATAACTGGGGATCAATTCTTCAAACTTAAAAAACAACAACAGAAAAGACACATACAATGCCTCCTTACTGCTCCTGTGGTGTCTGTAAGCCAGGACATTTAAATTTGACTCAAAACTGCGTCATTACATGTTTTTATCCTAAATGTCCTCTCTTATCCTCAGCTCAGAGCTGTGTTCACTTTCGTGTGCATATATGGCACAAGTGAATTTTCCTTTTTGGGTGAACTAACCCTTTAAGGATAAAAATGGCTGCCACAGAAAACTGCCATAAGTAATATCATGCATTCAGATTAGTTTATTTTTCGGTCAGAAGTTATTTTAAACAACATCAGTCCTGATTATAAAGACCAAATATTCATTCATTTTCAGAATTTCAACCTTTTAAATGTCAGTGAACAGTTTAAAAAAAGTTTACCGTCTGAGATATCACAGATCAACATAGAATGACACACACATCTCAACAAATGCCAACAAAATAAGTTTTGCACACCACAGACTTTCAGTTCCTCAGAGTAAATGCAGACTGTTTGAGTGTTTGTACAAAATGCACAATTTGAATTTGCCTTGTGAAAACTGTTCCACTTTAGGCACTCCTTCACAAATTCTGCTTCATAATGATGTTTCAGCATCTTAGGTATAAGCTCACTCACAGCACAAAGTTTCTGCGTAAGATTGCCGTGTTAAAGCTGCTAATTTGGAACCCAAACTCTTGCAAGTGAATTTTATTAAATCACAGTTTTGCCGACTCATCCAGTGGAGATTGGTCTTTTGCAACTTGTCTTATATAATAATTTGTGTATTTCTGTTAGAAATTGCAAAATTCTGCACCTATTTTTTCTTAAAACATGTTATTAATTATGGTTAAATTAAAAGTGTTCTGTCGTGCTGTTTTCTTTTTACAGTCATATATTATTAAAATTTTTGTAGTTCACTCATATTTAACAACAGTAACTGATTCAGGTGGAGATTAGAGGAAACTACACTGCTGCTGGTTTGTTTTCTGGATAATTCTGGATTTTTTCTTACCAACTCTCTGTCTAATCAGTATAGTCAGCCCATAGTTTTGTACCCTGTGCTCCCTCAGTTGTCCCTTTGTTTCTCTTATACCCCAGTTGCGCTGCCTCATTTATATGTGTCAACATAGGATGATGACTTAATTTAAACAAACAAAAGATTGATTGATAAATACATACATTGACAAAAATAAGTTCCATAGACTGCAATCATCTGACACCATCCCTCATAGAGCCTCTTTGAACAATTTGTCGATTGGTCACAGTTCTGGTGTTGAAAATCAATATAATCTGGTCCCATGACAGTAACTGGTGGCCATTTGAAAAACAGACCTCATTAGGCAGAATGCACCAGTGACTTGGTGCTGCGTAGTTTGATGATTCATCTACACCACTTAAAAATGAAGCTACCAAGAACTGCTGATGTCAGCAGTGCTTTGACCAAGAAATTGAACACTGAAATACCTCTTTGTTTACTGTTGTGTTTTGGCCTTTAATCATCAAAAAGCATAGGAAAACAAAATATTATTTTGAAGCTACTTTAGAGCTGAGACTATAAATCTGGAAAAACATAATATTAAAACAAAAACAAGGATATAACAGTCAACACAGAAAATCAGCTAACATGGGAAACTGCAAGATCCCTCTGCCTGGACTCCTCTGATTAAAAAAAAGAAAGCGGACGGGAAAAGAAGATTAAAAAAAAAGGAAAGAAATTTGTAAGAGGGGGAAAAAAAGTCTCTTTCTCTTATTGTTGTTATTTCTGTTTTTTCTCAATATTTTTTCCCTTCCTCTACTATTTGACTCATAATCTTGGGGCTCTTTTGGTTTAGCTCTCCACCTGCATGCACGCGCGCGCGCACACACACAAACACACACACACACACACACACACACACACACACACACACTTCCATCTATTTCACCAAAAATAAGGCTGTGGACAAATAAAGTGCATGGTTTGATTTAGATTTGCAATCTCACTTTTATACACCAGAGGGAGTCAGTGTGCATTCTTTCATGAATTCCCTGCACTTCTTCAGTGTGTGTACTTGAGTTGTAAGGACAGAGGGTTGTGTTCTTTGAGCTTGAATATGATGAAAGGGAAATGGCTAGGTAAGCCGTGTTTGGCACTTTGACCCGAGACACTGATCCTTTCTCGCTGCTCTTTGGGGGTGTTTGCATGCTTGTTAGGCCATATGTCTAGTACACACGTATTCTGACAAATACACGCACACAAATTGGTGTCCTCTTCTCCTCCACGCCTGGGTGAGCACATACACACATTTATGTCATCACATGACCGAGTCCAGAAGTGAGCATACAGCTTGGTGATAATCGCTCGCCTCAGGCCGTGTCTTTGGGGTCATCTTGATGGGACTCGACCATCAGAGGGCAGATGTTAAGAGCAAGAGGAACACTTTCATCTGCTCTGTGAAATACGTGCGTCCAATCCGATAATGACTCAGAGACACACTTTGGAAACACTTAAAGGCCAGACACAGGAAGGGGACGAAATGTTTCCTGGAACTCTCTGCTTCTGTGTGACTCTGTTTTTTGTTTGTGACAGTGTTCACCATGGCTAATGGCTGTTCCACTGAGGATCCACCTATGACAACCACTGACCAGTGTCATGTGACTTATTGTACCACTGATATGTTTATCCGAAGTTCTTGCTGTTTTAAGTCTTGCAAGACCAAATTTAATAAAAGTAAATGAAATATCTGAGCTGTTACTATAAGACGTCGCTTTTACATTCAAATATTTTAAAGTAAACTAATAACGTTTGAGCCTCTGACTGATATGTAGCCTCTCGTCGTCCAGTTGGACTCACAGGGTGGGAGGGGGTAAGGGGTTGTGAGGGGATTAGGGAACAAAAGGATCCTTCTCTGTCATCAAAGAGGATCTGCTCCCCAACTCATCTCCTGCTCTGTGGTGAGAGCTTCTTATTTTTTCTGGGAGTGACGGCTGCAGGGAGGAGGGAAGGTGGGATGTAGCAGGAGAGTTGGATGATAAGGGGATGCAGATTTCAAAGTAATCTTTAACTTTAAGCCCTGCAGTCACTGTGAAATGAAGCCCTCTGCCCCAGACACAGTGTTGCCTACGGCTCCCAGTGGAAGCCTGCCACCCCTCCTTTTTTTCTTCTTCCCAAGCTTTTGTCACGGTGGCATTTAAGTGGCATTACTCACCGACTGGATGACCAAATGAAGGAGTCCCTTTGATTGAGCTGAAAGAGATGGATTTTGACTCCTGAGACCAGTGTCGCCTCTTAAAACAACACCAAGCCGAGATAAATGCCTGCTGTGTTGTCAGGATTCTGCAAATACCTTAAAGAAATGTAGACATCTTAATGAATCATAACTGATCTAATAACCCAAATACTGTAGAGAGTTTGTTTCCTAAACATGTGCCATGACGGGTGAGGAGGAATGTGTATTTGCAGCTTAATCTACATCAAACAAATCAGAAAAAACACAATTAAGCATTATATTATTCCATGCGTCACTGTAACCCTACACCATCGAGAGGCATGGCCAAGTCGTTAGTGGAGTTTATATCTTCTTGCACTTTATACGACCTGGAAAAGCAAACTTAAGCCCATAAGATGGTTTAAGACCCCTAGGAGGTCATCTGCACTTCCATAGTCTCACTCCTATAAAACACTACTTATTTTGGCCCCCTACCCCAAAGTTATTTCTCTCATCTTGTGAAGGCTCATGTCCCCTCAGGGTCATTGGCCCAGGATCCCCTGCTGATCTGCACCACGGCGGGGAGTCAGTGTAATAACACAAAGGTGGCTATGAGGTAGAAAAAGAAAAAGGTCTTGTCATTGGCAAAATGGGCCTTGTCTTTAGAGATGGTGGGAGCAAAGGAAAATTATAATAATTATGTTACAAACCAACAGCCGGACACATACATGCATATATCTGAATCTGCTCACATGGTAGCCTCTGAGCACCTTCGGAAATTGGTATCTTGTTTCAGTGCAACAGATAAATGTGGGAGGAGAGGAGGGGAGGATACTGCTCTAATGAGCTGTCTTTCTATTATTCCAACCTGTGACTGCTAATGGAAACATTAGCATGCCTCTTGATTGATGATTTTAGGTTGTCAGAGTAAGCGTAGGCATCCCTTTTATACACAATCACATTTCTCAAAATTGCAAATGTGCCTTCAAAGGGCTTGAAAATAAAGAATAACAAAGTTATATATAAAAGGTAATTCTGTAAGAAACTCACATATTTATGTTAAGGAATCAATACTTCAACTTGTTCTCTATAGTTTACTTTTATTACTGCCACCGAGGAGGTCGTCATGTTTTCATCTCTTATTTTTCTATTACATTTTTTATGTTTTGAATTTACATAATTTAATCACTGGTAATTATGTAAACAGTATACATGTTTTATCCTGCCCCTTATAACCTCCACCGATGTTTTCATCCCTGTCGATTGGTTGGTTTGTTGGTTTTTAAGCAAGATTACACAAAAACTACTTGACTGATTACCACAAAAGATGGTGGAAGGATGTGTCAGGGAAGAAGCAGATATAGTTTGATGCAGATTGCAGTCAGGCTGCAGATCCCAGAATTAGTTTTCACTGTCTTAAACATGGTGAAATAGGTCATTTAAAAAAAAGTGTGAATCTTAGGGGTTTGGTATCGATAAGTGTGTCTAATTACATGCAATTCGCAATAAAAAATCAGGATCTAGTGGATTTATATATGGTTCCAAATGGGGTAAAGAAGTAGAAAACCTGTTACTTCCACCAATGCCTTAGCTTTCAGTCTTGTTTTAATGTAAATGGATTTAAATTGGAAGAGGGATTTGCTCAACTGCATGTGCTGTAGATATAGTTGAAATGTTTTATGGGCTATATATCAGTTTAGATCAAAGCAGAACATTTCAGGGGATATTTTGACTTGTCGTGGTAGAGAAGCAATAAGGTTCCTGTTCTATTCTCGGCACTGAGAGTCATAACAGTGTGAGAGTGAGCCAGCCTGCACAAAACCAGGTCCCTGAGACCAAAGCAGCAGCCTTCATCATTCATTTGATTATTTACACGTGTTCTCTTCATCCTGTCACATGTCAGAATGCCTTCTGTGAAAACATCCAAATTTACATCATACGGAGGAAAATCTTAGGAGTATGGACAGATACAGTACTTAAGTTCAGTCTAGTACCAAAAAAAGTGTGACTGGACTCACATTAGTGGTTATTGGTTCCATGTGTTGTTTTGTTACAGTGTGATCAACACAAGTTCACATTATAGTGAGACAAAAATGAATGCTGCTTCATGAATGTAATGTTATCTTCACAATCAAGCTCGGTCTAAAGACATTTTGTGGCCTAAAATTCAGATGATTGGATTTAAGACTTCGTAAAGAAATCCTGTGTATAGGCGAACATATGTTGCTGACACGTTTTTAAATTGTATAATATGTGATATATTATATTGTCACATAAAACTTTATTTTGAATGAAACCTGCCCACAAAGGTCAGTGTTTTGTCAGTGAGTCGTTTATCAGACAGAGGCATAAGGATGTCAAAGCACATTGTCAATAAATATATATATATATATATATATATGTTTATATATATATATAAATTCACACTCTCATACGGCTGAGTTGAGTTCAGCTCAGCAGCCGGACGATCACGTTAGGTTGAAGCTGAGGGAACCGAAGTTGCTGGCTCTAGTTTCAGGTCGGTGCTTCAACAGGTACGTCAGCCACGTGAGGATGAGCGAGAACAGGGCGAGGAGGCTTGAGACGAAGAGACAAACTGGGCCGAGCTGTGAGACGCTATTATTGAAGTTCTGCACAAAGATGAGGCCCAGGAACAACAGCACCACCGTGGACAGGACGGAGAAGATGGCGCACACGCAGCCCGTCCTGAACACCACTTGCTCACACGTATGACAGCTGTCTTCGCCCTCAGTGGAGGCTGCTGCAGAGGAGACGGATGCACACGTGGGATGAAAGTCTGGGGTCCCACACTCTTTCAGCGGGAGAGCCTCGGTTACCGCGGTGTTGTTGGGGAGGTTATGCACCCGGTACTCCGGCACCGGAGCCCGGTAGCGACACACGGGGCATTCGATCCTCCATCTTCGACCCCCCTGGGAGTGCAGCACGTCCAGGCACTCCCTACAGAATGTGTGGGAGCAGCCCAGCAGTTTGGGGATGTGGAGGTCCAGGTCAAAGTAGTTGTAGCATATTTTACACTCGTAATCCTTCTCGGGAAACGAGTCTGTCCCTGCAGAGCCACAGTCGCCCTCGATGCTCATCTCCTCCGCCATGTTGTTCAAAAAATCGCTTTATTAACAACACATGGATGATCAGGAATCCACAGCATTATTAAGAGTGAGAAAAACCTCTCTCTACATAGTAGAAAAAGATCGAGTTGATAGACGTGTCCAAGTTATTTGTCACCCGGGTGATTTGTCACAGTGCGAGTCATGTGGGGGCGGTTGATTTAATGGGTCAATTTAACCGTAGCATCAGAATTTAGCTCCCGCAGGGACACAGGTCAGGCCCCGTATACACACACCTGGTATTTACATGAGCTTGTTGTGAAGCTCTTAAGGCCTGCATTCACACCTGTAGCCCCACACGGCTTTCGTGATGGGACCTCAGATAGGATCTCATACCCCCACCCCCTGCTCACGATGACCATGTCATATTATTTGTGTCCGATGTTGCGAGAGAGAGAGGCTCTGGGAATAAAGATTTTAACAATTTAATGAAAGTATCGATCATTATGTGGTGATCAGTGTTGATACATTGTGCTAGTGATTACAAACAAATCAACGGGAAGACAAAATATAGCTTCGGTTCATAGTGAAACTGCAGAGGACGTCAGGAAGTCCTTCATATCACACAGGTCATATCGTCCCAGGTCACAGACACACGAGGCCCAGACCACCTCCGAATGTGGTCTGTCGTGATCGGATCTCATGAACCACATGTTTATATACATCTATGGTGAACACCAGGTGTGTTCAGGGCCTGAGAGCAGCTCCGTGTGTTTGTCTCCTCTGAGTTTCAGCACCACAGCATGTGGACAGCTCCCAGCGGCTCGAGCGGCTGTGACACCTTCAGCTGGATGAGATGTAACCATGGCAACATCCAATAAACCTGTAGGACTCTGAAGATGTAAGTGCACGTGCTTACTGTGCACGTGCTTTCTGTGCAGTACGTGTTTTATCTGCTGTCACATTATCAAAAAACGTATTAAGTTTACTGCTACTCCTATAACAATTATCATTATCGTTGTTATTAACTTCATTGCTCCCAGATGTGGTAATTTGCCTTTGGCTTTACAAGTTGGTTAAACACACATATCACAGTAGATCACATATATTAATACAATGGCCCTCAGTAGCGTGCATATGTCCACCAAGGACCAACAGTCCCCTTAAAACACATTTAAATTCACTAGGTTTTTATTTGGAGCTGAACCAAATTGTACACACTTATTAATATCAGTCCCCTAAACATGGCTGATTTTTTTCAAGCCCTATTTTTGCAATTTTAAATAAAGTGGCTCTAATGGGAATGATGGTTATGATGGTTACAAAGTTATTGCATTTGATGTGAAAGCCTTTTCTCTAAGTTCTTGGTTGCTGTTGCAGCCCTATAGCATTTTTCTGAGGGTAGTTTCATTGATTCTTTCTTACAGGATCAGTTTATTGGGCCTCTTGTTTCACCAGCGTTCTGTATGTGTTTTCCTTGTGATGTCAAAGTTAGTATTTTTTTGAGGATGACCACATGTTAAAATGTAATTTGTCTAGCACCCTCAGAATGTTTGCTCTGCTATATTTTGCTTTCATTAATATTGATTACAAAAATATTAGCTCAACGGCAAATCTCTGTTAAGAACCTTCACTGTATAGGCCTGTGTTTGCCAAGCCATAGCTCAAATAAACCGGCATGACACTGATGGACTAACTTTGTTGCAGCATCCATACACTCCACTAATTTTACACAAGGCTTTTTAACATGTAGTGCAATATATTATCATTAAAGCAGGAAATAATATATTTCAGTGCTGGAGAATCAATCCAGTGGGAATCACATGGTTGTTTATTAGTGTGACACCTTTCAGCAATAACATATCCTCTCCTCTCGACTGACTGTTCAGAAATAAAACCCTTCAGCTTTACAGAAGTCAAATACCACACACCCTGACTTCTATGTTAGTTCACCTCCTCACTTACTGTGTGTAAAGTCTGATTAGAGAAGTATCCATGTAAGATGTATTATGGCAGCCTTCATCAGATAACAGTATGCATTGTAGAATGAGTCACTTTAAGCCAAAAAGTGCCCTCTTGTGGCCAATTGAGTGCATGCACATTTGCACAATGATGGTATTTAGAGTCGGGCAGTAACATCTTGTGTCCAACTGGATTTCAGTCATATGCAATCAATCATTTTACAACAGTGTAATAACTCTAATGAGCTACAGTTATTTATCAAAACAGAGTCAATATAAATGTTTATGCTACTTATTGGAAGAGGCTCACAGATACATCCTGCTGGGAAGTGTCAGCTGCTGACATGAATAATCCAACTTTATTTGTAGAGCAGATTCCATAAAGGCTAGTGCAGTTCAAAATGCTTCACAATCGACCGATGAGCCAAGAATAGACAAAACAAACAAAATGCTGACCAGGGGAAAGCGTAAAATAGATTTTACAAGCTATATTAACAGCAAAATCAGATTTAAAACATACATAGAAATTATGAAAGTAAAGAAAATGGGATGAGAATACATACTAAGATATTAATGGACAGATAAAACTGAATACAATTTAGAGAAAATAAAGAGATTTAGGTCAAAGGGAACTATTGGCAGCAATATAATGTAGAATAATCCTCATGAAGTTTTCACTAGTTCATTTCATCTAAATTATATGAATTGTAGTTTTCTTTACCCCAGAAAAGTCCCTTTATATTTAAATACTTTATATTTACATCAAAGGGTCCTCTCTTCAGAGGCCGCCATGTTTTTTACATTAGTCCAGACTGGACAAACTAAACACATTTTGAGTTTTTATGACAACTGAAGCTACCACAGTTTCTTTATTATGTTTGGGAGGGGAGGGTGAGGTGAGGGGTGTTCAGCTGCCACATGCAACTTCAACACTACATATCACTAAATTCTACACACTGTACCTCTAATCAAAACTCAGGTTAAACAGGCATATGTTTTAAGCTTAGGTTGAAAGATTTCAGCACCTCCGAGTGCAATCGAGAATTGCGAACCAGGATATCATATAGGATTAAAAATGTGTGATCAAGTAAAGAACTGACACTCTGAGATTCATATATATGACATATTGATATTTTATATATGGATTGTGTTGTATGTCTGATCAAAACATAAAAACTCTGAAAGCATATTTTTTTTTGCAGATAATGATATAATAATAATAGTACAGGAAAAGTCTTAAATACCTCTTGAGATATCCCAGCTATCTACTAAAATGCATGCAGTGTTTCAGGGGGAAGTAGGAAATCCTCCTCTGTAAGTCATAGGTTAAGGTGCAGTGTTTTAGACAGATAAGAATCTAAGTGGAGGTAACGCTGCATGTTCATCATGGGACCATAAACGAATAGCTCACTCTCTTTAGTCCTCATTTACCAAACGATTAAAGTCGCCATGCATGCCCACAGGCTAACGCTTCTCTTTTTCTTCTCTTTTGTCTCACACACCTGAATGCATCTTGGTGCATCGCAGTCTTTGTTATGATAACAGCCATCAGTTTGAGTTGCCCTCTGTGAAATGTTGTGGGTCACATATATTTGATAAGATCAAACACATTGGAAAAACAGTGCACCTTTTGGAGGCACCTTGTAAAAGTAACTCCCCAAGGCTACAAATCACAGAGTGGATTTCCGTATTCTGAAGATACAATGTTTCTCAGATGCCTATCTTACCACTGACAGCCTTGCTTCTAATCTGTTTCTCCTGTTTCAAACAGTGTTCGCTCTGTAGTCTTTGTGATGCAAAGCTCTTTTGTATTGTCGTCACTGCTGCAGGTAAAACGTCAAACTAAACTGATGTCAAAGGAAATGAATCAGATTGTTGAATGGCGTCATTCAAATTCTCTATCCAGCATTAACATAAAAACCTGTGTTTGCATTTAGCTTTAGCTTTGTTCTGCACAAGACTAACACAAGAACAATGAACGGAAAACTTGTTGAATGGAGTCAGTATTTAAAGGTTCAGTGTGTAGAATTTAGTGATATCGAGTGTTGAAGTTGCATGTTGCAGCTGAACAGCCCTCACCTCACCCTCTCCTTCCAAACATGACAAAAAACCTATGGTAGCTTCAGTTGTCATAAAACTCAAAAGGTGTTTAGTTTGTCCAGTCTGGACTAATGTAAAAAACATGGCAGCCTCTGTAGAGAGGGTCCCCCTCAATGTAAATATAAAGTATTTAAATATAAAGGGCCTTTTCTGGGATAAAGAAAACTATAATTCATATAATTTAGATGAAAGAAACTAGTGAAAACATCATGAGGATTATTCTACATTAAATATCTGCCAATAGATCCCTTTATCCCCACACTGTTGAGTGCAGGTCCCACTACACCTCAGCTTTATTTAGAGACAGTGTAGTAGTTTTTCCATTTGTGTGTTTACAGAAATGAAGAGTAATAGTTTTTATTAATCACACTGTGCCGAAGCCTCAGTTGTGATAGGTCCTGTGAGGGGTGTAGAAACTCATATTATGACTCATTGTTCAAAATGACCTCACAGCAGTGGTGTTATTCTCAGAAGACTAATAAAGGTTAAGCACATGCTGTTTTACAGCCAAACAGTTATTTGACCTAAACCCTCTGAATAATGCAAATGAGCACAAGGTATCTATCACTGCGTGTCACAGTCACTTAGACCTGCTGAAGTTATAGTATCTATCATAAATGAGTAGAAGTTTGTTAACTCAGCAGTTTTCCTTCTATATATTCAGATAATCACACTGTTGATTTGATTACCTCTAAATGTCTTTCTATATCTGATCTGGTTGCCGTGCTTATCGTTATATTGTAAGTGGCTCTGGAGAGAATGGGGATTGTTTCCAGTCTAAATAAGCTTGAGTCAGAAGTATAGGACCTTATCTCTCCAAGGCCACAGCCTAGATCAGAACTGCCTATAGGCTATTAGACTAACTTTATCTTTAGTGGAGGCAGAGCAAATTACTGTGTTTTTTTTCGAACGTTTAGAAATATAGCCTCCAAAGCTGCTGGCTTATTCCGTGTGTGACGGGTGCTTGCAACGCACTCTTTCTTTTTGGGGCCGTTTTGTTCCTTATTTTTAGTGCGTTTGGTCCTCCACCGCAGCACATTTCTGACTCAGCTTACCTCTCTGGGCTAATTGATTTGACATGCTAGATCCAATATCCTTTTCATGATAGTCAAACTTTAGTGTGATAACCCCCCAACTCCTTCTTTTATGGACATATAATGTTTCCACATGTTCTGTGTCCATTGCTTCATTTTTTTCTGTCTCATATAGAGAGAATAAAAACATACACCCACACGCTCAGGGATACAGTCATGAAAGAAGAAGAAAAACGACTCTCTGCTGTGATAAAGTTGAGATGTATTTCAGCAAAACAAAGATAGAAAATTGTGATTTTGCATCGTCTGTGCTCCATCCGTGTCCAGGGGGTTTTCTGCTTTTTAAAAAATCTGTCTCACCAGTAGCACTTCAACAAACAGCTGGATTTGCTTATTCACATTTTCACAAAGAAGCTTGAGCTGACATCTGTATGAGGCTGTGACAATAAACTTTTCCTAACTTTACACAATAATGCAGCAAGTGATGATAAACATAGTGATCAAGTTATTATCAGCCAGAGGGTCAGCTCCTGGTGATGCATCAGTTCGTCTTATCCCCAGGTCATGACCATCCAGAATGAAGGGATGAGGAGGAGGAGGCCTCACATCTGAATCAGTCTTACTCCTGAGGGAGGGAGAAAAGAAAAAAAAAGCATCGGTCAATTAAACACGCCTAATTATCATGATTATCAAAACTCTACAAGCTGCAGAAAAGTCAAATGATCGCTCATGTGCTTCTATGTTCATAATCGAGCATTTGCACGGATGTGTTACACCGCCGTGTGGCTCAACCACGCGTCCGCACAGCACCTATTGTTGAATTAGTGCAACTGCTGGAAGCAGAGCTGCCTCTTTGCTTGGGAGGCGGCAGAACTCGTGGAAGAAAAAATATTGTAGATCCTCACGCATCTCCACGTTGAGAATTCCTCTATTGTCTGAGCGAAAAATTGAAGGTTTCAGTATTCAGGAAAGTTTCTGACGGAATGAATTCTAATAAAAAAAATCCTCGCATGAAAAAGACACTTTTAGCATTCTATATATATATTGATATACACATGCATATATGTATATATGTATCGAACATACATACATACATATATATATTATAATGCGTATACATTTTACTGCAACACATAATAATAACTTTTTACAGTGTGGACTATAGAATGAATGCCAACACTGGAAGTTAGTGTTCTAATGATTGAACTAATAATATTAATAATAATAATAATGATAATAATAATAATAATAATGTGGTAAGAACTTTACTTCTTTTAATGTTTCACTTAACTTATTTGCCTCTTTCTTATGCTGATGTTATTATTATTATTAATAAGACCCAATTATTCTTTCACTAGTGTGTGTGTGTGTGTGTGTGTGTGTGTGTGTGTGTGTGTGTGTGTGTGTACCAGGAAATTATTACTCATCAATCTATAATGCTCAAGATAAACTCTTTTTTTCATTTTAACTTTTTTCTTTACAACTTTATAACTTTGTCCTACTTTATCTTTAGCTCTCGATATCAACGTGTATTTTTTTCATTCCTGCTCCAGTTTCATGTCATTAAACTTTCTATCCATCCAGACAATCAGGAGAATATTATTAGTCCACATTTCTCAGCAGTAAAACAATTCAGACGTGTCTTCGCTCAGGTGATTATGGCTTTTGATAAAAGTTGTGCACACAAAGTTTGAAACTTGTGACACGAAAAACTGACCTCGTGAGGTCAATCCAGACAGAGGGGAGCTCCTGCTGTCCAATCACAGAGCTCCTTAGGTCTCTGAACGTCCGGGTCTTTGGCCAATCAGGGGGCGCAGCGCGGAGTCAGAGGGGACAGCGAGCACAGATAAAATATTTGCCTCCCATCCATCCTCTCAAAGCTTCCTCTCAAGCCTCGAGGACTGTCAGCGACCTGCAGTTTGACTTCTTACCTCTCACCTGAGTGCACATCCACCTCTGGATACACTCACCTCTGAGGGATTCACCCTTTTTGTCTCCGGGTCTGGCACAACCTGTTACTCGAGGGAAAAGGGAGGCTGCGTCGCTTCTGCAGAGAACTTTTGACATTTTGCAATTTACAGACGGTTATTTTGTCGGATTAAAAAAAAAAGCAGAGGTAGCTCTGTTTCCAGTGTGAAACCTGACAGAGGAGTCAGGAACCATGACAGCGCTGGCTGGAGGTTTACCGAGGATGATGAGACCGACTCCTCACCAGAACTACCCGCGGGGAGGATACTCTCTGGAGGGTAAGACACCACCACCAGTTGCTGCTCAAAGTTTCAGGGCAAATTTAACTTTTAGTTAACTTAAGAAAAGTTGTCAAGATCGGCCTCAGACATGATGTAAACACAGAAAAAATGTATTATCATTTGATCTTTCAGGTTTGAATGTAGGTTAATTTGATAAACAAATGGTCATCATTTTTCAAATAGCCAGTATAGGCCTATATATATATATATGTGTGTGTGTGTGTGTGTGTGTGTTTATATTGTATCAGTTCTCACCCTAATCCCACATTTGAATATATTTTTATATATTTTATACTATTTACATTTTTTCAGATGTTTTTTTCTCGGTATTCTTTTCTCTTCTATTTTAGGACGATTTCAGATTTTAAAAGGTGAACAAGAGATGTAAGAATGAGGGCGTGTTTATTAAGATAAATTGGATGCCATTACCACCTTTATTTTCCATGTTAGATTATACTTTAACAATAATTTAATTTGTGAGTTGCTTCTGCACCATTGGAAAAAACAGTACAGCCCACAGAGGAAATATTAATTAATAAGACAAATGCAAGAGTTATTTTCTTTAATCTAAGTTACAAGTATTCATCCAACTAAACCCTCGTTCACATGTGTCCAGTCTCCACTCCGTTAGGACAGGGTCGGGTCAACCAGCTCGGCGGCGTCTTCATAAACGGCCGACCTCTCCCCAACCATATCCGCCATAAAATCGTGGAGATGGCTCATCACGGTGTCCGGCCGTGCGTAATCTCCCGGCAGCTGCGGGTGTCCCACGGCTGCGTCTCCAAGATCCTCTGCCGGTACCAGGAGACCGGCTCCATCAGGCCGGGGGCCATCGGAGGCAGCAAGCCAAAGGTGAGAGACACGACCGGTGGACTGAAAAATCGTAAAATGACCTAGTTAATATATGCCTTCAAATGTCGTTTACACAGCAGCTGCCATATTAAAATGAAGATTTTTATTTAAAAGATTTTCACTTAATTAAATTAAATATTCTATGTGCCTGTGGTCGATAATAAAAAGTAACAGAGCTGGTTAAAAGTCGTGTAGTTCAAAGTGGAACCTCTGAAGCAAAATCCTTTACAATATGTGCAAGTGCGTAAAAGTTGATGGAGTTTGACTTTATTGCCTCTGTGGCACAATGAATGTGAATTATTGGTTTACGTTGGCATTGTCACTCTAAATCTTAAAGCCAGTAAATAATTAAACTTATCTTTCTCTCCTATAATTGAGGCCTGAAATTAAAAAAAAGTAAACACTTCAAACTTTTCTTCTTTTCTTCCTCTCCTCAAAGCAAACCGCTGCTCCAGAGGTGGACAAGAAAATCGAGGATTACAAGTCAGAGAACCCGGGTATGTTCAGCTGGGAAATCAGGGACAAGTTACTGAAAGATGGAATCTGCGACAGGAACAACGTCCCCTCAGGTTGGAGAATGTTTAAAACGTGTGATCACCAAGAAGAATTAGACAAATTTAAACATTACACGAAAAAACAAACTTATTTTTGAAATATTTTAAACGAAAAAATGCTCCCTCTAATCTTTTGGACATTTTATTTGGACACGTTAATGTGTAGGATAGATGATTTAATTGTTTTGCTTGATTTGAAATCATCCAACCAAATATTTACTAACTTGTACGTGTCCAAACTTCTGCCTTGCTCCCTCAGTGAGCGCCATCAGCCGCATCATGCGCTCCAAGTTCGGCGGAGTAGCTGAGGATGAGGATGATGAGGATGTGGTGAAGAGGGAGATGGAGGAAAACGAATCGCGCACAAAACACAGCATCGACGGCATTCTGGGAGACAGATGTGAGTGAATCAGTCATACTTTTTTCTTCTTCTCTTACCTTGCTGCAGTTTGTTTCTTCTTAAAGTCCCCAAAACATCTGTTGACACGTTGAACAAGAATATTCAGGTTGTGAAAGGTTTTTAATGTTTTTACTCCTAAATTAGTTTTTTCATCAGTTGAAATTTACATGTTAGATGTAAAGAGTAAACTTCACAGTAGTAATAATTATTATAACAATAATAACAACATCGAAAATAATACAAATAATAGTGTAATTTTTTTCGCATGTTCAATTGCGCACCTTTTTGGTTTAATTGCATATAATTAAAGTTTCAGTGATTAACCAAATGTCAAGAGATTTATTTTAAGTCGATAATCAAACATTTGTCAAACTTTCAAGCTTGAGAAACTTTTTATTTATTTATTTAATCACACTCCATCGGACTCGTGGGGATGAACTTCAGGGGACAAAGCAGGGAGAGTCCATTGAGGCTCACACCTCAGTTTGACGCACACAAAAGCCAAACTCCAGTGAGCGGCTCAGTGGTGAAGAAAAAGACGCCAGGCCCTTTCAAAATAGGAAAAGAAAGGGAGAAAAAAGTGCGCAGACAAAGGGCCCGGAGAAGACATTATGAACCCGCAATGAGCGATGAATTATTCAGGGACAACCAAAAGGCCTCGATGCCACTTGGTTTATAGAATGCACCAAAAAAAAGTGCCAATCTGTGCGCTTTCTGCACATGTTTACAGTTTGTATTGAGGAAAAAAACGGGGGAAACTGCTGAACACCTGTTGATTTGTAATCTAGAGACTGAGTGTTGCTGTTGGGGACACATTGAAATCTATAGTTAATTATTGATGAAAACTCCTCTAGAAATGGTGGTAATGTTTTTGAATTATCACGTCTTTACGCACTGATTCATTCAGTTTCTTGTTCACTGCTGCGGTTTTATTTGGTTTTGGTTTTAGTCTGTTGGAGCTGATAACTTTAGTCCTGCAAAATAATATAAACATAAAGTCAACACATCTGGCAACAGCTTGAAGTGCATGATGTTTGCGCAAAGTGTGTTAAATTCACCTTAGGCCTCTTTGCGTAATCAAATTGAATGGTGCCGTTGCTTTTGCGCACGGAGCTTCTTTTTTTTTTGACACAGTCTTTGAGCAGTGAGCACGACGCCTTCAGTCAGTGGGCGCAGGGGAAACCCCTCTCTCCACTAGATTAAATCCCAAACCTTTTATTTCTCTCCACTTTCATCTCGGGCAGAGTCCGCCCCTTTCCTTTCCGCCCAGGGCGCACACATTCATGCAGTATCTGTGGGCACTTCCCTCTCCCTCTCCCTCTCCCCGCGGCGAGACACATCCCCAAACACTCCTACAGCTCATCTATACATGCACAAAACAAATAAATCATTTCAGACGCTTAAATGATAAATCATTTGTCTGATCAATAAATAGGATAAATGCATTTGGATCCTGTTGTCAAATTAATTTAATTTACATTTTTGCCGGTTAAAAATATTTTTTAAACTTAAAGAAGTGTTTTTAATACAACCAACAGAAATTATGCGAGAATTATAATTTATTCTATACTGTGTCTTTAATTCTACTTTTTTGGCACATTGAATTTTTTTGATGAGAACAAATGACATAAGTTTTTTTTTACATCAAATACATGACCTCCTGCATTCAAACAGCTCCGAGACACCTTCCCCTCACTGATATACGCAACAGCACTATTTCATTCTTGTGTCTCTTTGTGGAAGTTGTTGTTGTTTTTCCTCTTTTACGGCACTTCATTAGAATGTGAAAAGCGTGGTTTTTGGGGACTGGGAGAGTGTCTTCTGGCCAAATATTGATTAAGTAGGTGTTTGCAGAGGCTATTGTTGCAGTGGGGAGAGGGCCTGTTGCTCTCTGCCCCTTTCTCCTCAACCACTATTGTTGGCTTCCCTTAAGTGCTAAGATCAAAGCTGACTCATTTAGATTTATTTGTCTGGGAAAAGGGACTTGCTGAGGTTTGTGGGATAAAGTATACTGGGCAGCCCCAGGTCTGCATGGCAAGTGGGCTGGAATATTGTGGGAAAAGGGTGTTCGCTGCTTGGGATGAGGCTAATGCAAAGTTGTTCTCCTCAACTGTTGACTGTGTGGAGGGAATTTACGCACATGTACAGAACCACATCCATGGCTGAGTTATGTGTGAGAGAATCTGCTGTGTCATTTCATTTTTGTCACATTTGGTCATAAAGCAGGAGTGTTTCCAGCCCGGTGTAACTTTGGTGTATGATTTTAATCCAGTGCTACTTTTCCATGAGCGGTTTAATTAATTGATAGCATCCTTCAATCTATTTATTACTGTTAGCACTTTGGCCTCATTTAACTAATTAAAGTAACCAAAGTCATAAAAGAGGAGTAGCCACTCTCACAGGATCAATTTATGGCAGTGGGGGTGAAAGGGAGAAGGGGGGGGGGGGCAGAAAGCTCAGAAATACAAACAGTCAAAGGGATAACTTTTCTTTAAAGGGAATCCTGTGGTGCCAAATTGAATGAGCCCAGTTCTTTCAAATCTGCCATGGTGAACGCAGTCAACATGTAATAATTGGTTTCATTGAGGTGCATTCCAACAATCTGCTGCCATTCTCCTGCCCCCATTGTCCAGAGGCAGGCAAATAGCCAGAGGGACAGGAGGAATCAAGTGCTGACAAAACATGAAAGATTTAGCAGCTTTTGTCGATGGAGCTGAGTAGGACTTTGTTTGTGTAAATAAACTGGGTTAGCGGCTCCCCGTGACTTTTGCATGGATTTAGCAAGAGGAATATTCGGAGCAGAAAGATCATATTTGCACCGTTGGAGTGCATAATGCTTTGCAGCAGTCTAAATGTTTCTTTTATTACACATTCAGATTTTGAACTTTCGTCGCACATTTACACCACATCTGAGCCATCTAATCTGATTTGCTGTTTTTTGTAACTTCTGCTCTCATGAGACAAATATGACTAGAAACAGTTTTCTCTCTCTCACACACACACACACACACAGGGAGAGAAAAAAGCAACAGAGCAGCATTGCAATAACCCGCAGCTGTAAACAGTGGTAGACGCTGATTCTCGCTTGTTAGGGGTCCCTGCATTTCCACGGTGAATAAGTGAAAGATTGGAGGGTAAGACGAGGCTGGTTACAGGAGACAGAAGGCCTCCATCCAACCAGAGGAATGTCTGCCGCAGACACATTTCCATTTTCATCTCAGGAAAAATTTATATTTGGGTTTTCCTGTTAATAATGTTTATAATGCTGGTTTAGCTGAGTGGCCTACTTGAGAAAACAAACCAGTATTTAGAATGTATTTGTTAAGTTGTGATTAGATAGATAGATAGATAAATGGATAGATGCTTCTTAAATTTAAATACTCAGTGTCGACATGATTCTCAAGGCTCTGTCTTTCTCGAAAAAAGAAAAAAAAATCCACACTAGCTGATCTGCAACTGAATGCCGACTCTATGCTTCATTAAAGCCTCTTTCTCTGTTGGCACCCACATTGTGATCCTCCAATATTAATTCAAAGGACAATTAATGAATGCAGGCCAACTTTGAAGTAATGGGCCGGGGTCCTGCCCTGAGCCGGCCCCTTGGCGCTGATGTACTCTCCACATTCTCTCCACTAACCCCAGAGACACCGTGAAGTGACTGAAAGAGAAGTGGCGAGCAATGGAAGGTCAAGGAGAGGAGCCCCAGCAGAAAAAGAGCTCTCTATTTCCTTGGAAGTATTAGCCAAGCAAAACTCTGTGATGGGGAGGATAAAGGAGTGGGAAGAGAAAAGGGTCGGGGGCGAGGGGACTCTGCAAAGAGAGGCACAATGGGATAGTTAATTGAGTAAAGCCAGACAGCGTTGTCAATCACTTAACTTTGTTTAGCCTCAGTTTTTGTGGAGCTGTTTCATCCAGCACATTGCACATTATGGACATGCCAGCACAACTCTGTTGCTGTTTTGATTAATGTCTTTTTTCCCGTCTCAGAACAAAGAAATCCACTTAAAAAAAGAGCTGATTTTCAAGACGTAAGGATTTAAAAAAAATATATGAGAGTATATCAGAGTTACATATACTTTTGTCCAAACACCAGCATTCATGCAGCAGTTGACGCTGAAAATGTCCACAAATGTGCCAAGCTCATAAAACCAAAAGCAAGACCCAAATTACGAGTGTAGTAGGTAGGGTAACAAAAAAAGAGGCATGGAATGTAATGACAGTTTCTCTCTCTCTTGAGCGTCTGTGAAGTTTTGTTGGAGGGGTCAGATGTGAGGCCGTTTTCACTGCAGCACCGTGCGGTAGCTGTGAAAAGGTCAGGGGCTAACCTGGGGTCACTTCACTGTTAGAACTATCAGGCCCCAGGAACAGGAGGTTATGATAATGTTTGAGAAAAGACGAGAGCTGACAGACGTGACGTCACACGATGGGAATTTCGTTGACGAGACATGAACCTTTGTCTTACAGTGTATAATACTGAATGTGGAGCGTGGTCGGGTTGTCGGCGTGGCCGTAACAAGGCTGGACTGAGCTGGTTAGTCTCTGTTCGAGTGGAACGTGCGGCAGACTGGCCTGTTGCTGCAGCCCTGCGTGGGCTCTGTGCTGTAGCTTTGTCCCAGCACCAAGGGTGGAAATGCCACCGTGAAACTGTCACCTAACTGCACCACAGTGGAACTAAATAATAACCACCACACACTGGGCACACATAATAGCTGCGCAGGGCCATTTTGTGGCTTTTTGTCACTTCACCGATATTAGACAGAGATACATCTCTCCGCGTCATATCGCCAGCTATAGCTCTTTGTCCGTTAAGTGCCAACCTCCTGCGCTCATTCACTCATTTTTTCTCTGCCCATCACATCATCATCTCCCTCTCTCATTCTCTCTATCTGACCCCCTCCCCGTCCTTTCCCAGGCAGCTGCGGGTTCCTGGGGGCTTTTTAGCAAGTCAAGTGAGCAGCCCACTCACTCCCCATTTTTTTCCCCTTCAACTGTTAACCCCAGCTGAGCCCATAAGCTGTCAGTTAACCATTCTTTTCCTCCAGTGCATCTGCTCGCCCTGGCTCTATGTGGCGTGCCACTATTTTATTCAGTGGCCCACTCGCACCGTGCTCCGTGGCCTGAAAGGGCCAGATCTACTTCCCTGGGCAAATAACTAGTTCATTTGTCTCTTCTGCCCTTTGTTTTGTGTTGCGAACACATGTCACCAGCTCAATTACCTTCTCTATTAACGGCCTCTGGAGGAAGGGCCAGCCAGCCCCTACCAACACAAGACTATAAACTTCCCCATATGCTCCACTTCTCTGTCTCTTTCTCGCTGCGGCTCTTCATCCCCCGTCCATTAATTTCTTTATTTTTCTCTTCATCTAATTCCTTGCTCATTCTCCTTCCTTTAAAATCAGTCTACATTATTTCGAATTGAGGATAAGATAACACTTTGTCACTTTTTCCACCTCGTTTTTTTTGCCATTTCAGGCTGCGTGTTTGAATGTATATGCACATGTGTGCACATATATAGATCCGTGTGCATGTGCATGTCTCTTCGTATTAACATCTCCTGAGCGGGTGGGAGGGGGATGAATGCTTGGCAAGGCAAGTCCTGGCCACTGTAGTCTCTGCCGTAAACAAGAGCAGTCTTTATTCTCGCGGTTGGAATCCTCACTTGTGTTCTTTCTCTTTTTTTGGGAGGGGGGGGGTCTGTTTGAGGCACTTTCGCTGCAGGTGAAGCTAATGGAAGTGGACGTTCCCTCGGTTCACATCTGTGACCCTCTGGAGTTTATCTTCACTGCCTGTCAGTCTGCTCTCTTGATCAATAAGCGTTTTTCTTTTCCTGCCTCGTCTGTGGTCGTATCTGCTCCTCCCTGAGCGTTTGTGTTGTTTGTGTGCCGACACTTAAACACCTGCAAATACACTTGTTGAATTTGATCAGTGAAAAGAACCTGTTGAATTCACTTGTTGAATGCTGCACATCGACCAAACTATGATAAATACAACCTCCTGGACTAGTGTGAATAAATGACCCACTATCCATTCCAATATCTAAAGTAGCTTGTTATTAGTTTAATAACCTGAAGCCTACTTTGTTTTTATACTTCTGTTTTATGGATAATTCTGCAGCAGCTTCAATTTCCGCTGGAGGGATAATAATCTATCTTTCTGTTAAGATCCTTGTCAGAGCCGCAGCCAAACTGTGAGCAGCTATGGAGCAGTTTCTGCTCCCCAGTGCTTTAGCTGCAGCGTAAAATTTGATTTGGGTGTTTAAGTAAGGAGGTCGAGGCCTCCCTTTGTGTGTTTGCTATCCTCTTCTGCCGTTTGTTGCGGGGAATGTGTGGGAACAAGCTTGCCTCTGCGTCAGCGTGCCTCAAAACTGATCCACGCCGGCGTGTAGGAGCCTCATTTTGAAAACGTCAAAGATGTGGACGCAGCACTGGCGGGCGAGCAAAGAGAAAGAGGGGAGAGAAGTGAATGCATGAGATGGAGGGGACAGCTCCCGCTTTTAAGAATGACCAGCACCCCCTCATTCTCCATAGCATGGCACCCCACACCCCTTCCCCAGCATCGTCTTCAGGTGCCTTCAGCCTCCGATCTCCTCCTCATGTCAACCCCCTCAACCCCACCATCCCCCAACTTTGTGCCCCTCAGGCCGTGGAGGGAGGGGATGAAGGGGTGCTCCCCTGCTGTGCCCCTCAACATCCCCCAGTAGCCCTTCTCCGGACCCCTTTGTGCCCCCCCTTTCTCCCTCCCATCCTTCATTCCCCCACTCATCCCCTGGCCCTACAGCCCCCATCTCCCCCTACAGCCCCCCTCCCACTCCCCTGCTGGGCAGGTGACAGGCCCCTGAATGCGGGCCCGGGCGTCCCTGATGGCTCCTACAGATGGAGCGTGGTAATTCGCCCAATAGAGTCCTGGCCCTGCCACAGGCTTTTCCCTGCTGCAGATACAAAGGCCCGGCCATATCATTTCTAAAAAAAGAGAAAAAAAGAACAACAAAGAGCGAGAGGAGGAAGAGCGCAAAAGAGAAAACGCGAGCCAGAGGATGACAAAAGCAACACTGTCATTTGCCATTAAGGGAGAGTCTGTGACGGAGTGTTTTCTCTCTAGTTACTAATAATAAACACAAGGAGAGAAAGAAAAAAGAGAGGGAAAGACAGAAATAAAGGGGGCAAAGGAGGAGAGATCCACCCCCACCCTGCAGTTAACATGAGTTACAGTGCCAATGGGGAGCTTTCTCCTCGGAGGAGTTTTATGAGCTCTCCTTCCCTCCCTCAGGAATCTTTTTCGTTTCTGCGCCATCATTGGTCCTCTGTCTTTTTCTTTCTTTTCTCAGCCATCATTAAAATAGCAATGACACCACTTGTTACTTAGCTTCCCAGTCTCATCCTATGGTGTTTGGTGATGTGCTGATTAATGGAAGTTACACTAATCCAGACAAAACAGATTTATTTTCATGCTGTGTGACCCCGTCCTCACGCCTGTTGTATTTTAAGACTATACATCCATTTTCCTTTGAAAGCAGTGTTTTCAAGCTCAAACGATCTGAAGACATATATCACATGCACTGGGCATGCACGTGCCAGTGTACACAGGATTTGCTCAAATAATAGCTCATCTCAGAATTTAACCAACAGCTGCTCTACAACTCTGGAGTAGTGTTAACGCCAGGCGTGTCCAAGAGTTGATGCACACACTATTGTGGATGTAGCCTAAAATTTGAACTGAACTGAACCTGCATCCAAACTTAAGTAAACCACATCCCAAACTCACTGTGCATGTTCCAAACGTATTTCCGAGCATTCAGCCATTTCCCCCAACATGATCCTTTATGCCAGTGTGGCACCCTGAGTCCCCCTGTAATAAAGACGTCTTCCCAGCATCATAATCTCGTGTGCCGGCAGTCCGGAGCACAGTAACATTCCCAGGGACCAAATCCGTGTGTAATGCCTGGTCAAACACACACTGGCAACCAGCACAAACATTTCCTGCTTCGGCTCCAGAGGCTCCAGAGGCAAGCGGGGGGAGATCCCTGCTACCCCCCTCCATGTCTGACATGGCACTTTTTAATTAAATCTTTAAATCTACAGAGGGCAGAGGGAGAATGAGCAGTCTGGGGGAAACAGGCCAGACTCTCCACTGCTGAGGCCTTTCTGCTGCTTACACCTGTCTCGCCGCCTCAGGCTCCCTTATTCCCTCTCCCTCAGCGTAAATATAGGTGTTTGCTGCAGAGACTGGAGTGAGGAAAAGGTGCAGTGACCCCTCTCCGTTCGGGTTTAAGAGGTCTCTCTGGGGTGGATTTGGGAGTGGATTCCAGCTCTTTCTGCCTCTGTGTCCATCTGTGTTGGACACATTGTCATAGACTGCTTTTATTGAGTGAAAGCCCACAGCTCAGACGCAGTAGCAGATGCATGTTTGTGAGTATATGACGGAGAAAGAGATGGGGGGATCGCAGACATTTAATGGCGGACAATAGCAGGCTGTCACGCTACTTTGTGGAGCCTAATCATTATTTAATAGATGGGTAACCTCCCCCTGAAATGCAGCAATAGTCCTCTGTTTCTAGTCTCTAGCCTTCATTGACTTCCCTCTTCTGCTGAATTAGGCCCCAATAGCTGTCTCCCAGTTACCCAGTCGCTCTCCTCTACCCTCAACTGAACAAACAGATTAAGATGCACCTGCAAAAGGCTGCCCGTTCTCCACTGTGGGACCCTACAGGCACAGTGCACAGCATGGCTAAGACTGGGAGAGACTCAGAGTCCCAGGAAAATCGACGCCCTGGAGGGATCTGGTCCTCTTTAATCCATGTTCAAGCAGCTTCTGGCTTTTGATCCTCTCGGGAACTACTGAAGAGTTTAAGGGAGCAGGAGGACACAATCTGAGGTGGCTCTGTCCCATGTGTCGAACTCAGCATAATCTATTGTCTCGGGTCTGGGTATTGTAGCTCAACTCAGTCTTTCTCAGTTGGACCCCTCTGAATGTTTAAAGTAACAGTCTGTCTTCTTGTCCCTTGTTTGTTCTTTGCAATTTCAGCCAGTCACTCAGACGAGGGCTCTGACGTGGATTCAGAGCCGGGCCTTCCCTTGAAGAGGAAGCAGCGCCGCAGTCGGACCACCTTCACGGCGGAGCAGCTGGAGGAGCTGGAGAGGGCCTTTGAGCGCACACACTACCCTGACATCTACACGCGGGAGGAGCTGGCTCAGCGGGCCAAGCTGACAGAGGCTCGAGTGCAGGTTAGACAGACGCACAGACGCACTCTTCAAACCTTAAAATGACCCCCCACCCCCAAGCCCCAGCAGAGCAGAGCAGCGCAGTGTGTTGGTCTGTCACAGATATGTGTCATGTGGCCTTTAAATTGCCCGGGGATGTTGCCACACATTCCTTACAACCATAAGACATGGCCCCCTCGCCTTCAAGCAACCCTTGACCCCGCACCCGCCTCCTTCTTCGCTGCACATACAGACACAGACAAACACAGATACACTGTGCCCACTGTGTGTGAGGGCAGCATCTTATTTGGGGCTGTGCAAAGATCTCAGAATAGATTGCTCATTTAGATAGTACGCTAATATAGGCTTTAACAGCTGTAACTGGCCCTGTGGCGTTATCTGAACCCGGGGACTGGCAGTAGCTTACAAAGATGTAATGTCTGCGGTTTCACTGCACGCTCCAGATGTTAAGATCTCTATCAGTTCAGCTCCCTGTAGTAGGTCATAGAGGCCTCACACACACATGCATGTATACATTTACACGTGCCAAGCACACGCGGAAATAGAGAAGAACATGTATGCAGTCTACAAGTTATTCTCTTCGGTAAAATGAAAATAAACACTCTCGGTCTCTGTTGTTCCTTCAGGTGTGGTTCAGCAACAGAAGAGCCAGGTGGAGGAAGCAAGCTGGAGCCAGTCAGCTGATGGCGTTCAACCACCTCATCCCCAGTGGTTTCCCTCCGTCAGCCATGTCAGGCCTGCAGCCCTATCAGCTGTCCGACAGCCCTTACCCTCCTACTTCCATAGCTCAAGGTGCGTCCAACTGAACACACACAAACCTATTTTAAATGTATGCAACAGTAGCAGCATTTGTTTTCTCAATTTAGCAGCACAGGGTTATAAGTAGAATGTTTGATTCTCAACAGTATCCGAGCAGCACAGCACAGTCCACAGACCGCAGCCGCTGCCGCCCACGTCTGTGCACCAGAGCGGCCTCAGCTCGTCAGCGGGCTCTCAGGATGCAAGCTCCGCGTACTGCCTGTCTTCTGGACGTCACGGTTTCTCAGGATACTCAGACAGCTTTGTGACTACGACGGGGCACGGCAACGCCGTGAACCCCACCATCAGCAACGGCCTCTCGCCACAGGTTCGTCCTTACATCTTTTATAGATGTACAGAAATATATCTTATAATATGTATTTGCCGACATGGACATAGATCTATGCACAAATAAACACACACACATTATACCAGGAAACAGGAGGTATTTAGTGATCCGTGCTGTTTTGGAAATTCACCATATGTGCGGCTAACACGTTCCTCAGTGTGACCTCGGAGGTGTCATTGCGGTGACATTGATGAAATCTTGTTAAGCTGAAAAACACGGTTGCTTTTCATTTTTGTTTATTCTGATGGGTCGTTTGATGAATTCGAAATGTGGCTAACGTCAGTCTCCGGTGAGCCATTGAGGACCAAACATGAGGAGGGATGTATGGATGTCCGATGATGACACAAATCAAAACTGAAAAGATAATTATTGTCGATTACACAGTCATCAGTGTCCATCAGTGGCTCCATACCAGCCCAGAAGATGGACTAACAGGCGTAAAACGAGCTTTTAACCACCACAAAGGGTGGCCAGCCCACATGCAATGCATGCTGGGTACTAATTCCCATGAGAGAGAATCTCAGACTCCTGTTAGGCACCGATAAAAAAACTGCCTCGGGCATGTTTGTTACTGTTTGAATGCCTGAGGATGTATATATGTTGGAAAAAACAGAGGAGCTTTGTTGTGGCTGTGGACGCACGGTCAGAGAGGAGAGGGTGGCACCATTGTGGCTGAAGGTATAATTGACTGCTTTGATATATGAGCTGGAGAAACTGACTCAAATTTGTATTTAGCTTCTCAATAACTCATCATGTTTACTTTTAAATGCATCATTGTTTGGGGACTTTTATTGGATGTATAAAAATATAGGGAGACGGGAGAATGATGCTGACACACAGCGAGCTACAAGCATGGTGGCTTCAACTACACTCATCATTTATACTTCAGTTTGTTGAAGCATTTGCATTCCTGCTCGAAGCTGCCGTCCTGTAACCGAGTGCACGGCTAGGGTTCACATACCCACAGGGTCACCGAGTGGCTTCAGCTCCAATAAAAAGGCCAAAGGTGCCGCGGCCTCATGGATGGTTTCAACATTAACCTTAACGGGCAGCTCCACACAGAACGGACAGCTCATCTTGCACAGGAGACAGCGCACCCAGAATGTTTTCCCCGTCTGGATTTGCAATCACAGAACGTTCCAGTGTCTTAATTGATTGGTACGAAGTAATCTTTCCTCTCGCAACAAAGTGTGTAATTTATGCAAATGACTCACTTTGTTGGCTAATTTGTTTTAATTCACATATTCATTGCAGCTGTTTGAATGTATATTGCAATGCGCCTCTCTCTATTTCAGATGAGGGTAGAATTAATTTCCTGATATTAAAATGAGAATTGATTAACTTGATTAACTGTGATATTGATAGTTCATACATGAAGACCTCTGTGCTCTTCAAAGACTTTACACTTTCAGTTTCCATAACATAGGTTTGTCTATTTTGTATTAAACCCTCACTGGAATTGTCTTGTTATCTGAACTCCAAATTTGTCTATAAAAGCTGCTCTACCCTATCTACTCTTATGAAGAATCAGGGGTTCATTTCACTCCAGATATGGTCACATTAGAGCGTGGCGGAGTTTTGATATGGATAAGGTTTACTTTAGATAGGCGATATTCTGTGTGAGCAGTTAGCTCGACTTTTAAAAACAGCGGTCAGGCCGGTGGTTTCCCCTGTGGTGCTGAGTGTCTCGGGCGTCTCACTGCTGATCTGGTGCATACCAAAGCAATCCTTTCTCACCAAGGAAGCGAGCGGTCGGGATTTGCACCCCCCTGAGACCTAATCCGCGGAACAACCTCAAAACAGACACAGCGTTGGGGGAAACTGCTGCTGTTTCAGTTGTGGACGGAAAGAGCACATGAACGCAGGAGCTTGTTGATGCACATGCCGCTCAAACTTATGTTTGCTTTCATACAAGCAAACAGAAACAGACTTTATTCTTGTTTGATTTTGTGAGGATAAACAGCAATGAATTTAATTATTTAATGATTTTATTTTTTTTCTGAGGCCTGGTGAGATTCAATGTGTATTCTAGGGAATCTATGCACCTGCATGAATAAAAATGAAGATATTCTATATTGGATGGAAGAAATATTCAAATAATAATAACAGACAGTGCACAAGGCTGTGCACACATTCCCTGCAGTGGCACAAGTGATTTATTGTCGGGGCACTTTGCTGTTTGTCAGATATGTGAGGTCAGATCACACCAACTGTAAATTACAGACTGAAAAGGCACCTGAGGTTACATGGTGTGAATGTATTTGTGTGTGTGTGTGTGTGTGTGTGAGAAATCCTTGTTTTGACATTACTCAGTGTTATTTATTCTTCGCCCATTTCTTTTGTTTTCCTTTACTCTCCAGGTTATTTTGTTATTTTAAGCGTATTTGCTCGGCTTTATCTCTATTTTCCTTCACATGGACTTTAATTCTCTCTCTACCTTCACTTTTGAGACACTTTCATGACTTTGCTTCTCACGCAAACCTACGTGCAGCTGTTCACGATGTATCACTGATACCCCTACACCCCTGACTTCAGAGCAAAAAGTGCCTACTACACACACACACACACACACACACACACACACACACACACACACACACACACACACACACACACACACACACACACACACGATTCCACACATTGGAGCAGTAGTGCTCTGTCACATACACAAACACACCTTGCCTCTCATTCCCACGTACCCTTTGGCCCTTTGGCCTCTTTACCCTGGCCTCAGAAGGACACGGTGAATTTAGGGAAATAACAGAAATTAGAAGAGAGAGACATTAAGAGAAGAACCTTTCTCTACATACAAATCTTGTTATATTCTACATCCAACACATCACAAACGAATATTTTCCAGTTGTAAAAAAGTTTAAAGGTTTAACAGCAAGATAAAATAAAATAAAATGTATCAGTCGAGCAGAGAGAAGAGAAACCACGTGTGAGGGAAGCCAGTGCTGATGTATTTCTGATGGAGTTGTGGAGCCTTAGATTTTTTTATGTCATTTCCATATTGACTTTGAGTTATATTTAATTTTCATGTATTACAATTCAATTAAATATTAATAATCAATTTCCTCCATTGTTCCACCCTCAGGTGATGGGCCTGTTGAATCCAGGTGGAGTGCCACACCAGTCCCAGAGCGACTTCGCCCTCTCCCCGCTGACCGGAGGCCTGGAGCCAAACGGAGGCATGGCCGCCAGCTGTCATGGCTCCCAGCGCCTGGAGACTCTACCGGGCCTGACCAGCATGCCCACACTTCCCAGCACCCAGTCTTACTGCCCACCTTCCTACACCTCCCCTGCCTATGCCGTGGACCACCATCCATCCTACCAGTATGGACAGTACAGTCAGAGCAAGGTGAGTTTTAAATACCCTGGATTCTCATTTTCTAGAATTGAATATAAATTGGATATAATTGATTGGCGGTCATGTCCTCTTGTGACCCCTCCTCTGGTTTAGCTACTTACGTTCGATTTTCTGACTCACAACCCGGGTTAATTGCGCAGACGTCTCTGATGAGCTAGCGTCTCAAATCACCCAGGGGCTGCGCTGAAATTACATGTATGTTAAAGAGCGCTAGCTGGCGGGTTACCTCAGTTTACATTACCATCACTGGACTATCCACGTGGCTCGGTGCAGAGGCAAGTCCAGATCGTGCAGCCCAACGCACGCATTTTCCCTCTGTCCTTTCATGACCCCGTATGATGAGCTTGCCCCATCAAACCCTTAGTCTACCTCAGCTAGCCATGTAATGACCCCTGCGTTACAAAGATCGCCGGCCAAATGAAAGGAGCCACTTCCCAAAGCATGTTTGACAGGAGGGAGGGGTGCATGTTGCTGTTGTTGAGGGCTGATCTGAGGTACACCACCACATGTCGACATCAGTGGCAACATCTTGATGTCATTAATTTAGCCGGGCCTGGGAGAGACACACATATAGGTTTTGTGGGTTTGGTGAAATGTGTGTGTCCGTATACGTGAGTGTGGACATGTAGGTGTGTGTGTACAAGGGGAGGGTTAGGGGCTCTTTAACAGGGGCCGATTATGGCCCTTGGCAGGCCAGGATTAGAACCATGTGTGCCACTGGAGGTCACATTTAGAGTTGTTATTGATCAGTGGAGCAGAGCCGAGGACCCCTACGAGGAGTTTTCTTATTTCACCCAAAACCTTGTTTTCCATTCAAACCGACTCTGACCTGCTCTAACACCACACCTCTCATTTAACTTTATCAGGGGATGTAAGCCGTTAAATAAAAAGCAAACTGAATCTCTTTAACCCTCCCGATCTGTCTTTCCTTGTCCTCCTCAGGTGCCTTTCATTATATGAAGCCCCCCGACATGGCCTGAGCAGGAGGCTTCTCCCGAGCTAGTCTGAGATTCATCTCCAGACTGCACCCCCCTCCCATGCTCACTGCCTTTGCCAAACCTTCCCAGCCCTGAGGACAGCAAGCAGGAGAGAGTTGGGTGGATGAAAAAGGGGTTGAAGTGTTTCTCCTACAGCGAGGAAGGAAACCAATTGAGATGGCGGTTAAGTGATGGCGAGGGATGGGGGGTTGGACTGGAATAATTAGGACCAAAGGCGCAGCATCTCCTGTTACCTGGCACTCGCTTTGACTTATACGTCAACGTCACGCTCCGAGGACCTGGCATGGTCTGTGGTCAACGCTGAAGGAGGAAAAGAGGAGGGTGGGGAGAGGGAAGTAAATACATTCAAGATTCTGTGTTTTGGTTGTTGTAATACGTGGCAGAGATGGAAGCTGAGGCAGACTGCCTGGGCCCCCCTGTGCTTCTGGGGCTGACTGGATAGGGAGCTGAGGGGTGGATTCTTATGGCTGATGGCGATAACGTGTTGCGATCAGCCACGATGGTCTCCTGAGGACCTCTTCACCACAATGTCTTAGGGTAATGATATTAAACGTACACCGATGTTATGCTTGTTAAAGTCATAGGAGATAAAAATGTGACCACAGGAAGGTGCGGACGGAGTCATAGCGAAACCACTGCAACCCAAAGAAAGTGCAATACATTCATACCTCAAATGTCCCTGATTATATCATCAAACAATAAAACATGCTCTCTCTTTTCAATGTCATTCATTTTGGGTTGCGTGCATCGACCAATCAGGGGAAATCGTCAAGCGGTGCAAAATGGTAGTTGTGGTGTCATCAAACCAAAAAAAAAAATCTCCAGCGCCAGTGAATACAATATTCAGTTTGACGTTTTTTTGTTTTGTTTTTTTGCATGTGTTAGTTTTCACCAGGAACTAGTTCCATCTCTTATTTATTTAGTGCTCAAATGTTATGTCTTGTTATAAGTGCTTAAGTGAGTCTTATACAATGTCCAATATTCATGTTCTTTCTTTTGTATAATTTCCATTTACACCAGCGTAAAAATGATTTTGTGGTGAGACGTTTTGTGTACAGTACAGCATTATTTACTATTTATAATAAAGTATCTAAAAATGAGTTGTGACTTGATGTTGGTTTCATTTATGGGATACGAAGGCTGAGGTCACATCCCCGAAGTTTTACACTTAAAACCCTATACACATGGACGGTATTTCATTACATTTACATTTGACACATTTAAGGCCATTTAAACCATTTGTCTCCCAGAATTGTATTCCCAGCAGGGTGGAGAAGACATTTATTTAGAAATATCTAAATTAAATGTACAGAAAGTATTTCTTTCTTTCTGTCTTTTAATCATTTTAGCATAGCGACAATATCTACATTCTGTGAGCAGTGCACCTTCTTTCTTTCTTTCACATCATACCTTATCGCGACAGTACTTACTCTACTCTGAGCCGTGTGCCTCATCCACACCCCTGCAGCACTAAATCATAAATATATCCCCTTTTATAAACACTCCTTTTGGACAAATTCCTGCTCCCTGGGGGCTCCTTCACACCCCTTAATGACTAAAGCAGAGCTGTTGTAAATTATATCAGCACAGCGGCCCACAGACACACAGGGACATCGGTCACTGACATGACCGGACAGGGTTCAAAGGAGTTTTGGCTCTGGCTGCCGAACAGAAACGAAAACACTGTTCACCCAGTTGGCAGACTCCTGAAAAGGTTACATATATCAGCAGTGGATTTTTTGCTTTTATCACTCCTCTGGAGGTTTAGGGATCAGGTATGCAGCTGTTCACGTCATTCACAGCATCCGTCAAAAATACTGCAAATACACGAAATATGTGTATTTTTGTGGCATTTTGATTTTCATGTTTGTGTGAATGTATCTGTGTTATCACATTTGTTTGTGTGTCTACAGGCTCAGTTTATGTTTGTCCAACGTGATAATATCAAAGTAAGATTACATTTCACTATTTTCTTTACTCTCGACAAACTTTTCTTTTTTTTTTAACAAGTGCTCAACTTGTAAGACACAATCAGTGAAAAAGCCAAAGGGGCTGCTTTAGAGCGGAGTGTCAGTCAAGCAGCAACACACTGGAGACAACTTAACCTCTGACCCCAGCACCCTTTGAAATGAGTAGACTACTTGACCGGAGCTGACAACAATCCAAGCGTCTCTGCCGCTTCCAAACCCCCGAATTGAAAGTGAAGGAAAAAAGCACAAAGAAGACAAGACAGGAAAAAAAAAAAGAGAATCAGATGGGGGGTGCGGGGGGAAGAGTTAAAAAGGAGATTTGGAAAATACTTTGAGCCAGAACGTCCACTGAGATCAAAATGACAAACAAGTCTGTACAAATGTTTCTCCAAAGGAGCTTATGATTTTCTGGCTGCATCCAATAGAGCTGAAAAGGAATGGGCTTTATCTCTGTGTTACTGCGTTATCAAGTCACTTCAAGAGTGGGTGGGTGACTCACAGCGTTCCTTTCCTAAAGTGGTGAGTGCCTGCCTCTCACACTTTCCATCTATAGTCCTTTCTCTGTTGGTCCCTGTTCTATTTTCTTCTTTGATTCTGTGAACATTTTCTGCTTCTTTCTATTTTGATATGAAACCCATGAACCGGACCCTCCTGCTTTCTGTACTGTCCAGATGCCAGCAGATGGTGGAGGACAACAGCATGGACATCGACGGGCACCAAATCAACACGACTGTTTCCAACAGCACTGGTCCAGTCTCCGCCGTCTCCAGCTCCAGGGAGTCGTATGACAATGCTTACTTCTACATCCTGTTTGTCATGATCTTCTACTCCTTTCTCGCTACAACACTTTTCAAATGCTTGGGCAGCGACGAGGAGAAAAAGGACTCGTACGAGGAGTTCATAACTACTGGGCAGTCATCATCGCAAAAATTCAACACAGGCCCCATGGCAGATAAGTTTGACTTTGAAGAGGAGAGCAGCCTGTGAGCCACGAGCTTTCTGAGGAGAAGGAGGGAGCGTATGAACGCATGGGGGGGATGTTTTGACAGTCACCAAGCCAGAAAAATGTCAGTGCGGCCTAGTCAGGCAAGACCTGTTAGTGATTTTGCAAAAAACCTGTAGTAAGTTCATTTTCCCCTTTTTACCCCCACCTTTTCCATCTGACAATCAGAAACCTCACGCAAGCAAGGCCGGCCGGCAGGAGGAGGAGGAGGCAGCTGCCTCTGATGATCTGAGAGACGGGTGGAAACATGGAGAACTGTGGGTCAATGGCAGGATGGAATCTCCTCCTGTGAGGCCCAATCAGGATCAATAACACCGGGGTCTTCGACATGCACACACCACAGGGAGCCAGGGATACCTCAGCAGACATGATGGTGTGGACAACATGGACACCATGTGTGTGTGTGTGTGTGTGTGTGTGTGTGTACTTGAACAGATATCTTTGTGAAGACCATCTTGAGCCATGACCTTATGGCGTGAGGTCATCTTGAGAAAATGACAACATTTTGGCCGGTTCTCACTTTCTGACCCACTTTCACTGTTTGAGTGTTAAGACTTGATTAGTGTGTGTGTGTGTGTGTGTGTGTGTGAGAGAGAGAGAGAGAGAGAGAGAGAGAGGGAGAGAGAGAGAGAGAATATTGACCAGACATTGGATTTTCCATTCAGTTGACATATACTGAACAAATTACATTAGGATTAATATAAATTTTACTGCATTTTTAGGATGAAACCAATTTGAAATAATTTATATTAGAATTATATTATTATTATTATTTAATAAACTGTGTTGGAACCTGGATATACTGGTGTGATCTCATGTCCTGTAATTTCCCTCTAACGCACCAAGCAGCACTTTGAACAGTAGCTGAAGAACATGCCTGCAACAATAAAAAGTACACGCGCACAAACAATGATCCTGAATAAAACAAAAACGACGTCCCCACTCTCAAATTGGCTCTAATTGGATCCAAGGCTCCGTGCAATATAGCGACATTCCTTTGCCATTACATTGAAACTGATCTTTGGAGACGATCGGCTGCAGCAGGGACGCTTCAACCTCCCGGTGACCCCCTGCATGATCTAAGTTTACAAAGCTGAGGCGAAACGTGAACCCGGGACTCGCTCTCTCTGCAGAATCAACTTCAATTGCGCAGCGGGATCGTGCAGAGGAGCTTGCGGGGAACACACGCTTCTGATTTGCACCTGGCGTCGCTGCAGTGACCTCCGCGGTGGAAAGGGAGGACCTCTCAGATTAGCAGGTACACACAGTGGGATACGCCCCTCGGATCATCATGCAAGAGAGAAAGATTTTTTGATTTTTGCACTAAACAGGGTTTTGTTTTGTTCAATGAAATCTCCGGGGTCAAAGGTGCGCGCAGACTGACAGCGCTGCTCTAATTTGAACTATCCGCTCCTGGAGGTTGTGCCGGTCCCTGAGGCCACGCGGACCTGTTTCCTCTTCTTCCCTCTTAATTAAATTTCTGTCTCATCCTCTTCCCTTGAAGTGCTGGGGTCACAACGTGTGGATCCTCTACCTAACAACACTGCATTCATCCATCTGACCTAGAAACACTCAGCAGATAGGCCGGATTTTTATCTAAGGCCTGAAGTGAGAGCTGATCATTCATCAGGTCTGTTCATTTTAGAACATCAAGCAGTGTATATAGGCTACATCAGCAAATGAAGGAGTAGCATCAAAATAAGAGATAAAATAAGAATAAGTGCATAAACACATTTTGTGTTCAGACACATCTTATATTCATATTTTATTTGGAATGTCATATTCCTACCTACCTTTACATTATCTTTTAATGCAAACTGCAGCTTTACACACTTGTCTCTTGTTCGTAGTTTGTCATCTCTTGTATTTAGTCTCTTCTTTGTAGGCTTATTCTTTGTTCTATTATATTTAGTACTTTACTGTGCATTCTAGTACTTTATTCTGTATAATTTACTTCTGAATATGTACATTTTTTAGTACATTTGATGTTTATTACATTCTATTTTGAGCTATTTTAATTCTGCGGCTGTAACGCAAAAAAATCTCAATTTGGGAAAAAGTAATTCTGTCTATCTATCTGTTTGACTATCTATCTGTCTGTCTATCTATCTATTTATCTATCTATCTATCTATCTATCTATCTATCTATCTATCTATCTTTCTATTCATCTATCTATTTTAAACACTGACAAAAGCATTTCTTTCTAATTACTCAAAAGACTCAAAGTTATATTCTGTTTATTTAGAAGCAACATAAAATACAGTTGAATTAAGAAATGTTGCTTTATGGATATGAATCGTCCCAAATAAAACAAAAGGTTAATAATACTGCATTAATTGTCACACATTATACCTCGTATTGAGAGTAAGTTATGATTATTCTCTTCCATTATAATCGTATGAGTTGCTTAGTACAATATCACATTTCAATGCCTGACCTGGTTGTATTTTCTTGTTCAGTCTTCCAGAAAGATTTTCCAAGTTGTTTTCCTAAAGTGCTGTAGAGACATTCTCAAATAGTCAATGTCTGTTGGTGCATCTTTTGCTAGACTGTGCATTCAACAGTTCTCTTCATAAGAGTTGGAGAGTCTGTTCTTACAGATGTGAACACAATGGTGCTTCCAATTGCAGATGGTTTTAGTCAATTGTTGGGTTTAATTCTAGCTCTGCCAGAAAAGGACTTCGACCTGAGACACAATCTGAGAGGAACCACACAGACAGCGACAACCATGGACACATGGAAAGATGAGCACACTCTTTATTGATGGATTGATTTTTTTGTGAAACTTGATGATGCTTATTTGCAGATTGTATGAACTTATATGGATAAAAACATGAAAGTCCCATCTTCATTTTCACCATTTATTGTTGTTAAATTGTTAAGACATTTGAAGAGAGCAGTGTGACAATGTAAATGCACACAGTGTTTTGTGTTACTGACTGTAACCTGGTTGAATCTGCTGCTGACTTTATGGATCTGGAATCTGGCCTTTAGTGGGAAACTGTGGATGTGCTTCCACCTGCTGGTAAATTAATTGTTGCTCCACATTCCTCATTTGAGCAGATTGATCTTCAGATATTACCTTTCTAAAGTTAAAAAATAAATATTGCGACTTTATTCTTACAATATTATGACTTCATTCCAATAATAACATGACTTTATTCGTGTAGAATAATTACTTTAATCTCAAAATCTCCAATTATTTTCCATTTATCTTGATAATTATCAATATTAACGAATATCAAAAGTTGTATGTGACTCTCGGGACATAGCGTTCATATTTGATGTGAATGTAAAATCTGATGTTTAAATGTAATGCTCAAGTTAACTCATTTTAATATTTTGTGCTTTATTGTCAGGATGATTTCATTAGTACATGACAATCAATCAATCTGCAACAATTCTGACAATCGATTCACTTTTTAACGTGAGCAATTTTTCATGAAAAAAAAGGCCATAATATTATGACTCGACTCTCAAAACCTCAGATTTATTTGCATGTGGCCCTGGTACAAAAAAGTTGGGATTAAGTGACATTTTCTCTCAAGAGCAAAAAGGTAAACCCGTGTATGGAGCATTGAGTAAACAATGCTGTCTCCCCAGCATCTATCCCCCTAAGACCTACAAGCACACTCTGCTTTACGACCATTGTTGAAATGGTGAAAACCTGTTGTAAATTTCATAAAGTTTACTTTAAAAAAAACCCCCACATATAAACATGTGTGAAACAGCGCCCCTCTCCGTTTCAATGTCTGGTTAATGTTGGAGAACGGAAGAGGTCAAGAAGGATATTGCACCCTCACGACAGTGGCGGAAACAGGTGCAGTTTGATTGAGATGGAAACAAACACGTGTTTACTCTTGTTTGAGTCTGCTGCTGCGACTCAGAGGGAACCTTTCAGGACAGAGCTCGTGGTGAAGGATTTAAAAGAGTGGAGCCGCTGAAGGAAACCCAGCTGAGGGCTGACAGAGAAGTTCAGCTCCAGGATGCTGGAGGAGAGACTGGGCCTGAGTGAAGCAGGTGAGTCACAACATCCTCTCACTGCTTGTTCCATGTGTCTCTGCGGAGTCAAGTCTATTTACATGGTTTGTACTTTGACATCACTGCTGAGGTTCAGCTGCTCGTCCAGTGTGGAGGCTTGTTTGTGTTGTGTAGACTAAAGCTGTTGTGTTAGTGTTGCTGGGTTAGGGTTACACAAACAGACACACACAAATTTACACAGGGACACACACACAGAAAGGCTGACAGACACATACATGCACACACACATGCACACAAACTCACATGCGCATACACAACTACACACACAGACGGACACAAACGTAGACACACACACAAGCACACAAACTCACACAGACACGCGCACACACAACCAATCCACACTCACCTACCCAGATACACACACTGACACACTGGACATGAGTCTGCATTATATACCCTCGATTAGTTGGTGGATTTCCACCACTAACACTTCTTCAAATGTGATTTGTCAACTTTTTCCCTCCCGTTGTTTTACTCTGCACCTTCTAATGAGATGACCTGTTGACTTGAAGCGTCCCCACATTGTTTAAGTTATTTTCACTGACCTCTGTGGCTTAAATGGGCCATAACCACCGCTTCCAGTGTAACTAAACTTCCCTCTCCTTTAAATACCACGTAAAATCTCCTCTTCAGTTGAAAAGCACCTTTCTTTGGTTTTGGCTGCTCAGCCTTTTCTGACGTCATGTGGTGCAGATAGTGCTGAATATATATGTGGAACACAGCCTCTGATGAAGGGTTATGTTGGACAGAAGCCACATTCATGCTTCTGTTTTCTCTGCATGTGCTGTGTTAGGTGAGTTTGATGCGTTTGACGGCCACGGTGCAGTCATCGCATTTCTGCCGCAGAAAGATCCGGGTCAGAAGCTGTGGTTGAAGAAACAACAGTGTGTAAAATGCGTATGTTTTATTTGTGATAGTTAAATATAATGATTCCTATTAAAAGGTTGTTTGTACTTACATTAGATACTGCCTCTGAAAGCACATCTTCGTTTTCCTCACTATGTGATAAAACAGAAGCTCTAAGATGAACAATCACGGTTTGGTAATCTACAGAAAAGTACAAAGGAAGAAATATTATCATGGAGACATCAACTACGTTAATAAAGAACAGTAGTCCATCACTGTCTCACTTCCATAAGTACACTTCGATATAATACGCTGTTAAATGACGACAATTACGAAAACTCGCCTGACAAAATATCTACCAGCTGCTTCGCACTTTTCCTTATACAAGCAGGATAAATAAAAGTTTACTCTGTGTTGCACTGAATTGCACATCACCATTTGATGTGTCAACAGCATGCTCAAATATACGATATACAGTGATAACATCCACTATCAAACAATAAGATCAAACCCATCAACATTAATTTGCATCCATACATGAAAGACAATGAAATAAAGAAATACCCTCACAAAAGTCATATTTTCTTCATATGCATAATATGAATTATACTTCATGCAAGAACCAAAATTCAGCATGTTACTTTCTTGTGTGTGCCCCCTCTCTCATGCAGCACAGTATTTCTACTTCCACAGGCGCCAACGACGTATCCTCCTTTCTTTGCTGTCATTTTTACAGATTTGAAAATTCACTGGTGGTCCCTCTTTTTCTGCTACGTAGCCAAGATGGTGACTGTAATGAGTGAGAAGTTCTTTCTTGGATCTTCTACTTTTTGACCACCGTGAATGTGTCAATGCGAACACTGACTGTGCACTGCGCATTTTCATAATTCTCAGTGTGAATGCAATTATGATTATAGGAAATCGATGCATCCTGCGTTTCACTGACTGCACCTTTATGTGAGCTGCTGGTCCTCTGGGAATCTGTGTTCATGTTGGAAACCTCAGATGTGCTTCCCTCTACTGGTGAAGATGTGACACTACTGGTTCCCAGAGTAGCACTGGTCTCTGACAGTGTTGCTCCAGCTGTGAGAACATGTTAGAGGAAATGAGTCACTGAGGATCATAGTTGGGTTTGACCCTGATGCAACAATAAAACAACAAATTATCAGTATTATCGTTTATAGATTCAGTTTAGACAATCAATGACCAACCTGCTGCTGTAGAGGCTGTGGATCCTGAAGGTGTGAGTCCATATGCAGGTGTAGCTGTACTGCTTGAGGACGCTGTGGTGAAGTTTGTCTGTGCAGATGTGTTGTTTGTTGTGTAGTGTGTTGTAGACGCAGCGGTTGTGGATGAGGACGTGCTGCCATCTACTGGTGTAGATATGCTACTGTTTGTTGTATTGGAGAGAGTGGATGCAGGCGTCAGGGTGGTGTTGCTCTCAGTTGTGTTATGTGCAGTAGATGCTGAGGTTGTGCTCACATGTGTTGGTGCAGATGTAGCGTTGCTGCTTTGTGTGTCAGGAGCAGACACTGAGGTGCTGCTCACATTCAGAAGTGCAGATGTTCCACTGCTGCGTGTTGTCGTGGGAGCAACTGTTGTTGAAGAAACTCTAGATCTCAAGGTTGTGATGGTATTTGCCGGTGTAGACGTCGTGGTGCTTCTTGATGTGCTCGGAGGTACACTGGCCGAAGCTGTAATCGAGAAGAAAGATCGTCACTTTCAAACTTACAGCGGCAGAGAGAGCTCAATGCACTGCAGATTAAGATAACAACTTCATCCATTGGACGACACATGGGCTGTTTCACAACACGTGCAGATACAGAAATGCGCTGCAAATAAACGACCCAAAAAAGTGATGAACCTTGCTGGAGTCCAATGCTGTGGTTCTTCACTTTTTTGGGTCCCCTGGAAACATTTCCAGTGTCGTTTCTGTTTTGTCATTGTCTATCATTTTCTTGATCTTTGTTTTTGCTACAGGACATCCAGGATTCATTCATTTTTTTCAATGAGTCTTGCAGCCATGATAAGACCATCTTTTAAATGTACTGAAATTGCTATTCATTGTATTAGCTATCATTGTTTTGTCGCCAAGGAGACAAAATCATGGGTGTAATGGTGGAGCTGAACTTTCAATTCCCCAATATTTTGAAGATATTTCGCACCAGAACAGTTGAACCAAGGAAAACTCCCAGATCAAGTGTCCAGCTCATTTTTACACTTTAAACATTGATTGTTATCAGAAAGTCAAATTTGTATGAGGTCCAATAATTTATATTGAAAAAACATCCCCCCTTTTGTTTTCCCCACGTTCTCACCACACATTATCTTCAACATTAATCGCGAGGTCCCTCTGACATAACATTTTATTATTTATTATTTTTCCTCATCTAATTTTTGTCTTCACCATCACTTACAAGTGCAGGTTGAGCTGTAGTCTGCACAGCAGTCACTGAATACTGAGCAGAAATCGTCACAGTAACACCCCCTGAAACAGGTGAAGTTTTGACCGGAGCAGCACAGCACTGGTGGACCTGCACAGCCTGAAGCACACACAACACAGCTGTTGCAGAGAAACCAAAGGCTCAGTACTGCATGTAGTCGTGTGTTCTTTTAAGATCGGTAATCAACCTAACTACACATCCTGTTCTACAGCAGGTATGTGTGGATGTTATGGTGGTAGTGGCAGGCGAACACTGGCAGGGATCACTGCAAACTGGGGTGAGAGCTGGGATGTGTTTGATGCATCTTGGGTGGACGCAGAATATGTTGCACAGGAGAAGTGTTGGAACAGGAAAAGGTCAGGTTGAGGATATTACCTGTTGCCGCTGATTGTGCTACAACATGAGAAGAGACAAAGATGTGTCATTTCATTTGAATTCAGGAAAAACTTTCATTGTGTGTGTCCAGACAGCAACGTCAACAGTTGGATAACACAAAATGTAGGTTCCTAATTTGATAGAAAATTAATAAAAGGCAAGTCCTTGTTCAGAGACACAATTTGTCACCAGTTTCTAGATGAATAATTCCATAAAACCTTAATGCAATTACATCTCATGAAGCAAGTTATTATTAGTATTACTTTATTGTAGTTATTAGTGTTTATGGGAGGAGTTTTCATGCTGAAGTTGGTAGAATTAGCAGTGATAAGTGACACACACCGGCACATAATATAAAAACAGGTGGAGGCTGTTTAGTTGCTTTCAGTCATAAACTGAGTCAGTGGTTCAGCTAAATATAAAACAAAGAACCCAAGGACAATAACCTGGTTCAGTAGAGGATTCTTTTTTAATTGGAAGTGGCAACACACTTGTGAGCATTGAATTATTTCTCATTATACTTAAGAATCCAATTGTCTGAGTCATTTAGTATTTGAATTATTTGATCATTTTTACAAATGGCTCAAATAACAGTCACATCATTGTTGATCAAACTTTGGTTTGTTGCATCTTAACTATACTTATTGTTCATCCTTATTGTAAATATAAGTTTTAATCACATCCTTTGGCATTTATGTGATACATTTGAATATGACCTGACTTTATTGAACTCCTGAGTGAAATAAATGATTTACTCACCATCACTGAGAGGAAACAACGCCATCAGGAAGAAGAAGCATAGTGCAAAGCAATCCATGACTCTGTATGCCCTCTGAGTGTAGGCAAGGCTCATTTATACATCTGTCATCAGACACAGACACTAATCCCATTGTCTGATAGCAGAAAGGGGTAAAAACTACCTGGTTGTAATCATAATATCATGTTTCAGAAGTTCTCTATCATTTTTGTAATGATTTGTTTCACTTGTTCCACTGGTTCACCCTGTCTGACTTTAGATATGTCAGGAATGGCCTTGTGTCGACACTCCAGACGTAATGGCGAGACACAAGGTGACGCAAATTACCACAGTGCATTTTAATTGAGGCAGTGAAAAGAAAACCTGCCATTGTGCTGTCATTCAAATTAAGTACAAACACAATTCTTAATAATCATTTATTGCACATGCAACCCCTTTTCAACAGTATCATGTGTCCATATGTAGACATACGTTCTCATCATTCAAACACTGTATTGTACCTTTTGTTCAGCGTGGCCATTACTGTGAAAGATCTACACAGCTGTAAGAACATCGCTTTTGAAGAAATGGTATGCTCGACTGTGACAAAAACAGCAACGTCTGATATATTGTCACTGATTTCTTGAAAATGTGATGGTTTCAAAGAAAAATCATTTTTAAAATAGACGTAGTCTTGACATCAGATTCTTTGAACAATGCAAATCCTAATAAAAGCAGATGCTGTAGAAAAGTATTTTTTTTATGATACTTTGTCCTGAACAGCTGGAGGAAAAGACAACTCAGTGCCACTGGTGTTTTTTAGCTTAGTCATGTTTTGAAGCTTAGGTTTATTCATATCTTCTAAGGTTACAGATATTATCCTTCTGATATTTACACTCTCCAGCTCTCTCCGAACTCTCGAACACTCCTGGCCATGGTGCCGTCCGGCTTCATCCAGTCATTCCTCTTTTGACTGTCAAAGTTCCCACACAGACCTCTTACTTTCCTTTTATATATGTGTGGGAGAATGATCTCTGCAGGGAAAACATATCAATCCATCAATCAGACTTTATTTATACATCACCTTTCAAACAAATCAATTGCTGTTCATAAACCAAAAGCATCTCTGACAGGTGTCACGTAAATACGAAAAATATCATCTTTTCCACATTCTCTTTTTAGTTCCATGGTATGATTATTTTCCATACTTTTCACATAAACAACACAAAGCCACTTAATTCAATGCCTCTCTCCAAGAAAATAATTACTTGCTGTGGAATTTAATAATAAACTGTGATTTAATGGTTTGTGATGAATCCTACAATTTTCAGAACTGCTAATTCTGTTGGTGAAGATTAGTTACCTGCTGAGCTGCGTCCATTAAACTCCACTGAGAGGCCAAAGTCAGTCTTCAGGTAGATGCGAGATGAATGCTGCCGGATGTTTAAACCAGCGGTCGGTGAGACAGGCATTTTGGTTTTCTTTCCATCCACCTGCAGGGAGATCGAGAAGGGGATGTGTCAGTGAGAGACAGGTAGAGTCGTGTGAATATAGCTAGCTCCTGTATGATTATCTATGTTGTGTGTAAGCATTCAGAAAAACACTTTCATTCCTTGTTTCTTGTCTAATAATGACTGAACAGCAAATCTAATAGTGATGGTAGTAGAGGAAGGTGATATAAGCAGAAGGACACAAGGAGGCAGGCAGAGCAGCAGGACTCATTTGTGTTGGCCTCAAGAGTCTTGCCACACTTTTCTGTGTGCTAGAATTTCACAAGGTGTTGGGATCAAGATGTTATTTTATTTTACTTTCTCTGATTGTGTAGAAATGTTTTCACATCCCAGGTTATTATGATATCAAGTCAGATATAATGAAGAAAAGGCTTTGGCAATGAGGATTGTGTGTATAAAAACTAAACATATAGACGTAGAAAAAACATGTACCAATGAACCACACGCACCTGACTATACTGAAGATGACACCCCCACTCATCCTCAAAGTTGATGTGCCTACTCTGACTATGAAAATCCTGACTCTGGGAAAGCCAGTTTTTAGCCGTGCTACCAGTGTGGCTTAGGTATGGGGAAAAATAACAGCTTGATGGTCAGTTCAACACTTTCCAGATTGATATTATAAGAACTATTTGCTATGAAATTCAAAAAGAGTGTTCATAGAATAACTCTTCATGACTCTGCCATTTGATTTATAAATTGATTCCCTTTGAAATGCGTGTCCACAATGCTTTTGTGTACAGCTTTACTCTGCATATAGCACATCATCAGTTTCAACACTATAGTAACACCTTGCTGTAAAATAAACCTATATGAGTAGTGCTGCATTTTTCCCTTAGTATTTTCATAATTGTGTGTGGGCGGGCAGAAATGGGATATTATCCCACGTACCAGATACTGCATCTGAGAAAATGATATGGCAGCATTGTGTTGATGTGTTGTTAAAAAAAAAAAATAGCACTTGGTACTTACGACCAGCTCTCGATTCTTCCTCATCTCCACAGTGTGATTGTACACTATGATCTTAAGCTCTTGTAATCTGGGATGCTCCTCATCTTCGTCGCTGTCATCATAATATTTGCGATCGTTGCGGTCATTGTCATCATCGGCTTCATCGCCGTCATCATCATCTTTCTCTTCATCCCCGACTCTGCGACTGTGGTTTTCTTCACTGCTACTGTCGTCATGATGCTCACTATCATCACTATCATCACCATCATCACCATCATCTACTCTGCGTGTATTGATGCCCACGATGTAGACGTCTGGAATGTCATTCGGCAAGTTTTTGGTCTGGACCAGCACATACGAGTGCTCGCCCTCAAATTCATACTTCATTTTATCAAAGGTTCTGTACTCTGGGTCTCCATTTATAGTGCATTCACTGAAGCCTGTGGAACGAGTGAAGAGTAAATAATAAGTTGGTGAAGAAGATGTAATGTAGTTTAGATATGCAATTAAATGTTGGCATTAACAGCACCTGTAGATCTGCAGTACCATTCGCCCTCGTTGTTTTGAAGGCAGACAGCATTTCCATCGCATTCGTCTTTGTCGTCGCAGTCAATCGTCCCTATGCCATCGTCTTTCTCACATTCACATTTCTGACTGCAGTGATTGGTGTACCACCTGTCATTGAACTGTCAAGAAAGATAATGTACAGGTTGGACCTCAGTGTCCACATGCATTGCTCTCATCGTCTCAAGTATTTCAAACACTGTGTGAGTCATATTGGTGAAAAGTTATTCCCTCACATGATGTTTGTTGCCACTACTGTCCACGCATCCACACTCTTGGATAGGCACGCAACGCTGCCCTTTCTGCACAAAGCCGTCATCACACACACATCCTGGCACACAACTGTCACTGTCACTGCAGCGTGGTGGGCCATTCAGGTGTCTGCAGGTTGGACTGCAGGCAGGGATGCAAGTGGTGTAATGACTGTTTTGTGGGCAAGAGGGTGCTAGGCAGAGAAAGAGAATATCCTTAGACACAACAGAAAATGACACAAAACTTCTACATAACCAATTTATACTTTAATGAACTAAATTATTGGGTCACATGTGACTTGTTACCTTACATGTGACGTGTAAAGTAGCCTGTGCATTATGGGAATTACAGTTCATGTTCAAGTTTTTTTTATATAAATAGGGGAATTCAAATGTCTTACTTACTTGGCACAGCTGTAGTTGGTGGTTTGGGTCTAGCAGTTGTTGTAGATTGTGTTGTAACTGTAGACTGAGGTCTTTCTGTTGGTGGATGTGGTTTTAGGGTTGTGGTGGGTTGGGGTCCAGCTGTTGTTGTGGGTTCTGGTCTCAGTGTTGTTGTGGATTGTGGTGTAACTGTTGTGGTTTGGGGTTTAGCTGTGGTTGATTGTTGTGGTCTACTTGTTGTTTGTGTTTCAGATGGAGGTTGGGGTCTGGCTGTGGTTGGAGGTTGAGGTTCATTTGTAGTGGTTTGAGATGGTGATCCAGCTGTAGTGGTTTGAGATGGTGGTCCAGCTGTAGTTGTTTGAGATGGTGGTCCAGCTGTAGTGGTTTGAGATGGTGGTCCAGCTGTAGTGGTTTGAGATGGTGGTCCAGCTGTAGTGGTTTGAGATGGTGGTCCAGATGTAGTGGTTTGAGATGGTGGTCCAGCTGTAGTGGTTTGAGATGGTGGCCCAGCTGTAGTGGTTTGAGATGGTGGTCCAGCTGTAGTGGTATGAGATGATGGCCCAGCTGTAGTGGTTTGAGTTTGTGGTCTAGCTGTTGTGGTTTGAGTTTGTGGTCTAGCTGTTGTGGTTTGAGTTTGTGGTCTAGCTGCTGTGGTTTGAGATGGTGGTCCAGCTGTAGTGTTTTGAGATGGTGGTCTAGCTGTAGTGGTTTGAGATGGTGGTCCAGTGGTTTGAGATGGGTGTCTAGCTGTTGTGGTTTGAGATGGTGGTCCAGCTGTAGTGGTTTGAGATGGTGGTCTAGCTGTAGTGGTTTGAGATGGTGGTCCAGTGGTTTGAGATGGGTGTCTAGCTGTTGTGGTTTGAGATGGTGGTCCAGCTGTAGTGGTTTGAGATGGTGGTCTAGCTGTAGTGGTTTGATATGGGTGTCTAGCTGTTGTGGTTTGAGATGGTGGTCCAGCTGTAGTGGTTTGAGATGGTGGTCCAGCTGTAGTGGTTTGAGATGGTGGTCCAGCTGTAGTGGTTTGAGATGGTGGTCCAGCTGTAGTGGTTTGAGATGGTGGTCCAGCTGTAGTGGTTTGAGTTTGTGGTCTAGCTGTAGTGGTTTGAGATGGGTGTCTAGCTGTAGTGGTTTGAGATGGTGGTCCAGCTGTAGTGGTTTGAGATGGTGGTCCAGCTGTATTAGTTTGAGATGGTGGTCCAGCTGTAGTGGTTTGAGATGGTGGTCCAGCTGTAGTGGTTTGAGATGGTGGAGCTGTGTTTGGCGTTTGTGACTGCATCGTGGTTGAAGGTTTTGGTCCAGCTGTTGTTGAAGGTTGTTGTTTAGCTGTGGTGGTTGAAGGTTGTGGTGCGCTTGTTGTTTGGGACTCGAGTGGAGTTGTGGTCTGAGGTTTTGATGTAGTTGTTGTTGGAGGATGTGAAGTGCTTGTTGTTTGTGACTCAGATGGAGCTGTTGTTGGCAGTTTTGGCTGCGTTGTGGTTGGAGGCTGTGGTTGAACTGTGGTTGTTAGTTGAGGTGTAACTGTTGTTTGTGGTTGTGATGTAGTGGTTGGAGTTTGTGGTCTATTTGTTGTTTGTGACTCGGCAGTGGTTTGAGGATGTGGTCTAGCTGTGCTTGGAGGTAGTGGTGCAGCTGTTGTGTGTGACTGTGGTTGAGTCGTGGTTGAAGGTTGTGGTTTTTCTGTGGTTTCAAGTTCTGGCTGTTCTGTTGTTTCAACTTCTGTGTGTTCTGTGGTTGTGGTTTGTGGTCTAGATGATGTGTGTGGCTTTGGTTGAGTTGTGGTTGAAGGTTGTGGTCTTACTGTGGTTTCAGATACTGGCTGTTCTGAAGTTTCAACTTCTGTGCCCTCTGTGGTTTTTGGGTGTGGTGTAGCTGTGGTTTTGTGTCCAGTTGCAGCTGTTGTTATTGGCCTTGATGTTATTGGTAGCTGTGGTCCTGTTGTTGTTGGAATATCAGGTCTCGTGGTCATTGGGTCATCAGGATTTGAAGTTGCTGTTGTTATGGTGGTTGTTGTCATAAATTTAGTTGTTGATGGTGGTTGTGGTTTTGATGAAGTTGTTGTTGGTTGTTGTGTGGCTGATGAGCTGATGGTTGGAGGGAGCTCAGGAGCAGGGGTTTTTGGTTCAGTCAAGTCTGAAACAATTCACAGTGAAGTCAGTAACGATCAGTAAGTTTTTAGTTTTACTGTTTTAGGACTACTCTGAATGTCAGGACAGAATCACCTGCACAAGGTCCACGATGAATTGATACGTCATCTACAGCCACATCAGACTGATCATTGGAACCTCTTCGCCCTTCAACAATTATCTAAAAGTTGGTGCACAGGTTAATACTTAAGTATGTCTGTTACAGAAAACCCATGCATTAGCAATTTTGAGGGAGTTAAACATGTTTTAATAAGTAACTTGCCTTGAAAGTTCCAGTTGTAGTGAAGTCCACCTGAGCCAAGTGCCACATATTTCCTTGGTCATTCCTCTTCCACCAGACACCCTTAGCCAGTCGGCCTTGTAGCAGGTAAACATGGAGGCCCATTGTATCTGCTGAGCCGTACATATGGTACCAGAACTGCAGACACTGAGGACCACTGTCAGAACACTCAGAGCTGATGAGGCGAGCTGTATCTCCATGTGTTGCGCTGTTGGCCTCAATGTACAGGTAGTGACCAGCTATATGAGAGTTAAGAAGAAACCAAATTTCTCAGAGAGACTTACCATGGTCAGAATAATCTGTACCACAGTTTATTGTTGTCACATTTTAGATTGTAACACAAATAAATTGTATTACCACCAGTGTGGTCAGTAGAGGGCCCTGTCATCAGGCTGGGTGTGGTACCATTCTGCCATGTCCAGTCAAAAACATCAGTAAGCATCTGATTCCAGCTACAAAGATTGCTGTCAAAGCTACAGTCGATGTTACAGACTGCACAAATTAAGAAAAAAAAATAACATGAAGTAGGTATTGTTGCTTACACAAATTACTAAAAACTTCTGTAACACTCGATCACAGTCAAAAACTGCATATTCAGTATTTTTTGGACTAGACATTAACATTAATTGGTAACCAAAATTCAGCTTGTCTGAAACAACTGACCCATAAAATATAGCTTCCTGTGTGCTTACCTGGGTGTGATGGGAGAACTTCCGCAGTTGTGGAAGGAAGCTCAGTTCCATCAACCAGGCTAGGGAATCTGCCTAAAGTAAATAATTGACTTTGTTCAAAACCTGAGATATCACTAATTATAAATTGAGACCTTGATGTTTTAGCACCAAATATATAAAAAAGTAATGATACAATATATTATTCTTTTTGAGAGGTTAATGTCACCTGAGCATGAGCCAAAGTGGATGGAAACGTCATCTATGGCCACATCTGACTGCGCATCAGAGCCTCTGATTCCCTCTACTATGATCTGAAACCGGGGTTGACCATAAAATACAAACTATTCTTCACAGCATACATAAAATTATTGGTTTTGATTAGAATAACGTAGAACAGTTTTCAACGTGTCCCTCATATAGTCTTTAATTGACAGACTTACTTGGAAAGGACCAGACACACTGATGTCAAAATTTCCTGGATGCCATTTTGGTCCCTGGTTGTTCATCATGGACCATAGCTTGGTAGCTTTGTTGTCTTTGAGCAGGTATATATTGATTGCCATTGCACTAGCTGAACCATACATGTGATACCAGAATTGCAGACAGAGTGGGCCATTGTAATGACACTTTGGACTCATCAGACGGGCGGAGTCTCCATGGATGACACTGTCGCCCTCAATGTATATGTAGAAGCCAGCTGGAGAAACCATAAAAAGGACAATGAGCATGAAGCAAGAGCAATTTATGTGGCAACCCTACAGATAGTAGATAACAGTTTATCCCAACACTGTGTTTTACCTCCTGTGGTGTGGTCCTCCATTGGCCCAGTTAGGTTTGATGGGGTGGGTCCTAAATGTCTTGTCCAATCAAAACTGTCCTGTATGAGCTGCTCCCATCCACACAGATTTTTTTCGAAGTCACAGTTCATAGGACAGACTAAAAGCATAAAAACACAATGGAAACTGTGAGCATCATGACCTTATCTATGATTATTTCACCAAGTTTCTAGATAATTATATCAGTGTTATTCAAATGTATATAAATGTATATTAAAATTATGTAAATCAGTTGCACTAGGAGGCAAGCATAGTAAAATGTAATAATTGTTTTTGAAATTATATTTTTTTCTAAATTTAAATTGGATTTTGCCAATTATGTTTTTTCCTAAATCAGTAGCAAGTAAGTCTTCCCAGCCCTGAATGCTCTTACAAGTCTGATCTGGTGTTGGAGAAGTTGGGGTTGTTGGAGAAGCTGTAGTGGTTGGGGGCTCAGCTGAAATGGACAAACAAACACAAGCAAGCAAGCAAATAAAAAAATTAAGTTGTGCTGAATTGAGTCTGCCATCCTTGCATTTATGATGCCCTAGCTTTTTCCAACCTTGTTTTTATCACTAACAAGACGAAACGAAAAAAGCAGATGCACAGTTAGCAGATGCAATGGACCAGTCCTGCGTTGTGATCAAAGAAGTGAGAAGCAGAAGCAATACACAACATTTAACAGAATTATTTACTTTAAGTTTATGATTAAGAGCAATTAATTTTTTCTTAGAAATATTTGACGAATTAATTAATCAGACCCATTATAAGTGCACACTCTCACATTTAAGCTTTAGTTATTAACTTATGTTACTAACCGCAAGCTGTGTCTGCCTGCCAGAAGGGCAGCTTCACTCCCGCAACCTGACATGCTGTTGCATAGGACTTCAGAGATTCACACAAGGTGTGTTGGTCCCCATTTGTGGCACAATAGTCGTACACACAACTATTAAGGTAGATGTCGGGGTGAACAATTTCATGGCAGGGATTGAAGGCATCCTTCAGTAGTGTGTTACACTCATTGTAGGCATCATTCTCTTCATCATAGTCACAGACTCTCGGGTCATTTGGATAGACAGTACACCTGGAGGGGAAAGTTCAAACAATAAAACAGGTTAAACATTTGGAATTATGATGCAAACAATAAAGTAAGGTGTGGTGGTTTGGTTAATAATTTTGTATTGATACCTGAACTTTTATGCTGATACTAATGCAAATTATTGCCTCTTGCAATTCCTTGTCAATAGCCATGCAAGTGGCTCTGTTAGGCTCTAGTGGAGCTTTTAGCAAATGTTGGATTGCTAAAATGTTCACAATTACAATGCTAACATGCAGATGTTAGCGGATATCATCATTTTCAGGTTCACTATCATGCTGTTAGCACTCAATACAAACTAGGACTAAGGTGAATGGGAAAACATTCAGCACCCACTGTGTACTTTAGTCTTTTTTGTTTTTGATGACATTTACGTTTTCCTTTTGGAGTTATGATGTCATTTATTCAGTGTGCTGATACCCTGCAGTGTAAAATAACTCACTCATCATGGTTCGGCACCCTCCAGCTGTCACCAAACTCAAATGGCTCTGTAACGTTTTGGCCTCCTGGGGTTACGAATTCATCGCCCTGGTATTCGGAGTAGGTGCCACACAGTCCGCACAGCTCGTACTTGTAGCGCTCATCCACCTGCACAAAGAGTCTGCTCTGCCCATCTACCATCACCCGGAGGCCAAAGGCCGCCTCCAGAACAATATAATTATTCTTCATGTAGGCCCGTATTAAGCCGTAGGTTCCATCAGTGATGTAGGGGAGTTGGACACGGCTGTTATTTACCTAGAGAGAGGAAAAGCCATTAATTATACAGATTTTTTTCTAGTAAGAACTGTTTGGTTTTAAATAGCAAACACAAATTGTTAATATTGTTTTTCTACTGGGATAGTAAGTGCAACCAGTTATCTTTCAAATAACTGTTCAGGGTAAAGTCAAGTGGGCGAGTTATTAGTTTGTGTATTCTTGTAGGCCCCAGATGACAAACAAAAGGCTTCCTCCAATGACACTGAGTAATAACTGACTCTATTAACGGGTGTGCTGATACTAAAGTAATTTGTCACTGCTATTAATGAATTACTTCCGATAACACAGTGAAACAGTAAGTGGGCCACATGCAGTCCACGGGATGCATTGACTGGAAGCTGTTCAGGATCATACACACCGGTTTATGTTTATTTGTTATATTGTAAAGTGTTTTCATGCTTACATGGACCTCTCCACTTTGATTTAGGGTGAGGCAAAAATCTTCCACCTGTAGAGTCACAGCCTCCAGCTTGGACCGAGTGTAGTTCTGAAGGGGAGGATGCATGTTGTGTCCAATTACAGTGAACTGGACTGAGCCTTCTTCTCCACATGTTGTAGTCAGAGTGTAACTGCAGCCTCCTTGGAAGTCATAAGCCACCTTGTCAAAGGTGATGTAATGCGGATCGCCATACACCCTGCAGGTGGCGGGTTTGAATGGGAAGCAGTCTTTGACCCCTTCCTCGACCTTACAAACCTCTCTGTATGCGCATTGCATTGAGGTGCACCACAGATCATTATTACCCCTACATTGGCACTGCTGCTCGCACTCTCCTTCCACAAATGTGTCTCCTTTCTGCAGAGACAAGGAGGTGTGTAATAAATTATAGACCTGTAGATAAGAACAGGTGAATATTAAGTTGTTTTTACTTTATCTAGTTTACTTACCTCGTAGTGTTTCCCATTGTACCAGCACCCACAGTCTTCTGCTGGGACACACTTTCCCCCACTGAGTTTGAAGCCAGAGTCACACACGCATCGTTCCTCACAGTTTCCACAAGAGCCAGTTAAATCCAGACCGGAGCACACCTCTGGACAGCCATAAGCACATGAGTCATAATGGCTGTTCTCAGCACACTGAAGGGCTGAGGGGACACAAGAAAAGAAAGGCTGACTTTAATGTCACTCAATTATTACTCATTATTTGCCTCTATTTCAATGTCAATAAGTAACATACGGCAGAATGTGGAGTTCCTCCACATGGGCACAGCGACACCAGCCTCCTTGCAGATATCGCTGTAGACCTGTAATGTCTCACATAGCACCGCTGGGTCCCCATGAGCAGAGCACATACCGACCACACAGGCCCTGAAGTAACTCTCTGCCCCCAGAACTGATTGGCAGTCCGCAAAGGGCCCGGTGCTAGAGAGGAGTCTGCCACAGTACAACTCACTGGTGTACCCGGACTCCTCCTGTGGGTCACACTGATGAGGGACTAGAATAGTTTCACAGGAGGAGGTGCTCTGCCCAGTCTGCCAGCTCTGAGCCAAAGCCGTAGCATCTTGGGCGTTTGTACCATCAGGCTTGCGCAAGTCATCTTCCCTGATGTCGTTAAAGTTGCCACACAAGCCGCAGGCCTCATTTGAATATGCGGACGGCAGGGTGACATGTACAGCCCCAGCGCTGTCAAATGAAACGGTCAGACCGAAACTGGTTTCCAGGACAACGGCAGCAGGGTTACTCTTGATGTTGACAGTGCCACTGCTGAGGCTCAGCGGAAGCTTCCTCCAGACCCCATTAACCTGAAGAAGAGGAGAAGTTTGAGTCTTCCTTACCCACTGCAATTAGCATATATACTGTTTCTGACAGTTTTTATGAAATGCAGGATACTGAAGCTAGATAAATCTTTGAGCATTGAGATAGCTGATAAGTGTGCTTGGGAGGCCAGGACACTGACTTTAAACTCTGCACCTTATGATAAAGTCAGTTTATCAGTAGAACTGACTGCAGATATGGGAACTGCATGATCTAGTACAATACTAAGCTCAACACTCATTTCAGCATAATGACAAGGTGCCTATAAGCTGAAGTTGTATAAACAGTACTTATGAAGAACAGTTTTATGAAGGTAATAGGAATACTATTTGTTTTGACAGACATGTTAATTCAGTGCTTTAGCATGGGTTGTTCTGCAAATTGCTGCCTCTTTTAGCTATTGTCCTCAGAAGTGTGGTGTGACAGAGATGAATAGCTTAACTGAGGAATCCGACTATAAAGAATTAGTGTGCCAAAAAGAGTTTATGGGCAAAATTGTTTAGTTTCTAAAGCAAAAGGAAAAACCATTAAATGAGGTTGTTTTGGATGTTTTTTGTTTGTGGTTTTTAATATAAATCAGACATAACTGGTCTGTTTCTGTGAGACAGCATGACATTTTAATCTGGGGGAAGGATACAATGGATCACAGTGCAAGTGCCTTTCTAAATTCCTGCTTCCCTTTTAAAGTAACTCACCACGACCCGGTGCATCTGTCTTTTCAATAGAGACACTCTGATGTTCCCTGTGTCCACATTGACCTGCTGAATGGCTGGCAGAGATGAGTTCCCGTTCTGCTTATTGACCACCTCCACACTGAACATGGGCAGGTCCTCAGTGGGTGAGCAGGTCTTAGCCAGTATGTAGGTGCAGGGGGCCATGAAGCGGAACAGCACTCCATCGAAAGTGCTGCAGTCTGTGTGACTGTGTATTGTACACGTCCCAGTGGTGGAAATCCCTCTGGAGCTTCCTCTATGAGGACCACAGGTTTGGCCTTGTGGGCACGGAGAGGGAGTGCAGGAGAGCTGGCCCTCAGAGCAGAGGCAGCGGGTGGACTCATCCGTCCATAACTCTGTGTTAGATTCACACTGGGGCCCTGTGAGGCAAATGACTGAGTAAACAATCACTTTGTAACTGCAACACCATCTGGTTTACAGTAATTGATTAATAACATTAATTAATCTGTAGTGATATTATTGGAATTTAGCACATTTCCTTAATGATCTCAAGTTATATTATTCCTCTTGGTGATCCGTGGATTCATGTTTTGTTGATTTAATCATAAAAATCTAAATCATTCTGTCTAATTAAAACAGAGAACTAATGAAACCAGATAGATGAAAGAATATTTTACAACTATAAACATTGAAGGGTTATCTGGCATATTGGGTTTTGCAGTTTCAGTCATCTGACATGTGTTACTACAGCTGTAGTCTGTTTTGCATTAACATTGTTATCACCATTTATACTATTTCCTAACATTGGTACCAAAAGCAGACGTTCAGATGGCTAAGAAGAGTGAATGAATACATACCACATGAGCCTCTTCTTACACCTATCTTGTTAATTGTGATCCGTCCCGCCATGGCCACTGCTTCAAGTACAACCTAATGTAAACAGATCATCTCTTTAGATATAAATAATTTAAAATAATTGATTCACCATTTCAGTTCATTTAAAGATCCTCTGGAAAGTGCCATTTTTCTTTATTTCTTTACCCGAGACTCCGGTTTGACGATATTCAGGGGGACAAACACTTGCGTCCATGAATTTCTGGGGAGGATGGGAGAGGTCCATATTTCTACCAGACCGTCGCTGCTTTTCAGGAAAGCTCTTAGTTCAGACCCATTAGCTGTGACTGGGCTCTGGTACCAAAACTCCAGACAGGCCTCGCCCTCCATGCCCAGCCGACCACTCTCAAAAATACTCACTGCAACATCCACTGGAGGTAAAAAGCTCAATAAGAAAATATCATGCACTAGATGCTCTTGGAATCTCAATAGATATTAACTACACTCACTATAGTTTTTGTCATTGGCAGTTGTTTCTAAAGTACAAATTCAATGACCTTCTAGTTATTGATACTCCATTCTTTTTAAAAGCACATAATATGAATAGTAGAATATATTTTTAACTACACACTTCAGGAATGGGCTTTTATATTGTGTCATATTTTCTAACCCCAAATGGGAAACCAATTATTTTCTTTTGTTATTGTAATAAAATCAAGAAGTACATCTGTTGTGGTGCAATTATCATTAAATGCAAACTAGTTTTTTGTGCTAAATTTGAAGCCCAAGTGCAGACCCTTTACGTTGATTGCCCCTGGGAGAACACCAGGCTATAAAAGATTATTAGTCTGCTTCAGATCAATTAGCGATATGCAGCGAAGCACAGCCACAGTCACAGTCTGTCTGCAGATTAAAACAGAACTGTGGGCTGATGTTACAAATCCTCTCCAAAGGGAGGGACGGAATGAAAGGTCAGGTAATCTCTCTGTGTCACACTGATCTCATAACTCCACTGAACTATAACTCGACGACTTTGAATTAAAACAAAATTTCATTATTTTGATATTTAAATCATCTAATACATGGGTTTACTGCAGTTAATGTTCTTTACCTGATATTTGTTGGTTTCTCGTCCAGTCACAGCTCAGATTGTTATGTCTGTCGTAGAAACATTGTGTAACATACTCTATGCAAGAGAAAAGGGGGTTGAGTTAGTTCTTACAGATTTGGCCGTTTTTTTTTCTGACAAATTTAAAGATATAAACTCTGTACAGCTCAGTAGATCTACTTTATACCTGAATGTGTCCTCCATTCTGGTAAAGGAACCAATGTCAAGTCGTTTTCAGCTCTGATAAAGAAACAAGATTACAAAAATAATAGATTTGCTTCTGAAACAAATCTATAAAATACCTGATTGGTCTCATCTCATTAATTCTCAACACAAGCAACAGAATATTAAAATATAAAATGTCAGCTAAAATTTAAGACCCACCTGCACAGAGTCCCTGTCTGAGAGAGGAAGAGTAAAGTCGTGACCAACAAATCTGTGTGGACTCCTCCAAGCATAGCTGATCCCTTAACGGCAGCCTCTCAGCTGATCTCCCGTTGCTAATACTCTCTTCTGATGAGTCGAACAGTGACTGATGAGCAGTAACAGTATATGACCCTTTATCTGGCAGCACAGAGGCGTTGGCCCTCTTGTGTCCCTCTCCGAACCCAGTGGAGAGTTTCAGGCATTTATAACCCCCCCTCCCAACCCACCTAACCAGGTAACATCAGCAGTGGGTGGAGAAAGAAAACTGTGGGATGGGAAGACATGAAATGGACTGAAACTAAACTGTGGCATAGAGATATTCTCAGTAACGGCAGCTGCTAACACATTTACAGCAAATAGTGATTGTGTTGCTACGTCGTAAGACACTGTATGCAAGGTAGTTGCAATCTATCTTCCTGAAACACACACAACAAGGCATGTGTTCATCGTGACCTGATAATGTTGTATAATAACAGACTTGAAGAGTCCGTTTTATTATTAGGTGTATGTCAGCTAGATAACAGCACACACTTGAATAACAGGTGGAAAAGGAGTGATAAGAAGGACACATTGTGCGGAGGGTAAGTTTGTTAAGTAACATTCCTGTTGGTACGTGTCAACAGAGACGGTGGCCCAAAACAAATATTGGAGCACTTTAAAGCTGTCCAGTCGAACAGAAGGGTCTTTGTTAGGGTAGGAAAAATGCGTAATGCTTGTGTATGACCAGAATATAAAAATTCACCTGTCGCCAGTTTGCAGACATTCATTTTCTTTTTTTGTGCTTGTTTGCATAATGAATGACCATCCGAACTACAGGGATAATCAATGAGCTATCTAAAAGGCACCAGGCTTATGTCACAACAGACAGTTAGATCAAGGTTTTATCTGGTTCTCAGGTGTCTAGTGTGATGAATGTCTCAGGATGTGAGTTACTCATAAACTGAGAAGTAGAGAGCTGTGCATAGACTTATATTTTAGAGGCTGTAACGTGAAATAAAGCGGATGCATGGCTCCACAAGGTCTAGTCAAAAACCCGGATTTACACTTAACCACACTATACTATGTAAGTAAATGTGCTGGTATTCATTCAGTTAATGTTTTGTCATACTCTGTTACTTATTGCCTTTTCCTATAAACAGCATCACTCTAGTGGTTTTAAGTTGTCCATAGTAAAGTTGGAATTTGTAGTTACCCAATTAGGCAGATGGATAATAATAGCTATCAAATAGTTCTATATTTAGAAATTATGGCTGTGATAAATAATGGGAGGGAGCTGCTGTTGATAAGACCTGTCTCGGGGTATAAACCTATTTCTGAATAAACCATAATGATGCATCTTTGTAACCAAGACTGTCAACAATGTGGCAACCTGTCTTACCCACCCAGAGGGGCATGATGTAGTGGTATACCTCACGGGGGACCACATCAGTGTACCTCATAATTGTGTTCAAGATTGAATTATGACATAATCATTGAGAAAATGCTGCTCTATTCCATACCTATAATTCCATAAACCCACACGTGTCCCCATATCTCATAGCTCCTCCATGTCTTCAGCCAACAAATAAAATGGCTATTAATAATCAACCTCCCTCACAGGCAGCGGGAGAAGGAGCAACAAGGGGCCAAGACCAAGTGCAAAGCAATATACTGTCGGCTTTCCCAAGGATCACTGTGGGCTGCAGAAGCCATGACCCATGACTAACCATTAATAAGCCAGTGTTTGCTATTTTGATCTCCTCTTAGCTAGCTCTGCAGTGCTGTCAGGTAAAAATAGAACACCACAGTAAGGCAAAGGAATGTCATTTTGTAAAAGAGTATTTTTTTAAACGTATCTCAAGCAAAGCCTGTGACTTGGTCCCGCACAGTGTGTTCTGTCAAGATGGTAATGTCTACCATTAACCATTGCATAGTTCAGATGTTATCCAAGCATGTTTCCAGAAATAGTTTTTGAGGAGCACATGAACATGCCTGAACATCCTGTAATATTTAATTGTTGATTTACCACTTGGGGGGGTGGCAGTCATGGGGCTAGTGTGTGACAATTCTGTGACTTTCCAAGACCAACATCACTCATTCACCAGGAGCTTGAGATCTCTTAAGCTTTTTAGTCTCTTTTTATGTGCACAAATGAATGCAAGACTATGAATCGACCATAATTAAATAATTTTTCCATTTATTCCCTCTGTGCGAATGGGAACAGCGGCCCTCTGGGCTGCACACAAGACCGTTCAATTTAGCCCACTATGCATTTCCAATGCCTAAAAAGCAGCTTGTATAAATACATCCTCGTGACAGGACAGCCTTCAGTATCATACAGCTCGAAACTAATTATGAAATTTAGCTCTGACATCCAAACCATAAAAATTCAAAATAAAAAGTTCCACATTATTTTTTTTCTTTTTGACATGCCGTGATCCATGACCCCATTCATGGGCTCCAGACACTTGATCATGACTTTGGCCCTCAGAAAAACAACCATGTGCCTAAAACAGATTGCCCCATGGAAAACATTTGTCCCTTAATCTTCTCACAAAGTCGACTTTGAGCGGACCCTTTTTTCAAGACTTCAGTTTGTACTAAGCTTGTACCCACAGTTCACCTCTGCTAAAAAAGGAAAATCAATCTGCAGTGCAGTCTTTCATCTGTGAATAGGTCACCCAATGGCATATGAAAATCGTCTCCGCCTTCCTTCCAGTTTACTTGCGTCTCCTCAGTCTGTACTCCCTGGAGATTCCCTCAGCTGTAGCAGCAGGTCAAGGTCATGGTTGATGGATAATACTGGGCAAGACGGGGCAGACACTGAGCTCTCCCTCATGTCAGAGCTTTAGGACTTATTCTTTTATTGAGCTCTCATTGGTAAACTTGCTCCCTTCCCTTAGATGTGGGAATTAAATGAGGACACCTGGGATCACACCGCTTCTTCTTTTTGCTGCCAGGTGATTCTGTGTAGGGTCATGGTCATCAAAGATTCAGACCAGTGGGAAAACAGGCCTGGCTCTCATTCATGTCTCAGGTTTGAACCATCAAATCTTTGAGCTTTTCTGTTGAGACCCCATTTTTCCAGTCTTAGGAATATTGATGGCACTTTTCGCAGCTTTGAAGTGTGTGTCTGGACGTTTTGGCATTTCTAAACTCTGCCCATGATTTCTTTTCTGCTCCTTGACAGTTTATAGAACAAAGTGTACGGCCTTCAAAATACTGCAGAGGACTGAGTGCTTGTGCACCTTGTTGATAATTAGAGCAGTAAATTACAGCGGTGCATGAACGTTGAGGACATACGTAAGTACTTAAGTGAGTCTATAACATTGCATTTTAAATCCCCTGACTATTTATGGGTACATTTTTACAGGAGCTGCCATTTATAGTTTGTCTGCTGGAAAATGACCCATTTTCACTGAGGTTTTTAGAATTAAGAGTTACCAGCAAAGGGTGAAGGAAAGCTGCAATAGGACCCTCTGTTGAATTTTAATTTGGAAAGGTATAGTTTAGAGCACTCTCTTAATTCTTCCAAAATAAAACAAATTTATCAAAAGCAAACCTCCTCAGTGTGGCACCTGCTTAATATTCATTGAATCGTTTAAGCTGCCAAAGCATTTCTTAATTTCACAGAGAAGTTACAGGGCCAAGTCAAACTTGTTAACATTTCACCCTCAAAAGTGAACAAGTGTTTATAAAGCGATAAAGCAGTAAATAACTGTCTCATTTCAATTGTTAATGCATTAACACTCACTATTTAACATTTGTTGGTTGTTTTTCCTTCACAGTTTCTGTCTCTTCCTCCTCCTTTCCTTTTTTCTCAAGACAAGGTCATGAGCTGTCCCTCCGCCCTTCTCTGTTCATTCCGTCCTTCCTCCCTTCCTTCCTTCCGTCATGCTCCATTGAGAAGTTTCTGTGCAATCTCGCTGGTGTTTCCTGGCCTGTGGCGCCTAGTTTCACAAACAGAGCCTGACTTCTCCTTCCGCCACATGGTTGCTAAACAGGTTGTTTAATGAATACAGGTGCTGTGGTTCTGCTCTGGCTATCAGGGAGACATGATCAATACTGTAGGCAAGCTGCGTTTAATTGTCTTTTGTCAACACTGTGGAGGAGAAGGGCACATTCCCTTTACCCCCCACATCTGCCTAACTCGCAGGCTTTTATTTCATTGCTACATTCTTGATTCCTTTCAATTGAACAAGAAAAAAGTTAATGTTTTCTTGTTAACGCTTATTGTATGTCAACCTGAAACTTGACTTTGGAAAATAAACATTTTGTTTCAAGTAAAACATAAATGCATCTCTTCGGCATCATTTAGTCTGTAAAATATATCTGTGCATATTGGCAAACATAAACGCTCATACCTATATGTCTTTTGAAAGGCTCATACTTTTGGTTATTGGCCAACAGAAATATCAGTCTGGCTTTAATTACTACTGAGGCCCTGCATAGTTTGGCACCAAGCTACTTGACTGAGCTTCTAAATCATTAGTAATCAGCCATTAGCTTCTGATCATCTCATAAACCCTGGTAGCTATTCTTCAGTCAAGGTGAAGACCAAGGGTGAAAGAGCCTTTGCTGCCAGGGCCCCAACACTCTGGAAGAGCTCAACTGAGGACTTTTCTGTCTTTTCTGTTATCATTTACTTTTAACTGTTATATGAGCTGTTTCACTTGTTGTCCTTGGCTTTGATTTAGTTTTCTTTATTCATGAAGCACTTTGTAATGGCTGGTTAGACAGAAGCTATATAAATAAATAATTCATATTATTATTGTAAGTTTAGGGAGAACTTCAGAAACAAACTATATATGGTTAGTGTCATCAATTTTGTTTTATCTGTGTGAGAGCTGAGAAAAAACCTGTTTGCATACTGAGGCATTTAATAAGTTTTGGATGCGTGAGTATTATATTGTAGCCTATAGTGAATATTGTATTTCTACATTTTATTGAAGACTGGATTTCAGAAGAAGCTGTTTAAAATAATAATGACTAACCAATTTACGCACCAGTATTGTTTTCTTGTTTCTAATTTGGAGAGTTACACATTTCTGTGCTTTATTTGAGCTATTCCAGCCATCCTAAGCCATTTTTTAAATTGCTGTGCTCTGTGTCTGTAAGCCAAATTCATGATGACACAGAACTTTAGACAGTTGAGGTCATTCGGTGATTTCACCAGAAGGTGGCACTCTATCTCCTTCTTAAAACCACCAGTGTCAGAGCCGAGACTGTAAAGTTTCTTAAGGTTTACCAGACTTACCATATTATCAAAACCACACCTCAGTTAGCTTCAATATTAATTTTACATCGAAGTAAAGGTGCTCAAATAAATGCTGTACATTAGAAACAATAAAATACTAGTTTGACATGGATGCCCATGAATCTGGCCCAGAAATGGATGAAACGAATATAAATTTAATTACAATAACAATTGATCTCGTCTGTTGCTGCAAGATAATTTTAAGGTCTGATAAGGAATGGGTTTTTTTCTGGGTTCAGTGATTCACTCACAGATAAACCCCTGCACTCAACTACAATACTCCGGCAGACAGTGGCCCAGTGTCCTATGTCCCCTCAATTAACTTCAAACTGCTCTCCATTACACGCTACAATGAGACACGCAATTTCATTACCTCACCCAGGCCCATCAGCACTACTAATTGTTTTTCTTCTCATTTTTTGCATCCCTCCATCTTAGGGAGTGTGTATGACGATATCTCATTATAGGATAGAAGAATATGAGGCGGTGGGCATGAGATGGAAACAGAGAGAGACTAAGTGATTCCACTTGTTCTTGCTGTATATTGGTCCAATAGTAAACAGAGCTGAGGAGGTCATTCGTATAACCTTAGGGGACCAGGAACCTGGTAGCACTTAATTCGCAATCAGCAAAGATGCTAGTTTACAGAGCTAACTTGCCAGTGTCGGTGGGACCCCGCTTTTGGTCCTCAAAACACAGCAAATCATGAGTCGCTCTCGGATATAAATTAGAAGTAGTACTATTACACTCCAGGAAATGTTATATACTTGTGGAAGAAAGCAACACCCTTTCTTTTGCTATACAATACCCTGATGGATGGAGTAGAGCCTCAGCAATACTGGATTTTAGGGGTAGAGAATTGTAATCTTGAAGAGTCAAAACGAGAAAATTACTATATATGATGTATTGGCCAAAAAATAAAGTCTAAGACCATATAGAAAATCCCCAGATCTGCAAACTATCTTATTATTTAGTATAAAGTAGCATAAATGTATTTGATGCAATATATCATGATATATACATGAATTATCAGTCTCAAGTCTAAAGAGAACATGAAACATCTGTAGCATTGTGTCACTGCCAATCACCGATCTTCTTTGCAAGACCATGATGAACATAAGCTTTATTAACCACCACCCATTTGCAACTGGAACTGCATGCTTGAAGTTAGCATTTAGCTATAACTTAATCTAATAGTGTGTCGATACCTTTATCTTCTCTATGAGTAAAATCTAAAATTATATGTATATTAATGGTGGTGGTGGAACAAGCTGTAAATACAACTAACTGTTCTCTTGTTAGCAAACTGCTGAGTAATTTAACATCTTGCAAAGGACACAATTAGCACTAGCTTATGATTAAATAAAATCCATATCAACTCAGCTTTCAGCTGTTACCATCCCTCATCTAAAATGTCAAGCTAGTTGGCTTATGACTGAAAACAAAAGTAAAAGTTTGGGACAATAAAAGTTAAAGATGCTGAAATACTGAAGTGAGTTGCATGGATGGAGTGTCAACAGTTGTCATTTTATCCACCACTTATATACAAATATTAATTGTAGCATCTGTTCATATGATAATGTTTTTTGATGCTTTGTCTAGTCCAGTGTCCTGGAAGACCTTTTAAATTGATAGACTGGTGATGTAAGAGAAATGACTGTTCTGAGTCAGATGGGGTGAGGGAGCCAGGATGACTAAACTGCCACTTAACTACTCAGAGGAAAGACGTCTCGTAATTAATAATGTACAAAGCTGTGCATATGAGTAGCATTTGTTGATGTCACACACAGGGGGCTCCATGCATCAGAAAGACAAAATTCTCATCCTGCCTGCTCTGTATGGAGGATCGAAAGTGCCGTGCAAAAAGAATGTAGCTTTTAAGTGATTAGTAATTAATTGCACAATAGAAATTTACACATACTGCACATTTATTTTTTATTAGTCTTTTTAGAGTTGGCATCTGCTCTAAAAACAGACTATAATGACAAAGTAATTGTTCATTTGGTATTATAATGGTAATACACATAGAAAATGCAAAACAACAAATCCAATAATAAGTACACAATTTAAAAATACATTAGAGAAAAGATATGAGGAATAACATTTAAAATCTACTTGATTATGCCATTAAAAAAGCAACTGGATTGAAAAATAGAATTAAGAATAGTTTCAGTTACAGGACAGTTTGCATTTCCATTTCTCTGTTGCTTTTTCTTTCTTCCCCCTTCTTCTTTTTTTTGGTCATAATTTCTGGGTTATTTAGCTTTAGCTTCTCCTGTTAGCCTCTCTATGCCACTTTGGCCCTTGTGTTGGGGGAATTAATTGGATTAAAAAAAAAAACATAGGGTCTTGATGGGTTTGAATGCGTAACTTTATTTCACAACCTCAGCTGCCCTTCAGCACCGCCCTCTCTGTCCCCAACCATATATGAGCTGAATGCATCCAATTGAATATGCCCCAATGACGGAGGTATGAGGCAGGGTCTCCAGTCTCAAACTGAAATCGTTTTGGTCTTGCTATCCGGGATTTGATTCGCTCGCCCAACCAGCTGAGACCAGTTTGTGATGAGGTGCTGGTCTCCAACAGAGCTACAGAAGTCACATCCACACTGTTTCACCTTAGCTGAGGCACACAACTACTACAGAGAGAGAAAAGGAGTAAAAAAGGAGTGAGAGATTTACAAAGAGAGGGAGATAAGAGAGAAGTCTTGGAGTTTCAAGCAAAAAGGTTGCCTGCCCAAAATCCAGTGCAGTCCAGCATATGAGAACAATCAAACCTGTGAAACACACACACACACAAACATTCTTTGTACAGACTCTTTTTGTTGTATCTTACCTTTTTTCTTCTTCTTCTCTACTTCCAGCCTGCAGTTGTGGTGTATAAGTCAGCCAGGACTTAGAGGAACAGCAACTTCATTTTATTTAACAATAGGTAAAAGAATGAGAAGACGAAACCTTTGGTATTCTAATTACTGGGTGATCTGCATATGATCAAACCCCAATGTATGCCCTGACAGGAAGAATAAAAGTATTTTTCTCCTTTTATGCACAGGGACCAGGCACAGAGACACCTTGGCAAACCCTCATTATGTTTTGAACATCCGTCTTTGCCTGAAGCACCCAACCTCTGCACCTTTTCGCTCAACCTAGCCGAAAAAGATAACGACAAGCAGCCGCAACCAGGTAGAAAAGACTGCATTTGAATGTCAACCATCAAATATTAGAGCAGAACCTACAAATGGCACAGCTACTTAGTCAGAGTCGTAACGACACACATTATCTCAACATGGTGCAACTGTGATAAGACGAATCGAAGCCAAGGGAATTTAATCATGATATTGGGGATTAGACTTGGGAACTGAATGGCATTAATTTGAAGTTGCCTAATGCAGCTGTGAATGCAAAATGAAAGCAATTCATAAGAAATGCACAAAGAATGGGCGTTGTAGGAGGTATATTTTAATAATCAATGCACTGTGTTATTTATGCAAATTTGTGATTATTTGAGCGTGTGCATGTTTGGAATCTTTTTTAATCCTCCCCTCGGCGTATAGCTAGCAGCACCCATCTATAGCTTCCAATGGTAATGAAGACATTTGGATTGTACAGTGGAGGATGAAATGCAAAGTAAAAATAATTCAAAAAACTGAATGAGCAATTTAAATGAATACTTGTTTTTTTTACATTCGACCAAAAGATGAGAATTGTTCTTTTCATAAATGCCATTCAGGGTTGTTACAATGGTTTGCTCGATGCTTGCATCAGGTTGACTAGATGTGCTGAGAAACATTGTTTCTTCCTTGGAGGTCCGATCTTAGTTATGTGCTGCGTGTGTGTGTGCGCACGTGTGTGTGTGTTTATGCCATTGGCAGATTGTGTACCATGTGTTCGCTCTGACCCTTGCTTTTCTGATGCAGCTCCTGTGTTGATACAGTGATAGACAGGAGTTTGTAGTTTTCTCCAGAGGACTCAAACACTGGGTGCATGCTCCTCTTAGTCGATAAACAATCTGAGCACCACAAAGGAACAATAGACACTCTTATATTGTCCATCCTGAAAACACATCCTTTTAAAATGTCAAATGAAAAAGCTGTTGTAAGGGTGCAGTGTTCTATTGATTCAAAATGGGTGCATCATTTGACCACTATGTCCAATTCATGGACTGCTGAAGTAAAACCTGTGGTTATTTAAGAAACTCCAAGAAAACAACATGAAATATTGAAAGTCAGTATTGATGTGTATTACAAGAAGTTAACGAAACCAAGATAAGTTTGAAATGTGCAAGTTGCAGAAACTTGTGGTAATCTGTGGAGACTGAGAGAGGCTTAGAAGAAACGCTTTATTAACCACAATGTCCAGTGTCAACAATCAACACTTGAAGTAAGAAATGTTAAGTTGTATGTACTGTATATAGCTTGGCCCAGTGAAACCTTGCTGAATGATCAAGTCAGGATTCTGAACCAGCCCAAGCACTATTCCTCTCATCTCTCCTTCTCTACATCTGTAACCCATCCACCCCTTCCCACTTCATCCATCCCTGTTTTTGATAGGAACCATATTCCTTCAATTCTGTGTTTGCCTATCAAGAAGAAAAATGTTCATCTGTAACATATGAGATTCCATGCAATGATATTTGTTTAACTTAGTAAAATATTTATCATTACAATACTATTGTAGGTGATGACTGCTAAAACTGCTTGGTCAAGATAATGTTATAATCATTACACATACACATACATAACCGTGGTTCTCTGAGTGAAACAAGTATAGGCCCCAGTTAGGCCTATAGGTGCCGAGTATGTACACCACACATGCAGTTGTGGGTAATCATCCAAATTACAGGACCTTTGTAGGTCACTCCCTATAAAGTACAGTCAATACAGAAACCTCAAGGTCATGGTCTCTACTTTTTTAGTCTTCCTTGCCCTGCAGCTACCACACCATTGACATCATTTCCATTGAACTTGGCCACTGTCTGAAAAAACATTTACAGAGAATAAAATTATTTGTATGATCCTAGGTTATCTATATGTAAAGATAGTTAGAAAATAGCTGGTCCCTCTCCCTCCCAGCCTTTCCAGAAAGAGAGACAACGGGAAGACAGACAGGATACTTGTTTGTGTGTGTGTCATCCAGATCAATGGTAAAATCATTTCCAGTGGCAAATACTTTGTATTGCAGACATTATAAAATCTGGCAGGAATATAACCTCTCAGTAATTTATTAGAGTAGTAAAGCACTACCACTGTCCAGATCATTTAATAAAATCAACAACGTGCAGATGTACTAAATTACATTACCACCATTGTCCTGCAATACTAATCCCATTTAGAGAGGCTGTTGTTGGAAGATGGAAGTAAACATTCTGAGGAGCTTTAACCCTGATGGTCCTTCTGTCTGATAAGGAGGCAGTGATGGAATATTCGAGTAGTGAGTCCATTTCCCTGCCAGAGATATATAAATATATCTATATATCTATATATATATTGTTGTTTGGTTTATTTCAGTGTCCAAAGTATGCCATTATTCAGAACTCCCAGGGGATGCAATGGAAAGATGGTCCATCAAAAAAAAAAAAAAAGTGTTCTCACTCCATTCTGAAAATGTACAGTCTAGCATTTCTCACTCAGAGCCAAAGAAATCAGTAGATATAAGGTAATTTATCATTAGGTAAGTGACCGCCTTATAGATCAAGGAGACGAGGGAGTTAGTGGATACTGTCTTCATGTACTTTGTTGATTTAGTATATGAATATGTTCTCAGGGTTTTGCCTCCCACTGGTGCAACTTGTTTGATCTTTATAGACATTATAGTAATTGCTGTTCATGCTGCTGCTATTACAGTATATCAAGATCATAATTCCTGTAAATGACGGATCTGTGATGCCGTTTTTTTGCCTTGCAGTAGAAAACATCCCCCTTCATCTTTTATTTTTCCACGTTACTTTCTTGCATTGCCAAAATCTGGTGAAAAGGTTTCAAACATATGCCTGCATTTGTCTGTCTGTGTGTCCACATGTTGTGCTGTCCTATGTGGTGTGTTCTTCAGGCCTCAATGGCTCTGTGATGAATCCTTATGACCCAGCAGGCATCTGCCTGTATTACAGCTGGGCCAGACTAATGAACTGGACCTAGACACAGTCATAATCAGATTAATGACTGTGTTCAGGTATAAAATGACCAGAATCAATTGCGAGAAAGCGAGATAGAGGGAGAGCATAGCTAATCCATGGCTAAAGGATGATCCGACACTGAGGACCGGCACGGGCCAAGGTCAGACACCGACCAGCCAATTCTAGGTCAGAACAAGGTACTAAGCTAGGGAGCAAGATAAATATATGCCTGCTGCTGATTCCATATGGAAAATTACACTAAATGAATACAGAGCACTGATGTTTTTGAGCGGCATATGGTGACAAAGGTCAGGGCCACTCTTGTCTGTCCTGGTCACCTCCCCAAGGATAGTTTGACTCCTGGCGTAGGCTGTGAAAAAGGATAGCGATCACAGTGTAATCGGGTGATCGTATTGCGGGTGCTAATATTCTAAACAATATGCTGTGAGAAAACAGTGACCGCATTTTAGAGCGAGTAAAGGTTCCTTCAATAAAATGTATGTATGAGATAGAGAAAAGTGACACATTAAAGGTAGAGTCATTAATTAAAAAGAACTTCCTGTAAAGTTGGGGCATAGAGGCACTTTCCAATTTGTTGTTACTATCTTTTACGTTTCCATTGTGGCTGTGTCTGGATGAGAGAGGAATACTGCAGCCGTTGTATGGGTATTTATTGTTAAACCATGGGCAACGAGATGAGAGTAGAGCAACAGCATTAAAAGCCCCAGCAGCAGCCACTCTTTATACGACCTGCCAGTGACTAATTAGGGTGGACTAAATGGTTGGAGGGGGAGTTCACACCAAGGCAGAATAAAAAAAAAAAAAGCTACTTGAGGAAGTAAAACCAACCAGACTGAGACATTCCCTTCATGTTCAGGTGAATTATATGTAATGTGCTTACCATGTGTTCCGGTAGCTTCCCAACTGAGGTATAGCTCAAAATTACATTGGGTTGCAATTTTGCGCACTTTTTCAAAATTGGTGAATATGACACTTTAGGACTTGAACTGCCATTGGACGAAAGTTTTCCTTTGCTTAATTAACTGAAGAAAAAAAGACTCATCATGACTTGTTCTCAGAAGTGGGTAATTTTCCTCTCAGCCCTGTTGATATTCAACTGACCAGGTTGGGTTTATAAGTTACAGATAGCTACAACCCAGCCAGCAGGCATTGCGCCGTACCTGGGAGTCGAGCAACTCTGCCTGTTTTCTTGTTCGGCTGTCGGAGTCCAGACACATGATAATCCAACTTGTTCAGGCATATCAATCTTTATCCCTATTGTCCCTCATAGGAAAATGTTATGAACAGCCTCTTCACCAAGCAAAATCCTCACAAATACATTGACACAACTAAACAGGTGAATCCTTCAGAGACGAGCCCTAATCTTTCTTCAGACTGGGCTTAAGCTTTTCTTTGATTCACTAAAGTAAACACCAATCAGTAGCTTTTTTCAAAGTTGTCGGAAAAATGGCAATGCTTTTATTAACACTGACTGACTTCTAGTGCTGCCTGCTTGAAACAGCAATTTTACTGATGCCTGCTTGAAGTCTCTTAATTCTTCCCTCTTGTTGTTCAGCCTAAATACATTTAGATGCATATAAGATGCTAGATAATTAATACAAATAACAAATATAAGGGATCATAGATGGAAATGTGGAAGGAGCAACATGGGAAGGTTTGCAGTTATCTTTCTGTGAATTATTAATTGTACATTTCAATGGTAAGAATAAATCAGTAATGGTGGGATTAGGGAGCTTCCAAGTTGAAAATGCTCCATTTACACAGAAGCATTTATTTGTCATATTAGAAAGTAAAGTTGTTTTTTCTCATCTTGATCATGCAAATCAAGATTTTCTATTGATGGCTTCAACAAAAAACAATGAGGGAACAGGAGATGTATTCCAACAGAGCCAGAAGCAAATGCAAATGCAAATCCAAGCTAATTGGCCTGCTAGTGTTCAACTTTAACTGTGTTAATAACAATACCTGTGCCGTGGCAGGGATCTGCAAATGCGTGCCACAATTTGTAAATGTGTGTGAAGATTTGTCTATGAGACTCAGTAGTCTACGAAAATCTATCATCATCGTGATATCATCATCGCGATATCAACATGCGTGATAGAATTATTGCAAAAGATGTCAAAAACTGCGATAAATGACGATCCATGCACCATGCATTATATATTCAGCAGATTAGATTGAGCCCTGCTGAATGAGGCATGAAAAACTAACATATGGCATGTTATCCTAATATTGTGCATCCCTTATTTACATTTAGAATTTTTTTGAAGTGAGGGGAAAAGTTAGTCGTTGTCGAAGGAGTGTCTTCCTCAGCACTTCATGCATCGCTGACAGAAAGACATGGTTTCCTTTCTGGGTGAAGTTCATTCCGTCAGGTAGATACAGGTTTTTCTTAAAAAACCTCAGGAGTGGATGCTGTATCACTTCACCTCCAAACTGGTGAAGAGCCTTGGTCATCACTTCGTTGACAATCCTCCTTTCACCATTGATGATCCTTGGTTCACCATAGGGCCACACTCGCCGCTCGTTGATGCAGGAGAACAGTATTTTCATGTTGGGGAGCTCTTTGTGGAGCTGCATCAAGTCCATTGTCATTGCAGATGCAAGTTGCTTGGCTGGTGTGAGTCCTATATCATTGCCAGCAGCATGGATTACCAAAATATCTGGGGGACTCTGTATGGACTGCTCCCTGTAAAAGCAAGGAAGGACACCACTCCATCGCAGGCCTCCTTTGCCAAACCATTGCACTTTGGCCTTGAGTCAAAAATTCTCGCCAAAAAATTTGAAGGCAGCTTTCTCCCCATGGTGGATGTAGCTGGATGCGATGATCCAGACCTTTTTGAGCAAGGCTTTTCTTGTCTCTGTGACCTCCTCTTCATTGACAGGCAACATCTTGGAAAAACAAGATTGTAGTCATGATTGTAGAACACTGTATTTGATTTGCACTATGTAGTTTGCACTATTACTCACTACTGTAAGGAGCTGTCGGGTTACCAAGGCAACAAGAAGATGCCCATTGTCAGCGGTTAAATGATGACAAGGGCTGCCGCCTGATTGATGCAGTGGCTTTTTGTTCTTATGTCTGTTCCCTCGGTGTATCAGACTTTGTGGGACTATCCAGCATTATACCAGCTATTAATGAGTTCCACCACCTCCTGGTACAGTTTCCAAGTTTAACAAAGCCCACTTTCTCATTCAACACCACCCAATGTGGGGTGGAACATATCTCTATAGCCGGCCCACCAGTTCACGCTCAGCGCCGGCGCTTCAACCCGGTTAAGCTGGTTATTGCTAAGGCTGAGTTTGAGAACATGGAGGGTCATTGAATCATTCGTCACTCCAGCAGCCCATAGTCTTCACCACTGCATGTGATGGCAAAGCAAGGTGCTGGATGGTGCTCGCCGGCTCAATGACACCTGATTGCTATCCAGTCCCACACATCCAAGACTTTCCTGCCTGTCTGGCTGGTGAAGTCATATTTTCCAAGTTGGGCCTAGTCCGTGGCTATCACCAGGTCCTGTGCACCCACTGGACGTGCCCAAGCCGGTAAGCAGTTATCACACCTTTTGGCCTTTTCAAATTCCTTTGGATGCCTTAAAAATGCAGCACTGATACAAATCAAAATCTCACAGCTTGAGGCTACTAGCAGTGGTCTTTAAGCAACCTGCCAGGTTCATTGTTATTATAGGAGCAGTTAAATTCAGTAAACTTGCTGCTATATGCTAGTTAAATCAATTGCAATCGTGTGTCTCAAAAAGTGGGGATGCAACATGACAAAATATGGGATTATCAAGAAATAACGATGTAATGTTAGCATGTTAGCATAATCATGCTAGCAATTTTTTTTGTAAGGTTGTGTGAGGTGCAGAGGTGTGTGAAGCCTCAGTGTTTTTTCACCTCTTCATCGGAGGCCATCCTCCTTCTCTTGGAGGGCATCTCTTGAAGACTTGAAATGTCCTCAGCAATCTCACTGAAGAGCCTTTTTATACCTCTCCTGTGAAGCCTCTGGATGGGCTCACAATGTGGCTCTGCCTTTTCTATGTCAAGTCTGATCCTCTTTCTTTCTCTGGAGGAGCTTCTCTTGCGGATACCAAACTGCACGACTTCAGAGAAGAGCCTTTTTCTCGACTTGAGATCCATGATCGACTCCTCTGTTTTTCAAAAAGATCAGAGGTTGTGACAGCACAGTGATCAAATTAAGGCCCAGCACTCTAGAATGCAATAGAAATTAGATTTTTGATGCTCCTTTTAAACCATTTATTCAGTGAGTTGTCATGATATAGAGACCGATAGAGCAGAAAATGTCTTTGATCCCTATGATCAGTCAACATAAATGAGAAACCTCCCTCAAATATAAAGGGCCATTTCTAGAGTAAAGAAAACCATTTGTCCAATTTAGATGATTGAAAACATCACTAGTATTATTTTTATAAAATGTCTTTCAATAACTTTCTGCCCAACTCTAACCTTAACATCCATTAAACAACCCAGCTAACAACCATTCTAGCATAAACATTTCTGCTGCAACAAAGATACAGTTGTTTTATAGTTTGGTTTCCTGTTACATGTTTTTACTTATGTTACTGTTATTGAATATGTGTTTACTAATTAATCATCATGTTTCATTACCCTTGGTGACAATGTTGAACTTTCACTGATGATGCCATTTGCATCAATTTGACAAGTACTTAATAACTTGAGTCACATTTCAGTTTCCAGTTTTATTTTTGATGGGCCTATTTTAGGAACATCCTCTTCTGTGGTACTAGCCAGTCATCAATTTATTGTTGGATGCCATTAAATCTTTATCATTAAGTCATAACTTTCCAAATGGACTGTTTCTATTCTTCTCAGGAGTGATTTGATCAACTAAAAACATAAACAGAAATTTATTGTTTTGCTGTTGTTGACTTACTGAGTGGATTAGCCTGCAACTCTGTTTGAAGTCAAAGCTTCTTGCAGGTCATCAGTGCCGATATGGATAACTTAACTACAACAGGCCGCTGCTCTCATAAAATATTCAGAAGGAATCATTTGCCTCCATTGAGTGGTAGTCAAAGCTTGCAAAAAGTCCACCTAATGATCCCTTCCACACTGTAAGACTTATGAATAAAAGACACTGAGATCAATAATTTATTGACGATGTGTCATCAAGTAAGGAAACCCCTAATGAAAAAGTGAGATCAATCCAGGCTGTATTGCAATGTATGCAAAGAAAATCCATTAACTTTATATAGCCACTAATCAAAAGACTTATTACCCTGACAAAACATAAACAAAAGTTCTGCACAATAAAATTGAAAACAAAGAAATCATCTTTACAATGCAGTAATTCCTCAACACCCGTTTTACAGAAGCCTTTTAGACTGGGAACTGCCTATGTTGCTCTGATGCTGCCTTATGTGTGCTGCTCTAAACTCTTTTTGGATAGTTCCAAAAAATCTATACTAAATCACAGGGGTGGTAATGCCATTAAAATAAGAGAAAAAAAAAAAAATCCGCTATATATTTCTACTTAAGTGTCTTGAAATTTTTAGCATAAATACTGCCCATGAGTCAGTAATTGACTTTGCCCTTTAATAACAGCCATGTTTTTTCCACATATCAAATGTATAACACCCAAGCGCACATTACATGCAAATTGGCCAAAATTGCATCACAAAATATTTAAAATACTCGCATCATCACTCACTGCCTGCGACTGCTGTCTAAAGCTAAACAGTGAAGTGGTTCTGGCTGTCTGTTTCTGAAGAGCATTGAAGCTATGGGCCCATTTTCTGTCTTTGCCTGACAGCCCTGTGATGTGTACAAAGCCTCCATTCCTCAGCTGGGAAATCAGCCTTACTACAGCCCCGTCACAAACAATCAGCACTCATTACCCACTACACAACACCACATTTTACCCCATTTACCCACAATGTCTAGGGTGCGTGCAGTTTATGTGCATGTGGGCCAGTGTGTGTGTCTTATGATGATTCTGTTTGTGCGCAATTAATTGCTAGTGCTCTTAGGTGAATTGCTGTTAGCTGCATAGCTTTCAGCCCATAACCTGGTCAATGAGCTCTGCGGTCAGACAGTGTGTTGATGTTATCTTGGCCCCCTAACCTTGCATTGAGTAGAACTACACTGTCAAATTTTGAGAGATGCTTTTATCTACCTGTTGCGGAGCCCCAGCATTGAGAACTTTGAAGGACATGATGATCACAACCAACCTCGTGTCAGAGAGGAGGGCTATTCCTGGAGTTGAGTGTAATTGGTGAGGAGAGCTGTGAGCTGGTTGCTCTGTGTGTGTGTGTGTGTGTGTGTGTGTGTGTGTGTAAGGCTGGCAAAGACCCCCTTAGGGCGCCACAACATGGCTGTCGGTACGGGGTGTGTAAAACAAGCATCTCGTACATTTTACAGGGAAGAATGCCCAGCCATGAAATTAGGAGAGTGAAGAAAACAAGGGAATAAGAGGCGACTGGAACAGGACTGGAAAAAGAAAGAGGGATAGACATCGCTTCATGACAATTAAACAGAAAACAGGTGTAGCCCACCACCAGGAAGCCAGGCGTAATTTGTTGAAAGCGGGGAGCTCCAATCCCTTTGTCGTTTTGCATTGTTCACCACACATTGTTGCTGTTTTGTATGCTTACCTTGGTGCTAACAATGAGCTTGTTTTGCATACAGTCCAAATCGTTGCTTATCATTTTTGCCAAAGAAAAGCTTGTTCATGCACAAGCTTTTGTTCTCTCTTGGATGCTTGTCATCTTTAGGATTAGTCTCTTTTATCATTTTAAATAGGTCCCTTTTGGACTATTAAGCTTTTCTCAGCACAGTGTGCTTCACTGCTCATTAAAAGAGAATAACATACTCATATATACGCGGAATCAGTCAAGATATTATTTGGCAAATAGACTCTGGATGTTCACTTTTCTAGAACTTTTACAGAACAGTTTTCTTCAAATAAGTTTTCCAGCACACCTCTGCAGCCCCTGGCAGTAGCACAGACACAAAATGTGTTATCTGTTTCTGCAGATTCGGGCTAATGTCACAGTTTTAGAAGTATATACTTGTGTTCTTTGTTACTGGACAAAATGAGGATTAATGTATTTTGTAGGTCTTTGTACATGTTAATGATTTATTCAATCAAAATTTTTTTTGTTTGACATACTGTGTGGTTTAGAGCAAAAATGTCAAACGTATCCTTAAATCAAAATTTGAGGCTATAGTTATAATTTAGCCTGGTATATTAAGTAAAATAGAATATACATTAAGCTATAGAGCTCACTTTTAGTTACAGTTGTACAATCAGTGTGTGAGCAGTACTAACAACCTCTGCCTCAGTTAGTAGATCATTAAATATGTATGCATATTCATCCCAGAACAAGCTACTGCAGGACCGATTCAGTTCAAATCTGCAATAATACATCTACAGTATAATCTTGGCATTGTAACGTATTAACAAGTGACAAAATGTGGCAGACGTGTTTGGGTTACAGTCTATTTATTTCTCAGTCATCTTTGAAAAGGAAGGGAATAGCTTATCTGGGTCACATTTTTACCAAAATTACAAGGCTGCTGCACTGCAGGACCCAACCAGTAGAACATCAGGCCATTGAGAGTGTCACAGTTGATAATGATTCTCATTTCAAGACACATGACAAAACAAAACAAAATCAGCATGTAGAGAGCCAGACTCAGATCAAGATTGTCCGGTGCCAAATGAGCATTGCCAGTGCAGCCTTAGCAATTCAAATCACCTCTCTCCTGTGCTTTGCATTAGGATGCGGCAGAGAGAAAAACCTTGATAATGGTTTTCATTTACCCCCTAGCCAGACTAATCACACTAGCATTGGTTCCACTCACTGCTTGGACTGGTGCATTGGAAATACTGCAGCCCAGCACTGTAGGTGGCATTGGAGCAGGTCTATGCTCCTGTATCGTGACTATCGCCTCGGGTGCTAGTGCCAATGTTTTCACCACACAACCTCACGGCAGGAGTGCAGAAGATCTTGGCAAATTTGTCACAGCACAGAGAAAACAGTCACGCATACAGTAAATATGCAGTGAGTGTGCATTTGGAAGTGCCAGTGCATGCTAACCTGTGCACACACCACGCATATGCCATTTCATTCACATAAATGTATAATGTGCAGTAAGAATGCATGCACCTCAGGTATAGTTCAGCCCATAGACCAGTGTTCTTGACTGAGCAGAGTATGAAGGGGGTAATGGAGGAATGGAAAAGTTAATGTGACAAACAAACCAAATATGCAATATTACTCTCTTCGGCTGTTAGTCAGTTTCATTGGTTGTGTAGATATTTTGCAGACTCTGTAGATTTTAGCTTTTTTGATTATGTGTATCATAAACCAAAGTTTCAGGGCAGTTGTATAATCATTTTTAATTATTGTGATTTTTTTTCTTTTTAATTAGTTTTAATTTGAAGCAGTTTTTCAGCAAAGTTTTGATATGATTGCTATTTTTAAATTATTATTATTACCTTTCAAAAATTTGATGACAATTTGCTGCTAATGAGTGTTTAATTGTGCATATTGGATGAACAAAAGAATTACCCACAATCACTCCGTAGAGCCAACTAACAGACAAACAGATGAAGGGAATAAAACGCTGAAAGGGATAGTTCACCCAAAATGAAAATTCATTCATTATCTACTCAGCACAATGCCGGTAGGTGCAGGTGAAGTGTTTGATTCCACAAAACACTTTTTGAGTTTCAGGGTTAAACAGTATTGCAGCCAAATCCAATACAATTTAAGTAACGGTGACCTCTTTTTCTGAAGTAACAGAACACAGAAAAAAACATAAAATGCCTCCATACTGCTCGTGTGGTGTCATCCAAGTGTCCCTATGCCCTGACTTTCAAATTCGACTTGAAACAGCATCATTTAAGGAACTATTAAACCTATTCCCACCAAACTTGGTGGCAGTTACTGCAGTTGAATTAAATTTTTGGGTGAACTATCCCTTAAAGATGTACTGCTGTGGAACAGTTGGAGGCATATAGATATTCTACATGTGCACGTACACAGTTTATGAACAGTTCTACATATCTAACTCCAAAAAGTGTCATGCACTGAATTCAGTTCCCGTCATGTATGTTTTGCATACATATATTTTTATTATTACTGTCAATATATACAGTATGTGTGGTGCAGTGCTGTTAATGACACGGTAGACCTGGAACTCATGCACACTCAGCAGTGTAACACAGCTAAAATAATCTCATTAACGTAGGCATTTACAATACACTGAATTATTAAAGATACATTTGGCAGCTTCCACAGTGTGTGAGTGGAAAGCTGTATGGATTATCAATCCTTATTGTTTTTTTATCCGCCCTTCTTAAATATGGGCAGTCAACGTTCACTCAGAGAGTTAGATAAGTGTCTTATAATGTGAGCAGACTCCTGCAGTAAGTCACTGTTTGCTGTAGCAGTTTGGTTTTATTGACAGTAAATTTATGGCCGTTTAAAAATACTTTGTGTAAAGTGAAATTGTCTTTTTTTATTTATGTGGTGGCCAAATGCCTCTGTGGGTGACAGAAAGCCAAGAGGCCTTGCAGCTAGAAATCTCCACCAGTCTTTTGACAATTAATCATTCATAGCTGAAGGTTCCATTTGTGGAGATCGTGTTCATTTGCCTCATGGTTGAATAACTGAATAAGTCAACAGCAAAAATGGGAGAGAATTCGTTTTTTGCGTAGCTATTTCTCAAAATAACTCTCCCGAGGCTGAAACTGAGACAATGAGAGAAGGCGAGGCACCAGGAAAAGCCAAATGCATGCTGACACTGTGCACCGCCATACTTACTCGGGTGTCTATGAAATAATAAATATGGAACTCTGAGGTCATGCTTTATTCAGTGTAAGAGCATCTTGTGTTTGTGTTGTGTTAAAAGACTAATAATAAACCCTGTCAATGTCTGTTTCTGATTCCGTCCACTCACAATGTCTCATTAATAACGTCATGTCAAGTCTTGCGTGCTGCTGCAACAGTGAATTAAAACAAAAGAAGACAGAAAATCCAGAGAAAGAGGTGGTGCAGCTTCACTTTACATGAACATATTCCACCTTTATCAGGTCTCATCAAAGTATGTTCAGAGGTGTGTAAATCTAACAGGAAATTAAGAGATAATGTAAGACATTGTGCTCAAATTACCAACGCACTGACTTCCTTACACAGACCTCGGAGATTTCTTTTTCCTGCTGAGACCCAATTATATGATCTCTTAGGTGTATGGATACACTCTGCATGAAATACTAATTACAACTGTGATGCAAGGACATATTTTCTTATTGTTTGCTTTGATGGTTGATTATGTGGACGAACTAATTCTCCTGCATAATTAGTAAAATGCTGAATGTCCATTTTAATGAGAATAATTACTCATTAACACTTTTAAGTCCCTGATCTAAGCTGCAAGCTAGTTTCACTTTCTAAATGACCCTCTATAATCTCTTCCATATTTATTGTAGTTTCAGTTTCTGTGGGTAAATCGCATATTTGTTCATTTCTGAATCAAGAAAGAAGAAGGCAACCTCTGCAATTATATTTCTTTGTTTCATGATTATATTGTTGTACCTTTAGGCTCTCTTAATCACAGCAGATTTATCCCCAGTGATGTTGAGTGATTTTTTGAAGTCATCACCACAACTCCAATTTTCTTACAAAAACGGGTCCGACAATTAATGACCAGAGACTTTACAAGTAGAAGTGTTTCTAATTAATTAACATTCTGACAAATATTTAAACAATTAAATCATGGAAATGTACCATTGACTGTTTAACTGTCAACTTGGAATTTTACCAATATATACTATCAAACACAGACAATCCTGGGACATCGGTGCCATCTGAGGGGGTATTCTCCTCTGCAGGTCTCCCAGTTAACAGTCACCAGACTAACTCCACATGTTACTGTATTTCTGCACACCCATTGTGGAAACATGCACAGCTAAAGCAGTTGGGTCTGGCCGCCTGCCTAGGAGGATGGTAAAAACGTAATGGATGTTTTGATGTTTTGACGGTCCAATGAAGCAGAGGGACTTCTCCCGCTGCTGCCGATGGCCAGTCCAACTGTGACAGAAGGGTCAGTGTAATTGTGTGTGTGTAAGAGAGAGAGACAGAGGCAAGAGATGCCCAAAGAGCACTGCACACAGCGCTTCATTGAAAACTGCAAAAAAACCGACAGATTTTATATGTTGTCATGAGTTGGACAACATTTTGGATCATTATGACATTGTGGTGGGACAAATTACACAATGGCGGGCTGCCACAGTCTAGCTGGTTAACAGGAAACACTGTATAGACCTATTGGTTTGTTTTACAGCAGCTGCAGGTATATAATGAAGTGATAATCATCATATTCTGTTGTTAATGCTTGTCAGCAGTTTGATCCTCACTCTTCCCCATCTGCATACCGAAGTGTCCTTGGGCAAGATACTGAACCCCTAAATAGCCCCTCATAGATGATGTTGAATGCACTAATTGTGAGTCGCTTTGGATAAAAGCGTCCGCCGATGAAATGTAGTGTAAATATTGTATTGGTATTTTTCAATGTGCCAGAGACACTTGTGAACATTCAAATCTTGACGTTAATGTGTAATCGTTGGTTAACAGGTGTTTTAACGTCCTAGATCATATAAATGTGCAAAGACTAACAAACTAAATAACTTAATAACTTACTAACTAATTACTAAATAGATAAATTACTAACTAACTAAATACATAAATAAATAACTACGAATGACTCTGTGCTCTGGTGCAGCCCTATTTAAGACTGCACATGCTTGTCGTTCTGTATGTATATCTCTATATATGTGCATACTTGTCTGGCTGTGGCTCTATATGTTTGTGACTTCAGGCTTCATCTGCTCGAATGCTACTTGACTGCACTGTCACTGATGTGCCCTGTCAGGGAGCAGCAACATGGGTCTCTAACGTGTCACATTGTGGCATGGCATTGTTTGATGATAAGAGAGTGCTGGAAACACTCAGCAGCCTCTGGGGTGAACAAGTGCTGCAGAGATTCAGCAATACTGCCTCAAATTTGTCTGAGGCTGTGGCCGAGGCCAAAAAAAAATCTTCTCTACTTTATTTCCACACCTCTGTCCAATTAAAATGTCTCACCCCTCATTTTCTCTGGAGTTTCACAAAATGAACGACAAATATAACTACATTCAGCCAGAAAAGACTGCAGCAGAGATTTGTGCTGCCTTGTTAGTCCTCTCTCTTTTCCTGAGATTTAGACACACATTGAGACTGTGTTGGTTTTTATTATTATTCCCCTGGCATATGATGATGTTGGGTAGATATGGTGATCAGTACGTTCATCTATGCATCCGGCTGTTCAGTCATATGTCTGTTTGTCATTTCATTTTCAGAGCAGAACTCGAAAACCATTTGCAGTTTTTTCATGAAACTTCACTATTATGTTAATCGGATAGTCAAGATGTGCCTTTTGATAGTTTTATACAAGAAACATTATGACTTCAGATAACTGATGTCACTAAATGATCTGCTCTTTCAAGTTCTATGGGTCCAGAGGAGACATGTCACCCTCCCCCCCATCCCATACCGCATAGGCAAAGTGGCCTTGTAGCCCAGACCTTCTATTTTTTGATTTGATTGATCAATGCAGTTTATCTAAATTGTTGCAAGAATACAAAATAGTTTGAATATTTTGTAAATTAGATTAAATACATGTTATAATGTATACATTGCATTAAGACTTTATCTGATGCTTCCTGTCCTGTTAAAATAATGACTACTATATGAAAGTGTTTATGCTGTATGTTTGTATGTTGCTCTAGGGCAGTGGTCACCAACGAGTCGACCGTGACTCTAGGGCGTGTGTGGGAAGGGGTCTGTTGCAACCATAGCCCACAGTCACGATAATTCCCTCCTGCCCCTGATGACTGTGGTTATGGAGTTTCTGGTTTCAAAACACATCATATATATACTTTGAGGCTTGAGACATGTTATTCATTTACTTTAGCCTTTTACACCTTTTAGTGTATCATGTTTTTTTATATCAAAATAGCATGACACCATCTGTCCAAATTGACAATTATTTTCCCAGTCAGTTGATATTTCTTGCATTTATCTGTTCTACTGTTATTTTTGAGGAAAGCTCCATTTGTAGATAGAAATAGTGTAAATATCAGTACCTCATGTCCACAAAATTCATGGGTTATCTTTAAAAATTGTATTCACTGCTGTCCAGATCTTGTTTTGCTGCCACACTATTCAGAATAGAACATTACCTTCTCTGCTTCCATGTCTTTTCTATCTTTCCTCCCCTCTCTCCTGCTGATATGCTGTGTGACAGCTAAACACTGTTGCCTGCACCCTACTGATTTTCATCAAAATTGCATGCATCACCCAATCGCTCTTCCTCTTTCTATCCACCTGTAAGGTAATAGGCACTTAGGGGGGAAGGAAAGGTGGGCTGTTTTGGCATGTCAGAAATATTCTCTGCCAAAGAAGCAATGTTAGAAATAAAAATTAGATCTAGTAATGGAAATGTAATGAATCCCCAATAAAACGCATGTGAAATTATTGACAATGGTTTATATACATATATTATGAGAAGTACAGTATATTCAAGGAGAAAAGTCAACATTAATTTAAATAAATCCGTCAGTCCACGATAGAGCTTTTACTTTGAAGGTCATGGATAGGCTGGAGCCACGTGACGGTCCCCCTGGACAGGTCGGCTGTCCATCAAAGGACCGACATGCTCATAAAATAAATGACTACATTTAATAATTGAATATATATTTAATCTTAAAACTAATTTCTACATCTCACTGGTCTTTTTACTGATATTAATGTAGCCTAGAAATGATTAAAAACATATAGGCCTTGTATATATTTACATTCATTTTCAAGCTTCATTTTCCCCCCATTTAATGGTTTCTTGCATTTCAAATTTTTTTCGAATGTAAATTTAAAAAAAGGCCATTTTATCTTACTGTTTAAAAGTAAGCATTCATATTCATCATTCAAGTCAAATTTAAATTTCAAAACTTTCTAATTTGACGTGAGAATAATAATTTTAAATTATTTGTGAAAAAAGATGAAGTTGAAACATGGACATTTTCTTACTAGATGCTGTGTTGTCTTTGCACTTTCTGTTCCTACTTGAGATCGTCTTACCGTCTTACTGTTCCTTAAGACAGTCAAGGAATGTGAATCTTAACTGATTAGCTTTAATAAGTTTGCTTGTGGCACAAGATACACAATATCTTATTTAGATTGTGTTCAAGTGTGACTCTTTCTGTTGTTGTTTTCTTAATTACTTCAGCATTCAGAGCTTGACTGGTTCAATAAGGCTCATATACACACAATCTGGAGGTGGGGACGGTTAATGGGCTTCAATCTCTTCACCTGCTTCATCAGCACAGAAGAAACAAATACGTTTACTTTTGTTGAAGATAAAATAAGGCACAATCTTAAAGTGTTCTTCAAAAGGCATTTTCCTGTTCATCTTTGCACAGATCACTCAAAATAAAAAGGAATATGAGAAAGAAAATAAATGTATCACCATCAGAAAGATGAGAAACAGGAGAGAAAGAGAACACAGAGACAGGTTAGTGTGTGTGTGTGTGTGTTTAGAAATGTTTTCAAGCATCCCTGATTAAATCAGCGTGATATCAGATTTGGTGAAAACATGTGGTGTGCTGTCATCCAACATAGAGCTGTCAGTGTGCACCATGACACGCAGAGTGACAATTGTGATGGCGGCCTCGTCTAGCGGATGCACTCCTGACTCTATGGACTGCCACTGGTTCTGTGCAGCTCCTCAACTAATGTCATTGAATTTTTTCTCAGTGACACATGGCGATAGACGTCTAAGGACAAAAACAACATGATGAGTAAATGTGTTTCCTGTCCCGAGCCAAAATATTGTACATCCTAGTGTTTCATGTTCTGCCAAATTCATCGTGCGCCTAACTCACAAGCTTTGGGAGCTGCTTGTGCATAATGTTCAGAGGGAAACATGCCAAAGTCTACTGCCTTTAAATCAGTGGTAGTTATTTAATTAGCATGATTGTTGTTGGTCCCTACCACAGTAATGGTGATGTATTGGTTGTAACCACACCACATATGTTGTGAATGAATGAATGGAGTGACTGTAGGTCTCATTTATTCTGAGCATAATGCACGAAGAACAGGAAAACTGTGTTAGCTGTAGGGTGCTGTGACTCTGCTGCAGCTTCTCTGCTCACACTTCTATTTCTTGCCAAGAAGCTCTGCTCCTGCCGGTTCCCAACCCTGTGTCTGCATCAGCCTAATTTCCATGTACACAGTTCTAGACTGAAGCAAAGGCCACTTTTTAAATGCAGTGTCCCACCTGCTTTTCAATTGCACTGTATCTATAAGCTGTAAGGACAATCTGTGTCCATCTCAGGAAAAACTCACTTTGAAGGATTTGGTCAGATGTCCACCTGCTTTTCTGCTCCAGCCTGTCCCTTCATGTTAGAGCACAGTGTTCAAAGGTAGAGAAGGGAAACAAATTTCCTGCACAGTGAAGGTTTCAAGTTCTGACAGAAGGCGCCTTAACATGTGCTCAGCCCCCACTGAACCATGTGACGACTCGTAGCTGCCCAGCTGAAGGGAAGGAGACCTGTTGGTTTGACCTTGTCCTGGGGCCAGACACCTGGGCAGGAGGGAGCACCAGATGCTGCTGCCATGACAGCACTGTGGAATAAATACTTTACATTAGGTAATCATGATGCAGTTTAGAGATTTTACAGAGATGCCTGTCAAGGGTTTCTTTCTATAACATGTGCTGCTTTTCCCCGTTGGAGTCACTGCGAGTGAGTGGGGGGCGTTAAAGCTTCTAACACGCAACAGACGCAAACATGAAAAGAACCCAAAAATAAATACAAATATCCTGGTGAAAAAGCGGTGACACACAAGTAGAAGACACAGGAAAAAGATGTCAAGATAGTTTGTGGCCAGTGATATATTTTTTATTTTTAAGCCAGAAGACATATTTTTACACAGGGTGACTGAGAACTCAAAGGATGGGACACTGCCACCTACCTGAATGCATATTTGTCTATTTTACTTGAATTGGACCATGATTTATAAAACATTAAGTTGTGTTGAAGGCAGTTGAAACTAGCAATTGAGACCATGAACTCCTTAGCAAAATGTTTGCTGATGTTATGAATCCACTAAGAGGTCGGGATAAATATATTCCTGTGAAATTCCAGAAATGGGCTTCTTGTGGAGTCACCCTCTGCTGGACATTTAAGAGAATATGGATTTTAACCACTTTGCATTGGTTTCTTTTGGTGATTTGAGTGATCTAAACAAAAACGGCAGATTCTGTAAAGTCTACCATCAGTTGACTAAATGACAACACACCAATCAGCAGCTTTCTTCCACCACATATCCAGTCATGTGATCAGAGATATTGGAGAGCACAGCGCTTTCAGGGTTGACGTAAGGGCGATAAGTAGCAAAAAACATCCAACAGAGTAGTAAAGTCGCTGAAGTAAGTCAGAGATTCTTAACTTGACATCAGTCAGACTTTCATCTCTTCTGGAGTCAGAGAGAGGAGGTGGACTGGCAGCAAGCAGACATCTGCGTTACTGGTGGAGTGAGGGCTCATATCTCATCTATCTGCCCCTGAATGCTGACACTGTCATTGGCTGAGGTGGTGGAGATTAATCCGCTAGATGTGCTTGCTAGTGGGACGTGGATGTGAAACTGGACTTCTGGTGCTCCTCCATATGATGGTAAGTTGCATCCTCAGCACAGATCACAGAGATGGTCTAAAGAGAGATGGGCTCAGAAGAAGAGGAGCTCATATCTTCCTTCTCCAGGCTGGTGATATTTACCCAAACCGGTCTGTTGCAGATAGAGATCAAAGCTGAGACATGGCCTGTGGTGGTGGTGATGCAGCAGGACAGGAAATGCTGCTGACCACACACAAGACTTCCTTTGCAGACAGACAGACAGACAGACAGACAGACAGACAGACAGAGAGGCTTACAGTTTTATTTGTTGAAAGCAGTGAATGCAAAATTTCAGTGCCCTCATCTGTAGGAGTGAGTAGGCAACCCACTGAGACTCCAAGTAATTTAATTTCTGTTTTTCAGTCCAGCTCCAGTTACAATTTATATGTCACAGAACACTAACAAAGACAAAATACACTGTTATATATACAAAATAAAAAATGGCAACCCCGACACCTGAAGTGAGGATCAAGATGCTTACATTTTGCATATAAGCACCACAGATGTTGTTGTGTCCCTGACCTTCTATGTTAATGTAATGAAACCCTAATTATGTAAATCGTCTCCTCTCCCTGCATCTCTCAATCCTTTGGCTTTTCTTTTCTTTTAAACAAAGGCAAGGACACAGTGCATTTCATAGTGGACATGTCATGAAGCACACATACTGCTTCAATATAATCTACAGGGATTTGGTGCACAGGTGAAATGCCTTTAAACACATGCAGATGCATGCTCAAAATCACCTAAAGCTCCGACGTGGCTGAGCTCACAAATTTATGAATACAAAACAAGCTCAAGCAAAACAGCTTTATTGAAATGAATAAATGTTTTTCTGAGACTGTTTGAGGTAATGTGTTGTTAAGCACCTACACTCTAATAAAAGACACTAATGAAAAATGAAAATTCTGATGAGTCATTCCTATAAACCCAGTTAATCAATCACAGAGAGCCTACTGCATTCATTTAGCCAAACAACTTTATTGCAGCAGCTGATTTAAAAGAGGTGCGAACTGACGTGAAGTGCTTGCAAATCCCGTGACCGACAGATAGCCATCCGCTCAGTGAACACTTTACACTTTCACCTTATACATGTGAAAACCGCTGCGATCAATACAGAGGAGCAAAGAGTTATTACCGAGAAAATCGCTGGCCGCAATCATTCATTATTGGAAAAACAGAAGCAATGGGTTGTGCTTTTACTGCCTCAGGTCAGGTCAATGAGTTGTCGAGCCAGAATCCACCTCTGACACAGGAGAATGAGGTATTGGAGTGTCACTTTTATCTACTGCAATGAGCCTTTTATGCGGCTCTCAGTGTTGCTAAAGGATTCGTCTTGTGAGAGCCAGTAGGAGAGGCAAACAACCCACGATGTTTTAGACTCAGTTTTAACAAAAGCTACGTGCACCTCAGCGGGAATCTGACAGCTCTTGAAATACAGGGCAGAGGTTGGAACAGAGACAAATGGAGGGCTGGAGGAATCCGAGGATGCTGGATTGAAGTTGTGGGCGTACAGTTTTACCTGGAGAAATTGAAGTGAGGCTGAGAATTATATAAAAGAAATGTGGCGTGATGTCTTTGATTATCCGTTGGAGTAGTGTTAATGATGCTTCCTCAGTTATTCGTGGTTTCTTTTTAAGCTGTGTGATTTCATGGCTAAGATATAATTGGTGAAAAAATAAAGTCTCACCCAGATTCTCACTCTGCCTGTCTGTCTTCCTTTGCTCTTACTTCCACTCTCTCTTTTTTTCTTGTCTCTAGATAGCAATCAATAGTTATTATCTGCAGAGTGTCGCGACAGACACTACACAGAGCCCCCTCTCTGAGTTGATGGTGCTTTTTCATTATAGCTGACACTAGTCTAAACAAAGCAGGCCTATTTCCCTGCCACCAGACAAACACAGTCCCCATAATGGCACCAGATAAAAGAGAAGCAGGAGGGAAAATTGAGTTTCACATAATGGGGAATCACTAACTGGGGACCGCTTCTTTTCCCACTCCATTTTCCTTCTTCCACCATCTCTCTTTCAAGTATTTGGCTAATACACAAAGCCAGTAGATGTTAATTCCTAACAACTTGCCATTGTGCCATCCATTCTTCCATTCATCCAACCTTGTTATCCAGTCCAACAATGGTTTTGTCTGTCTGTCCATCCATCCATCCATCCATCTGACAGTCTGTCAGTAGGTAGGGGGTGGTCTTGTTTTGTTTTGATGGGGTTGTTGTTTCATAAAATAAATAAATGATATCTGCGCAGCGGAGTGGAAAGCATAACGAATGGCAGTTGGAGGAAAGGCAATTTAGGGAAAAGTGCAGTGGCTGGCGAAGGAACAGAATGGGTTTTTACTGTGAAGTATAACCAATGCATTACAAAACACATCACCAGAGGTTTATTGAAAAAGCCAAGTACGCCCTCACAACCAGGCCCCCCCAAAACCAATGAAAACGGCCAACATTATCATGGCCTACATGGTTAGGCACTGAAAGTCACTTTCAGAAAGTCACGGGAGAGGCTTGTATTGTAGCAGCACACAGAAATAGAAGAGCCCCAGGTGAATGACGCTGCCAGAGGTGGTCGTTTTTCAATTCACTTACATACATGCAGGTCTAGATTCTGCAGCTTTCGTGACACATGGCATTGGGTTCACCGTGGACCGGGACAGTGTGATTTTTCTTCACAGTTTGCACCCTGGAGCCATTCACACATGCCTTCATAAAAATATTTAGCCTTTACTGGTCAGGTGGGTCGACTTTCTTTAGCATGATTAAGTTACATGTTCATGAGAGGATTAAAACATCTTCCATCTTCATGCCTGTTTGCAGTCCAAAACCTTATCAGTTATTTTCAGAATTATTCCTGATATCTTTCTTTTTCCAGGTAAGATTTGCGATCGCTCCATGTGCCACACAACAAACTGGCTAATTGCTGTAGCCGTGCAAAATTACGTTTCCAGTGCACTTTTCCCTGAAGGTGGATGTTTGTTTGATAGCTTGTACAGCAAGCACACGATGCAACATAAGACGTCTGTGCTTGTAGATTAGAGGAGAGTCAGAAAGGTAACGTGCGTTTGCACTTCAAAGTCTGTTGCTCTTTCTGTGTCATGTTGCTGCCTGCACCCTGACAGCTACTGTCCCTGCCAGCCAATGATAGAAGAGTGAATTGAAAAGGTATATTTATACACGGGGGGCACCATGAGGAAACCAAAGAAGAAGAAAAAAAGCACTATTTGATATCAGTGAGACTTTAAATATGCAGTGTAATTTATTATTACAAAAGTGGCAGCACAGCAATCTGTATAAATGTTTTATGAGTTGGTAACACGCTTCTGCAAGAAATGTTAAATGTGGAGAAATGTGAGCTGAAAAAGCCATTTTTCAAACAAATTGCACTGACAAATAGCTACTGCATGAGCAGTAACATGCAGCCCATCAGGATTCACATAAAGCATATGTGGAGGAATGGACAATTTAAAGTCCTAATGGAAATACTAGATTCACTTAGCAACATGTATATCTTATTATTTTCCAAAAAAAAGTAGTATTTTGAGTTGAAGAGAGGAAGAAGATTCACTATGATGACTCACACATAGAAATAAGAGAAACCAGCCGTAAGTCTAGTTGTTCGCATGTAACTTTGAACTTTATTCTTTTTGCTGCTGGATTCACAAGCTGTAAAAGCAGCTGACTGGAAGCTATTCATCATTTCCTGTCCTGACATTATATAACGATGCCATAATAGCTTCACTGATGTAGGCATTTCTCCAAATTTTATCAGCTACTCTTACAGGTGTACTATGATGGATTTGTTGAAGCAATATTTCTAATCACACCATTTAAAGGTGGCAGTTTCTCTGCTGCTCAACAAGTAAACGGAGAGAGAATGAATGAAGAGAGGGAGCGGCATTAGCGCGAGGACAAATCAGTGAATCAGAGAAACAAAATGTTGTCTGATTGTTTCCTGGTGGTGATGTTCTAAACACAAATAAACACACCCACACTTCAGCACAACCCTGTGGGAAGGTGGTACATTGCCGATTTTTATGTAAATGTGACTGAAGCGCACTTGTTGCCTCTCTCTCTCTCTCTCTCTGTCTGTCTGTCTGTCTGTCTCTCTCTCTCTCTCTGTCTCTGTGTGTGTGTGTGGGGGGGGGCTCAGCCACAGCCTCAGTCAAACAGAGACCCACACCTGCAGCTCTTTGTACGTCAGTGGTGCAGACAGACAGCTTCGTTTTCATATCAGTCCTACCCTTGCAACCTCTGAGCGGTGGGTCACATACACTGCGAGATAGCCACTGTAAAAATAAAACAGTATTAGTGAGTTAGTGTTAGTACTTGGATCTTTTTAGTGTGGCTTATAGTGTTTGTGCAAACCATAGACTGAATATAAAGATGGTCGAGGTGGCAGCTTTCAAAAGTGAAGCTGGCTGCACTTTAGGTCTCAAACCTTGCCTCCTCCATGTTAGAAGATGGGACATGGACCAAACTAAGTACATGTTTCTGCCACAGCCAAAAGCTTGAAGCCCAGAAACAACATAAACACAACAAAAGGAGGAGAAAATAATTGCGATAATTATGTTTTTTTTAATTACCCGGCCATATTATGCACTAGCCAAGCTGACTGTATCCTCCTCCTGTAGGAGATGACTGAATCATATACAACTTTTTTTGGTAAACACATTTTTAGTTAAGTGTTATTACTTGATGTCACAGCAAATCTTTAAAAATACATTGGAACATAATTTTATCTAATTAACACATCGAAATTGAACTGGGTATGTATGAACTACATGTGTGAACTCCACAATGTGCTCGTCTACAGAAGGAATACATGCACAACCTCATCGGTTTGATTATACTGTGCATAAACTGGGTGTGAACAGGATCCTGGTGTTGCTACCCTTAAAGCAACTGAAGTTTTACTTTGTCACGTTTCTCTCTCTCTCTCTCTCTCTCTCTCCAAAAGGATTTTCATCAATAAACCCAAAGGCACAGAATTTTCAGAGGACAAATGGTGGCAACACCCAAACACGGCTCAGTCATATTCGACAAACCTCCTCTACAGTCAGGCTCTACAGGCTGGGAGGCTTACTGATAGGAGGACAGGAGGAGGATTGGGGCTGATAAGATGAGTCCAGCATGCACTGCCATAATCACCTGCTCTGCATATCTAAGAGAGCTCATTCCCAGGGGCTTAGTCTTCTGCTGAAGCCACGTTCTGTGTGTATGAGACTAATTTGCAGTCATAATAACTGCCACGGTCCCTTTTTTGTGTCCCACAGACTAGTAATTGAAGTGGAGTCAGTGCTCTGAATGCACTGTGAATTTGTGTAGTTCAGAATAGCTTAGCCTTAAACCCTGGCATCTTCAAACCAGCCATAACCTCTTTGTACAGCACAAAAGGTTCTTTAATTGTCTGATTTATCTGTCTGGCTTGTGCGCTGGAATCCACAGATTCTGTAAATAACCTGAAAATAAAAGCTGAGTCACTGAAGTTGCAAATTAAAAGGCTATCAATGCCAATCATCTTCCAGCAGTGAAAATAAGCCCCCATCATCTGCTGCCTTTTGTCTGCTGTCTGATATTTAAGTTATTTTGAATGATGAGGACATTTTTATCTCATAAACTAAATGTTGCCATAGATAAAAGTCAATACTTCCTGGAGAAAGACATGTCTGACTTTCATGGACATCTCTTTTGCCCTTTACTGAAACGTCAGGGACTGTCAGACCGGTTGTTGATTGATTTCATCTTCTTTTTTTTTTTTTTATCCAGTTTCAATTTTCAGATTCAGAAAAATTGAACTTTCTTTTTACTGCACATTTTAAAGAGGATCCCTGACACAAAGACAGATAATATCAGGCAAAATATTTTCTCAATCTCTGTGGCCACTTTATCACTAAACAGTATGAACATCAACACATTGGGTTTATCAGTGCTTGTCATCATTGGAAAAGACATTGACCAAGCACTATCTGTGCCACACAGAATGCTCCCATCATTTATGCACCAGCCTTCCTGCAGTACATTGTGTCATGATGTTGAATTGGTTCAATTGAATCCATCTGCTGTAACCATTGTTTGAGAACCAGGTAGGGGGCGCTCCATGGACAGCTGAATAGAGTTGTGACATAGGACTGGAGTGCAGCCTGCAATTTTCCCCCCTACAATGCTATAGCATGGTAGTGTGAGCCCTTTGTGGAAAAGCATTATGACGAGGACAATACAGCCTTGTAAAAAAGCCAAGAGGAATGACTGACAGGCACATTAGCACCTGGAGCCAGAGAAAATCTGCTCTTCACTATAAAAAGTAGTTTAGCTTGAGCCATTTTTGCAGATATATTGTGCAGACAGAATCATATTACAAAAGCAATGTTGTCCTTTGGGTCACTGAAACCTTAATATTAAAATTGTTTCCCCATGAACGTGTTTGTGCAAAGAAAAACATGATTGTACATGCAGATCAACACTATTATCAAACAGCGTTGATGATAGAACTTGGCCAAACTGGAGATGGTGAGGTTTTTTTGATTTTTAGTCCTGAAATGTGTTTAGTATCCATCTGCAGTATATTTAAATTACTATTTTGAACAGGAGGCTCTCCTCATAAGAATATTATTGTTTGTTCAAGCGCCTGGTGTGACCTGTTTGTGTTTACCTTATCATGATCTTTAAAAGCCATGTGAATAATGAGCCAGAAACAAAGGTGAGAACACATTTACATCATTACAGAAACAAAAAACCTCACAGACAAGTGGACCGATGTGTGAAAAATGATCCTGATCTTTACCTAAACTTGGTATATCACAAGTGTAGAATGTGATGAGGCAGAAGACAGAAGCCACCCTCCAGTACAAAAATAATGAATGTTCTGGATCATGTGAACAACAATCTCTTGCGGCCAGTTAGAGGCTGCCCTAGAGGGTTGAAGCCAAGTCTGCAATGTCTCCTCTCGTCGTCACCACCACAATATCAACTTTCTTTCTCCCTCTACTAAAATTGGATCTCCGTGTTTCTGGCCTCGACTCGGCACAAGATTGCGTACAGCTTGTCAGACACTAGGGGTGTTGTTCGTCTATTTAGACACGGTCGTAATATTTCCCTAATCATGTGATCATATTGCTCATTACTAATGCAATGCAAGTTGGATTTAGCATCGGGACAGTGTTGGCACAGGTGCTGATGTTTTGATTTTACCAGAACGGGTCATAATGACAAATATTGTTTCCGCTAGCTCACATAGAATCAAACCAGTTTAAGTTGCTATACATTAACTGATCTGCAAAACCAGAAACCGACCCATCAATATAATAAGTATTGTGAATGAATTGTCAGTATAGGTTTTTGTACCGACAATATTGATTTTTGCAGTACCCTGATTAATGTGTGAACCCATTGTCCACACATTTATGTCAGCCTCTGGACAAACTGTAAAAACTATGGCAGTGCCTCTACTTTTTAACTAGAGTTATCAAAGGGTCAAAGTAAAACTGGATTTCTGAATCTTTGGCTTTACTTTCTGACCATATATCTGCAAACTTTGTATTTAGCTCAGGGCTCTCAGAGTTGCCTGTGTAGCTGTGGTCACTCAAATCAAGATCTTTTCCTGACCTTAATAAACACATTTTATTTTGCTGTAACCTAAACAAAACTCAGCCATAACAATGTTTCAACTTTGTTGAGCACTGACAAACTTTATTGTTCTGGAAATGAAGGGATAAACTTGTTTTTGGGAGAACCTGGACTAAGTCGAGTTTGATCTAAGTGCTACATCAAGACGGTGGCAATGAATTACACATAAACCAAATCAAACACCATATTTTGACACAGTATGAAATGCTCAGGGCAATTATTTGATGCGCTTTGTTTTAACTGACTGCATTGTATTTCTTGTAGTTTTTACTCTGATGTCATCACACCAAAGAGAACTATTGTACGCCTATTATGCAATATGTGCAGTTTTTGAGGGTCTTTGATGTGATCACAGCATTTGGCACCGACACTAACGACCTGAGTATTATTGATATTGGAGTATTCAACTTTCTGAACACTCAATATTCCGCCAAAAAACATCACAGTCAATGCTGCATGAATACCTGTGTGTGTGTGTGTGTGTGTGTGTGTGTGTGTGTGTGTGTGTGTGTTTACCCAACTATATTGGGCTGTGTGCGTCTGTTTTCTTGCTCCTCTAAATACGTGTTTATACGTCCAAGAAATGTTTACTTCAGCCAGCGATATCCTCCAGAAGCTCGGTAATCTGAGCAGCACAAATACATAATGTAATGATGATAAGATTAGTTTGTAGCACTGTGTTTGCTGACTGGCTAAAGACAAGGAAAGGCGAGCATCTATACTGAGTAATGAAGTCCTACTATCAGCATCACAAGCACAGATACATTTTCTGCAGGGGGCTTTGTATATATATTACAAATTAAAGTGGAGACAACATCAAAAGTCGACCTTCTAGTGGATTATGATCTCTCTGTGACACTGGTACTAAACATCATTATTATGCCATGAGGGTTAAAGGTTTTATTGGTAATGCTGTGAGATTTATTTTGTGGAAATGCTTTATGCGGGGGATTCCATATGAATACAATAAAAGTTTATAAGCGGAACACTTAAACTGTCGTTATGCCTGGGATTCATTTAAACATGCAAATACACTTAAAGCACAAAGTGAATATTTCCAACAAGGTTGTAATTTGATGCGTTTTGTTTCCAACTAGTAAAATACATAATTCTGTTGTGTGTTAAGTTTTAATCTTTTGAATCACAAAACAAGTACCGCTCACACATGGTCAGTCTGTATTAAACTTTGAATGTAATCTCTTTATTAATCCATTTTTTCATTACCATTCTGCTTTGGTAAATGGAACAGCTCATCTCGATTTGTCTTCTTTGTTATTGTCACAGCGCTGCAGAAAATTGATATTTTAAATTCAAAAGCCTGTGCATCGTAACAGATGGCCCTTACCTGTTATTGATTATGCTTCAAGCAGGTTTGACATGGGCTCTTTGGAGAATTCTGCAATAGAATTAGAAACCAGGAGGAAGGGGATCAGTGTTTTAACAATGTGGTTGAGGTCTGCCATAACTGCTGCCTCCGACTGATAGAGGAGGCAAAGAGTGTTTCTGCAGTCAGAACAGGAGTCCTCAGATGTACAAGCAGTACAACAGTATTATTGCAAGTTTGGATGTATTCCCTCAGGACTTCTAATTATCGTCAGTATGTTCTTTGGGGATATTTTATGCAAGAGTGATTTAATATCGAATACGAATAAATAATAAATAACATAACCTCTAAAATGCAACTGCAAAGCACCGATTTTTCAGTTATTCTCCTTTAAGCTTGCACACAACACTATGCAGATTTTTATCACGTTTTGCAAACGCTGTGTGTCTAAGTCATTTCACAAACTGAAATGTAATTGCACACAGCAGCAAACACCGCAATCCTTCACACCTAAAACTCACAGGGTGTCTGTGTACACACACACACGCGCACACATAAGGGATGGTCACCTGCCCGCACTGGAAAAACAATGCTGTGATATTGGCATTCATAGAGGAGAAAGAAGCCAGAGGTCAGGTAGAGGACACACAAGAGCAGCCAGAGACACAGAAAGGAAATGAATTGTTAAAGTGCAAACAAGAGCAGTGAAATATTGTATGTGTTAATAATTGATGTTATGAATGAGCTTTCATGATCCCTTTTGAGCATTAATTTGAAATTAACAAACAACTTACACAAATATTTCATGAGAAAGTACTGCAGCACCAAAGCAGAACATATGATTGCCATATCATGGCAGGCGTTGTTAGCGGAGAGCAAACACTGTAATGTCGGGCTGCTTGTATTAGCATAATACAAACGCATAATAGAATACATCGATGCAAAAATAGTTCAATAGTTCAAAATCTCTACAACTATTCTCAGCTGTTTAAAGCTTTTTTTATTTAAATATATAGTTTTTAAGACTAACACTCTAGCAATCATGTTCTTTTCTATTCACATATAATGAATGCATTTCTGCAACTATCCATTAAATAATGCAATAGAGGAAGCATATTGCATTGTATCATTTAAAATAACTATATTCCAAATTACATTTCATTAAAACTATTTATACTAGAAAAACAACATTTTCAGATTATGTGTCGGTGCCTTCATCCGTCGATGCAAAGATATGAAATAATGCAGATTATATTAGTGAAACATGCACAGACTTCCAGATGAGTTTTCACATTTCCTGTTTGGTGACCCGAGGACTCAGCTGACATTTCACGGCTCAATGGGATTATTCAGTTGACTAAAATCTGCTGCTGAGGTATTAAAGGTGGCCTCCACCACACTGACCTTGCAGTGTTTGAACAACAATGAAACATTAACAGAAAAAATTCACTGTATAATCATATCACCGAACCCCTTTTTAAACAACACATTTTTACAATACATAAAATATTTCGGTTGTTCACTTCTGTAGGTTGTTTGCAGTTGAGCTTTAAAAGGTACAGTAAAATATAACATCACAAAGTCTTCTCTTTGTCAGGAGTTAACATATTTTACACACTGCACTTATGAATACTGAGCAGATAATGACCATTGACCACATATTTCACATAAAAAAAAATCCAAGTTCTATATATTTAGTTCCTTATAATACATTTTATGGTTAAACTGTAAAATATTATCTGTGTCATAAGGGTTTGAAAATGGCATCTTAGGAATTCTTTCCATTTAAAAAGAATAAATAAAGATTAATTGGCAAATGTATCAGAAATTATTATAGTCCCTAAAAAAAATCGATACCAGTCACACTCTAATACATGTAATATATTATATCTTCTTCCTGCAGGTGAAACTAAAGAACCTTTCGTGGTCTCTGTGACCGAGTCACTTTGTTGTTGATGCGGCTCAAGCATTGTTTACATCCTTAGAACTACAACATAGTGAGTTTGAAAAAAGACAGATTGAGCAGCACAAAACATTCAAAGTTGACATTCACATTGAGCAAAAAGTGACTAGTTTAATTGAATGAAAATGTAAAAATAATCAACAGGATTTCTCATATGCCACCATAGAGAGCAGTAAACTGAATCAGTTGTCTTCTTTTTTTCTTTCTTTCCCTTAGACGGTAACATTAGGCAGAATTACTAGAGATACGTGGCAGTGTTTTGAAGAGCTCTTATTATTCATTAAAAATATATTCTGTCTGCTTGTTCTGATAAGCTGCTTGCTCTTTCAGTTCTTTGCATACACAAACGTCCCCGATTTAGCAAACCATTCAGTTGACGCTGCTCTAAACATTCCTGTCTGCCCAGAATCAATGTCCTCCTCCATGAAAACAACAACTTAACAGCTGAGGTTGGCCTTGGATCGCCTGTCTCTTGCAGCTATTCCATTAAAATGCCTTTCATTTTGAATTTTAATGCCACAAAACCATTACCATTCAGTAATTTCAGCCTCGTCTCTCTGCAGCGAAAGCTTTCATGTGCTTTAACTTACTGACAGAAAGGCAAAAGTTTCGAAATCCAGTGTTTAGAGCTTCTCCAACAATCGAGCTTGTTAGCGGCAGAGCGTGAGGTTTAAATTGGCGTCTCGGAGGTGACAGGTGTGTGGTCCTGCATTGCTTGTATTTGTATTCATCTCACTTTATTCAAGAGGAGGTGTGCAGAGAGGGGAGCAGAGGGATAAAGACAGTCTAATCAATTAGGCTTTCAAGGTCCTTGCTCTGGTTCCCCCCGTCCTAATCAGATACAGATCTAATTCACTGCCAACACACCCCCCCCTCCACACACACACACACACACACACACACCGGGAGACCACCCTAATGAAGAGTGAGCTGCAGCCATGTCGAACCACCATAAAGCCAGTGGAGAGGTCCGCGTTTGTTTTTCCAAATTTCAGCTCTCGAACATCCTGCGCACAAAGATCCAACGTAGGAGATGCTCAGGTGCCACCTCCCCGTCTTCCTCGGTGGTGATGAAGTGTGTTGTTTTGGCAGCGATGTAAACCTGGACCCAATCCTCTCATGTAATGGTCTGACAGCTGTGACCTTCGTGGGAACCTGTCCAGTGGCGGAGCAGGTGGAAAGAAGCTGCACCGCTCGTATCAGCTCTCAGACAGACGGACAGCTCTTCAGGGAATGGGATAGAGATGAGATGAAATGTTCGGAGCGGAGGAGGGAGCCGCGCGGAGGCACTGCAATTTGTCTGGGTCTGAGTCAGGGTCGTGCAGGGTTAAGGGCAGAGTGTTTACTAACAGCACATGATGAGCATGCGCTGCTACCGGAGCGTTAAGTCACAGGGCAGCGTGAAAATAACCCAATGCTGAAAAACCTCTTCTGGCTCCTTTAGTTGAAGCACAAACTTTCTACTTTTTTCTACGTTTTTTCTTTGTACTGAGTCACTCACTGACTCTTATTAAAAAGCATCACATATGTCAGTCAACATCTGCTGATCAATCCATTACTTTAGCACATGAAAATCATTAAATTCACAATTTATAGCTGTGCAGAATTTGAGAGTAGCCTTGTTTTCCACTCATGCATGACCCTTCATTAGTTTTCCATAGTCCCCCGAAACGAAACCTGACTAGATGTCTGCAGCGCAAAGCAGAGGTGTGTTCTGGGGCCTGCAGCACCGTTCCTTTTACCATACTGTGAATGTAATTAAATCCAAGAGCTGCCAGTATTTACTGGCGAGGGGAGGCAGCGTCTCTCTGCTCCTCAAACAGCCCTCCATCTGTCTGATTGGATTTTGGTCCCGGGCAGTACCAGACATGACATGGGCACCGACGGAGACATCGTAGACTGCAGGTCCCCACCCCCACCCCCCCCACCCCAACACATGCTGTTTTTAATACAATACGACCTAGCCAGGGGGATTCAGCAGCAATTAAAAAAAGACTTTGTTTATGTATATAAATTGGATAAGTTACAATACCTCCAGGTTAGTAAGCACAATTAGTGTTTTCACTGTGATGACTTTTATCTTGACAGTGAAGTGCAGCTTTGACGGATAGCAGATGTATAGTGGACCATAAAAAGCTTAGTGTCAGTAAATGTGTGTATCTTTGTCCCTATCAATACTCTGCTTAGTGGGTTTAATGACTTAATGGTACAAAGATCCAATAGAAAAATTGCTGATGACATTTTCATTGATTCCCTTGACAATTTAATGCAAATTGGAAGGGTTATCTTGATAGAGGGAGGGCTGCATGTGTGTGAGGGGCAGTGATGTGGTGGAGTTACATGAGCTTGAGTCTGAGTCAAGTCTCAAGTCCCAGTTTCGGAAACCAAATCACCAAAGAAGATTTTTAGTCGTACCTGTGTCTGAGTCATCAAGTATGTCAATCCACATAGAGGCTGATACAGTGATAATATATCAGACCTCATCACTCTGTTTAATTACAGAACAAGAGAGGTCACTGTCTCCAACTTCTGAGCCTTAATGGTGTCACTGCTCGAGTCCAAGTCGAATCATCAATTTGAGTTTGATTCCCAGACCTCAACTCTAGTACAACAGCTTAACACTCACTGGGTGAGTTAATTTACTCACCGGGAGTTATTTAGTAAATTATTATTAGGGAGAATCATTTGCAACTTCTTAATTTACTGTCTTCACCAGTCTTTATCTAGACGTCAGCTGTAAATGAGTCCAGAAGTGTTTCTGATTGGTACAAAGTGACACTAAGAAGAAGAACTTTTTTCAAAAATGCAAAAAGTGTTTTCTTGTGGTTGGTTGAGTATAGGGCCGCAGCTCAATAAACAATAATATTATTGTTGTAGCACTTTTCAATAAAAATAATAATACAAATTAAAAAAGCTTTTTCATAAAGATGTGTCTTAAGAAAAGAGATAGAACAGGTAATCAATTCTTCTGTATTCTAATCTCTTGGCAGATTGTTCCAAAGTGTAGGGGCCTTCACGGTCCAGACTCTGTCTCCTGGTTTTCAGCAGAGACTTTGGAATGGCTGGCAACACTTTACCAGAGGATCTCACACTGCGTCCTGGCTCGTAGGGAAATACAAGGTCTGAAGCCTGCCAGGGAGAGGATGCTAAAACAGGGCTGATAGTGTTACATTGTGTGGATTGTGTTAGAAGCCGAGCGGCAGCATTCTGGACTGACTGTAGACGGTGGATTGATTTCTGAGTAAGGCCAGAATAAAGGGAGAGGAAATAAGGGCGGGAATGATTTTTCCAGGTCTGTATGTGAGATAAAAGACTTAAGATTGACTAAATGTTTCTTAAATGATAAAAACACGGTTGCACAACCTTCTTAATGTGGGTCCTCTAGCTGAGGACTTGATAAATGGTTCAACAAGGTTTGCCGTGATTTCATCCGCCCCGTCACTTGTGCGGGGCTTGCATTATGCTGGTCTGACGTCATCATCATCATTACGTGTTAATCATCTGTCCACACATACAAAGTGACTCCCTGTCAATCAGCCGACTGAACTCATTGTGAATGTTTTATTTTTTTCTGTTGATCTCATGTTAATTTCACCTCCTGCCCTGCACAGCATGAATTCCTTCTCTGCCCAATCTTGTGATAAATCAAGTGCAGCAGATAGTTCTATACATTTTCATTTCCCTTTTGACATATTTGTGCTTCTCTGAACAGGAATGCCTTTGAAATATTTATTGCATTTACCTCCATCTCACCTATACCTAAGCTATTTCATTATTTATTGCCTTAAAGGGGCCACAAACCATGTAAATGTTTCATTCTGATTTTGCCCTGCCACTTTACTCCTTCCCTCTGCCTGCTTTTTAACAATATGAAGATTTATCTACAAACAATATATATATCAAACGCAAAAATACAAATCGAGGTTTTGTTTTTCTTGCTAGAAGAATCAGAATTTGTTGTGTTTACATCCAAACAGTCATCGCTTTGCCAAGACATGAGCTTGATATTTGATGTATGTCTTTGATAGCATCATGTGGGATTACTGCTCTTTGCTGTATTTCAAAGGCACGGAAAAGCAGCGCCATTGTTCCATTTCCAGCTGATTAGACCCTGTTACCTCTTGTTCCTTGGACAGCTGTTATTTAGAGAGGACAAAGACCATCGAGGACGGCGTGTCCTGGTCATTAGCTCAGCATGGAAGCATTGGTCTTATTACTCTCCGGTTTCATCTGCAGCCCGAACAAGGGACTATGAGGAAGAAAACTGTGGAGAGGAAAAGGCAGAAGAGGCTGAAATGGACAGTTACCCCATGATTATGACAGTTAGGGCTTATTGTGTGTGGGAAAAGGTAGTGATTGAGGTGGGGGCAAGTCCTTGGAAGTCAGAGCCTGAGTGAGTGAGCGAAAACAATGACGGTTATGATGAGGGCTCCTCTGCTGAGCCAGGGGGGCCAGAGATGGAGCTGCATGGGGAGAGGGAAGAGGAGCCTCCTGTGGAGACTGATCAAATATGGGGTTCGGTGTAGTGATGCGGTGCACAGAAGGGACAGATAAAGACATAGCCCTTAAAGTCACAGGGGAAAAGGAGAGAAAGGAAAGAAAATGAACTTGTTAGGTATGTGTGTGGTGGACAGCGAAAGAAGCAAGTTGGGCTTAAAATGTAACCCTTCTATTTCCTCCTTTTTCCATTCCCTATATCCTCCTGTTCTTCCCCCCTTATATACACAGTCTCAATAATACAGAATTTTTTTTCCCTTTTTTCTTCCATTTTCTCTCTGTGCAGAGTCAGTCCTGGTAAAATCATTTTTTCCCCCAAGCAATTCACTGAGGTTGCCCCAGAGCGAATCTCAGAACATGGCCATTTAGCTGTTCTTTCAGAAGAATCCCTTTTCCTTCACACACATGCCAACAAACATCATTTTAATTCAGTGTAGAGTACACAATGTTCTTGACAGTTGGTTTATTAAAAGGTTGTATACGATTACTGCAGTCACAGCAGATCACAGAGCCTCAGCAGACCTCGGCCTCGCAGTTATTATTTATGATGTATGTTCTTGACTGTCATTTTCTGACTGTAATAACATAGCAGAATGTCATTTAAAGACTACATGATGGTTCAACCTTTAGAAGGCACGTCCTCAAGCCAACTTGCCATATGACTTACTTTCTTTTTCATTTTTTTAAACCCGTCTTTTGTTCATTTTGCCCTCTTGGGCCCATCTACCATACTTATTTTATTCTCTTATTCTCGTTCCCGATTTCTGCTGCCCGCAGCCGTTTCCTCACTCTTCTCTCACTCCATCTCCTCCCCGCGCCGACTCTTCACCAGCTCCCAGTACAGCCGAACGTCGGCATTCATCACATCATCCAGGAACAACTCAACAGCCACACTAACATGTTGTGTTAGAGAGTGAGATGCAGCCTCTATGTAATTTCCCCACTGCTGTAAATTGAAAAAAAAGAAAAGAAAGGGAGGCAGTGTGGAACTCCTCCGACAAGCTCCAATAAAAGATATCAAATCAGCATTTTCCGAATACACTTCCACGAGGTAATCACATACTTCTTGAACTTTCCTTTGCAGCCAGAAAAAATCTGATATCAAAGTTCCCCCTGTATGACAGAGTTAAATATAAGCTCAGGAGGGGAGTCAATGGAAATATTACATTAGAAGACTAATAATACATTATTGCTTTGGATTAAATATGTATCTCCCTTTATGTGATATCTCACTTTTATCTCTCTGTGGTGCTCGATCACCTCAGCACTGCAACATCTTGTGCTGTTTCTCATATGCAAGACAGCCACATGTATAAAGTGTGTGTGCGTGCGTGTGCGTGTGTGTGTGTGTGTGTGTGTGTGTGCTGGGACATGAACTGTGAAAATTCTCCACAATTAAATTTTCACAAAAACATTTTTTAAAACATAAAACTTTTTTCCCTCACTCAATAAAAGTACAAACATGTTTTGTAGTTAACTAAATGTTCTGTAGCTCTAGGCAGCGATCCAAACATATGACAATATTAACATGGAATCAGTTTATTATAAGCAAGAAGTAAATACTATTTAAATGTGTTTTGGATTGTGTTTTAATAACATCACAACGCTGATCATATTATTAATTGGATTCCCTTCACACTTTGTTTACTTGATTTAAAAAAAACAACAACATCCAAATCCCATATAAACTTCATCAGGTTTAACTTCATGTGTTCACTTTGTTTTGTTGTTGTGCTCAACAGATTCAAGTTGAAAGAAGCATCTGTCGTACAATCTTCTGTCTTGTTTTAACAGGATTTTATTCAGATTGGATGGTTTTGCCAAAATTAGATAATTGAAGCAATAGTTGGACACGTTTGGAAAAGTGTTTATTTGCTTTCTTGCTGAGAGTTAGATGAGAGGATCAATACCGCTCTCTTGTCTATACAGTAAATACAGCAGCAATCTGTTTGCTTAGCTCAGCATGAAAATGTTGTGTTAACTTTGGGTTTAACGTCTGTCACAAACCCAAATGAAAGGTATCAGAGGAACTAAACTTATTGTCATTTACACAATATGATGATGAATGATTTATTCATCTAAATAGCTTTGGATTGTGTATCATATTGGCTTCAAAAGTTAAAGAACTACTACATTATATAGTAGGCCATCTTCTGTCTTCACAGTGACAGCATGATGACATCATTCTTACCATGTCATCATTCATTATTTATCAGTATATATGTTTAAAGTCGTGCCTATGGTCCTATAGAATGCTGAGATACCTCAAAAAATGCATTGACATTATTTTCTGACTCCTGCTTGGTGAAAAACACAGACACACTCACTACTGCTTCTGGCTATGCCAGTGTGCATCGTTATAAATGGAAGTTATATTGACCAGAGTTGAGCTTTTATAGTTTCTAGAATGAAACAACATCTGTGATTTGAGAATTTCTATCATAAAAGCAAAGTAGAATTAAATTCTGAATTTTTACGGACACATAAAAGTATTAGGGCCTGAGGCCTGATGAGTGTGGCTCACAAAACGAGGGGAAAAGTTTGTGTCGTAGAAGAGTCAAGCAGGCATTAAATATTACATCAGCATGGACAATTTTATCTGTCGTCTTTCATCCAGCTGTTAAATCTGTTCTGCGTGCATGAGCGCGGGTCACAGAACAATAGCATGTGTCCGTGTAATATTTCTTTGAATAACCACATCAAAAGCACAGACTGAAATAAATGAACATGAAACCCATGTCACAGGTTGCATCATCAAAGTTGCTTTGCATCATGTGAGGGGTGAATTATCTCAGTTTAACCGTACCTCTCACTTAATTACCACAGATTTATCGCTTAATATGATAATATGACTTAATAAGCATTAAAGAGAAGTTGTCCACATAAATGTAGCATATGTCTTCTGGCAGCTACATGAATATGTGATAGGAAAAGGTTAGTAGCACCATGCAGGCAGCTCCTTTGATAATAAAACACAAAAAAATATGAAATAGAAACTGAAATGACCCCAGACCCTGTGTTTTCTTTAAGATTAAACTTGTTATATACATATAACACATCTTATTATATCCTCAGGGAGCCTCTTACCAACAGGTCTCAGGTCTTACTTCATTGAGTAATAAACAGTGAGTGTGACATGTATGCATATCAGACCTCATTAGGAAATCTGCTGGCTTTGTTTTTTTTTTACCCTTATTAAACATATCTAATAAGCATGGATGAAATGCCGCAGGCACTTCCTCAGGCTTTTCCCAGAGCAAATGCAAGCCTTGAATGTTTTGAAGCTTTGAGTCGTTCTTAGAAAAACACTAACCCCAGTACAATTTATTATATGGCTGCATTCATTATAAAAGCACTTAAACCAGCCATTAATCTTAAACATATACTCGAGTGTTTAACCATTTTTTAGTGGAGTGGAGCTGTATTGCGTTGTCAGGTTCCAGGTGCGCCTGTCTTTGTGGTCTCGTAAAATGAGAACAACTCCAATGCATTCTTAAGAATTCTTTTATTCCTTGTGTAATGAGCCGATACCCGGCGGGAAGCTGTTGTCTCCTGCTGTGTCTTGTTCTGTTCTGATAGTTTCCCTTTCAAACTCACCTCATCCGCCCCCTGCAAGCCGACAGGGCCAGGTTACTACTGTGCTTCAGAGTGTGCCCCCACACTAACTCTAATCTTTACACGTGACAAGCAAAGATCCCCTTTCAAAAGAGAAAACAAGGGTAGAGTATGATCATAGAATGTGAAATATGTCTGAAAATGGGCTCATGTTATGCTGATATAGCTCCCTCCTGAGGCGTTCAATTGACAACCCTCAGCAGGTGACCACCGATGAATCTTTCCACTGCACTGACATTCAGCCAACAGTGTGATAGAGGGAATCCTCAGATGGATATCGCTGCGCTGGAGCGACAATTGGAAAAGAGAAAGGCAGTGAACACTAACAAGGTATCCACCCAGGGTTCTTCTGAAGTGAACCACTGTGTCACACGTAAAAGAAATAAATCTTTTCTCTGAGTGATATCCTGCATATGTTGATAGCTGTGTGCATAACAGCTGAACCATCAAGGTTCAGAGCTCAGACTGTATTTAAAGATAGATAACGCGTCTCCACACCCTCCTAAAATGAAGCCAAAATATCCTGGATACAAACACTGCCATCTTACCTTGATAACGTCACTTGGAGCCAGAGTCTGTTCAGTATGAATCAGCGGATGGAGCTGCGGTGTGTACCTTCACTGGACTAATCGTGAGTCAGCCCTCAGCTGTCAATCATGATGTTTCACCCCATTGTTCATTATCTTTTCAGGTTGTCCATACGTCCGCCCGTTTTATCTCGCAGTTCCCCCGTGCCTCCCTCGCGTTTCTTCCCCTTTTTTTTCAGATTCATTATTTAATGACGCTGGCTTAGAGCCCAAAAGGGGAGGTGTTTAAAGATGTGATTCGGCCAGCCCAGTGTCGATTAAGAAACAAAACCAATGGGCAGATTTACCTGTTTTATAAGCCAACAAAAAAGACGACTGCGTCAGCCCACCGGGAAAGGGCCAGGTATGCCAGATGGCCAATCCAGCCCTGAATATGATATATTAGAACTGCCTGTAGGGAATTTCATTACATCTGGTACAATTGACTTGGACTCACTGATTAACTGATTAGATTTCAGTGGTCAAAGGTCAAGGTCATGGAGGCCTCTTGAATGTTATATTTCGAGACTACTTGAGGGAATTCCTTCAACTTTTGATCAAAATTCACTTGGACTCAAAGATAAAGTGATTATGTTTCAGTGGTCGAATGTCACAGTAACCTTTATATGAATCTGTCGTAAAGGTATGTAGAAATATGTACTCGACGGAAGCAGCCGCGGTGCAGTAATTCTAGTTATAGCATCAAATGACTAATTAAAACCAAACTTACCAGAAAAATTAACACTTGAACATAAAAATGAAAGAAACCATCTTTGAGAAAAAAATTACTTAACACATTCTTTGCTTTTTTTATTTTGGGCCATGTCCGATCCACTGATACGGGAAAGGCAGCATTTATGATCAATACTGCAGCCAGCCACCAGGGGTGCAATCGATACGCTTTTACTTCACTTTTTCATCATCATTGCATTCGTCTGTGGTTCATATGGAAACATTTTCTATTATTGTTGCCAGAAACAAGAAGGATGTAGAAAACACTGCTTTAACGGACAGAGTAATTACTTTAGTCTCTGTCCTAAATTTGAAAATAACACAATATTAACAGAAACAAATGAAAGTAGTCCAATAAAGACCAACTTTGGAAACCTGAGGCATGTTACTGAGGAGTCAATTTCATCTGGTGCTCTGGTGATGAATTGGTTAACAAACCTGAACTGATCCGGTCCCTAGTAAAGAACACAGCATTTTTCCCCCATGCTGGTGTTTAGATAGCGGCTGTAGTGGGAGTGATTAACAAAGGTGTATTAGTCTAATGAGTCCTCCTGCTAAACCTCATGAGAGAAATTAAGGCTGCCTGCTCTGAGGTATCCTCCAAGTTCATCTTCTTGTAGGTGGTGGGAGAGTTTATCGATTGTCTCCTGCTGGGTCTGTCAAGTCTCAGGAAGCCCAGCCGAGGAATAAGAGCGCAGCTCCAGTCCTCCTCAACACACGTACAAAGAAACAAGAAACAAAGGAACTGTGTTGTGCTTTGAGGAGACCAAACAGATTCATTCCAAGGGCAATTTGTCTTTTAATTACCTTGAAATACCACATTGACACAGGCACGGAATATTTATAGGATGAAACTAGGATGAACTACACTCAAACAAATAGCATTTATAAGCCAATTTAAATGTTATTGAGACTGTTGCTTTAAAACACATTCACATTTGATGCAGTTTTGTCCTTCTGTTGTATACATGTACACACAATGTGTATATAGTTTTATGGCCCTTCTGTGATTCATTGCATGGGGGATATCACTGTGCCGTTCTCTATAGTACATTTTCAAGAATGAAAAAATTAAAAAAATGATTTTGTTGAATTTTTATTTATACATGCATTTAGCATTTGCTAGACATATTTGCAGTGTTTTGTCTGAAACCAATGAGGTTGTGGAAAATCTAATCAGCTAGAAAAACTTTAAAACAAAATATGGGCCAAAACAAAGAAGAACCAAGCTAATATGTCACCTAATTGTTCATTAATTATATCATAAATCACCGTGACAATGACAGCTAGTCCCAATTACAAATGTCACGGTTGGCCTGGCCCTCCATCAAGCTTGATTGTCTCTGGAAACTACAGCGTATAGAAATCACCTTGTTTACTTAATCCCATAGCAAAAGGTCATAAGAAGAATATACATCCCAGTGCACAGTTTTATAGGTAAGATGAAAGAAATATATATATATAGTTCAAACGTAATTCTTAAAATATCAGTACTAATTAAGAGTGCAGAAGCTGAATTAAACCAACAAAGACAAACAAGAACCACAATTAGACAGCATGAAAGCTGTTGTTTGAATTTATTCTAATCAGAATAAAATACTGGAGTCACTGCTGTACATAGGTACCACATTCATACATCATCTTCCAAAAGAAATAATGGTTGAATAATTATCAGGTGTATTAAAGGCAAGGTTTGGTATTTTAGCTTTACTGCTTGTCTGCAGTTTATTTTTGATTACAGGGATTACAACTTTTCAATAAAGTGGTAATGTTTGCAAGTTATAATTTATCATTTTTAAACAGTATGGTAACAATAAGTAAAACTTATAATCTAAATTGCAAACATGCATGTGAATGAATGATACAATTATAATTTGAGGCACAAAAGGTTTTCTGTAGTTGTAACTGGGGCTCAGTGAAAACAACACTCGCCACCTTTTTAGCATTTTCGATCAAAACATGCGGATCAGGCTGCTTTTGGCTCATTTGAATGAACTTTAACATAATCAGAATATTGTTGAAACAATTTATTCTTAACTTTATTCTTGACTTAAACACACAGATCCTTTCTTTCATAATGCATGCACTGTTTTAAAGCAGATGAGATTCAGGTGTTATGGTGCCACAGGGCAGCGGGTTGTCCTCTCAACCTGTTGGCCCCTGAACCCTCCAGGGAATCACCCATAAGGACTTGGCCCTGCTGCAACTCCTCATCTGTGGTTTTATTATATTTTTTTTCCCTTTTTCCTTCTGCCCTGTACATTTGTATTCTGGTTGTGTCCAAATGCCGGCAGTGACAGCTATTTAGCATTATAGTTGAAAGCTTTTTAAAGGGCCTCTTCAAAGGAGCATGGGCTGGGTAACAGGGAATATAACAAATAGCAGATGGTGTTGAAACTCTATGTTCACAGCAGGGGGTGATGCAAATGCTCATTAATGCAGATAACAAGTAATTTGATGGCAGAACACATACTTTCTGCATCGTGTTATTCTGTGCACTGTGAACTGCACAAGACAGGATTCATATGAGTGTGTGATGGAAATAAGTCAATCATTATGGATGTAGAGGAGGGAGGTCTCCTAACCTGAAAGGTTATTATCTGTTGTGTTCTCCAAAGAGATAAAACAAGGATGGATTGTGAATAACTATCAGAGTGTAAACACACAAATCAATTTATTAGCAGGAGTAATTGATGGGGCTTCTGCACTTGACCAGTATCTCATGCTAATTTCCGTAGCTACTGTTGTGCCTTACATAGTCAGTCATGCAGCAAATCCCAGAAGGATTTAAATACTCAGGTGTAAATTGTTGAATATTAACACTGGACCGTGGCACCACGTTCAAACTCAATCAAAGCATAAAGGTGCAGTGTGTAGAATTTAGTGACATCTAGAGGTGAAGTTTTCACGTTGCAGCTGGATACTCCTCATCTCACCCTCCCCTTCCCAACATGAAAGAGAACCTGTGGTGAACTGCAATTATCATGAAATCTCAAAAGGTTTTAGTTTGTCCAGTATTAGACGACAGTAAGAAACATGGCGGCCTCCACAGAGAGGACCCCCCCCTCCATGTAAATATAAAGTTTTAGATATAAACAGCCCATTCTATGGTAAAGAAAACAACAATTCATATAATTTAGATGAAACACTCCAGTGAAAACATCACTAGATTATTTTATATTCAATTTCTGCCAAAAATCACTTTCACCTGAATCTTACACATTGAACCTTTAATGCAGTGCAAGATGTAGCTGCTTACAGATTCAGTATATTACAGACCACTCAGGAGAAGTAGCCTCTAATGAATAATGTCTTTCCATCTAACAGGAAAATACCAATCATCTCTGGGTCTTAAAAGTGTGAACAGTTTGATTTGGTGGCCAACAATTGAATGAAAGATGAGAGGTGCATTTATTAGTTTTAGAAAAACTGAGGATTTGAGAGTAAACTTCTTCGGGATTGTTTGTGGGGAGCAATTTATCCGATGTCCATATTGAGGTCAGTTTTAACACTCCTACTGCCTCACCCTGCTCCTCTGATATCCAATCAATAAATAATCTGCGAGTGGATCTGCTCGACCAATTCCCATCTATCACTCACTGATCTCCCTTTGTATCATCCCATGAATTTATAGGCCACTGACTGCATGCTTAACTAGACAGGCGCAGTGAAATTTCCTCACACGTCCCTGTGTGCTCTCGTTGACATGGCATGTGTTTCGTATCCATATCGTACATAGATATGATTTTAACCTGATCACATATTCACTTGTTATTAATATGCGTGGCTCTGATAAAAATCGAATTGCTGCAGCTCATGTCACATCCTCCTGTCATTCATGCAGGTCCACCAAAACAACACACGACAAAAAAACCGATTGAAGTAGAAGAACAGAAGAACGTTTTCATGCGGGAGGCTGCATTGTTTGCTTTTCAAACTATCTTCATACACAGGGATCCTGAATAACATGAGGACTATAGAGAGGATTCCTTTGTATGTTTACTGGCTAATGGCTGCTAACTGAGCTGCTGCTGGATAGTAGGGTGGGATTATTATTTCTGCCGGGCTTTCAGACTTATTACCTTGTTTGGTTCAGACCTTGAGACCTGTAGGTTTAGTCTGAACAAAATCAACGGGTGAAATGGTAAAAGATGAAAGATGCCTCGGACCAAGGTTAGTACCAATTCATGAATTTCAAAACAAATTATGATTTGCAATGTGAAAATACTTTTTTGGATAGTTGGAGACTTTCAGACCAATTGCAAATATTTGAGAGAAAAAAATTCCAAAAGCGGCTCGCTGAATACTCTTCACCCTAATGTTTGAACGATGAGGATGTTCATTTTGCTTTGAGTAATACCATAATAAAATTACAGGGGCAACGATATTAAAGAAATTATTTTTTTAATTTTCTCCACTCAAATTTTCTATCCACCTAAAAAAGTTTGTCAATACGAACACCAAATTGACACGTAAACGTCAGCCACTCTGTGTTCACTGTCTATGTGCTGCTTCATAGTTTTGGCACAAAAACAAACACACACACACAGCGAACTTTTCCTCATTGTCTTTGGAATCTCTCCTTGTTCTGCATCACCCACTTGACCTTATCTCTGTTTTTGCCAAATGGACAAAGCAACAGCACACTCATGCATCCTGTCACCAAGTGCCACATGTAATTGGAGCGTTAGACTCATCGCCTGAGTTGATCTTATGTGGTTTACTGTGTTCTTTGCTTGTTTGTCTCTCTCACTTTGGTATAACTTTTTTGATTTTTTTCTTAGTTATCTCTTGCTCTCCCTCTTCTCTTTTTAAAGCAATTCACCCTGTCCTCTCTTATTGTGCTTACTCCCTTGTCTAATCCCTCTCTTTCTCTTTCTCTCTCTGATCTGCTCTCTACACAGATCCCTGTCACTAGGCAGTGGGAGCTACAGACACAGGCAGGATTCAGAGGTCATTTTACAAGTGTAGCTGCTAATTAACCAAAATGGAATGAATCATTTCAAAGGGAGATGGTGTGGACACACAGTCCAGCTGCTCATTTCATCTTGTTGTGTTTTTTTCCCTCTTGCCCAGTGTTGCTTCTCTTTCAAAAGTACTCCAAAAACACTTGATCGCTTCTATTTCCATGGAAAGAGACACCTCTCCCTGCCTGGATTAGCATGTTCCAACGAGTGAACGCCACTTGGACAAATCCATTCAATTTTCTCGTTCTAGAGATGACATTTAATTTCACATGTACAGCTTTATTCACTATGCTCATAGACTTTAATGTGATGGAGTCAATGCTGCCAACTCCCCACATGTCGAGTAGCACTGAGAGCAAGTATGGATCCCTATACTACCGCTTGTGTGTTAATAAATCCACCCATTGTGTCAGAGCACAGCTCTAATTACAGTCTTTACCATCACTTTGTTTTCCAAATGACATGTTGTTATGAGGAACATACGTTATATTAAAACGAGAATACATAAAGAGAGAAAGTCTATTTATTCAGAAGCGGTGCTGTACTTACAGCTACTCATTTTACTGCTGTACCTTTCAAAAGAAAATATTAGTTCTTACAGGGCTGCTTTGATATCAATTACATGTATATTATGAGCTTTTAGGATTTGATGTACTGTTAGGGTTTGAAGTATGCGTCCATCCCATTGAGGACCTGAGGCCCCTCATTTCCTCTCAGTTGGTTGTTGTAATTTGTTCAAAGTTTACATGCTGCATACTTTTAAACATAATAATGTTTATCTAGACTGCCACAACATTTGTACATAATGGTATTTCCTTCAATTTATTCAGTAGCTCTCTGTGTGTAAATTTGTTATTTTAAATTGTTTTACCTTGATGTTTTTTTTCATTGCATTTCATATTTTTGTACCTCTTTGTTTTTATCTTTATATTTCTGACCAACTTGGCATCTTACTGGATTTCAGCTTCATTGTCGGGGACAATTGCACACTCTCTTTAATCTTGAATCTCTTGAGCAACTGAGGTGTGAACAGCTCATCTCTTTCCAACTGGTCAGTGTTACGCTAATTTAGCATTTAGTTGTGTATCAGCACTCTGGCCCTTTTGTCATCCCGGAAAGTGACAGAAATTGCTGGACATAGCAGCCGATACTCCAGCGTCGGAAATGTATGAGTGGAGTTTGGTCTCTGAAGCTATCGGACCACACCTCAAGTATTTCGGGTAGTGTATAGTCCTACTGGCAGCTTCAGGGTCGTGGACTTGGGTGTGACTCCAGTTCACCAGTCTATCACACAGCCAACAATTTTATATAGAAACACAAACTCAGAGATTAGAATCAACAAACTGTGTTGAAATATAGGAAGATCAAACAGGTTAAGACAGACACGTAAATTACTACTATACTTTCTCAAGTTCAATAGATTAAAAGTATTTTCGCTATATAAGGTAATGAAATTTCCTTCCTATAGCTAAAACTCTTACTTTTGACCAGTAGGGCCTTTGTTATACAGACACAAACTACAATATTCAACTGAAATCCTAATCAATAATTCAAGCATGCAAGCAGCTATCCTCAGAATTGCAAGTGTGTGTGTGTGTGTGTGTGTGTGTGTGTGTGTGTGTGTGTGTGTGTGTAGAAGAATAGAAATAGTGAAAGCAGAGGTATCTGGTTGCAGGTGATGATATTACAGTCTAGATTGATGTCGTAGTTCTGCCTCTGCAAAGGAATCAATGACACGGCTGCTGGTACGAATCAAGCTCACAGCTGTCAGGAGAGGGAAGCGCAGCTCGGCGTAGACTTGAGACGGGTGGACGGATTGTTCTCAACAAAATTAAAAAACAGCAGGATGGTCGGTATATTGGAAATGTTTATTTATGTGTGTGGGAGAGGGTAGAGAAAAAGAAAAAGGCACAGAGAGGAAAGCTTTTATGAGTTTCTGGGAGATGTGGGGGAGGAATGGGGAACGGTTGCAACACAACAAATCCCAAAGACATTTTAAATTTGTTCGCCATTCATTTTAGTGAAACACTGGGGAGAAACGTTTCAATTTCACATCATCTGACAAAAATAAAACCGGTCAGCCAGCTGGTTGGAGTATGGCTCTTGTTTGATTTCCTCCTCCCATCATTTTCACTCTACATGATCCAGTACACTGGATTTCATCAACACCGATTCTTCACACTCAGACAGAAATCAGTATGAAATATACATTTCAAATAACCGATGACTGTAGATTTGAGGCTGAGCTAACTCCCCTCACACACCTGCTCATGCCTTCACCCGACCAGTGGCCTCAAAATGGGCGGAGGTCAAGGTTAGCGGCATCAGGGAATAAAACAAAGAACGTGTCTGTTGTTATTCCGAGGAATCTGTCTCTATTTGCCCCTGCGATAGGCCACATTTCATTAGCCCCATCAGCAAGGTAATTCAAAGGAAAATATGAAGGATGAATCACAGTGCGTGAGAAGCCTGGTAATATGAGCACAATGCTGACATGTCTAGCCTTGCTAGAGGGGGGGCTAATGAAGAAAATGAGACATTGTCAAGTTTAGATCTTTTGCATCACACTGTGAAATATTCAGACTAAACTTTTAAAAGGCATCGTTAAGCTAAGGCACTGTTGCCACCAAAAATAATTAGACCTTGATATTTCAATCACATAACGCTAAACAAGCTGATGGTCAGAGCTGTGACTGCAGTGGAGGTCTGAATGTGAGCGCGTTCCTGTGAAACTTGTTGGTAGTGTATTAGCTCAGCCAAGGTATTAGTCACCATTCAGTGATATTTGATAGTAAACCTCCTCACATCTAAGATATTAGTTTGGCTTTAAAGAAACCAATCCACCGTTACACGTATCAGTGTTGGCTCTAGAATTAAAATAGTCATGATTGCTCTTGTGCAAACGTCACCTCATACATTGATCTAAGCAGCTGCAGAGATAATGTTGATGGGTGCAAACATATAGTTAAAAGTCATTATAAAAGCTTGAACTAGGGTTTTAAAATACTGTGATGGTGCTGCTTAATTTTAGCTGTGATTCACCAACATGATGGATAGCATGTGTTCTTCTCCCAGGTTTGATCAAATTGGATACACATACTAGAATAAGACAGGGGGAATCACTGGTTCATGACTGCAAAATAATGTGCCAAATGTCTCTGTGGTTCCTATGTCACAGAGGAGGGGGCTCCACCAGGCAGATGCTGCAGGAGAAGCTGCTAAATCATCAAATTATTACAAATGTAGATAAAATGTGAAAACAATGGGGGCCGTGATGAAAGGCAGGTGGAGTCAATTAGTGGGAATAAGGCTTTTTTTTCTAGGCTCAATTAAAGGATACTTAAAGTGGAATTAGACAAGTTTTTGTTTTAACTTATCATAATGAAGTAAATGTTGATTGCACACTGTAATGGTTTTTAGAATAATGGCAGCATCGACATTCAGATTCCTGGAAGCCTCAGTTTCACAATACAATTCTGTCCGCCACCTGTGACAATATTTCCCAGAATAAATTAAGGCTCCATTTAGGGGACAACTGACAACTGACTGCCAATATGAAACCAAAACAGACAGAGGATAACACTCTTTCTGGCCCCAGTGGCTATTGGTAATTTTCCCTGGGTGGAACAACAGGTGTAACTGTGGACCTCAGGTAAACTTTTACTCGATGGATAGAGATGCACAACCTGTTGAGATGGCTGGTAAAGACTTTATGGATATTTCTGATCATTCACTGGCCTGCTGATAAGGCAGCCATTTGAGATTTGTTCCTGCTGTCACTTGTGGAGAGAGCCCCCGCACTTGAGGGGTACAAAATTGTTATGCAGTGATATTCAGTGGGTATTGCTTCCACTAGCTTGGCAAATAACAGAACCTTCCTACTCAATACAATTAGGTTGTTATAATAACATTGAAAATGGGAGCAGCACCATAAGAACAGTCTTTTGCTCCCTGTTATTTAATCAAATGACTGCGTCTATCTGTAGACATTTTTTAAAGGAATAAAAAGAGGAGAGCTGTACTCTAGGTCTGAGTGTAAAAATTAAATTTCTGCAAACAGTGATCAGATAAATCCTAGGGAAAGTCACACAGGAAGGGTAGACATGGGAGTGATATCCGCTGAAGGTAACTATCACTTTATGCTGACGAAGACCAAAAAGCTTTGGGATGAGCAAGAGATGAGCAGACATGCAGCATAATGTGCAATTCTGTGGGGAGGAAGACTAATCATTGCTTCAACTTGTGGTCTAGCACCATCTCAATTGCAGTGCATTATATTAAATGATAGAAGCGTTAAGTTTGAGTGAAGGACACTCAACTTTCTGGTGGTACTTATATGATATTATATTGCTTTTGTGGATCAGGGGAGGGGCGTGTTCGGACATTAGCATTCTACTGGTCTGATGCACAATACTATCATGAAGATTAAATATTTTTATCTGAGAATAAATAATAATGATTAATGTTAATACATAATGTTGGATTACAATTTCTTATTTAATGACCTATTTTAAATGTTTGTGTTAGCCCAATGCTACTGCAATAATGATAATAATAATCATAGTTATTTTTAGAAAATACAAAGCATTCAAATACTGATTTTGATGCAGATTATAATGACAATGTCAAAAGCTTCAAAGCCCTTCTACAAAGGTTTAATAATCTTTGTCAAATGAAGGAGCTTTAAATTAAATTCATTTGTGAAAAAAATGTAACTGTGTCTGATCCACAGCTGGTTGCACAATTCCCCATCAAGGGAGATATTGACATCAGGCAGCATATAAAAAACTCCATGTTTATAACCTTTGCAATTAGGCATGATTTGTGATTGCTTTAAGTTCCTAAACTCAAGCAAGTAGTGACAGAATGATGCTTTCCTCAGTCAAATGCTAATCCTCAACTCAGAGGGTATGGAAGCACAGCGTAGAAATGCAATCTGGTAATAGAAAATGAAGTCTTTGATATCGATCCCCATGGGCAGCATCAGCTTGGATTCTGCAATGAGGTTGTGCGAATCCAAACAGAAGGCTCCTACTGCAGGGTCAGAGCTACACAGGGAAAACGACACATGCGGAATACATTTGAAAAACACTGTGCTTTGATATTCAGATCAGCCAGTGCTCGGTTGGGAAGAGTCTTCGTATTATCATCCAAGGGAGACCAACTATAGAAATGCATGTTGACATCAGAGCTGCATATACTAACAGCTCTGATGTCATGTATTGATGGTGTAGTTACATGTCTTTCCAATGACACGTATGAAGAAAGTATTTGTAAAATAAAAGTAAAACAAAGCAGGTTTCAAAAATGTCTCATTATATGCAGCCATTGCGAGTGTGGCACCTTTTTGGCAACATTTCCACAATAAAGGGATTAATGAGCTTGGATCACAAAGAAAAGAAAAGGAAAAACATAATGATATCTTTTCCGTGCCCTGAATGAGGAACCTTACTTGGCAATCAATTGATTAAACCAGATAAAACACTTTGGATTCAACCTTTAATTATATTACTTCCTGTCCCATCTCAAGATTTAATCATTGTACAAAATTAATTTCTCTAAAGAAGCAGGAATATTGTAACCTAAGGTTATATGGGTTCAGCCCTCTGTCTCATTACCGGATAAAACACCAGTGGTTTTAATTATTAATAATTAACCTTATGAAATTTGATTTATGCAATTGTTCCTCTTTCTTTTCCTTCATCTTTCTCATTAACATATCTCTTCTTTCTATTATATTTGTTGCCTTCGTTTATCCTATAGTATTTAAGTTACTCATTACACCTTATCAAGAGCAGTTAATCTAATCATCGAATACAAGTTTTGGAAACGATACATACTGTCCAACACAGCTACATAATCTGATCTGTGTGGTGTCCTCCTCAGTGATGTCAGCTCATATCAGCTCACATCAGTCATATCAGTTCCCTCCTCTCATGTTCCCAGTCTAATTTCTATTTTCCAACCCAACTGCCCTCCACTTGAAAAGCTGATGTCGAAGATGTTCTTTCGTCTTCTTAGAATCTCATTAGAATCCCCTTTAGCCATCGCGATCCCGCGGCCGCCATCAGTGATGAGTCCGTGTCATCTGCCATACCAGCAAAGACGAGGATTTCACGGACAGCTCCTTTTATATATACACATCTGAACGTGCACTTAGGGGCATGCACGGCACAGGACAGAACACATGCTCATAAATCAAACGGTGAATTCACTTGACTGAATACTTTTCTGCATTCAAGTGTTCACTTCCATGCATGTACATGCACACACACGTATGTACACACTCTGAGGATTGTCTCTCCCCACACGCGGACTATCGAGTGTGCCGAATTTTTTAAGCAAAGTGATCAGGCCTCCAGGGCTCATCAGATGGCTTAGTGCCTCTTCATACACCCTCAGCTGCTGTGGCCGGCCCGGGTTTGTGATTGCCTTGACAGCTCCATTAAAAAAGAGAAGGTGATTACATTCTGCTCCATTCCCATAGCATGCATGACTAACCAGGCTCAGCAGTCGGTGGGAGGAACCCACTCGAGCTTCGTTCCATTGAGTTTATGTCACTTTCAATACAAAGCTCTCATGTTAGGATGGCTCTACCTCTCACCACTGTCCTATGAAGTGAGGCCGTTAACCAATGGATTCATGTTTACATGCACAGAGAGGAACCGGGTCAGTTGGAGAAACTAAACAAAACAATTCAATGCAGTGAAATGCTCATAGTCAGTATCTGACCATCACAATAATTTAGTTTAACTTATTAATGTACATCGCTTTTAATGCATTGTAGCAATGATTGCTCTTAGTTATTTTAAACAACAGTGCTAGAACGAACCAGACTTATAGTTTGCTAGGGCTGGGCAATTAACCCAAAATGCATCAGTGCCAATTATTACTTTACAAGTTTGTGTGTGTGTGTGTGTGTGTGTGTGTGTGTGCTCTATTGATGATCAGTTGATGAGGATGTTCACTTTTTTTCATCAACATCAACAAGTCTTCCCCTGCAGAACCTTCTACATGTTTATGTGGCGGCATTATAAGCTGACATTCACAACCATTCACTCATAAGGTCAATTCAGACTTTTTCAATTAACTTAACAATCTGCATATCTTTGTACTGCGGGAGGATGCCGGAGTACACAGAGAATACCCATGCAAACCAGAATTGGAACCAGGGACATATGAAAATTGTGCCATCCATATAACATATTTATTCCTCTTTATTTATTTTTTTATTATTAGATGATTAGATTGCATCTTCTAAACAATAAAAATTCTATATAGTTTGCATTCAAGTCCACAGTGGAGGAAGCTGTTGAGTAAGTAAAATGTAAGAGTGTATGTATGTGAGAAAGAGAACTGGGAGCACTTGCTGTGATAATATGAAAAGCAGGGCAACAGAAGTTATATAAACAGAAATATTCAACAAATTCTTTACTCTAATTATAACTGCCAACATAATCAGCTACAACATCCAGTTCAGCACAGCTGGTAGAAACACAAGAACTTGGAAATGTGTTTGAACTGTATAAAGAACACACAAATCTTGAGACTTTTTTTTAGTTTCTTTTAAGTTTCTTTTTGCTTTTTACTTTTAATCTCATTTAGATTTAAGTTTATTTGTCTTAGTGACTGATATAGGTGCCCCCTTGTCAGGAAATATCTTAGAAACAGTCTTGTCATACCTTAGAAGAATTTAGAAACAGAGCTTGTTCTGGGCTTCAGTCTCTAACCCTGACTGAATTCAGGTTTCTCATTAACGTGTATATGAAATTAGGTTATTGGCTGAAACTCTCTCTCTCTCTCATGAGTACCCAGTTATTTCATAGGACAGGTTGGAAAATGCAAATGTACATAAAAGTAAAAGTCAATAAGTGAATATGAACATGCTGTGTGGTAAATGTGAAATCAACTGCGAAATAAAACCAATTTTATTTACAGACTCACTTTGAGTGGGGAGCGCTGGCTCCATTGGTGGACTTGCTGAGAACACTGTACACAAGGGGAATTATTAATATAACATCAAAATTGATCCAACATTCCGAGTTCAACTCTGCTATATTTGAGGCAAATTGGTTCGGAGGGCTATTTATTCTAATCTGAGTCGTTAATGCGCAGTGTCAACATCAGGATTAAACCCAAACCAGACAGATGGAAATCTCCTTAGCCCCCCCGAAATGCAAAGCGTGCAGTCTAAACACTGTCACTCTATGGCATCTACATTTAGATATAATGTCTTTGAAGCTGAATGTGGAATGGTGCTGTTAATTTGCTTGTCGGAGTCTATCAGGGATCTTTTCCTTGTAAACATCAGAGACGTTTAATAATACACTTTCCATTGACTATTCACTTCCATTACAGACAGGACGTTTCTGACCTTCTTGTTTTCCCATCTTTCTCTCCTATCTGGAACAATAGGATGCATGAATGTGCATGAAGAGCTGACGGGGGTGTTTGTGTCGCACCTTTCTCTGGTGCTTGGAAGGGAATAGATGCAGAATCTTTGTGCACAGCGACAGAGCGGTGCACGTGGCGGGGTGGGCAGTCACAAACCATTATGCAGGACATCAAAAACAGTTCAAAGCAGCTAAGTGTGGTTGTCTTTCCATCACCAAGGTCAGAAATACTTAATATTCAGAGAGTGCGGCAAAGAACAAAGTGGCTGCATATACATTAAATAAGTGGTGTGTGGAGGGGGATAGGGACATGATATACTGAACAGAAGAAACTGTGGAAGTTAAAAATAAAAAACTTCTTTGCAAAGGATGATGTTATGATATGCAAAGCTGTTGACTGCAGTTTAGAGCCATTAGAAACAGTGAGATCCATAAAAAATCTACTTACAGTTAACATCTTGTATGCACCAAGAGCTTGTAGGTAAAATAGTCAACAATATCTGTAGTATGTTATCTTTCTTATTTTTATTCTGTTCCAATGTATTTTGTAAAGCACCTTCTGACCTGGTCTAGAAACCTGCTACGTATATCACACCTGAATCATTCGTCTCCTCACGGTTTCTGTATATTCACCAACATATTTTGAAATATTTGTGAGCTCTCTTTCTCACCACATGTTAGCGCTACCACTGCCATATGAGTATGTGGTGTATGGGACGTCTCTGTTTGTGGCTCTTGTAGTTTTTGAGATTTTCATCCATCATTTTCCACCATATTTTGTCATGTTTATTTCTCTCTCCTCAAAAAAAACAATAAAATACACACACACCAAAAAAAACGAATAGAAGAAAAGAATAATGAATTAATAATGCTGCGATTGCTTGCTTTGTATCTTCACGAAGTCAATCAATGACAATGCTTTTAATTAGTCATTGATTCATTTAGTGATCAAATAATCACATTTGAGATCTGGCTTTTCGAACTCGATTAATATTTTTATACACGTAAAATTTGAATCAGATGAAAGTGACAACTCGTAAAAAAGCCAAAGTGAAATGGTGCATTTTTTAATAACACAACTTTAAGATAATAGAGATACCCATTACCCAGTAAAGGGAAATGATAAATGGACTGTAATCCATTATAATATAAATATGGGTTTTTGGTGCACTTTTGACTTGCCCTTACATCGTCCATAGAATAACTCCGTCTATAACTCAAACCTTTTGGAGGCAATTACACGGCTGCTCTAATCTCATCAGTCAGGGAGACGGTCAGAAAGACAGCTGCTGGAGTGTTTAATTCTTATCTTGTGTGCTCGCTCCCTTTTCCTCCTCTGTCTCTCTCTCTCTCTCATCCCCTCTCCTCCATCTTCCTCAGGTTGGGTGGCTGGCACGTTTAGAGACAGCAAGTTCTTGGCTCCATTCCACACTGGCTCTCCCTCTTATAGCAGACTTCTTGTTCTGACATTAGTCCGTCCTTCTGTTTTTGCTCTCCACTTCGCACAAACACCATTGGTTGGTCAATTCAAGTCTTCAGCTCCGTGACTGCAACAGGACAAGCAGCAAAACAAGTGAGTTCGATGCAAATCCACATCATAAAATCAATACTTGCTCATCTCCATATTGAAAGCTCTGACTGCTGTTGTACAGCATTTGTCCTCTATCTCTGTTCCCCACTGAACCAAACAATGAAACCTCTTAATATCACCAGAACATCCGAACAAACAGGAAACTATGCACTTGCTGCAATTTGCAAGTGTTGCCCAAAACCGTTGCTCCTCAAATACAAACAAAGCTACAATCCACTTTCAGCTTCACCTTTGTGTACCGAACAAGGTTTATTTCCGTGGCTGTTTTCTCTGTCCGAATGACAGTTCCTTGGCAGTGCACTGTCCGGCCTCTGTGTCTGTCAGCCATGTTTATTTTGGGTGACAGATGCAATCTTCTGCAGTATCAGCTGACAGGTCAATCTATATCTCATTAGTCTTTCCCAACAATATCTTCTTGGCTGGGATTCACACGGTATGGTGATACATTCCGTCAGAGTGATATCATGTGAGGTAATAGAGCTTCCCTCGACTACAATATAGCTGCAAAAATAGCAAATCTATTTTTTAGCCTCGAATTCAATTCACTTATATATATTTAAATCGATTTCACAATCTTATAAATTTACTCGTCATTTTCATCTCATCCTTTACCCCAACAATCCCTCCTGCCCCACACCCCTCTTCTGCTATTATTCGCTCTTTTCCACAGAAGCGCTACGGCAGGCTTTGCTCGTTTGATTTACTTTCTATTAGGGGATTAAAAATCAATTATGCAGGAAGCCATGCGTAGGCGTGATTATAGCTGCACATGACGGCGCCATTCATCACAGGACCACTCATCTCTGCAGCCGTTAGTTACACAACACACACCAGGAGAACCTCCTTTTACTGTGAACTCTGCCCTCATCTTTTGCACATTACAAATGCTCCACCATATATACAAAGATGAATGATTCGGCCACTTCTGTAGTATAAAGTCCTTTGTGCAGCATGGCAACAAAAACAAGGAACCCCAAAAAACACTATGTATTATAATATCCACTGTACAATTCACCAAACAGACTAATTTATGATGAGTATTCATGAACATCCATTTCAGATGAATGAAGCCAACTATGACAATTACAGACTAATTTACTGCGAATAGAGAAACACAATAACTCATTTGACAAGGCAAATATAAAAATATAAAAAGCCCTCAATAATAATTTTTGATTGATTGATCAGTGATTGTGACCACAGAATAGATGCAAATAAATAAATCATACACCCTTCTATCAAAGGTCTGACCTAACTTTGGAGGACAGACAGATGGGACTTAACTTCACTCCATGGTAGACAACACCCTCTCGTCCTTCTCCTTCTATCATGCACTGACAGCTGCCCAGCATCTTCTGCCTCGTCTCTAGGTGCAACACAGGCACAGAACTTTTTTAGCCATTATCAAACTTCTTCTTGTTCAAATGGATCTTGCCCCAGTGACTTGAGTGAGAACCAGCAATAAGCCTCTATGTCCTCCTCTGTGTTTTCTACAGTATTCTATACGGGCTGACATATTTGCTGGGCTGGATGTATCTCAGGATATCCCATGTAAATAATGTAATGGATATCAAATTTTAACCAAAAGAGTATATATTATTTTATTCGTCTCCTATCTTTATTTTTTTGTCAAATGCATATGCACATGCTTTGCCTATAGGCTTAAATTGAGCTTAATGTGTATTTGTATTGCGTAATTTATTCATGTTTGTGTTTGCATAATGCAGCAGCTAGTAATACTACTACTTATGCTGCTGCACCTACATAATCTACAACTGTACAGCCCCTTTTAATGTTCTACTAAATTATGAACATAATACATGCCATGGGACAAATGACCATAGCAAATATTTTAAACCAGAACATCAAGACTTTCAGGGTATTTTGTTCAGTTTTCTTAATGTATGCCCACCCAACATGTTGTACTTAAATACAGATACAAATTAACATTATTTAAGTCGGTGGCACTCAAGTCAAGAAGTCGATATGGAGAAAAAAACCCTGCTCTTTTCGGGAGCTCTGGAGATTCTGCAGGGGGGAGTAAACCCAACCTTGATAAATACATGAAATTCCAGCTACAGCAACAATAACAGTGAATTTAAAATGAGCGTGTTAAGTGGTAGAGAAGGGAAAGTGACAGGTCAAAATGGCTGCATGGTGCACCAGCATTGTTGTCTGGACGTCACCGTCCAGCTGGTTGTCAAACAGCTGATGAACGAGCCACTGATCGTGAAGCATGAAAGAAGCAGCAGATGCCAGTTAATTCAAGTGTGGTTTAGACTGTTACAGACAATATTTGCAATATTAAATTATGTGAAATTACCCACAAACAAACCTTTAAAACTTCAGTTTTGCGTCGTTGAATATTTGCAGAAGATGCGTCGAGTCACTGGCCAAGATTTTCACATCAACAACAATCGTACCTACAGTCACATTGTCTTCAGTTTCTCATGTGAGGCACGTGCACAAACACATGCACACCTGCAATCACCAACCTTTTCATGCCTGCCAGAGTCCAGACTTCTGGAGAATAGCACGTCTGTTTACTCTGAAAGGTTCAAAGATAATTTACCTGGATTAGAGAAGCCATCTGTGCCTGCCATCCCAGATTGCTTTGGGGGTGTCTCAATAAATACTGAGCAGGCTGCGTGGCAGGCAGCAGTGGGAAGGTGGTGAGAGGTTTGCTCTAAAGCAGGACTTAATGCCCCTTTTTACATCAGTTACCAGTTGGCATGGTGGTGACTCTCCATGACCTCTCTTCATCACTGTTCTCCTAAAACTAGGTCTGTGTTTGGCCCTCAGCACAAAGCAAATGGCAGAAGACGTAGTGCATACAAATACGCCTGGGTTGTGTATTGAAAGATTTTTTTTTGTTTTCTTCCATTCAAAGCCAAACATGGAGCTAAGTCAAAGTTGTGGAGCATTTATTTGCTTTCCATTGTTTTGGTTTCTCTCCAGCACATTGAATTTCAAATGAAACAATAACTCGGAGGTTAAAGTGCTGACTTACAGCTTTGACTCAGGTCGAGGTTGTTCACATCCATATTATTTGAACAGCGGGGGAGCTATGTGGGGGGGAAAAAAAAGGCTACAATCTCTGCACAGTTCATCGAATATCAATGTAAACACTGTCAAATTACAGCTAAAGGTCAGCACTTTAACATCAGAGGTTCTTTTTTTATTCCGAACCCACTGTGGAGGATTCACAACCCAAACAACAGCAAAATGTGTCAACACACTGATTTTTTGCTCTGATTATTATTTGTTCTTTGATTCTAATCAAGTGTGGGACAAAATCTTTACCTATATGGACAGGATTGTCAAAACTGATGTAATGAGGCTGCCATGCAGACCGAAGCCCGTAGAGCCAACTGTATAGGCTTCATTGATGCGTCAAGATTGCTTTAACCTGTTGTTAGTTCCACTTAGAGCCAGTCAGCAAACACAGTAAATCTACCACTTAACATTCTTATCTAGAGATGTGAAGGTGATAGCTGGACTCTTTTGTAGACAATATAATGCTACATTACAAACTTTAATGTAAAACTTTTATGCAATGGCTGATTTGAAGTAAGCAGTAGATGCAGCTAGTGGGAAAGTAAAGAACAAAAAAAACAACGAAGAAGAGGAAGCTTCAAACCTGCCTAAGGTGAAGGTATTGATTTTTAAAAAGGCTGCATCTAGTGGTGTCTTGAAACATGCTGAGATGCAGAAACACCTCCCATCCCTTTCTCTGAGACTCACAACCCCCAGCACATTTCCCTCTTGTAGCCAACCCCCCATACACCCTCCTACCAACACCCACACACACACATGTTTCATAGAGACCTATTCAGATGCCAAGTTAGTTGCACAGTCATTAGATTCTGTGAGGGAGTATGAAGAAGTTATCACTAAATTATGTGAGAAGGCTGCACATGCCCGGGGATACACCCAAGGCTGGCGCAGATAGAGGTCCCACTGAAACGTCAAGTGTAATATAAGTGGTCAAACTACATTACACTGTCAATGCAATTCAGGAGTGGATGCTCACCCATATTCGGTTTTGTCTCTTTCGATCGTCTTTTCTGAAAGTGAACCGGGAGACTAGAGGTGGCAACTGAGTAAAAACATTCAGGAAATAAATGGTTGCTGCTGTCATCACTATGATTGGAGGGAGGAAGTCTGGACCTTGAGCGGCCGTATCAGGATTATTTCCTGACTGCTGCAAACAAGAAAATAAAACAGCCATTTTGAGATGTGAAAAATTTATAGAGTGAATATGAAGATGCAGGACGTAACAGCTCCGCAAAAGTGAAGTCAAAGCATCTGAACTGCCCCCTGTGGGCTGGCTACTGCATAGTTCATAAACCCTGCCTCCTCCATATAAGTGGATGGGACACGACTAAAAGGTCAAAGTACACATTATTACGTTTTTAGAATGTTTTCTTATAGATGGTTTCTGTCATTTTTTGTATGACGCTGATGTATTTCAAATGCTGTGTGTTAAAGTTTGGTTTAATTAGCTATTTAATGCCATTGAAACAGGGTGAAATTGGTCAAGCATTTTTATTTGATACCATGGCTCATCCATACCTTAATTGCTGCTATGCATATAGCTCCAAATTACAGTTCCTCTTTGGCACAAGATTGCAGCGTTCACTTCTAGGATATTTTACGTTAATGTTTTGATAGTGGGAGCAAGTTAAGATGTGTAAATCATCTTTATGTGGAAAAATTACAATCTTAAAAGCAAGTACATACCATACGTATGTGTCACACTTGGACACACTGCCTACACAAAAGTTATGACACAGCACATGTGGTGAGGTTGTAAAGAAAGCAGCTCATGCATCTGTGCCACTGATAAACCTGTATTCACATGGAGGGAGCCAGGAGATCTGTATTTTGCTGATGCTGCGTATATCCAAAGATGCACACTTCCCTCAGTGTTACAAAAGCGGTGCATGTACTCAAACTTTTTATCTCTATAAACAGATTCTGCAGGTGAATATGTAGAATCTGTAGGCGGAGGGCAACAATTTTGGGCCAGAATCTTCTGGTTTCTAGTTTGACCAATGACATTTGAACAGGCTTTGGTTGGCTGCAGGTAAACAGTAAATGTGGAGAGCAGATGAAGCAGAACACATTGATTGAAATGAATCAGCCATTTTTTTATTTTTAAGAAGTTCGAGATTAGCCAAAATATTGCCTGGACCTAAAATACCTTCAAAAAGTGAAGGTGTTTTTTGTGGAGAATCCTTCGACTTGTGTGACAAAATAAACTAGTTTGATGGCAAAGAGAAGATGGTGTCTTGGCCTGGATATACCCTGTCTGCACCGGAAGCTCCAAATTTCTTCCGCTGTCCCTGAACCAGAAATTGTGTTCAGATGAAAGCCAATGGGCTCCAAGATAGACAGACTCTTAATATGTGACAGATCCCACACACAAACAAAACAGCTTGTGTTGTTCTCTCTCTCTGCATAAAGGCTAAGTGAAATCAATATCGCTGTAATGGGCAACACAAAATAAAAGTTAGACTTCCTCCCTGCTGCCATCAGTAAAGAGAAGAATGCAATGTCATTAGGTTGTGTGAGCACTTAAGAGACTAATATCCTGTTGTGACATTACACTCTGCTGCTACTACAGGATATAATTTTCACTCAGCAGTCCAGAGTCCTGTAGAAAGCCATTATGCTGTGCTAATGTTTCACAAATAGTCGCCTTTTGGTGTGAAACCAAAAAAAAGTTAAGAACGAGAGCGTTGCAGCTGCTCCGCTCGAGTGTGATGATGAAATACACTTTATTCTACATCAAATGCCTTGAAACCTATTTCTTTTTTTTAACAGCAGAGCTGAGCTAGAAGAAAGCTATTGTCAGACCTTTCTGTCAGGGAGGTGCTGAAAGATTTGAATGATTCATGAATCGATTTGCCTTGTGTGAATGTGAGCGCTTATAGGAATGAAGCGTTTCTCTCCAAAGTGAGGCTGGGGGGGGGGGGCTGCTGCTGTTGTACAGCACTTGTCTGATGCTGATTCCATGGCTGGGAGGCTGTAGTTTCACCTCTCACATCGCCACACAGATGCCATTACCTGAAGCATTTAGAGAGGGGGGGAAAGGAGGTCAGGTGCAGTCTGGCTTCACTGAGGACACACATCTTTCTCTCTCTTTCTCTCTGTGTTGCTGTCCCACACACAGATTTCACAGTATCGTCATGGTTGCAGGCTCCTCTGACATGTTTTCATCATCACAACACTCATTGAATCTTCCAATGAGAACCAGAAAACTATGAGCCCTTTTTGGAGTCACATTACTGAACACACAAGCTGAAAACACACCCTTGCACAGGATGTAGTTTCTCAGCCTCTCAGTCTCACTAAACACTTTTCACTTCACTCAGTTCTCTCTCTCTCTGTGTGCCACACACAGATTCTGACAGCTCAGGCAGATAGTGAGAGGGAAGAGAATAGATTACACATTTCCTGAGAAGAGGCAGCCAACATTATTTGTTATAATTCAGCTCTAATTTCAATATTTGCAGACCCTCACAGAGATATATATATGTGCTGTCTGAAACAGCATCCATCTTGACCGAGACCTGGTCGGCCTCAACTGTGCCGGTGTCACATGATCGATGTTTTCCCTGGCCTCCCGACATCTTCTGGGGTCACATGGGCCTCTGTCAAGCTTGGTTAATTTTGCACTCTCAGCTTGGCTGCTATTAGCATATGAATATCCTCATAGCCGTACATATTCTACAGCCATGCAAAGGGATTTCAAAAAGTGGTCCTTTATAGGGGGAATTTGAAAAGACCGGAGAGGACGAGGAGGAGGAAGGAGTGGATGGGGGCTTGGCAGGATGTTTTCACAGCTGTCATGGTGATGAATTGGGCTCCTATGATTAATCTGTATTTAAATGTAACACTACCATCGCCAGTCGGATACACCCAGGCCATTTTCAGTGGGACGCGTCCATCCAACAGCAAAACATGTTGATTATGCTGAACAGCACTGAAAGAAGCGAAGTCAACACTCGCCGCATTATCAGCTCCGTTAGACGAGAGACAGCCCATACGCGAGGAGCTGTCTAAAAAATAGAAATCAGTAATCTTTACGAATTTTTTACTTTCAAAAGCGTCCATCAAGATGTGTGAAGTCTAACTCCGGTGAACCTCGACTTCATAATCCCATCGCTGTATTGATATGGAGAGTGGCTGAATGGGCGGCTATAAAAGTTTCCTCATCCATTGACTCCATGAGGACAAACTCTCCTCCCCTCTCCATTGTGTGTCTACATGCCGGCTTTTAAGAGCCAACATAGCGTTAAAGTGAGAGTTGGGCTCCCACCCCTGCCATTTATTTCCCACACGACCTTGCACAGATGCAAAAGGCGGCTGCGACGAACAGCTGCCCGCTAAGGGCGACGGATTTATGTTGGCCAAATCAAACCTCTAAAACTCAGACAGCTGACCCGGGCGGCAAAGAGAAATAAAAATCACAATGTGCATATTATTGGTCTTCTGAGGCGCTCGTCCTCCCGCGTCCAGCTCACACCGGCTTCAGCTGTCATTAGTGTTCATAATAAAAGCTTTCCCATATGCTTCTGTCCACAGTTGTTATGATTGGGACATAACATGTTATGACTGCACATTTCCAAACAGTGTTACAGGTCAAGTGAGGGACATCCTTGGTAAAGAGTGCTAAAGGGAACGAGATGCCAGTGAGCCAGAGGGCTGTGGTCACAGATGCTGACAGGAATCAAACCTGATCTGATATTAAGTGTGCTTGGCAGGCTGAAGTGACAGAAAGCGTATGCTCACTACGCTTTCTCTCTTTCTTTTCATCAGGTAAGAGAAAAAAAGAACCCCAAAGCAGCTCTTACACAAGGGTGAAGTCTTTAAAGTCATGCCTGCCACAGTGCCACACATTTTACAGGAATACTTTCACATTTGTGAAATGTGCTTATTTTCCTTCATACTAACAGATAGATGAGATGATTGATCCCAGTCTCACATCTGTCATGGAACTTCAGAGCGTCTGGTAATGATCACTTTGGAAAAAAAGACTTAAGAAGGGGCAAACAGTTGGAATGGCTCTGTCCAAAGGTAGGGCAGCATTGAGAAGAAGGTTACCGGTTAGAACCCCAGATCTTTGTTGGTTCTCTCGGAGTCCACAGTCTCTATAAACAGATACTGCATGTGGATATGCAGAATCTGAAGGCAAGGAACAACGCTTTGTTTGCCCGCAGGAAAACAGTCCAAGTGGAGGGCACAAGAGGTGGAGCACATTGATGGAAATGAATCTGCTATTGGTTATTTCATTCAAATGCCCCAGATAGCTTTAGTAGAGATTGGCTAAAATATCATCAAGACCCAAAAAACCTACAAAAACGATTCCTGAGTTTGTGTGGAGAAATATTTGGTTTCTGTGATGAAATAAACTAGTCGGAGTAGTTTCGGCTCAGCTATCTGCTCTATACCAGACGCCCCACAATATTGGCAGTTGCATGTCAGATTTATTTGTTGTCAGGCGATAGCTTAGATTGCTTAATTGGAGATTCTACGTTGACCCTAGGTATATAGTCTGGCAACCATAGGATGTACCCCACCTCTTGCTCAATGTCAACTGGGATTGGCTGCGGTATCGATGAGGGATGTCCAAAGATAACAAACTCACTAATTAATACATTTTATTTTGCTTGTTTAATCCGTACAAACAAACTAGAGCTATGTTTTTATCTTGGCCATGTCAGCAAATATTTTTTTTTTATCTTCAAAGAATATTGTACCAAACATATTCATCCTTTGCCCTCAAGGCAGTATCCTACTAATATCTGCCTGTCCCTTCAACCCCAATAGACAGTATTGTCTCTACTCTGATGCCAAACTAATCCACAGGCTGTTTTAATTGGCATTGTTTATCTTTGCTCTGGATGTTCTTCTAACAATTCCTTATTGCCAACAGCCATGAAAACCATCTGCTCTAGAGAGATCCTGAACTGCTGTGGCATTCTCTTTTATCACCCCAGGGATATTTAAATGTCGAAGAAATCACTGCTGTTTACTGTATTTGTGAAATGAGACGGTCAGAACCAGCTTTGAATTTATGCCCATGAATTTACTGTAAGATTTAATTTAAAGAGCCATGTAAAGGTGCCTGATTGAAGGGTCCGTGGAGATGGTCTTAGTTCCTCTTGGCTGAGCTGATCGGAAAGAGGGAGATAAGAACGCCAGGGCTGACTGTGATTAATGGGTTGGTGTGGCTGCCCGTCAGATGCAAACCAGCAGACACTGTGTAAATTATGCTTAAAATATAAAGCTGTCTGAAAGCACTTTGTGCATTTCCGCTCGGGGCCATGTGTTTTACTGTGTATTCATGACATCAGAACAGAGAGACAGGAAATAATTTGACAAATATATGGAGTTTCTTTTTGTAAAAGCAGGAGTGGATGGGACACATTTTGATAGTAAAGCTACAGAGCTCATATAATGTGTCTCAAAGAAAGAAAAAAAAAAAAGCAATCTGATATAAATTCACATCACCCCACAAATGCCAACATTTTCTGACCTTGCCTTTTATTCCGCATGCTAATTTATACAAATGTAAGCGTTTTCTTTCTCCTTCATGCCGTATAACTGGAGTTTGTTAGCTTTTTCTAGGTGGATGTGGGTCCTGCCTTGAAATACACCCCCTCCCCCTCTATTTGCCCCTTGGGAGTAAAGACTATGTGCAGATATAGAGAAGAGAATGGGGGGGGGGGGGTGTCATAAGAAACAGAAATTAAAACTTTGCAGCGCTTCACTGCCTCTTCACTTAAATTAAAGACATTCATGCATTTTGTAAGGAGAGGGATCATTTTAATGAAAACATCCAGTGTGGCAAATGTCTTAGTAATGTTCTAGTGATACATGATTGGAGATGGGCTGGGTAAAGAAAAAAGACGTAATGTATTTTGAAGGATAAACGGAGAGGGTAAACATAGCCGAGGTAAATAGTTTAAATATGTGGCTCCCTCATCAAAACTAATGCCCTGCTGTGTAAATTTGACAGGCTTTGTTCGTAATTGAGTCGCGCATGAGGATGACAAACTGTGTTTTGCTGTAAGAGGATGGTTCGAGGACAATTCTGTTTCAGGAGAAAATGGAATTTCAATCCAAGTGTACCAACCAAAAGTGAATGAATGAAGAGAATAGGTTAAAATAATCAGACTTAATTTCAGCAAGTAATACTGAATTCAATTATTCTGTCCACTTTCCTCAGTGCGGTAATAAGAAGCATCTGAAATCCCTGCAGAATATGTATTGGCTGTGTTTCTAACACCTAGAGGTTAATGACATGAAGAGCTGTGTGTTGACTGTATTCTTGATGAGTTAATGCTCTTACAATAACCCCTTCAGGCTTATGGTACAGTTCCTGGAATGTCCAATGCAAAACACCATGTGACTCCTATATAATAATGAGCAGAAACAATGGATCAATGAATAGTCACATTTGTTTTCAAGCAGGATATTTCAATTTTTTTCACTTTACACTTCTGATATCATTCCAACTTGCTGCTTTCTCATCTGATGGATTTTTCATCAATGCACAAAAATACCAAACCAGGAAGACCTATTTAGTTCACCCAAAAATAAAGATTTGCTCATTATATACTCACCACTATGGAGAGGTGGGTGAAGTGATTGAGTCCATATAACACTTTTAGAGTTTCAGTGTTAAACAGCGTTGCAGCCAAATCCAATACAATTGAAGTAACTGGGGACCACTTCTTCAAGCGTATAAAAACAAGAGAAAAGAAACATAAAATGCCTCCATACTGCTCCTGTGGTGTCATCCAAGGGTCCGCTAGCCCTGCCATTCAAATTCCACTTGAAATGGTGTCATTTACAACATGTTTTTAACCTAAAAGTGTTTCTGTGAACTATCGCTTTAAGGTGAACAGAATCTATTCTATTAAAAAATCTTGCCTACATATGTATTATTATTATATTCTCTAGTATAGTATAGCATAGAAGTCTGGACTAAAAAGATTCAGGCATTCATTCTTGAAATATTTGCAGCATGGAAGAGCAGAGGCAGCAGATAAGATGCTCCTGCTCTGCCTTTGTGTCAGGCAGTGTCAGGCTGACTATGACACGTTGGACCAGGCAGCAGCAGATGGCAGTGACAGGTCTGCATTGGTCCGAAGCCACAGAGCAAAAAAAAAAAAGAAAGTCAACTAAACACATGGCCATGTGGTTACAGGAGACAGGAACGACTGTGTAGAAAGCTAATGATGGGCAGCTCATGATACTCACTACTGTGAGCAGCAACACATTTCCTGACAGTATGAGCAGTTTGACCAATGCAAACATCAACTCATATATCCCATCAAATGTATGCTACTTATGAAATTACCCTTTTCACTGGAAATTACTAATCTATTTGAAGAAAATAATCATTCTATTGTTGACAAGGAGCCTAAAACAATCCTATAAGTGACTTTCATTGACAGGATTTTAAGATGCCGTCATGGTTAGGAGAATTTTGTAAACATTGGTTTGGGAACATATTGGTTATTTGCAGATGATGTGGTTCTCTTGCCTTCATCAGACCGTGACCCCCAGCATGCACGGGGGTGGTTTGAGGCCGAGTAGGAAGCGGTCAAGATGAGAGTAAGCACTTTCAATTCTGAGGCCATGGCTCTCTGCTGGAAAACGGTGGATTCCTACAGGATGGGCTTTCGTTGTTGCCCCAAGTGAAGGAGATCTAGGGGTCCTGGTCTTATTTAGAAGTGAGTGGGTGGAGGATGGAACGGTAGATGGTGGATTGGTGCAGCATTACTGTTGAAGTGAAGAGAGAGCTGAGCCTGAAGGCAAAGCGTACATTTTTTTCAGTTGATCTACGTTCCAACCCTCAGCTATGGTCATGAGCTTTTTGGGTAGTGATAAAATTACAATTTATTATTGGCCAATAATGGCCAGTAATTTCTTTCTCACCTTGGTTTTCTTGCACCCTGTCCTGAAGTTGTTAGCATGAGTGGGAGGTTGGAACACTAGCATAATACTGTAGAATTTAGCTCAGTAATTGTTTTTTTCTATTTTTTCTGCAGCACATATCAGACATAAATTTAAAAAAAAGTTAATTGCTGTGGATGTCTTGCTTCCAAATATCCAAAACAACATTCAATCAGCATTCTTTACTTGAGATGAGCCAAAATAAGCACCCGCGGGTCCACGCTACCATTAGCATACTGCTTCATAAGGCTGAGGATTATTGCAGGAGGTTCCCAAGAGAAATATCATCTTAACATCTTCACCTTGAGTGGATTTTTCCTGTTCCTGTAGCAACAATTTCAAATATACAGGATTTTACAAAACAGGCAATTTTACATCAAGCGACATTAAAGGATGTGTGTACATATGTTTTTTTTGTGTAGGACAATAACTGAATTTGTTCCAAGCTGTATAGGACTTACACTTTCTCACTGATTGGGGAGCTGTTTTTTATGGTGAATGTTTACTAAATTACCATTAAAAACATTTATTAACTTAGTACTAACAAGGCAATTATTTTTGAAAGATTCTCCTACACTCACTCAAGCCTGAAAATCTTTTGCTGTTCTGATAACAAGACTTGTTTGATCCTGACCGAATGCGTTTGTTAAACAAATGCATTGCATCCGAAAAGCCAAACATGATTAACTTACAGTATATTTATACTGTTCTAGGAGGGATAATGTTCATTTCAACTATTTTCCTGAAATCATACAGTGTAGAAAACTAGGAGGATGCTGCACTTATTATGGAGTTAATGACTATGTTTACGGTCTGGTCAGACACTGCTGTGTAATTTCAATCAGCCAAACTCCCCCCTTACACAAAGCGCAGCTCATTACCACGCACCTCTGTGGGCACCCTGTTTTGTTCCCTTGATTCAAGGGTCTCAGCTCCAATTAATATCTTAGAAGGCTGACATTTCAAACAAGGCTCCATCCTCTCTTGTTTGGAGCACATCGCCTCATTTAATGAAGGTTTGAAAATAGAATTGCTGGTGTGGTAAACTAGAGGTGTTTTCTTTTCCCTTTGTTAAAAATGTTGGCATATTCTGTGTATTCAGGAAGTCTAATGATTATGGTAAAGTAATTTTTTAGAGTCAAGTTATACATAATGAAATTTACAATGTTCTTCGAAAGACCATTCATTGAGCGATATTGTGTGTGTGTGTGTATTTTTTAAGAGATAGAAATATTTTTCTCATTACTGAAATAAAAAAAGTGGACATAGGTTAATAGAAAATATAATAGCTTGTCTTTTGAACCCTGAGATACATTTAAAAATGTAGAGACAAGAAGAGAATATGTGAAAATGAAAAAAATAACAGCCGAGGATCGTTTGAGCCGTCAGTCCACAAAACCTTTCTCTTTCCTGAGGTAAGGTGGATTTCAAGCTTGCTGCCATCTCCTCTCTCTTTCCTCAAGCTGACAACGCCGCTCTAGAGATGTCACGCTGGGTCACGCGTGTGACGTCTTTCTGCCTCCCCCCTCGTGCAAGGCCCAACAGGTCGTTAAGCATTTTCGACAGGGCTCTTGTGTTGCCTTGCAACAGAGCACAAGGGCGCTTAGGGATGTCATCTCCTCAAAGCTAATTGCTGTGCCCTTCTCTTAACGAAACAAGCTCAGGAAATAAATAACAAATGTGCCCCTCGGTATGCTCATTAGCTAACTGCAAATTCGCTGTTCCACAACTTTTCTTCCTCTCGCCATCTCACTCAATCTCACTCAGCTCCCACTCACTACTCCAAACCCACCTACCACATGCACATCCACCATTCTACTTCATTTAACGTCTACTCCATTTTTCTTGTGTCACGTTCTGTCTTTCCCCTCTGCCAGCAGAGATCAACCTAATGAGGACGTTAAAGAGTCTGTCTGTGATCCCTTTGAAGAATTCAGAACCGGTTAAAAACAAAAACAGCTCCATTCCGTAGAAAATGAAAGAACTTGTTATCGTTCTTGGCATTGAAGTCACTGATGTCACTGAAATTTGACATACTCTTTATGCAGAGTTCAGTAATGGGTGGAGATGCCATGAATTGTAAGAGCACAGATGTTTTCTTTTCCCAGAATTGCAATTAATGGGGTTGTTGTTGACAGCCACCTATTAACTGTTTTTCACCTGTCCTTGTAAATAGTATGAACTTTATTAGCATGTATTTCCTCCTTAAGATGGGAAGGGATGGGAAATTCCTGATTCAATTGTTACATGTCTTTATTGACCATGTATCAGACTAATGGAAAAACCCAGCATTAAATTATAATTTCCTTTTTCTCATTTACCACAATTATAATTCAGCCCCTCTCCTGTGTGTAAATGTGACAGGAAACAAAGAAATTACTTTTGTGTTTTGGTCTTGGGCTTTTATTTGTTGAATTTACCTTTTTAAGATGCGTCAGCTCTTTCTCTGAAATACTGATTTCTTGATGAATAATTGCGTTTGGTCAGAACATGCATTCTGGTAAAGTAGATGGAGCTATCCCATCTACTACCTTGTGCTACTGAGAGATTTTCAAATACATTTCCATATGAAAGGGTTAGTTCTGTTCTTATTTGTACTGATCTGTCATTTCTGAAGATAAGCAGGCCACTGTAACATCCCCCAGCAAAGATTTATAAGTTATTGCTGAATGGACATAAATGTGGAATGGAAAACCTCAGGGCACAATCATGCTATGGATTTGAAACAGAACAAACTCTATGATGATGGTGAGTTGCAGATTGGACTTAATATTTTGAGTTGTCAGCAGGAGATGGAAGTCATGTCGTTGTGTTTGTTAAAATATAAATACATAACATTTTAAAAAGCAGCTTGTTGTCCTGGTACTGACTGAATATCCCTCTGAATCACATCCATGGCTATCATTCATCCATCCGTGACTAGATTTTATACCTAAAGGAGAAGTTGAACTGATTGATTTTGAAAATCGGGTATCGGTGGAGTAAAGCCTGGCTTACTGAGCTTACTTTTAAGGCGAGGGGATATGTGGTCACACAGCTCACAGCTAATGTCTGCGTAACCCCACAAATAATCAGATATGTTGTTATCAAAACTTGAGTTTCCAGGCATTTTTATGAAGAAAATGTTTTACTTCCACAACATAAATGCAAGACGTTCACTTCAAATGCAACTGTCCTTGGCTGAGCACAAGCCATTGGTTGCAGGGACATGTTATTTCTCCATTAGAGAGACGTAGCTATCATTAAATCACAGGGCTCATAAGTGTAACCTGATAAAAACAAATACCACAATGTCACCTTTCTCACAGTTATCTCTAACCTGCTTATGGATCTGTCTTGTTGTAAACCACTTCAGATGCATCCTTGTAGCACTGGTAAATTTAGCAAATGAAAATGTCACTGTGCACACACCATCACAAATAGGTTAAAAGAAGATAAGAGAGAATTACTAAAAGCACAAGCAAGTCCCAGCGGAGCTTCTGCTCATGTACAAAGGAGCGTGTCTCTCTTAAACCCAAATCCTGTGGGGGAATGGGATAATGTAAATATGTCACTGCATACCAAAGCACAGAAGCACACATGCCTACCTACAGTGCTCATAGGAGTGCATGCATGCACACACCCAGCTTTCCAATGGGTCTGCGTTTGGCTAAAAAATAACTGGCAGTCAAACATGAATCCCCATTTGTCCCTAATGACTAACTGTTAAAACACAACCTCAGAGTACAATTGAGCAAAGTATTGATTGCTTAAAAGAGAAAATGTCTATAGAATTAATTCTCTTGTTTGGACCTTGTCACTAAAGCCTGAGTAATACCCTATTTAGCCATACAGCATGTAACCTGCAGAGCCCATGACAATGAGCAATGTTCTCCATGATATAGATGTGGATGTTAATTAGTCACATTGCAGAACTTCACGTCAGATGTGGACTGGGATCAATAGAAAACCTGTATCAGCTTAGTGCACGTGGTGCGCCTGAGCAGCTATTTTTTAACATAATGGCTGTGCCTCAGGTAATGGTAGAGAGCCAGAGCTTCTTCCAAATTAATTTTCATTTCTGAGCTCAACTTAAACCTAATCAGGTTTCTCCAGAGTGCCGTGCTTTGCTTTTATAAATTTCCCTCTATACCACATACACACACACACAGTTAGTAACTGCATTTATTTCCCAGCATGCAACCCAAGCTGTAATTCTAGCCCCCCCCCGCCCCCGGGAATAGAGGTGGGGTTGCAAGATGATTTTGGCTGATTGGCCACACCCTGTGTTGCAGAATCACACATCAAACTGGCCCGAAACGACCGTACAAACAGCTCCCGTACAACAACTGATAGGTCAGAATTGGATCATTTGATCCAAATAAAATGTGTTGTTTTAGCACTCATGCATGAGGTGCATGCTCTCAAATGATTTCTGAGAGACATATTCTAGAGTGAACACTCATAGTCCAACAACACAGAAAACTGCAGAAGCCTATAAAACCTTTCATGCATATGTACCGGGTGAGCAGCGTTCACAGAAATCAGAAAGGTGCCATCTTGAAACGCTGTATTCAGTTTCCCTCAATACATCCATAGCTGTTACACACCAAGCCACAGCCAATCACTGGTGCCATTGGGCCGTGTACAGCCAACCATGTGTGTGGTTCTGGCAGTGTGTCCAGCACTGTTCACTTGGCCTTCTGACAGCCGTCCAGCTGATTCAGCATGTTGACTTGTGTTCAGAGGTACAGTATGCTGTTCTGCCCTGGGGGATATTGTCATTCGTTATTTTTCACCCACTAGCAAAAGACTTAGGACTGGGAAAAGCAAATCAAGCCAAACAAAAATTGCTATGCAGTCATTTAGCTGGTCAAGTCACAGTCTGAAACACCAGAAAACCATTGTAAATAAAATGTAATCTTCTTTGAATGAAACATAGGTTAACAATTTTATGTTTTCCCAGTTTTTCCATTAAATCTATCTAATGTAGAGATGTTAAACATTGAGTGTGATCCTGAATATGGGAGGAAGATTGACTCTGGTCTTTGCAGTTGGTGCAAATGACTTTAGTCTGTCAGGATGACACGTCTCAATGTGCAATTTTCTCTAGCATCTTAATCTAGAACACAAATGCTATTTCTCATAGTAAATTGGCATTATTCTGTTAGGGAGGAACTATTACTATTAAATTGAAATATTATATTAAAGGTGTCATGAAAATGTATGAGGTGTAACTTGATGGTGACTGACACATCACATGAGGCTGTAGATAATGATACTGGGGGAACAGCTTTAAGGCAGCTCTCTATTGTCACCTGGCCACCAATGTATTGCACTTTCCTGATAACCTTCAGGTCCTTCTCAGAACTCAATCTTGTACTTATAGAACTACATCCTCTTCGTATAACATCCCTGATTCCGGAGGAGTGTAATGACAGTAGGACCCTCACATTTTGCTCCTAGTGAAGGTGGAAGTCTCGTGGAGAATTGTCTGCTGTCAGACAATATATTTGAGTTTGATAAGAGAGAAGAGGAGGGAAATACAAGGTAATGAAAATAGCTTGTTTCCCTGAAGTGTTTGGCTGCAGTTAGACCTGCTACTGCATCAAATTGACCCAAACAATATTTCTGTGATATTAAGTTGCTCTGGAAAAAATGTTATTTTCAAAAAGTTCATTACACTGACGCAAACTAAGGAAATGCACTTTCTCCGTGTGATAAATTGAAATGGGTCAATTTGTCTTGCATAGACATCACGCCTTTATTGCTAAATCTCGGCAGACCAGTTTCCTTACCAGTAGATACACCCACATGAGAAAAATACGAGACCATGGAAATACCCAATGCCTTTTAATAATTTAAAACTGTGAATTTTCTGCTATTGTTCTTTAAGTGATGTGCAACATTGCCTGGGACTCATTTACAGTCAGGGCTACTGAGACCACTCCATGCATTTTGAAATACTTTTGTTGCCAGGCTCAGTGCATGGAAACGGAGAGTGGGTTGAATTGTCGGGCTGGAGCCACACTAAGAAGAGCCACTGTGCAGTGAAAAACCGCAGACCAATGTCTCCCATTGGAATTGCTTTTCTGTCTACGTTGAGACAGCCACAGTCTGTATCTTGTATCTAAAGGCATCAATGACAACATCTCTACTCTATCTGTGACTGCGTTTGGGCGTTTGACACAAAACTCTGGAGAAATAGCCGAGAGCCCTGATCCCCCAACAATCACTCTGACACTAATGAAATCAATTCTTCAAAGAAATGTGATTAAAGCTTTAAGTTTGAATTCCTCTACAATTCCACGTTGAATTTATTAGAATTAAGAGTTATTGAAGGATGATTGTACTGTAGCTAAAATTGAATGTTTTATTTCCCACACAAGAACACTACACGTCCTTGTATTCCTCTTATAAAAACAAAATTGAAATGGAAGAACTCTTGCCCCTGGGGGAAAAAGTTATTTCAAAAACACTCATATTATTTTTCAGAAACTTAAAACACATGTCCAGCAGGTGGGGGAAAAAATGTGGGTTCATATTGTGACCCTGGCTGTTTTTTAAAAACCAGCGAGGACAATGGCATCCTGTGCCCACCCCGATATTTATGCACATATTCATAAACTCAGGCCACCAGAGCTACCTGTCAAAATCAGGAACCAATCTGCGAGAGTGATTAGTTATGCCTGACTGAGTTTGCTGAACATTCTCCATCTGCATGCTTTAGCAATATATGGAATAAGCGGAGTTGGTAATAAGGCTGGAGACTGACAAGGTTAAGCTGATGCAGATGCAAAATAAACAGCCGGGTATGGATAGAGGTCAAGAAGGTCATGCAGGATGATAAAGTGGGCAAAGATGGAAAAATAAAGCGTAAAATATACCGCGCACATCAACTCTGAGCTGAAGCCCACATATTTTAAGCTCCGTAGGTTTATTTGTTAAAAAGAACTGTGACAGCACTGGACTGTGGCAGCAGCTGTGGTGATGAGACCATATGTTCTCTGCAATCTAAGTGTTTAGAGGATGAGTACATTTACACAACATCAAGTTTGAAAAGGCCAAGCAGATGTACAGCGCTGGGGGCTATGGAGATATTTTAAAAACCAAAGCAACACCTGTTAAACTCTGGGTGTAACGTGGGGGCAGTGATTTGAATAGAGAAGTGCAAGGTTACTTTCTGTGACATTGTCATATTGAGGAAAAAGTAGTACAGATCTGATACAGAACTGCTGAAAATTTGTCACTGGAAATTTTTTGCTGAAAAGTCGCCGTCCATCCATCCATCCATTCATCCATTCATCCATCCATTCATCCATCCATCCATCCATTCATCCATTCTTTCATTCATTCACTATATAAAAAGCTTATCCTTTTAGTGAAAGTAGGGAAGCTGGAGTCATTCCCAACTGACAATGTGCGAAAGGTGGCGTTCAACCTTGACAGGTTACTAGCAAGTTGCCAGACATTGAAATTGCAGTGACTGGTTGGTTGTAAATTTCTGCTCATTTTCTCATTTTGAGTAGATAGTCCCTTGAAATTGATTTGATTTATTCAAACTCACAATCTTATATACATTTTACATTTAAAGTTACATGAAATACATGTATGTAATTTAAATAAGATAAGATAAAAATGTATTGATCCCACACTGGGGAAATTCTTTGTTTCAGCAGCAGACAAGTCAGAATTCGGTAAACTAGAGAAAGTTGTGGATAAAAATATTTTAAAAAGTCAGCAGAATAAAAAAAAAAAAATATTTAACAGAATAACAGAATATGTACATAATATACAACTTTCACTGCAAAATTGTTGTTTAGAAAAAACAATTTTAGTAAAGTGCAGAAGAATGTAAAAGCATAGAATGACAGGCAAAAACAAACATGTGAATAGTATTATACGATATTATACATTTAACATTATGTATGCTGTTGTAGAGTCTGACAGCGGTGGAAATAAAGGACCTGCGGAGGCAGTGGGTGCAACATTCTGCTCCTGAAAGAGCTGCTCAAGATAACATACAGTGATACAGATTTTAACATAAGTTTATCTTAGGAGGAGGATACTGATCATTTACATCTGTTTTGGCCCTTTTTCTTCAAGTCATCAAACTGCAGCTTATTCAAGTTTATGCCACTTTACTCCTCCAATATTAAAGGCCAGTGTATGGCATCCCAGACAAGAAACATCTAAAACATCCATAAATAATTGGAGTTCATCAGCAGCACATACGTTCTGTCATTGAGATTATTATTTAACATCTGTACTTTGCTCAGTGGTTGAACCTTTATAAGTTAATCAAAAAGTATGAAATAAGGTTTAACTTATTTTAATTCTAACCATAAGATTAATGGAAAAACTGGCTGTAGGAGCTTGAACCTTATCATTGGAGTGTGTTATATCAATTCTGCTTCGTGACCTTCTCTCTTTAGCCGCTATTAGCCCTGGTCTTTAAACATTTTTGAAGTTATGAATTTCTTATCTCCTCCAATGCTTCTGCAGCCACATTCATGGAGGGAAAACCAAAGTATTCTTTCTCTCTAAGCTGGAGGAGCAGAAGCGTGAGGGAGCTACCTTCTCCACGGATGTCAGTCAGAATGCTGTCTACAAGAAATGACACATGAGTTGGCCACATACTGTTCCTGCTTGCTGGGATGAAGGCACATGTCTAAAACCCCTCGCACCTTAATGTGATTTGCTTTAGAGTGCAACAAGCTTTTACAGCGCACAGGGAATTATATTAGGATTATGGTGTCCAGGGATGTGGGCTTCTTAGACCCCAGACTGCGAGGAAAACCATGTCAGCTGTCAGTCAGAATAACTGAGGCGAAGATATTGTATACACGGTGTCCAAAGCTGTGACAGTGGCTCAAGTTCTTTTTTTGGTTCAATCCGTCTTAAGAGGGGATTCTTTCACAAAAGCTTCAATGTCTTAAATGCTTTGACTGCCACGTACAGTTTATCAAGGAGTCAAAGGATTACATGCATTTGAAAGTACAAAGACAAGCTTGATGTTTGATAAGCTCTATTTTATTTCAGGATAACACAGGCACTGAAAGTATACCACCCAGAAATGTTAGTCGGTATAAAAAAAACAGGTTTTCTACAAATGCAAATACATCTTGTAAATACGTTCGACTTTATTTACAGTAAGCTCATCAGGACTGCAGCACACACAAGCCTTGGTCTGATGAAACTAATTGGGTTAAAGCAAAATGTAAGTGTATTTTCTCTTGCTGAGTTGACAAAACTGACTGTGCAGCGCTGGAAATGTCAATAATTAAACACTGGCATGGCAAAACCTTATTCGCTCACAGCATGCATCTTCACTCTATTTGATCTTCAAGGCCGCTGCGGTCTGGCATCATCAGTCTTTAATGTGGGTTCAGGATGGATTCCTGGGACTGAATCCCACCCTCTTAAGTCTTTCCGTCTTCCCAGTTTACTGGGGTCGGGCCCGGCAGGAGGCTGAGATCTGCCTTTTACGTATAGCCTCTTACAGTGCCCCCTCACTGAACGTATTTCTCCCACTGTGCAGAGACACCTCAGAGCTTTAACCATATACAAACACACCCATGGACAAGAAGTGGGTTTAGTTATTACCTGTGTGTACACACATACAATATGGTCTCATGCACTCATGACACTTGTGCGCATATATTTCAAACAGGTTCTTATCCTACAAAATAAAACATTGTAATGTTTAATACCAGTTAAGAAGGGGTAGGAAACCTGTTCTCTCTCTATCAATTCATCCGAAGGCAAGATACGGCATCTGATGTCAGATGGTAATGATGACAATGCTTTTTGCAGCTGGCATTCTGGTTTGGGTCAGATTTAAGTGGAACAGAGTCTTTTTTGTTGTTGTGGAAAACAATCTGCTCAAACAAATCCTCACTTTTGGTAAAACCATGAATTGCAAAGAGACCGTAATTCCTCATATGAATTGAAGTCTTCAGAGATTCCACATAAAATGCAAACAATGTGGAAATTAATGTAAACAAAAACATCGGTTGTGCTTGTCCTTGGCCTAATGAAACAAAAATAGAGGATGACAGAAAACAGGGTGTTAATGTGGGGCCTGTGTATCACTGCTTGTGTGTTTGCACCAATAATGTGCAGCTGTTTGGAGCAGAACAAGTGATTTAGCGCAGTAGAGGCAGGCATGTACAACTAGACATGCTTAACCACCTCAACCGTGCCAACTGTGTAATCATGTGGAAAGTCATTCCAAATGTAGCTTCATTCGAAAACTGTGCACAGTAGCAGGTCATTAAATAAAATCAAAACTAATCAATAATTCCACTGCGTCTGACCTAGCCAGCTGTCTCACATGAAGATAATGCTTTTTGCCTTTAAATGATGGCTCATTCTGGGAGGGAGAGTAGGAGAGCAGTGGGATTTGGATGAGAGATGTGCTCCGTGCCTTTTCTTTGTTTCCCTGGTTTGCTTTTTTGAGTCTGTTAATCCCCTGGCAAACACTGATGAGACTGCAACTCCCTGGGAGTGCTAACAGCACATCAATATCACATTCAGTCCAGCTGCATCCACTAAACACACCACACACAACTCGGACACAAACATGTATGCTCTGTATCACTCTCAACACACATACATTACATTTACTGCACCCTTTCTAGACTATGTACCAAGGTTGCAGTGAATGACTCTTGACAAGATGTTTTAGCCAACTATCAACCTGTATCAAGCGCCTTCATTTCTTAAATCCTTGAAAAAATGTAGAGCAATTATATGATTATTTGGACAGGAATTGCATTTTCAATCAGGGTATATTAGAGCAAGGAAACAGCACAGCTTTCCCACGGCTTCAGTCAATGGATTGGGTCTGGTCTCTACTCTTGATAACCTCCCTTGTAAAAGAAAAAAGAAATCATAAAAAAAATGCCACAACAGCAGTGAATTATTTCTTTGATAAAAAAAGAACTACAATAAAATAGTAGACAAACATGTCCTTTGGGGTCTTCCTCTTGGGCTGTATGCCTGTCAGGTCTTGGTCAGGTTTAACAAAAGACACACGTAGCTATTACGTGTCCTCGCTTACAGTCCCCCTTTGAAACTGAAATTGAAAAAAAAAAAAAAAGTTTTGTTAAAAGACCACATAATGCTGTGGAGTTCCACAGGGTTTTGTGATTGAGCCAATACTTTTCACCCAATATATGTTACCATTAGGTGATATAATAATTCGGGCTGGTTCATGTAAGCATTAAACCTTACCTTAGTTATTCTTCTATAGGCCTAGACTGATGTGGGAACTTCCATGATGCATTGAACACCTCTCACTTCTCTAGTTTGTTATTTTCTTCTCTGTCCTCATTCTGCGGGTTTTTTGCAGTTAAAAGAAACCGGTAACTCTCACTGTTGAAAATTGCTTGCTCATTGTTGGAACTGTTCAGTTTTTCTTTGTAATACTGCGAGGACTCGATCTGGCTCTGCAAAGTGCCTTGAGATAATGTATTTAGTGATTTGGCCCTATACAAATAAAATTGAAATTAAATGAATTCTCCGCTCAACCGTGGCTTGACTCCTCACTGTTACTGTCATAAAAGCCTTGCATTATTTATTCATGGCAGACCCAAAATATGAGCTAAAATTGTCCAGAAAAGCATTTTCTAATGGCTGCTCTATCATTCAAGAACAGACTGAACGCTTAGTCTGAAAGGAAGGTGACAAGTGTTTATTCTTTAGCCTCGGTACAAAGAGCATATTTGTTACACTTTGGATTGCATATTCAATGCAGTACCTTTCTGAGGTTCCACTAAGTGCACATCAGGAAGTGTTAACTACAAAAACATGCCATACCGCAACATGACATCCCTCAACACAGTTCAGTTTATGCACTTCAAAGTATTGGTTGTTTTGGTAGATCGTTCAGAGTAAAAGTAAAGACAATGTAGAAAAACATCACCAATTTTATATCAACTTTGATTGATACAGCTTTTACTACGGGTAAAAAATATACAAAGTTAAGAATAATGCATATTATTCTGTGGCATCAGACACTGGGTGCCTCTTAACAATAGTTGCTGTATATGGTTTCTCCATAAAATGTTTAACCTGTCATTTGCCTTCTTAAAATGTGTGTTTGTTACATGACAGGGAGCAAAAGCTGTGAATGCAAAATTGTCTTTTTGTTATTCCACCCTGCCAGGAGGTCAGGAAGAATTAAAAACATACAAAAGTGCAGTGGCAACCTTCCAGAATAACTATCAAATTAATTTCATTGCATACGGTCTGTAAATCTTTTTTTCTCTTTCTGAATGTTTGTAAATTATGGAAACCTCAGTCAAGGTCAGGTCAAGTGGAAATTGATTTATTGTATCTAAAATCTAATCATACCAGTCCCTAACTAATCTGCTTCTGTTTGCATCTGATGCCAAAATGTATGTATGTCTGCATAGTCAGTATATACATACAAAAGAAAAATGGATTTAGTAATCAATTTCTTTTCCATTTTTTAGGCAGACAAACTTCAAACCAGCCCAAAGCAGCAGCAATGAATTATGGCAGTAAGAGTAAAGACCAAATCATCAGTTTTAGCAAATGTAGAGGGATTCAAATTGGGAGGAAGACCTTAAAATGTGTGATATACTTTTCAAGGAGAGACCAGTCACCCTCTGCCAATGATCAGTTATTGTCTTTCCACTGAACATTTAATGGAAATAATAAAATAATGTTTTATACTTCTGATTTATATATTTTATACTTCAATACAACCCAGTTAACTTAATCTAAACTTGTTGGAGTTATTTCTTATGCGTATAATGTCAAGAGACTATTTTCAAAGAATAATGTTATGACTATTGATACATTATTAGTTAGAACTGTAGCCCATCAAGTACAATTTATTATTATAATGATATTAACCCTTTAATTACAATTTGACAGGATCACGGTCAGTGATTTATTGGGAATGATATACTGGACCATAGTAAATATTCCCACCAACTCCCTCTCACCTTCCCACCCCCCATGATAGCAGGCAAGTCTCCAAGGAAACCAATATTCCGATATTATCTTGATTAAGACATTAGTCTGAATAATAATCATGTAAACTACCTTTATTGATAACTTCAACCCCAATAAGGTCATACTCCAAATAAGCACTAATCAAACTAAGAGTGTTATGTAGACATGTATTACTTCTTAATCACGATATTATGTCTTTGAGTTTTTGCAGCATTTTCGTTTTTGCAGAATCAGAGGTATAATATGAAACTGGCAGCTTTTAAGCCAAAAGGTGCCGACATGCTGATTATTCCCAAAGAAGATAAAACGATTCAAATGTATTATTTGGCCATATTCTGCTACTACTAAATAACAAATTGTGCTCAGACAAAATAAACTCCAATCCAATCAATTTGATTACTCTGTGTGGTAGCATATGTTAGAGAAATGATTCTCTGTTCAGTAGTCTACTCCTTATCAACACCTCCCTCTGGTTCACTCTGTGCTTTGTCTCGCTTTTCCACCCTTATTTTCTACGGATAACAATTGAGAGCAGATTGCTTTTTGGTGCTGGCCTAATTGGGATGACATGGCTCATCAACACCTCGGCTGATCTAACCATGTCTCTTTGGCCTGAGTGGGAATAAGACTCTGAACAATTGAGAGAGAAAATCTTTACTAATTCTAGGGACTTATTGCTTGCTAAGAGGGACAGCCAGGTTGTATTGTTTTTCTCTGTCTTTAATGGACCCCCCCTCAAATGCATGAACCTTGTGTTGGATGTTACAATACCTCCCCACCCATTGTAAGAAATCCAAAAACTATATACTCATGTCTGATGTGCAGTAATTTAGTTTATTTGTTGTGCTGCTTATGGTTTCATCCATCTGTCCATTTTCTATAGCACTCATCTATTCCAGGGTCGCGGAGGGTTGAAGTCTATCACCACATGTGTTTAGAGATAGGCAGCTGCAACCTGGCCTCCAAGCTGGATGCTATTCCATTACAGAGATAATTCATATGGACAGAAAAACACATTCACAGCCTCAGGTAATTTGAGTTCACCTACCCTGTGTGTCTTTGTACACTGAAAAGCTCCTGCTGGCTCAGCCTCAGACCCAGGACCTTCTTGCTGTGAGGTGATCATGCTTCTCACTGAACCACTTTGGTTTCTCTTAAGTCCTTTAACATCTTCCTCACACTTTTCTGAGGCCGCTTTGTGTGGTCAAAGCCGATGTGGTGATTTTACTTAACTTGTTGCACCTATTTTAGTTGCCATATTGATTCGTAAGTGTTGTACAAGTGTTGCGCATGAACTTAATGCATTGCACTGCTTTTTGTTTGGTTGCTCCATTTTATTATGTGTGAACATTTTGCACAGCTGCAAGCATCAATAGAGGGCAGCTCCTCTGCTGATACAATTACTCTCAAATAAATACCCCAAATTCCAGTGCATGAAAAATTCATTGACGCTTGACGGTGGTCGGATCCACGGTTCATCCAGTCCACATGTCGAAGAGACCTTGGGCAAGATACTCGACCCTAATTGCCCCTAATGATGTGTCATCAGCATGCCAGAGTGTGTGTCTTACAGAAGCGATCTATGTATAGAACAAGCAATGTATTTTGAGTGGTCTTTGAGACAAGAAAGTGCTTTATAAAAGCAGTCCATTTACTATTCATGGCTGTAATTATGAGACCGTTTTAGCCAGCATCAGACTGACGGGCTGTGTATCAGATAGAACTCCAACTCAGGTTATCAAGATCTCTGTGTGAGTGTTTTGCCTAGAGGGAGGCTGATGATAAAACAGAGATGTGTGGTGGTATCTCAGACAGAGGGTGGTTAGTTGTATATGGCTCCTAGGTACACACACACAGAGTTAATCAATATCTGACCTATTGCTTTGACAGGAAGAGGATGGAAGGTAGAAAGGGAAGAGGGAGAAAGGTAAAGGTGGAGCCGGAGCTAGAGACAAGGAAAGAAGTCCTCTGGGACTGGTTTATAGAGGCACCTCAGCTGTTTTCCAGCTTTACTTCAAACAGAACCCCTGAACACTCTCATCGCGCAGCAGTAAAGGTTATTTGAAACCCAGTGGTACCTGGATGCTGGATCTGTTTTTAGTCTATGGCCCAAAGGCTAGATAAGAAACATTTTTCTCTTTGGTGTTTGGGAAAATAAAGGCATGACCAACACAATGCATATAGAAAACATGATGACAAAGCACACATTTTAAGTTTAAATTTAAGTAACATCTTGGATCTTGGAACGAGAAAAAGTGACACTAGTGGATATCTCATTAGAACAAGAAAAGCTAGAAGAAACTTTGAGACGGCTTTGTGAATAAACAGTCAGAATGCCCAGGTGAATTATTCAGTCCGCTTGTTTTCTTCACCACTTTGATTAAATAGGTTTCCCCATTCCTACTTACTTCTTTGTGTTTGTTTTTCACCTGCTGCTTAGTTTTTCCTCTCCGTAATAGTGAGTGGGTGGTTTTATCATAGAAACAGGACTTGGAGTCGACAGCCACCCTTGCTGTTCTGTGGCGCTGTAGTTAAGACTTGTACACACTGCGGAATGCTGCAGACTTTTCTCCTGTCGCACGAACGCACATGCAGTTCAATTCACACTGCAATTGTCAGTCTGGCATTCCATGTATGTGTTTTTCCTGCTGGTAATTCTACTGCTTGCCAACCACTATAAAAATAAAAGTAGTAGAAGTAGCATGAGCATTGGGGGGAATAAATGGCAACCTGTATCTAGAGTGTGTAGAGTTGTTGCACAGTCCGCACAGCCAGACATGAGCAGATGATTATAGTTTTACATATAGACACTTGGATAAGGAGCTAACTGATAAACAACCTAGTAATATTCAAACTTTACTTCTAAGACACAGGGTTGCAAACAGACAGACAATGCCAGAAGTGTGGCTAAAAACTGAGAAAAATGCACACCACACATTGGCTGACATTCGTTTTGTGGATAAATACCGAAGGAAATTGATCACATTAAGATAAGCCTAAAGAGAAACGAGTTGGTCTGTTTTTAACGGCCCTTCTCCAGTCTATGATTAAATGATTGCATGGTCCTTGACCTTGACTCATTTGTAGACAGCTCAAGTTCTGGGAAATAAATGATCAGACTGAGGAAAACACTATAGTGGAGTCACACCTGGTTCAATAACTAAGTAGAGTGGATAGCACTCAAGAGTGAATGACGCAGCATTGCAGGGCGGTGGAGAGGCTTCTCTCTTCTTTGTATATGCTGCTGTCTCCTACCCAGCTTCAAAGCCTGCTTTGAAGTCCCTAGGTGCAGATCTCTTCGTTCTCAGGGAGATATCTCTACCTCTCTTTACTCCCTTTTGTTAACTAATGCACACCGATGAAAATGGGGTTGAGGCTGAGAGAATGCCAAGGGGAGATCAAAGCATGAGGGGCACAGGAGCTGTACAGTTAACTGCTCTGCCAGTCTTTGACTGAATGGATAATAGGAGGGGGGCTCTCTCATTCTGTTGGCATCTTAGATACAATTTACAAAAACACCACATGTAATTAAAGCAGTGTTGAACCTGCAAAACACGTCATTATGAATCAAAATTAAAGTAGTATATCCATGATTTTACAGGTTCCATGATATTCAGGATTATTTGGGACATATTCAGTTTCTGTGTCTCTTTGAAGATGACACTAGTAGTAGCAGGTCAGATATTTAGGCATTTATATAATCTAGTTTCTGTCAGAATTCGTAAACTTGAGTTGAATTAAATTACACCAATGACCTTTACATGTTTACTTAATATTTAATTAAGTGAATTTGTCACAGAGGTCTTTTTAACGATAGCTACAGTTCTTTTGTTGCTGAAAATCTCAGGACAGTACTCCAGACAGACGCATCACTGTAATTCCAAACTCACAAATGAAAGCAGCAAGATAATGGTGTTACAGCAGAATGTGTGGCAGGCGGTGCCATAATAAATAAATAAAAGAATGAAAGAAAGAAAAAACATGGGTTTGCTTGCACTGACCAGCTGCTTCATCAGACCCTGTAGTGGCTTCAGATCAGTCTATGCTTCAGATACAGTGGTAACTTCTGCCTCAGGCTCTGCACTATTTCACAGTGTAGACAGCAGGATGATTGGCAGGTGTTAGAGGGTGAGCCTGTCCAAAGAACACGGAGGGCAGAACTAATCATGCATGTTGAAGTCTCATGTTGAATAATTGCATATTATGGAAGGTGTTTGAATATGGATGATGTAGCTGTCTCCATACAAACACTACACAGCTATATGGGTTGTTATTCACCTTATTTATATTCATGTTTTCTGTCACTTCTTATTTTTTTTTAGCTCAACTGATTTTTCAATAACGATTATTGGGTTGAATAACGCAGCTGCACCTTTGATTAACCCTTCTCCATCAGAACCTACATTCAACTAATAGATTTTATTATCAGTGGGATGCTAATAAGTTAGCAATTTAGCATCAGGTTTATTAAAGTGTCCCAGTGACGAACGCACACGTTCATATCGGTGAAGCAAATAAAGTTGAGTTTATGCAACAAATAAATAAACAGTTCCAACCTCTTATGAATCCACTGTACACCAGCTCCTGAAGCATCAAAAGAAAATATTGCTCAATTTAAAGGTAATGACTGCTTCCGCTCAACCCGGCACCCGGCGACTGGGCACAGCGCCCGTGCTCTAATAATAATAATGCACTGCTTTATGAAACACCCCTCACACAAATATGTGTGTGAGTGTGTGACTAGCTGAGCACAGAACATTAATAACTTGGGTTCTAACTAAGAGGGTGACTGCCTGTGAAATATAGGCATAAAGTGCAAAGTTTAAGTATAAATCACCATTTCAATCTTCTGTTGGAGTGTGATGGATACATGATAAAAGCCACAGTGAGCTTATAAAGAGGAGGTGGAGGCTGTTTGGGGAGCTAACAGGTCATTTGGGACAGCTAGCATGGACACACTTACTGGAGGAAAAAAAAAAAGATGACCGGCTTGGGCTCTGCAAGATTTTGTAGAAAAAAAGTCAAAGATGCTTAACCACACACCTGGCTGTTTAAAGCCAGGGTTGGTGATCCTAAAAACTCGAGCAAGAGCAGGCTACAATTTAAAATGATGCAACCAACACATTTCATTAGGTCCAGATGAGATTATTGGTCGTGTTTACTACAATCCTGCCACAGCCACAGATACCGACTTTTTTTCTTTTTTTAAATTATTGTAGGCTATCTGAACGTAAAGAGGATTTCAACAAATAAGATAAAAAGTGTTTTTAGAAACATCGTACCAACCTTACCTTTAAGGTTTTGTGAAATTAATGAGATATTAATGAGATATTCGTACATGTAGAAACTGTACTATTATGTAAACTGAATGTTCACATATATTCTTTATTGATTTCATCGTGTCTTGGTATCCAACTAAATTTCAAATGTAAGCTTTTTAAGACAAAGAGCACAGACTTTTCCACAGCAGGATGAAGCATAAGGCACCGTGTGGAGTCACAGCATGGAAATGTATTTTAAGGGAGTTTTTGCAGAGGCAGGAAGAAAAAGCACCATCCACTTGAATGACATATATAAACATTGAAAGCCTGATCTCACATAAGTAGCCTTTTAAAGGTAGACGTCCCTACCAGAAACAAATCATTCTCCTTTTTTTTCTCTCTCCATCCTTTATTCAGCCCTTAAGTATATGATAATGAGTTGCAATCAAGGATACATACTTGTGTTTTGCTCAGTGAGGGTAAGGAGCGAACACCACACACCTACACGCTATAAAAAAATATTTGGTAATTCCAGGTACAGAGGCAGTGTAGTTTACAATGTGTTGACCAGCAGTTAACTGGCTGAAGAGCATTTTATGAAGCTTTAGTGTTTTTGCAAAGTAATCCAGCTGTATGAGCCCCTATAACCACAGGGGGTGCTACTGACTAATTGAAGTGTGTAGCCAGTAGTAAAGAGTGCAACGATAAAAGCCCTAATCTCTGCTATAATCCTCAAATACCTTTGGAAGATACATTGTATGTGGGTGAATATTCAGAGATAAAGCACCGTGGGAATATTTAATAGGGGAGCAAATTCTGATCCCAAGAGATTTGACATGTTTGTCAACGACTGAGTCTTTGGATCTATAAAAAAACGTTTTTAAGATTACCATATTACAAGTCTAAGCTGTTAATTTTGAGGTGATTGGTTAGTTGGTTAGTTCTGGAATCATCCTCCACAATCAATGCCATAACAGCCTCTTCTGAAGGCACACAAGCTTCTTTCAGACATGCACTGAACTCCAGATAATCTCCTGAAATTGTCCGGAGGGGCTGTATGGTAGAAACGCAAATGTCGGAGGCAATTGCTGCAGACAGTCTCGGGAGTTTTCCTGCCATGCTCTGCCGACAAAGACAAAGACCTCGAGATTCGAGAGCTTTTGGTGATAGAGGTCGGTGTCGATGTGCTGTAAACAAAACCACGTTCTCTATGCTGTGCCACCCTAGCTTGAACACTGAGATTTTCTGGTTGTGGACACTTTTCACTGCAGAATCTCCTGCTGCATTGTTCATGTGTGATACACTGGTGAAAGTCCGGACCCCACTGTGTGTACATTTTCCAGAGCTTAGGTCTGAAAACAACTAGCGAGGCTCACATATTTCTTTTCATCCTTGTTTCTCAGAGTCTGGCCTCTCAGACGTCCACCTCATCTCTGCGCTCTCTTTCTGAATCCACCTCCGCTTCCCTTTGATTTCTCATCTTATTATTTCCTCCACTTTCGCCCCTTTTCACACACTCATGAATTTCTCACCGTGCTAAACCCCTCTCTGCCATGCTGCTCTTGATTGTGTATTTGCTGTCTCGCCCCGCATTCTCCATTTTCTCCTTTCTTCATTTGAGCTACGCCATTCATCGTCTGCCTTTACGAATGACGGCTGAGAAAGAGGTAGATGAGACGATGGTGAGGAAGTGTTTTCATATTGAAGGAAGGGTAAGAGAGGTGGGCGTCGTGAACTGGAGATCTAGAGGGCCAGCTGCCAACAGATTAATCCCTCGCTGTGCTTGAGCAGTGGAGCGTTTGGCAAACCAGTCCCCGTACACACTGCAGAGAGATGCGTGTGTGTGTGTCTCTCCGTTTAAACATATGCCCTTGCACGTGCATGTAGATCAGGACGGAGGATGGAGTGCTGAGCTGGGTGGTGGGTTGCACCCTTTCAGATGGATAGAGCCTGAGCAGCAAAAGCAGAAAACTAATCCAGCATAGCAAAACAGAAGAGGCACAGGAAACAAATTGTATTAGCACCACGGCAAAACCTCTCAACATCGTTTAACGCTCCATAGAGCATCCAGACCACAGCCGTCCTTGCTATCCAGCCAATTACTCAAATATCCTACCAGTGTAAATGAGGTCATAAATTGTCCTTTGTGCAACATGTCTATATATGCTTGTTTGTGTGTGTATGTTTGGATTGAATTTTGTAGTCAGGGTGATCTTTCTATGTGAAATAAAACTATACGCACTGATCATCAATCAAAAACCCCTAAAGTGTAGTCTCACGTTAAATGTTTGTACGGTGAAATATAAATGTTTGATGAATCTGAGACCTTCTGACCCCCGCCTCTTGACAGACGCCGCTATTTGTGCTAAGGGCTTTTGTCAAATGTGCAAAATTTGAAAACATATCCATCAAAATATTGGTTGTCCATTCGCCTCACAGCGGTGGGGCATCAAATAAAGCTTGCAAGCTCTTAGAATTTCTTATCAGGTTATTTTCTCAAAGCCCTCGAGCTCAGCATGGGGGTAATCTTGCAAATATAAAGTCTTTGTTGGACTGTCCTAACACTCTGTTTTCCCACTGAGGCGCTCAGAGAGAATAAAGAACAGAATGGATTAAGAGGTGCATTTCGTCGCTGATAATGACAGTAACATTTTAACAGGTGCTGTTACACAGACTCCTATAAGGTGTGATCAAATAAATATTTCCACAGCACTTTGTGGTCATTAATCGTTAAAGTCAGCAAATAGCAATTAGTTAATGTTGATTAATGTTTAATGAGTGTATCAATAAATGATCATCATGCGAGAATACTCCTTGGAGGAAAAAAATAAAATGGAATAGTAGAAATCTCGGAATGGCCAGTTGACTGTGAATGCATTTGTGTGGGTGTGTGTCAATATAAATACACAATTTAATGGATTGTTGACTGTATTTCCTGTAGATAAGAAGAGACAGAGGGGAGCACAGCGGTAAGCACCTGTCACTACAAGAAAGTCCTGGTTTGAATCCTGGTTCACTCTCGGTCTTTCTTTGTGGAATGTGCATGTTCTCCGTGTGTCTGGGTACTCCAGCTTCCTCCCACAGTCCTAAAACATGCAGATTGAGGTTAGGTTGATCGGAGACTAAATTGACCGTGGGTGTGAATGTGAGTAGGAATGGTTGTTTGTGTATGTTGGCTCTGTGATAAGCTGGCAACCTCTCACCCAATGTCTGCTGGGATTGGCTCAAGACCAATAGGAGGGAGTAGAGATCAGCAATAGATGGACTCATTCAGATCTAACAGACACATTGTGCAGGATCCGGTTTTACTGCCGTGTTAAAGTTTGTCCTCTGTAGATGAAACATCATCTTTGATTCTCACAGCCACCTGATTTTCAACACTCTTTCCTTTACTGCTAAGTCAGGGAAATTGGCTCTTGGTGCCTTGTGAATGGTGAAGATGTAGCTCAGACTCGTGTCTAACACAGAGATTGTTCCCATTTCTCTTTTATTGCAAAGCTTGGTATTTACAGCATTTACAATATGATATTTCTAGTCACAAGCAGCCAGGAGCGGTGGAAAATGTACACTCCTATAGGTTTCATTAAATGTTGTCACAAAGCCGCAGTTAAACTGTTAAATTGCAATGACTCATATGGCTGCTTTCCATGCAAGGGCTCAAGCTATTTATCAGAGATTTTTGGTTCTCTAAAAGGATGGTGGATAGATGTGCATATAGCATTGTTTAAAAAAGAGGGAATTTACATATAAATTGGGAAGTGGAGGTAAGCGAGAAGGGTGAAAACAGGCAAGGGGGGGCGGCACTGACAATACAAGGTTGTTGTGCTATGAACAAGGCTGGCATTTGTGATCTCAACGCATGTTTGTAAAAGTGTTTTTTTTTTTTCCTCCGTGGCTCAAACCTCCATAATACAGTGGCTGGGCTTCCCGGAGCCCTTTCACAGTCTCTTTATGCGTCTCTGCGGAGAGGAGGAGAATAAATCACATGGAGACAATAGGTAGCAACAGACATGCTGATATGTCCTCACCTCAAACCCTTGGAGATTAACCAGGTTCCCTTGAAACCAAATCATGAGCCTATAAACAGCCTTTTTTATACACATGTGAATGCAAATAATCTTAGTCTCAAACATGCTGTTATTAGTGTTTGTAGACAGCATTGTTTTATCTATGTATTCCCAACCGTCTCTGTCAGTATTCACCTCGATTCTTATCAGTACACCTACAGCGTTCAAAGAGAAGTTAAGCCAAATGTTAGTTTCTATCTGATTTACTATCTTATTGGCATTTTAATGTGACTCTTCCACTGTGTACACAGCTGAAGGTTTGGGAAATAGACTGAAATGAGAGTAAATGCCACATTGACTGTGTAAATAAATTATTCTGTCACAGGGTTGCCTCTTTTTTATTACTGGGTTGACTCTGCTTTCCAAGCGCTGTCACTGAATATAGCCTCCCTCTGTTTTCAGCTGAGGAATGAAACCACAAACAGAGACATCATTCAAATTTGAACCAGTAATGCACATTAAATGGGTGTGAAGACCCTTTGGGTTGCATAGAGTTTAAACAGTGCACATGCACATAGAAACAGCACCACAGACCTAATCAGCAGTGTTAGATACAGATATTATGTAAGGTTAATTTGTAACACAATATTGTTCCTTTCTTATTAAAAACATGTTACAGTTGTTATGTGGGTGACATAATTAACAGTCACAGTCATACATCTTCAAGTCTTTAGCCTGGTTTACTTATGTGTGTGATCAACACAGAGCCTATGCATGTTGCCTTTGCCAGCAGTTTTCATAGTCTGAGACTCTGAGCCTCCTTCTCAGACAAAGCTTGGAAAAAGGTGCCTCTATGCCTTTTGAGTTAACTTCCTTAGTTTCACTCTATTACCGGGTCCCTGTGATTATGTTTTTCGATCCAATAGTTGAGCATAAATAGATAATTTCAGACAAAAGGTCCAATATTTATTATCTGTGTCTGGGAAATGTGGGGAAACAGTGCAATTCCCCCAAACCTACCTTATGTCTGAAATATCGTTAACCAAATCACACACTTTTAGGTTATTCTACATGATCTCCATTTGAAACTACTACTTCTAAACTAAACAAACAGATTATTGCTTTGTATTCACTGAGCCTCCCTGAAACTTGTTTGCATTGTGAGCATTTAGACTTGTACGCTGGTGTGTCTTTGACATTCTGCACTTAAACCTCCAGTTGGCTGTTGGTTTTCTATTCCACTGTGTGTGTACTTCAAACAACAGCATCTGAAAGTGAGGAGGTCATGTTGGACTTGGAACCTATACATTTCAAACATTCACTTTCTCTCACATTACTGCAACACAGAACAGAGAGAAGATGTTAGAGGAGATGTTGCATATGACTGCTTGTCTGGACACTGGGACATGGGCGAGACATGCTACCAAAGTATTTCTGTCTGCGTTGCTGCAACATGTTGCTCTAGTTTGAGGGCTGGACCCATCAGGCCATGGTGTAGGCTATTATGGCAATAATTCAGCACAGAATTATGAATTGGCCTTCCGATAGAAACGGAGCCCACATACACATTCTAATGATGTTTGTGTTTCAGTTGTCAACCTGAGGCCTTAAAGACTCTGCAGAGAAAAAAAAAACCCAAACAGATTGAACCCTGTTGTCCACTGTAAGAGTCCGTGCCCTTGTTTTCTTGTGTTGGTTTCCTGTGCTGGACACCAGTTCCATTATGGCTGTCATATTAACGTTCACCTTCAGTCGACAAGTTCCAAGTGGCTGATTTCAGTGAACAAATCAGGATGCAATGTTGGGACGTCTGGGCACAACCCTGCCAAAAAGCATCAATGCAGTTTGAGAGCCAAACAAATAAAAGGTGTCTCCTTATTAGTGGCATATTAACAGAATTGATTTTTTTCAGAAATAAAAGGTCAGTATAAATGACTTGTGAGCTGCTAGCTTGGCTATTTGTTAGCCCTCTATCTACAATTTAACAAATTACTGCTCCTGTGCATCTCAGTGGACAGAGCAGATTGGAAAGCAAGGAAGCTTCTTCTAAAATGTCATTCCATAATGTCAAACCATGGATTATATGTCTCAAAAAATACCTGGTGTTCCTTGTATTGCTCTGCTATTGTCTGATAAATTGGTTTCTTTTGATATGAAGATTTGACTGTTTTTGTTGCCTCCTCCTTACAATCTTCCTCCCCGCAGTGGGAAGCTGGCACCCACTCAGCAGTAGGTGCTGGCACACTTATCCTTGCTTCAGCTGTAGTTATTGATATAGTGTGGGGTTGATAGAAAAGGCAGGGCTGTTTTCTTAGGTCAGATGCCAACACAAATGAAAGACACAACTGTCTGTGCTAGTTGTGTCCCCTTTACAGCACTTGGATGAATTTGATTGATGGTGGCAACGCTGTTAAAATATAATTTAAATTGTGCAATGATATCGAAGCAACAGGTTATTGTGCAATTACTGAATTATCTTTTGCATGATGCAAATGATGGGTGTGCAAGAGTGTCAAGCTCCTGTAAGCCATGCGACTGAGCTTATTCTTCATGCCATGCACCCAGCTCCCCTTTCTCTATGGTAAGCAAGTGGTAATGAGTATAGCAGGGGGTGATGGCGAGGGAGTAAATGAGAGAGCTGGTTGTGTACGGGAGTGTTTTGCATGCTTTCACCTTTGATTTACCTATAATTACCATTGGATTTACCTTCAATGACTCAGTCGCTAAGCCAATCTCTTAAATTGGATTTCTGCATAAAGTAGCTTTCCCCGCAGATTGGTGTCCCTCACAGCGGCCTTATTACAATTTTATTCCCCCTCTCCACCTGCCAGGCCACCTCACCCCCCACCACTACCACTGTCGCTGATAGATTAGCATATCAGGCCGATCATAGAGCAAAAGAAAAAAATAAAAAGACAATAAAAAAAACCCGAAAAGTTTCTGGGTTGACAGGTCTCACTTTGACTAATTTAATGTGGTCGCCATGGCAACACAGCATCACCTCCTTCCAACGGTGCCTGGGCCGCAGCTATGGGACTTGGCTGATGATGACTCCATCCCTCACTGAAATGATGGTGATGAGACTGCTGCTCTCTGCCTCAGTACATGAACACAGGCCACAGGAAGGAAGATGGAGGACAGAGAGCTAGGAGGGCTGCAAGGAGGAAGGAGGGGAGGTGGATATCACTCCGCTGGGACAAGCTCCGAGGTGTTGTGCCAAAGCCTGGCAACAGTTCTGCAGAAAACAAGCAATTAATAGGGCAATTATCCATCATGCACCAGAACATTTACATTCACATTTGTGCGCTTTATTATCTCTTACTGCTATGGAGGAAAATAGGGTATTGCAGTTGGTTGGAACTGGGAATAAATTTCATTCTGAGCAGTAATATGTGGTGGCTGAGAATTGGCCTTAAGGGTTCCTCATCCCTCGCCCTGCGTCTGCCACACTTCTGCTGTCAGACATAAAGACTTTTGGTCTCATTTTATATCAGCAATATTTTCACTCTGCACATATGAACCAGTTCTTTTTTTTTGCATATATGCCAAACAATCTGTGTTTTGCCACTAATGCTTTAAAGCAGGCACACTCAGCATGTGTTTGCAGCTACATATGTCCCCTCTCTGTAATTGAAGATGATGAAGAGGCTGACCATGTGTAGGGATATTGCTCACAGGCCACTATATTTTAGTAATTGATTATGTCCTTTGTGGAGCATAACTATCTCTAAGCATTTGACTTAATTGCACCCAGAGAGAATAGAGCTGTTTATGTTGCTGCTCTTAATATTTTGACTGGCAATTATGGTAACAACAATGACAAATCCTTTGCCAGTTGTCTGTAAATGTAACTTACATCACCACAAACAGCCTCAACTTGTCAACATAGTGGAGAATAAACAAATTCATGTGTCCGTAAACCGATTATTTACCCGCTCTGGTAGTTCTCAGAGCTGTCCACAAGCTATTCTGCACAGCAAGCAGGTATGATGTGAGGTAGAGGAGATGTGAAGGAATGTTATGCCACATCTGGATATGCCCTTCCCAGGAGGACCCTTCTCTCCTCCAGCTCTGTAACCTTTGACCCGAGGAGTCTAATTAGCCAGCTCTTATACTTTTATGTAGAAAAGCAGGGGAAATGCAGAGCCACGAATATGCAGATCAGGAATGTACCCTGGGCGGCTTTAACCACAGTCAGGTCTGAGTCAAGGTCTTTCACACAGTCATGAATTGAAGCTCATGTCGTCAGCAATGTTTCAGTGCACTGACTTCTCAAAGTACTGTCGGAGAAACATATTAGGATTTAAGTTATTAGTTTTAGAAAGGTGTTTCTTGTTGCATTTTGTGGACACGGATTATTTTAAACTTACTTCTCAGGGTTGTTATTTCCGTAAGAAAATTGGATATTTACATATACCTTATGCATTTATCTCTGGTATGGCATGGGCATGGTGATGGCAAATGTTTTTGGGAACCAATCACAATTTACAAGAGTCAAAATCTTTAAAAACAACGAAATCAAGGGCTGCATCCTTAAGAAGCTGTATTTGAAGTCCAGTGGCATCACAGTGGTGAGACCAGACTGTGTAGAAAACTCCTTCAAACGTGGCCATGAAATGTGTTTATCCATAATTGAGCAATGAAGGAAGGTCGTCAGTAGAGATTTTCTTAAAAACGTGTATTTAATGTTTTGTTTTTTTTTTTATGACAGATTTCTTTATTGAGAATTAAGATTCAGGTTTAATATTGTCAACATATTGAGAGATTTAGATATATTTTTCTTGTATTATATTATATAACAGATTTAAATAATCACAGTTCTTGAATAACTTTGTCCCTCAAGTCATTATAAAACAACATATCTCTGTTTCTTTGAGACTGAAAACCTTTTCTCAATGTTGAATTCCTATTCTTCAAAAGTTTCCACACATTTTCATTGTTTTTGAATTAATACTTTTTTCCTTTGAGATCATCAGACAGTCGATCATCCTATTGCAAATCATTAATCCCACAGTCAAATGCAGCTTGTTTGCTGAAATACAGTTAAAACATTCGCGTGGGTAACTGTTGTATTTTTTAATCTATTTTTAGTCATTTTTATTTATTATTTTTTAGTTTTATTTATTATTTTTTCGTTTTATTTATTCATTTTAGAGTTAACTGTTGAGCCCCAGTAATCAAGTGGTAACTTAAAATGATTTTTTGCTGCTTTATTAGTAAATATTAGATCTAAATGTGTCCAAGAGTTGTAAATGTTTTCTTTTATATGAAGATATTTTATATCTCGATGTCTATAACAAGTCAAATAACTGTTCACTTTTTAAATCAATACTTCTGATGATGATGATGTCTCCACCACAAAATCTTCACAGTCATCACTTCCTGTCCCACAGGATCCACGTGATTGGACGTTTCAAATGTTTTAGAAAACCAATAGCAATATAGCATATTGTTTACTAGATGAAGTGCAGTCCATTGAGAGGGAGCTAGATACAGATAATCACACGTCACTCCACGCATCATAGATGAATCAACTTTGGACTTGGTTAGCTCTGCAACTTTTATAGCGTATGTTAGTGTAGAGTTGTGTAACTATCGGTATTTGTGTATGGGTTTCAGAAAATTAAGAAACTTAGTGAGTGTTGTAAACTGCAGTAATCAGCCAATATTTGTTCAAAATCCATAACTTCCAAATCCATATTTAGTTGTGCCAGTGTATTTAGATAAACAAACTGAAGCCAGACTCAACAAAAACACCACTACACACAATGTGCCAATCCTGTAGTCCTCATCGAGCTGCTGAGCCTGCCACAGAAATGTAGCCTCCTTGTGTCTGAATGCCTGCATGATTACAGATCTATGTACATATTTATAGATTTGTTGACAGAATTATAGATCTATGTACACATTAATAGATTTGTTGACACAATTATAGATCTATGTACACATTAATATATTTGTTGACACAATTATAGATCTATGTACACATTTATAGATTTGTTGACACAATTATAGATCTATGTACACATTTATAGATTTGTTGACACAATTATAGATCTATGTATTAATTTACAAATGTGTGTACACAATTGCACACATTTGAAAAGGTGTGTAGTCTCATAACAGTCTTATACACATTGACAAACCTGATTATGCACTCACAAATTAATTTACAGTTACACAACTCTTCAATCACATTTGTAAACAGTTTTGTAACAGTTATGGCCCCGTACCAGAGCAACAGGTCCCAGATTGAGTTAGACGTCCCCACAGGAGCAGAGGCATCGTGATCAGGAAACGATGAATCTTTCGATACAGATCTATTTACAGTGTCACAGCTCATCTGTAGCACAGAGCAGATGACTAGATTACCTGAGAGCCCAGCAGGCTGTTGTGGAAACATTTGGCACAAGTATTCACGGGACACTTACCAAGATGATGCCCCAGCTTTTACCCCGTCTGGTCTGGGGTAGTAACCAGAGTGTTAATTGCTCCGGACAAGCAGATGTGCACAGGTAGTATAAACAGTGAATTACAGGAAGAAGCAGACACATACACTGAAAGGGCCTCTGTTACCCACCAACTAAAAATCTCATAAGGTTGTAAATGTGCTTCTAGAGACTATCAAAGCTCCACTAGACTCTTCCCAAAAGAGACACAGGGGAGTCAGACTTGAGCTTTTCAGAGCTGGTTAACGCTGACAGTCCATGCTACACTGAGTGTTGGTCAGTCTGTGTCCCCACAACCAGTTCATAACACACTGTGTAGTTTCCATAATAATGTGAATACAACACTATATCAGGATTTGCAATTTGTTCAGATATAAATCAGTTGTAGGAAGGTTTGCAGTTCCAATCCCAGTTTGGCGAGGGTCCTTCATGTTGGAGTTTCCCCCTGTGTCTGCATAGGTTTCCTTCGAGTACTCTGGCTTCCTCCCAGTCCAAAAACATGCAGATTGGGGTTTGGTTAATTCTCTAAATTGGCCATAGCTGTGGATGTGACTGTGAATGGTTGTTTGTCTCTGTATGTTGGCCCTTTAATACGCTGGCAACCTGTCCAGGATGTAACCCAACTGTCAGCTTGGTTTGGCTCTAGCTTTCCCTGCAACCCTCAAAGTGTAACTGGTATAGATAATGGATGGATGGATGGATGGATATATCAGTTGTGATGCTGGACTATCTTTATATATACTGGACGCCATTTGGTTAATTGCTTTAAACATTTTTCTCATGAGCTTTTAAAAATATTGTTTTTTGTTGTGTGCTCCATTATACACGACATCTAAAAATTCTGATTTGTGAAGCTTTAGCGAAAAATGTGATTGATTGATTGACTTCACAAGAATCCTGTATGGCTGTTAAATGGTTTGTTAACGCTTCATTGTTGTCTTTAGGAATGCTAAAAATATAAGTTTTACACATTTTGCCAATGTTTGGGGGGGAGGGGGGGCGTAAACAGTAAAATGCCCCCCACTGTGATGGTAATATGATCATAATAGAAAATGAAGAGAAAAATGAAACATGAGCACGAGGGGATCTCAGGAGACAGAATATGAAGCAATAATGGCACGGCATTGATTGACATGTCCCTGTTGTTTTTAATCATAATAGTATGCTTTCAAGTTAGGCATGGAAATGACTTCATGATCGTATAATGACAGCTCAATAGCTGTCAGGGTTCTGTGTAGAGGATAACATCTTTATTGTTTTCTAGCATTGTATGCTGACAGAGCCTTGACTTGCGATGAGAAAAACTTTCTGTCTGGGTGTTTGATGTGTAATTAATGGTCATGGTTATTCAAATTCGCTGTGGCTTTTTGTTTCACCCAGCACCTTAATTGTATCTGATACCAAACATATTTTCTCTCTTTTAAACTAGGCACCCTTTAATCTCCATTTTTATGCAATAGCAATTAATTTCAGATGGAATAGATATCACATTGCAGACCATTGGTGCAGGAACAAAACTTTTGTTTTTGTGAACTGACAAATAAAAAAACCCTCACACAGGCTTTTAACAAGTCTTATAAGTCTGGCAGTGTAATCCAAGGGACTGCTCTTTGATCAAGTCCTATTCACACATATCAAAAAGGAGCTCCATATTTAATACAATGCTCCAGGTACACAGGCTGTGAATTTGCATATTACCTTTGCTGACAACCAATTACAGAGAGACACTATTTGTTGTTCCTTTTCATTGCGTGGTCTAGTTTTTTTGAGACTATCAGCCAAAGTGAGACTGCATATTCATTAGTGATGTGTGTAGGTGGACTCAGGCTTATTAAACAAGTAGTACCATTAAAGAGTGTATTGAATGCCCTGACTCTGTTGCCAGTACCTGGAGCCTCCTCAGTCCGTAATTACTGGGAGTGTTTTGATTAGAACACCACAGGGAAATGAAAGACTTCTTTTCTGCATTACACAGAACAGACACCCATATGGATCTTAACCAGATTCAAATAAAATGTGAAGGAGAAAGGAAGCTACCATGCATCTCAAGCAATCATTTATTTTTGAATAACTGCATGGTGCCACATCAGGGGATAGCATTTCTGCTTTCACATCTATATAGCCAAAAAGAAAAAAGATAGCGTACAGCAGCAACAGTGATTGAAGTTTCACAATCAAAGTATCCCAATTACAAACTTATAGTGAACATTTTCGTCTTTGACTCGGTTATTCTTGTGGTTAAAATACGTCCCTCCATTGACTTCTTGACCCCCTTGTTCAGGGTCATTAACCTTGACGCTTCAAGTCCCATCCCAATCGACGGAGGTACATAAGGATAAAATATTGACAATGCTAAGGACTATTGGCTCATTAAGGACCTAGCCTTGCTAATAAGTCTGAAAGAGTTCAATGCAATATTAATGCATAAGGATTTCTCACTGCCACCATTTCCAGAGACCATTCAGCAAGGCCTTCTAATTATTAATGGGCCAAATTACAAGAAAGACTTCATTACATTTCCTAGTAAATGAAGAATTCATGAAAGCTTGCGGAGTGCGGTGCATGCTAATGAAAAACTGTAATAAAGACTCTTTAATATGTGTAGCATCTATTTGTGTGTCATCTGCTCCCACTTCCAGCTTAAGTGTTAGTGTGACTGTTTAAGACTCTGTTTGTTTGTCAGAGTGAAATGTTCAAGCTCAGAAGTTACAATTATTATGGTATTTATTCAAAAGTTAATTGAATTGGACGGGCGGGTTTTGTTTCATTTAAAGATTATGAAGCTGTTTTTGTTGATATGGGAAAATAAATCAACCAGGGAGGAAGTTGTTAAGATTTGTTTATGCTGCCAATTAATCTCAAAAGCAGGAATGTTGATAATTACATGGTAATCACATAACTACATTAATTAAAATGACTTATAGAATTACTCATCAGTTTATGTAAGTACTTTGTTGTTGTAGTTCAGGACAGTAAAACACAATATTATGCATTTAAGGCTACATGTTGTGTGTCTTTGTGTGTCTTTGTGTGTGTGTGTGTGTGTGTCCACCGAAGGGATTTACACTCAAGTGCAACATCCAATCTGTAAATAAAGATGTAGGCCAGTATGACCCCCAATAGTGAAGCAAAGCATCTCAACTGCCCCCCTGTGGCTGGCTTCATTTAACATCATAAACTCTATCACCTCCGTGTTAGTGGATGAGACTGGTACCAATCAAATTTGAATCGATGTGGTACCAGGAATTTGGTATAGGTACCCAACTGTACTTTTTTGGGGGTCATTTGCTCTCTCTGTAATACCAGCAATTGTGATTTCACTTCCTGGGATAAAACATGTATTGAAAAAAAGTTCCATTAAGTGGAGGTATGAACCTGAAAGTTGTTTGCAATCAGCCAGTTATCCAAGAGAAGAAGAAAATCCCAATCAAATGCACTAGTATAAATGCAACTTGATGAGACATGGACCAAACTGAAAAATCATAGCAGGCTACACATCAATGTAGTTTTTCTCAAATATGGTTTCTGTCATTTTAATTGGTTTTTATCACATTGATGTGTGTTCTGGTGCTCATGTTTATTACTTGTGATATCATAGAAACAAGATGATATTTCACAATTGACAGCTGAGACTGATTCACAATTGGTCAAACATAGTTAATGGTGGGATCCGTCGATAGCTACTCTGGCTCCATTATTTGGAGCCAGAGTCTAATCATTTTTGGACGGTGGGAGGAAGCAGAGACGCGTCGTCAGTCTTTATAAAACAGTCAATGAGTAACGGAGGGGTGGTGGATGAGCACTGTTGTGAAAGTGGCTAAAAATCAATGATTGCAGGTTTAATTGCACTTCAGTTGCCAGAATAAACAGTAAATTAGTATAAAGTAAAAGTAATGCTGCCATGTTGCATTGGAGGAAAAAACAATATCCAAGTGGTTTTAGTGATCCCCCCCAATTTTTTTTCTAATATCAATTGGTTACATATCAACAAAGAATTGATTGAACTTAGTTGGATTCTTTGTGATTAATATGAAATGTACCTCACTCAGACTCAAGGAATAAATGAAATGATGCCCGTTTTTCTCTGATGTCTAACCTGTCCAATGTGAATTGCTGGCGCTGCAGCTCAGCCTTTATCAAAGGCTCACAGTCAGACACTCTGAAGGGACCTGTATTGTTTTGTTCTGCTGCAGAACATGTTTGTTAAGCCACCTTAATTAAAAAGCTTGACAGTACTGCACAAACAGAGAGCTCTCCGGATTCAATTTAAAACAAAATTCTCTCTGCACTTAATGGCGACTTGTCAGGGAAATATGGCAGATGTTGACAGGGCGCTACTTATCACGCAAGGAAAATGAAATGCAAGAAATTATGAGCTCAAATGAAGACGACAGAGCAGAGAGAGGGAGCAGTGATCAGGCGTGAGAGTCTTTCCAAACACTCCAAAAATGGAAACATCCGTCCTTCATTATTATCTGGAGTGTGAGTGTGAGCACACTGACCCTCACATATGTGACCGTGTTGGAACAGCACTCTGTTATTTATTTCCTTTTCACTTCCGGCTCCCTCCCCACCCTCCCCCTGTCTCATTCACCTTAACTCATCCTTTTGTCGTGGCTTTGTTCTTGCCCACTACACTCCCACCTTGAATTGTGAGTCTCTCACTCAGGCACAACGTGGCATCAACAGTCTCTTCCTTTCGGCTCCATTTCCACTTCCTTTTTTTCCCCCCAACGTTGATGAATGGTAAGGAAAGAATCTACGGTCTGACAGTTAGACAAGGCCAGGTGATGCCGTAATGACTGAGCCCACATCCTCCACAGCAACACGAGACACTGAAGTTCCTCCGAGAGGCTTCGCCACACATACTGAATAATAAAGGAACGGACTAACACGCACACCCACAAGCTGTAGCCACACATGCGTCTGGTGTAAATGCCGTTACTATTGACTCTCACAATTTCAAAAGGCTTTATGATGACTGAGCAATTCACATGGGCAGTTAACTTCAGCTGCTAAATCACCACTATGAAGCTGTTACCCCACCAGGACACCACATTTTAGTGGCTTCCACAAAAGCTGCTATTAGCCGAGTTGTCCCTCAGAAAAGTGGTTGTTCTGCTGAGGACTGTAACAGCGACAGTGATGACCTCACATGCTGGGGCTGCATGTGCCACAATGTGTGGACCTCAACTAGCTGACCCCCTTAGAGCTTCAGGGGGACAATTAATTTTTTACCAATTGTCAATACTTTTTCTGCTTTGCTTTCCTCTCCGGTCAACATTTGTCGTCCCTAACCTGTGCCTTCACTGTCCTTTACCCAGTTATTTCTGTATTTTCTCTTCAACCTATATTGGGTGTAAGTATACAATTTAAGTTTCCTTTATCCAAAGCAAGAAAAGACTGAACTCTGCCCTAGTTCAAATTTGGGGCATTCTAGAAGTGGGTATTATGGATACACTTACTCAGTATGAGGCCATCATCATTGGGATGCTGCATTATTATAAGGAGGTTATGTTTTCGCCTTGGTTTGTTTGTTTGTTTGTCTCTTAGTTACGCAAATACTTCACTGATTACCACCACACTTGCTGAAAGGATGTGGTTTGGTTCCGAACCCATTACATTTAATTTTAGGATTTGGATCAAGGGGTGGATTGCAAGTGTTTCAAAAATTTTGTTGATTTCTCAGAGATTAATTCATCTTGATGGACAAAAAATCAGACTGATAATAATGAGTGTGCAATCTGGTGCAAATCCAAAGACTAGTGAACTTAAATGTGTTTTCATAAGGGGACTGTTGCGCCTTTGTAGAGCTATGAGCTGTCTGAGTGCTATTGTAGTTATCTGGTAATTAAAACACATCACTTTATATCCCATCTCTGCAAGGTGCTCTTAAGAGGTTTACATGTATTACTTATAACACAATGTTATTCATATCCATGTTTCCATGTGTGCTGACTCTCTATAGTCTGTTTAATGTTAGACGGCAGCCTCTCCACACGCCTTGCAGCTCTTTTCTCTCGTCCAGGAGTTAAGGGCATGATATGGCTTGCTTACTGAACATATGCTGTGTTGATCAGTGTCTTCGTATTTTCACAGTTGTTGATCTGATGTACAAGAGTACTCTGTCTGAAAAGCATGGTGTACATTTTGAGTGTTGTGTCCAGATATTGCAAATAAACTGAGTGCTCAGAGTGGCTCTTTTCTGGTAGTTTTAACCATGTGGAACAAGGACTGTTGCAAAAGGTTTTCTCAGAAAATGATAAATTATAATAAATTAAAATAATAAATTAAAAGCAAATCTGAAAGCACAGAAAGTTTTTCTGTGGTCAAGAATGTTCTTATAAACAACAGGGGAAACCTGTGCATAAACATGTATATATTTGTCTGTAAATGTATATATAATGACTATATAATTCAATTAAATATGCACAGGAAATCTGAGCACCAATGATGAAAAACAGACATCATTATTGCACACAGGCACATTTACATTGCTGCAGGCTGTGTTTCTCTCTGCTTTCCAGTTTTAAAAACAAAAAATGTGATTACAGCTGTTCCAAAATAACTAACGCCAATACACAAAGCTATATACCCCATAAGAGAATTGATGCCAGTTCTGTTCTTCAATAGCGCGTTAGGCACATGTCTGTTTGAGGAAACAGTATAACTATCATAAGTTTGTGTCCCGGAAAATGTTTTCCTTACTTTAATTATGCTGTCACTGTCGAAGAAATGTTGTGTCGCTACAGTAGAAGCAGGTGGTCAAGGCACAAGTGTGCATGTTAAGAGAACACTCCGAGCTGTCAAGACTTGCAATTCCATCCTCCTCTCTGTCCTTTCAGAGAATTACTGAGAGTAATAATGTTAATATAGTCTTCAGCTCTCACTGCTGAATCTCTATGTCCTGTTACAAGGCGAGATTTACATGTCAGTTAATGGGATTATAATGCACAGATCAGGAGAACAGTTTAAAGCTGGTGCTGCGGGCACCGTGTGTACGGCTGGTCAGGATTTACCGGCACAGAATCCCAGAAAAAGATTGTTTCATGTTTTATATGGTACAGTGTCATAAAGGAAATCCAGTCCAAGCTCTATTCCTGGGGCTTTTTGTGCGTTTTCCTTTGCATGTTATGTAATTCTGCTAATGTGAATTGATTCATTTACATATCCTGCTATGTTGTGATGCCAAATATTACACTTTAGTTGGTGATGCAATTATCTCGCAATTAAATCAATTTAACTGGTCAAATAAACCATGAAGGGTCGATTTTGGCACGTTTTGCGTTCAGCCTTGTTTCGTTTGTACACTTGTCAGATGTATTAAAAATAGGTATTTGGTAGCTTGTCATGTTGACGGGCATTGAACCCAGGACTTACCGACAGCGCCTGACAATGGTGCCATTTCAGAGTTTTCAATTATACATTATTTTGCCTCTGTAGTGGAAGCGAGCCTCGTTTGAACGACACATTGAGAACTCCACCTGGCAGCAAAATGAGAAAGCCAACATGATTTGCATTCCGTGGCAGGGCTGTTAACTTGTCATCAGCAACACTTGACAATTGAATGAAAATAAACATCTACAACCTGAACTCTGTGGAGTTAAAATCCAATTTAAGTTTGGAGTCTGAAGGGGTTTTTGAAACATCCATTATTGCCTTGTTCTTGGTTTTCTTTTTTTTTTTCTTTCTCACATCCAGAGTATGATTCACAGTTAATTTATAATTCACTGTCACCCTGCACTGTTACAAACACCATCTCCAGATACTCCTGTCATGGCTGTTAGGTGTTTGACAACATGATGATGCTGAAATCAGTGAGAAGTAGCTGGAGGAGAAACGTGTGTGTGTGTGTGTGTGTGTGTGTGTGTGTGTGTGTATATGTGTGTGTGTGTGTGTGTGTGTGTGTGTGTGTTTGTGTGTGTTTGTGTGTGTGTGTGCGTGTTAAAGGTCAAACTAAATAGGACTGCCACTGTCTCTGGATTTGATGCCATTTTGATTTTCTCAAAGTGCAGAATCTATTTCAGTTCTTGATGATTATGCTTCATCTGATGAATACCAATGTTGTGTAAAGCACGTCTCAGAATGTATCCTGGAAACATTTCTTTAATACTTAAAAAATGAGCGACAGGGCGGCATGGTGGTGCAGTGGATATTGTTTCCTAAGGCAAGAGGGTTGTTGGTTTTTACCGTGTTTACCTGGGCCTCTGTTTGGTCTCCCCACCTGCATTAGTTTTCTCCTCCCACAGTCCAAAGACTTGCCTGTTAGGTTAATTACTCAGTCTAGGTTTGAATCAACGTGTGAGTTTTATTTCAGAGCTGCTCATATAAGCTTTGTTTTATTCTAATCGGGCAGACGCAGAGATGTGTATAAACGATGATGTAGATGCAGAACTGCTTGCTGATTGGGTCCTTTGTGTCATAACATCCACTCCATTATTTGAGCAACCTACAATAATTCCTGTGTCCACAGCCACATGCTTAGCTTCCTGTTTACACCGGCACGCGATACGGAATCCAGATTGCTCATGGTTTTTTTCAAAATTTTGATTGGGCCAGATAAAAAAAAAAACACATTTCCAACCCACAAAATATTAACCAAGTAATATTTTCTTTAGGAAAGCTGAAATTAGTAACACACAATAATGTTTCTCAGCCCAATAATAATTGAGCAAGAATCATAATAGTAATGATTAAAAAAAATAAATCTACACCACTTACAAGGGCATTGTTATTCTGCCTGATAAAAAAATGCAATCCCAAACATCTATGCATGGTTTGTCAGTAGCAGCTGCTTCAACTAAGTACAGACATCAACTTTAATTATCACTTTGAGCACAGACGGGGCAGGAACTCAGAATGTGTTGACAAAATTACCTGCAGTGTATGTGGTGACAAGACATCAGTTTGATATCTAGACAGCTGTTATAGCTAGCGTTAGCTCCCCCAGCAGGGACACACTGACAAAAGTAGCATCCACACATTGTTCAGTGGACGACCTAGGCCTCACACCTCATATCCAGAGACAATGTCAAACAAACCTAAACTGAGAATTCAGATCAGGCTGCAGAAAAAAACTGCAGCGTCATTGTGGGGAGAATTATCAAAAGTTTTCTGAGCCGACATCTGCAGACTACGAAAGGAACAAAGAACATCTGTTGAGTTCTTTTATCAAGACTTTTTGCATATTAATAGTCAGCTTTTGAAGCCATTTCTTAAACGTCACCTGAGGACAGAGTAATGAAAGGGACAGAGCTTTTGATAAGCAGTTTTGTTGTCAACAACACATTGATCTCTGCTCATCATTCAGCAGAGTTGAAAGTTATAAGTTACATTTACTCGTGTTGCTGTAACCAAGTTGTCGAGATTAGTTTTCATCAGTGTTTGTTAGTTAGCAGCATTTCACAAAAACTACTGGATTACCATTTAACCTGGTGGAAGGATATGATGTGGTTCAGGGAAGAGCCAGCTACATTTTCAGATCCAGGACTTTATTGTTTCAGTTTCTTTAACGTTGCGAGAAGGTTTTAGAAAACAAATATTTTCACCTATTTTCTGTCAATAATTAATGGATATTGAGGAACATCTTACATTCAGGAAACTGTGATTGTAATTTGTTGTTTAATTGCTGCTTGACTGAATTTAAGGGGATTTGTTGGGTCTTGGCAAAGGGTGGGCTCAACTGAGTAAAAAAAGTAAAAATCATGATACAGCCCAAAAAAAGGTCATGTAATGAAGACATGATTAATCCTTTGGAAACACAATAAATGAAAAGAGCCAATATCTGATGGTGATTCTGCAGCATCGTGGTCTGTGGTGGCTTCAGGACAGATTTCTCTGCTCATATAGAGTTTTCAGGAGCTCCCTCTTGTGCTCTCAGGTCAGAGTCTGCATATAAATATTTACATTCAATGAACGAGCAAAGGCCTGAGATCCAGAGCAGATTGTAGTGAGGACGTTGTAGTGTGATTCAGGCTGGTGTGTGCAACAAATCACTGTTGTATAAGTCAAATCAAATCACTGTTATTTATATAGCGCATTTAAAAATCAGCAGGAGTCGACAAAGTGCTTTAAACTTTCACTGTAGGGACGAGAGTCTCAACCACGTCTGCACTTCCCAACAATGCAGCGATTTGTCTTTGTTTGTCAGCTGCTGCGGAGTTTATGTTGGTTATACATCTCCGCATTTTTTACTTCTTTATTCCACTGTTAATTCTGTAAGTGGTGGGCTATTTGATTTATGTAGCTTAATATAGCGACCATAGCAATATTACACACCCACAGTGGTGTCCAGGTGTTTCTGTTATTTTATCCACCCCATTTATATCAATGAGGCTTGGTGAAATAATAGAAACACCACACTGTGTAATGCAATACAGCTCAGCAGCACCCTGCATCCTCCAGATGATCATACGGTTGAATCAACAAGTCACAAAAACAATTTTAATAAAAACTGACTGTTATAACCTTCATGACGGAGGATTTATTGCAGAGCTGTTGGATTAGAATGATTTAGTTTTAGTGTGTTGTACCTAATAATGTGGCAACTGGAGTGTATGTTTGTAATTATCATTATTGTATGCACAGGCTAGAATTTATTGGTTGCTTTCAGTGCAGTTCTCATTTGAGTACGGCGTGTAAGTATTGGAATACCAATGCAAGTATCCCTGATGGCATAAAGATGTTATTTGATTTAATAGTTTTCAGATCCAGCCAGATGATATTTTATTAGTCCTGTGAAAATATGCCGTGGATTAGATAATAACCATCTGTAAAACACAGACAACACTGGTAAATAAACATTGATAAAAGTAAGTAATAGATAAGTACATATACAATACAAACACAAGGAAATATTTAATTGAAGTAATTGAAATTGAGCGGACTGGTTTTCCATCAGAGACATCACTTCACTCCTCCCATTCCACCATTAGAAAGGAAGTAAACATTTTAATTCACTTAGTTTTCCACCGAAATGGTTCAGGTTTGGTTTTTGCACTTATTTCTGCACTACGTTTTGCAACCAAGAATAAAGTGGTAGGCATCTGGAAAAAGCTGGTTACCCGTCCTCCATCTTTTTTACAGTCTCTGGTAGTACCGGTTGAAAACAATCATCTGAGCCACCATTTTGCTGCTGTTATATACTTTCACTGCACTGTTGATGATACAACATTTATTCCAATGGTTGTGGTTACACAGGCTCATTTCCAGTCCGCTCAAGAGCCGGAGCTACTTTGGTGGAAACATTATAACTTTCTCCATTTATCTGAGTTCATTTTTTAGAGTCAAGTTTCTTTTAAGTACTTTTACTTGAACACAATTTTCCACAAGCCCCTGCCATCCAAACAGACAGATAGCATGGGGGATGGGAGTGTGTGTAATGGGCACTGGATTTAACAAGAGCATCAGCAGGTTGGATTGGCTGCAGGACTTTGCTTTTGTGTAAAGTTCACTAACTTTTCAGAGCTCCTCACTTTCACAGTCAGGATTTCGGAGTACAGCTCGTTTACTCTGGGGGTGCGACTGATATAGAAGTAAACAACACATTCTTATTCACAAACACACATCTGTAGAGATGCACAGACAGGCCCTGCCCCCCACTGTGTACCTGCGTAGCTCAGATGTTGGCTACAAACATTCTGAGAAGCAGCCTGTGATCTATACATAGAAGTAAGGCAAACGGCAAAGGCTAACTTTGATGGAACAATTTTTTTTTTTATTTCTTGCAGGCATACACACACAAACACACACAGACAAAAAATAAAAACAGCATTGTGTTGAGAAGGTAGAGTCAGATTGAAGATAAATGTCAGACTGACAAATCAGCATTTAGAGTTAGGGGTTATATTTTCCTCCATGTTTATTGTAAAAAAAACAGAACAGACATACAGCTATACTGTATATGCAAAATATACCCCAGGCTTAAAAAAACAAAACAATACAATACCTATGTCTGCATATAAATACATGTATATATTAACAGTGCACATGTGTGTTTCCATTACATGTGTTGGCATCAAGTCAGCTTTGTGTTTCTCACTGTTGACAGCTCCTATCAGTTTGCACATCTGTAACTCGCATGACTTCAAGGGTGAAGGGCTTCACAGCATGTCACTGCCTAAGTCAGTAAGTTCATAGGTCAAAAGTTTATATTTCATTTTCAAACTTAAATTCTACATATTTGTTACTTCTGCCCAGGAGGTTACAATGACACCTGGGTGGGGGATGTAGAATCAGTCAGGTGGTGTTGATCCAGATCTGCACTTTCAACATTTTCATTAATTTCTCTGGGAATATTTTATGGATCTTGATGAGAAAAACCTGGTTTAGGGGACTGTTATTTATAAGTGTGTGCTATTCGGTGCAAATCCAAATAAATATCCAGATCTAGTGAATTTAAATGTGCTTTCATCGTTTGAATAATAAGATAATAAAGCAGCTGACGTGAGAGAAAACATTCTGAAAATCTTTGTGTACAATATGTACAATATGTACTAGTATAACTTTGCACCAATATACTCTACATTTCTGTGCAACACGTGAACATTGGTGTTGGTTTTCTTTAGATTGATTCATTTAATATCAATAGCTTAATGCAATTATCCATCGACTCACTTGATCATATTTTGATGATTATGACTTGATGCACTCTTTATTTAACAATAGTAAGAAACCAGTAGTTAAAACAAAAAACTACAGAATCTTTTCAGTTATTCTAAAGAATCTAATTCAGCAGCAAACATTCCTGCATTATTCTGGGTGCATCCTGTTGAAGAATGTTTTCTGCACAGTCTCTACGCACCTGAATCTTACTGCAGTGTATTACAGGAGTCGCGCACAGATAAAGAAACACTTGAAGAACACACACATACACACCGAGATGATAACACACCTGCTGTTATCATCAGAGTGTGCATGATGGTTACAGGACGAGCACAAACATATTTGCCCATCTCATTCATCTTGTGCAGTCATATCTTTACGGCCGGGCTCCGCAGACACACACATATCTGCCTATCCAGGGAACAGATGCGAGAGATCTGTTGAGCTTTGCTGTGCTATTATCTCTCCTTCTCCATCCTGCTCCCCTCCTGCACATATCCTGGATTTATTCTCTCCTCATGTTTGGAGCTTTTTCTCGGTTATTCCCTCACTTTAAGGTCCCAGTCTGTTATCTACTCGTCATTACTCCACCATTCTCTACATCCATTTTAGACAGGTCATTACATTAACTAAAGTATTCCGTCCTGTCCATCATCTCTCCATTGGTTTTTTGTCTCTTTTGTAATATTCCTTTCATTATTGTTCTGGTTTTATTTCCTATACAGAGGTCTTTTCCCTCCTTTCTTCCCTCCCCTCCTTTCCTCCTATCCTATTGGTCTTATTTTGTTCTAGGAAATCCAGTCAGCCTGGCCCATCTGCATGATTATGCACAGCACCGCCGATTGGTTCCAGAGAAATCTTTCTCGTGGAACATGATGTCCTGAATTGAAATAGCGCCCAGAGTAAAGAAATAACTCACATTTCCTCTCCAATTTTAAAGTTGCAAACTGTATATCCACTCGTTTCAAGTCTGATAAGACTCCCAATTCAGTCCTTAAGTGATTATATTATTATTTTCCCCATATTATGGATCACAGTTGACAACTCCATCTTTTATTTTAAGGCTTTGGGGATCAAATTCCTCATTATATCAGATATGATTTGACAAGGTAATGTGATGTATCTGCTATCAGGTGACAATTTCATTAACTAGTTTCTTTTTTCCTGATACCTGGATTATCACAGTCTATACTCTGGGAAGCTACACACATTTCTTCTTCATATAAAATTGATTGAGCTGCTTTCTGTAATATTTCAAAAATTCTATCTAGTTCATTAATCTTTTATGCTGGTGAAGGTGATAAAGGTGACATAGTCTGAAGTTGAAATGGAATTGAAGAGTTGTGTGAAGATAAGTTTGCAATTCTTTTAGGTTGCTTTAAAACATATCTGTCTCTCCTATGAAAGTTGGGGTTTGTAATTCTGGAAAAGAGAGCAGGGGCAGGGTTCACACAGGTCGGCTAGTGACAGACGCTGGTACGCCAGCCAATCATTTTATTCAATTGTAATGATTGGTCCAGTTTAAAATGGAGAAATGTTCCAGAAACAACTTACCAGCCAACCTTTAAGTGCAAAAAAACAGATTGTGTATATTTGCTGTTATAAGTGGATTGCTTGTGGCCATATGAACATGACTTGCTTTTTACCTGAACAGAACTCTCTCCATTGAAAAGGTGTTTGAGATATAGACTCTAATAATCACAGTTTTACCTCTTACTTCAAAGTGAACTGCAGAAATCCAACTTGATAATGTATATATATATATATATTCTGTTACAAAGAAAAGTCCAGATGTTGCCTAGATTATGAAGATCTATGTCCAAGTCAGCAAACCCAAAAAGAGGTGATATATGGAATATGTGAATGCTCTGTAGAACAGCAATCCATACTCACTACTGTGGCTATCCAAAGTGAAACTGAGGTACAGACAACTCTACTAGCATGGGTGAAAACTGATGAAAGACTTCTGTGTGCAGCTTCAAGACTGCACCTTTTAGAAGACAGAGCAGTCAAGAGCAGACAGACCAACCTGAGTGCAGCAGGGACTGAATACAGATAAATAGTTATTTTTATGTGCAAGGCTATAACAGCGAGTTTCTGAATGTGCCTAAGGCAAAAACAGAACGTTCCGATTACGAGCATATAGCGTGTGCACCCTCAGCTGCACACATGATTCAAAACAAAGCTTCATATTAAAGTAAAACACACACACAGACACACACTATACACAGACATACATAGCCCTAATTCAGCCTCACGTCTGCCATGTGAAGTAATTGTTCTGACTGAGAGAAATCTTGTGTCTGAGCAGCGGCATGGATTGCAGATTGCCATAAGTTGCTTTCTCAGAGGACCTGAGCAAGCGAGGCTCCGGCTTATCTGTTCCTGATGAAAGATTCTGCTGCATAGACTCACAATTAGGACAGGCTTGTACAGAGAGAGGAACATGTATGCACAAAAACGAAAAAAGTTGCCCATGTACGTACATTTTAAAGCCCTTTTTCGTCTTTTATTTTGGTGAATAATCGTATTTGTCTGTTTTCAATGACACAGACAATGTCTTAAGATAGTCTTGGTCGTCTCATCCTCAACATTGCCCAGTCAGGCGTACCTCGGATTGTCTGTTTGATGTCCAACACTCTGCAAGATTAAAAACAATCAACAACAGCAGCCGCCACAACAACAGCTCCAGCATATGGCTATTAAACCTAAAAGGCATTCATGCATCAAAAGGGGAACTAGATTTCTATCATTATTATCAGCACTATGTGGCTGCTTCAGGGGCTCATTTTAGCAAATATCATTTTTTCCTGAAGACAACAGATTGGGCCATGTGATGGGTTGAGATTGGAATGAGCAAATATGCTAATGGAGTGACAGAAAAGCAATGCAGCTCAATTCATAGCTAAACAAACATAGAAAATAAGTATCGCTAATGGTTTGCAATGTTGCAGAACAAAACAGAGATAAGGTTGAGTCCAAGTCTGAGAAAACTGTCAAGTCAGTCGACACCCACTGTGTCATGTTCAGCAAATTATCCTGGTAATATAGAGCTCGGCAAATGCACAAGATTAAAGTGTCCCATTCCGACTGTATCTGAGGGCAGGTCGCTACTCTGCCAAACAATGCAGCCTCTTATAATTTATGAGTCTGGGATTCTGCTGTGTGTGTTTCGGTTTCCTTGTAGTGTAATATTAAACCTATTGGGTTCCTAGTCTATAGGCTAGACCAAACTCTAACCTAATCCTGGCTACCAAGTCTCCATGTTGGCATTAGAAACAGTGCTCTTGGAAATATGTATATAAGAGCAGCCAAAACGGAGTTTTATCATCTGGACATTTGAAAATGCAGCTGGTCTTATTTTTAAACTCCAGGGCAGTGTCTTAGTCTGAACGGGCAGAAAAAGAAATATGTGAAAACAATGATGTAGACAATCACAGCAAATTGCTGATTGGTTTTTTTACATCACAACATGGGCTTCACGGATCCAGGCTCCTATCATATGACCCACTTCTTGAAGAAAACAACTGGCATTAGCCTCGGCTACCAGTGTAGAACGCAACTGAGATTATTTATTTTAAGTGTTGCTGATCATGTTGTCTTTGCTGACAGCTGTTGCACAGTTAAACTCAGCATTTTACAATGACATGGCTGTTAACATGCCTAGGAGATGCAGATATTATTCAAGCAATACCTGTGAACACCAGGGCGCCCACATTGCTTCATGTTTACACCAGTACACGCATGTGCTGTGTACGTTAGTATGGACTGGGATTAGAACTGATACAGAGCCAATGCGCTTCTTTGGACAGAGATCATAGTTTGAGAACGCTGGATGTAGCTTGAAATACTAATGATCAGACTAAGAGAGGTATTCATAATGATAGTCACCAAACCACCTCTGCAATGTTTCCTGCAGGATATACTATCCCATATTGTGGCCTTTATAGAAGCCCACATCACCCTGGTGTAATAAGTGACATGCCAGAGGTCAGCCCTTGAGTTATGATTACAGTGACCGCAGGGGAGTATAGGGTGTAGGATTTAGGGTGCAAGGCATGTCTCATTCACCCTTCAGCTGTCACAGATCCCCCTCCTGTGGCCAGGCCTCCGCTGACTGACAGGTGGAAGTAATGACTGCAGTTCAGAGGTCATGAGTCAACATAAGCACACAGGCCAAGCGCAGCTGCATGCAACCTTTGATATACAGACCTTGCCTCCCACAGGACTCCTGTCAGTTAGTGAAAACTCTGCAGATGTCGTGCCTGCGAACCAAAGAATTAATAAGAACTGATTTTCTCTCCTGAAAAGAGATTCATATTTCTTTTATATGATTTTTCAGAGACTTTATTCACTACCTTTAATGAGAGCAAAATTATTTTCATTCCCTTTATTTAAAAAAAAATCACTTGCACATGATGAATTAGAATTTTCTCATGCCATATATCAACCAGCATGTGCTGTTCACCTGTGCCACAGAAGAACAGAGCGGGCCTCTTGGTAACAAGATGGCGGGAGGACGTGTTGCTGGGAGTGCTGCTCATTATGGCACGATGCATTCCAGAGGGGGAGAGATCAGCCTGGAGGCCCTCTGCAGCTGACAGCAGCTGAATTCCCAGCTTTATGAGGATAGTCTTGATAGTGTTGGTGGTAGTGGAGGAGACGGTAAGTGGAGAGGACAGTAGAAAGGAAGGCAGAGTTGGGAATCGGATGGAGACGTCCGGAGGGACTCAGTTATCATTTGGAATTCCTCCTATCCTTTCATCACTTTGGATAATGCCTCACATGTGGGTGAGGGGGAGTAGGGTGGTATCAAGAGGACGGGCTCTGTGTTGGGAAGAGGAGGGATCTTGTACTAGCTATAGACACAATCTTTGAATTGTATTGAAGTGTGAAGGCACCATCCCCCTCTTCGCTCCCTGAGCTTGTTCCTCCAGCCTTTTTGATCTTTGCCTTGTGACAAACACTCGTACCACGAGGATCTGATTTGGGACCAATTAAAGCTTTCACTCTTGATGACGGAATCTGTGAATGCACATAATGCATGTCAGTCAAGTAATGACTAGAATAAAAATCAATAATAATGGACACAGATGGGAATAAGAGCTTCATTTAAAACAACATATGACAATTTTCATGCAGTTTGATTAATTGTTACAGGACATCTATCTGAAGAACAAGCTAAAAAGTAGAGATGTTCTGATACAATTTTCCCTGTGCACCAGTACATTTAAAATAATAACACCATATTTAAACAATTGTATACTACAAACCCTATGTAGACGTGATGATTGCTATCATTGTTGTATGGCCTGGCTCAGGTTAAACTCTCTGAAAAACAAATACATAGGGACGAGTATGAGCTTCTTTTACTCTAATTTGACATTCATAACTAAAAGAAAAATATCACGGATAAATATATGAAGAATACACAAACCACACCTCGAAACTAAAGTCTTGCATACGATACATGACTCGATATTACTTGTTGGATGTTCCAGAGTGAGATTTAATTCTGATTTATGCTTCACTGGCGGAAAAATCTCTTCCTCTAACAGTACCTTGCACTGGCAGTACAGCACAAACTGCTGTTTTAGGGCGGTGAAGAAGTGATTTCATATAAAAACAGTTTCATACAGGTGAAACTAAATGACTAAAAACTACATTGAATTTGTGGTATCAGATTTGTATAACAAGGAATTTTTGGCAGTATCGGAGGCATTTCCAATGCTGTTATTAGAACATTTCAACTAAGAATGCACGGTTTCTATACTTACTATCTCTAGTGTGAGAATTAGTGGGTAAAATACTGGACAGAAGAGCCAGCGTTATGACAATAGAAAAAAAACCCATCCATTTCTACATTTTTCCGTCACTATAATCCGTCCTGTTTCTTTGGCATGAGTCTATAGGAAGGTGAAAGGCCTCTGTGAGCATGTCAGAGAGAGACAGAAGGGGCAACTGAGAGAGGACATTCAGATGGCTGCCTGTCTATAGCAATTACATGAACCAAGACTGTGTGTCTGTTTTGGCTGTTAGTGTGCACTGAGGCTGTTGTGTCCCCTCTCCACTGTCTTTAACAACCGATCGACTCTCCCCTGAGAGCCACTTACTCTGTCCTCCAGCCTCTTCAGTTACAGCTCACCCACACAACCACGCTCCCATCAGAGGAGACGCCACCTGGGCACACAAACACACCCACGCACGAGCAACTGAAACACACATGGAAATACTCAAAAAAATTTGACACATTTAATTGCATCCAAGAACTAACGCATGTAGTACTCTATGACCCTTACAAGGTCAAAAACATCATCTCTGGGTTGTGCTGCGGTGAGAATTATTTTTTTCATACTACCTCTTCACAATAATCATAGCAAGCAGCAGATTCTAGTGGCATTTGTTGAAGTGAAGTGTCTGCAATGTTTTACAACATCCTCCAGTCCCTTTCTTCTCTGTTGGCGGATAACGCTGTTATGTGGAATGAGGTATCCACCTGTCGGAGCCATTATTCAACTGTCAGAGGATATTGATACAGTTTTTTTAGACTATTATTATCTTCTGCATTATAATACTTTTCATTGATATTTGAAAGCTGAGAAATGACATGAAATCAGGAAAAAGTACCAAAGAGAAGGACCTGCATAAAATGTCCCCAGCCGAATGTATAACACAGTTAGCGCCCACGACACAGGTCATCTGGAAACCCAAGTTTTTGCAGTGTTGTTAACAAGACTGTTGCTGCCAATAAAATCACACTGTCTGACAAGAGATCTTTTCTTTGACAGAGCCACCTGAGAATCTCAGCTGAAGCCCCAATGCCTCTGGTAAGAACATTTGTGTTTAACTGAAGCAGTTCTTTCTTTATTGGGTGTGTTTTTTTAGCCAATCAGAAGAAGGGACTGAAAGTATAAATTTTATACGTCCCTTAGTCAGTTTGCCCCCAACAGTGAGTCATAAAGCTGAATGCATTGTATATTCCCTTTGGAGCTCTGCAAAAGCCGTTTAACAGTGTCACATAAAGTATGACTGTGCAGCGTATCCCCCTTCACCAAGTATAAATACCATAATACCAAGTGAAGTGCATCTGTAGAACGTACTGTAGCTCTCAGTGCTTTAAGCATCCGTTAAGATGTTGGTTAAGAGCAGTAATGGCTGCCATTAACCAATATTTCACTGCTCTACATAATTCTGCTTCACATGCATCACTTCTGTGCAGTACTCATACTCTGACAAGTCATTGTAAGACTAGAGAAAAAGTGATGTCCTGTATTTTATGACATCCTGAGCGTGGTTCAAATGAATCCTCTGTACTGTATCCGTACTGTGTAGGAGGGGTGGCGGTAAATTCTATCGGTCCTCCTTGAAACAAAAGGCTGAAGGCGACCTTGGAGGGAAATTTACATATCTTTAGCCCAACACCCTCATTAGAGAGAAGTCAGCATTGTCTGTTATCATCTTCCCTCTTGTGTCACCCTGCGAGGGCAGTCAAGTAAAGGGCATTGTCGAATTTCCCGAGCAAGCAAGACACGGTTTACCGGCTGCACTTACCCAGAGCAAAGACATTAGAGGGTCTTTTAATAATACAACAATGTAGAAGGGTTTTCTTTCTCCATTTTGAGCGTCAGATGTGATAAAACACGGTGACACGTCTCTTTACACATCATGGAAGGAGATGAGGAAAGGGAAAGCTTGTAGCTTCTGGCATGGCACGCTGTGTGCACAGCTATATGGCTAAAAACATAGAGGGATGTCAGCAGTTCACGTGTACTTTGGCAGCCAAGGTTATGCGTTATGAAGTTGATATTAGAGAGAAGGGAGCAATGAGTGGGAAGTGTATGACCTTCATCACTCACTATTCATTCCGTCTCCTCTTCTAGTCTGTATCCCTCTGTTCTGCAAGCCATGAAGCCAAGGAGTCCTTTTGTGTGAACTCTCTAATTAGGAAGACCTTGATGTGCGGATCTCGTCCATTGTTCCTCTTCATTTTGGTGGGAAAATATTTCATTGATTTTTGCAGCAATCGAAGGCGGGTGGAGCTGAGAGGGGCTCTGTGTGGGATTAGGCTCTGCGGGGGGTTTCTGGGATGGGCAGGGAGCTTGTGAGACAGAGCATTTGTGTGTATGTTTTTATTTGTGTGTGTGTGTGTGTGTGTAAGCGAGTAAAAGGGGGTAATGTCTCTCCGCATAACTCCTAGCCCCCTCGTGCCCTGTGAAAGAACCAATTACGGCTGTGATCCTCGAGCAATCATAACTCACCTCTACCTCCAGCACCCATTGTTCAGTCCGTACCTGCTGCACGACTACAGATTGTCCTTCTCCACATATCGTTGTGATAAATGTAGCTCATTTACAAACATCTGGATTTGGCAAGAACTTTGTTTATGTTCTCCCAAGCACAACTATGATGAAAGATGGCCTTATTCTCATAATCAAACAAAATCAAGCACTTGTCAGATGTTCTTTTGGGGTCTTTTGGATACTAAACTGCAGACCGTCCCCGGCCGACTGCTGTTGTTTGCCCAGTGGAGTTTATACAGCAATCACCTGTTTCTGTCTCTTTCTCCCCCACTCTCTTTCTCCTGTCACTCCAGACTGTCTCTAAATTACGCTTTACCCCTGCAGGTGCCAAAATCTCTCTGAAATGATTATTCCTACCACACAGAAGATTGCTTTTGGTAATTATATGTATCATAATTAAATTTGATGAACTCCTCCGAGACATTAAATCTCATTTGACCCAGGTGCTGGATTTCTCTTCGTATACACAAAAGGAGAAATGTCTTCTTCTAGTAAGAGAGATACAGTTTGAATCTAGCAGCTGACATCTTGATTAAGCAGAGCAGCATTTCCACATTTAGCAAATTCAGTGAAGTCCATCAATAACTTAATTACCGAACAAGTGAAATGCAAATTCGCCGTCATTATGGTGGAATGAACTGAGCGGGATTGGCTGTGTTGTTACACAAAGGCCGAATTTAGCTTTCAAAGCAAGAAGAAGAAGCTGCACAGCGAGAGCACACGTGGCCGAGTAGAGAGTTTAAGGAGGCAGAATATGGTCTTTTACTCATTTTTTCATTATCTGCCTCCCTAGGAAGCTGGGCAATACACACACAAGACCAAGCTTCAAAGATTAGACGTCTCTGATTCAGATCTTTACCCTCTAGGAGATTCAGCTTCACTCCTTATTTCTTCTATTGGCTCGTATCCCTGTAAGAATAGCATCCTTGAATTTGGCCTCAGACGGCCTTCTTCATGGGTTAAAAGAGGTTTCAACACAGGGTAATTTCCTTTACTTACAACCATCTATTGCATGTCCATCTATACTGAAAGAAGAAACCTCCTCCTTCTGATTCACAAGATATCAACCCAATTTAACACCTATAAGGGTTGTAAGGGATTCTTGACAGGCCTCAGTACCCTGCCACCATTATCAAAAGGAACAAGTGAGCCAGCATCCCTTTCCCTGTTGTTGTGGTCTTAGCCTTCCTGTGCACACTGATGTACTCACATACATTTGTTGACAAGCTGACGAATAAAAAAACGGCAACCTCAAAAACCATGTCTACTGACAAGGTGATTTTACACAAATATGACGCTATCACAGCAAGTAAGAAGTCGACGGGGTAATTCATGTCCTAGGTATAAAATCTACCTAATTTTGCTTTAAATATTCTATGCAATGGAGCATTTTCCCCTCTTATTTGTGACTGATCTTTATGCTACATTTAAAGATCAGGAAAGAACACCTGTCTCCACAGAGCTTGTGAACCATTTTCAGACTTGGGTCTCCTGGAGCAGTTTGTGCTCTGGGCTTTTCCTAGGCCTTCAAGATCACTGCAAGGCCGCAGACAGCTTACTGAGGCCCTGCAGCCAGCAAGAGCCGAGATTAGATTTAGGCCTTAGACAATCTCACAGGAGGAATCACTGGATATTGACATGACTCCAGTCATTACATTTCCTCAGTGTTTTGCAAAATAAATATTTAAAAAAATGCTCACACGTACACACAGGTATGGTGAGGACACACAGAGAGCTTGGATAAAGATTTGAGAAATACCCTCTCGGTTTTTATGGCTCCTCTCTCCCGCTGCCAGGACTCTCTCTATGTCTGTGCCATCATCTTTGTGCCATGGTTGCAAGTTCATTATTTTTCCTCCACTGCCCTTCACTCAGTATTCCCTCCAAGTTTTCCACTCACACACTCTGATCTTCCACGCTAGATGTATTGCTTTTTCTCCAACTCTTTCCCCCGCGCTCTGCAGGAGTTCCCTGCTGTGCACCAATCCCTTCCTCACAGGTGATTGCTCAGGGAATATTGATTAAGGTGAAGATTTGCTGCTGAGAAGTCACTTTTCCAACTTCCTGTGACTTTAATGTGAAATAAAATGAGCAGACTCCTCCGTCAGCGATAAACACCCTGTTACACTTGAAGCGTACTTTTAAGAAAAAGCTTTCTGCACTCGCCCGTGTCTTCACGTCTTTGGCTTTCTGTCAGTCTCATTTTGTCTGTCAAATGCAGTTTCTCTCACCCTCAAATCAGCTTTCACTCCAGTGTAATGTAGAACTCATTGTCAGGAGGGCAGCATCCCTCTAATAGCTCTGATTAAAGTGACAAACAGGCCCAATTAAGATAGAGGTGCAGGGAAAGGATACTTTAAAGAGCATCACCATCTCAATGGTCATTACGTCTGTTTAACTATTAGCAGAACGCCACAATTAAACCATCCACGTGACCTTGAAGTGACTCCTGAGCAATAAGACCTCTCCCTGCCATTGTTATTGTGAGGATGTCAGTCAGAGGCACAAATCAAACTTTTGTTGTTGCAGTTTTGAACCAAAGATGCTGATAGTAAAGGAATGTATCTACAAGTTACCATGGCATTAATAGTGAACTGGTTTAGTTTCTTTCTTTGCAGTCTCTAGCCTCTACCAGTCATGTCTGGGCCCTTCTTGCTGAAATGCACATTGGGAGTTGTAATTAACTTCTGCCCATGCACATTTCTTTTTGTACACAGGCTGGACTGTCAGTTTTTGACAGCACAAGCTGAAAATAAAAAAAACAACAAATATTTTAAGAAGCACTTCCCAATCTTTTGTACTGATGCTTCAAACCGAGACAGTTTCACACCAATAGAAGAGCTTTTATGGTTGAGTCACATGAAATTATCTTTGGGATAATTAATCAAATTAATGAGACTTTTCCTTCTGGAACCAGAAGCTTTCGACCAGCGAGGGCAGTGAAATGTTCCTTTTCACTCTGGTGTTAATTTACTTTTAATCCAAAGTCCACGTATTCATCGACATCATGCCAAAAGTTTTCTATGGGACACTCTCACAACTTCCTGAGTACCATCATTTCTTACACCCTCATAAAAAAGCCTGAAGTGACCTGAAACAGTTTTATTTAGCATCCTCAACACACAAAAAGACAGAAGATTGACTTTTTTATGAATCACGTCCCTACAGAGTGCAGTCTCCCAGCTAACACGAAGCTGGATATTATCAATCAATTAGAACTAATAAATGCTGTGTGTTGGATACATCCCCATATCTCTTGACTCACCTCATTAACCATATCATTACTGTGCAACACACTTCTCAGTGTCTGAAGTGCTCTAAAAGTCCCTGGCAAACCTAATTTACGAGGCTGGTGTATTTGCACTGTATGTGTGTGTTTGTGTGTGTGAAAGTGTGTTGGAGACCCAGATAAGAGTGTTGATGGAAGGATAATTTCCTCTAGTTTGTCAAAATATTGTCACTTTTCCTGGAGAGTCATTTTTTGCATTCGCATGTAATCCGAGTGACGGCTCATTTATTAGTGGCTGATGGGCTTTAACACGTGCCACCAGGCAGCCAAGACCGGCACTGACAAAAAGCTGTTTCTCTCCTTAGACAATATGAAACCAAGCATTGGGTGTCACATTTGTGCGCAGCACTGACAGCAGTGTTACTGGATAATAACCCTTCCTCTCTGCTTCTCGTGACTCATCATTAATGAAAAACGGAATGATCACCCATGGAGTCAAACACACCATGAAGTGACTTTACTTGTTTTCCAAGGCCTTTATTGAGTGCATTTTTAGTACAATAGTTCTCAGAAAGTTACAGCTTACAAACTCTTGACACATGTCACAATTTACAAGTGGTAGCTATACAAAAACAAAAAATAAAAGAAACGTTCACACATTTAAACAATGTACCTGTGCACACATATATGTCTGTACACACTAATGCGCTTGCTACACACACACACACACACAATCACACTCTCTCTCACAGACATACACAAATAAACAAACTATGAAGCGTGCAGTCATATTCAGTTCCACCATTTTGTACCATAGGGAGGTTGTGACTGGTTCTCTGGAAGAGTACTGGGCTTCCTCTTTGTCGGCTGGCAACAGCAATTCTTCTGGGTGCGCAGTGTGTGTTTTTGTGTGTGAGTGTGCGAATATGAAGTGTTGTGTGTGTGCTGTTTAATATGTGTGTAAGTCTGAAACAGAAGAAAAAAGACAGAATGCAAGTTTAGTTTTTCAGGACGTCATGTCAGATCATTTTCAGGTGAACGCAGCTTCGGCTTGTCCGACCTATAAATGACAGGCGTGAAATCGGCTACTAAAAGGATCGTTGGTCACTTCTCAGACAGTTACAGCACCATGAAACATTTAACAAGCTCTGTTCTTATGCTTTGTATCAGTGTGTGATGAATGGCCTCCATACGAGACAGCTTTTCAGAGCGGGAATGGCGAACCGCCCCTCCATTCATCACGCTGGAGTGTCATTACAGTCAGATATTTAGATAGACAAACAGAGCAAATGGGGAAAAACTGAATTACACTGTTGCGTAATGAATGCGTTCTATCATCTCATTCACAGGCTCTTGGGTTGAAAAGCAAATACACAAGACTGAGTTGAATGGAGGACTAATGCATTTAAATTGAATCACTGGCTTCGGTGAAAAGGATTTATGCCAATCTCGAGGAGCATGAGATTATATTAAGGAATACTAAAGTAAATCAATAACTTGGATGATTGAAAAGAAAAGCCAATTGATTTTACCAATGAGACAATCCAGTTGCTTCATTACAGTATTTTCAATTAGCAAACTAAAAATTTACTTTTATATAATGAAAGAGATGATGCCTTATAAATCACATCGTGAAAGGAAAATGGCTGATTGACATTGATGAACTAACTTTCATCAGCCTTGTCTTCTATCTGCTACACTCTCCTGGAAACGGACACATCCCCTTCTCCCACTTTCTTTTCAGTGAGCATCAGGCTAGAAACCAGACACGAGAATAACATAATCAAGGGTTCCTCTGTGTGTGTTTCTGTCTCATCAGTCTCTCTCCCCATGAATGATCAGATGCCTGTCAGATGGGGGGTCCCAGCAGATGTTTGACCCCCGCCTGGGCCCACCAGAGCATGGAGCCAGCCATTTCTCAGGCCGGCCCTGGCCCAAACCAAGGCCAGCTCTGGCCCAGGACAGCTTGGTTACACCCAGGATAAATGAGCTGGGGATCTGCCAGCCAGCTGGAGTAGCCGGGAGAGAGGGCAGGACGGGACAGACAGAGGAGGAGGAGGATGACTTGAGGGTGGTGAGTATACTTAATAATCTGCTAATGGGCCTGCCATCAATTTCTAAATTTGGATGCAAGGTGGCTAGAGCTGTCGTCACTCATGTCTTTTCGAATATGGCCAAAAGGGATTACAGCAGGGTCACAGCTACAGCAAAGAATTGATGCAACAATAGCTCATGATAATTGTCTATGAGCTAAGAGACTTCCTAGGAGACTTCCTCTGACATACAGCCACGGTTGGATGTCAGAGGAGTATTGCCACAGGAACATTTAGGTCAGTTTGCTCTCAAATGTAACATTATTTAATGAAAGCTTGACATCACTTGATTTATTAGACATAACAACAATGGCTCTTTGCTTTCTAAAAGCCTCAGACTGAACCGGCTGACTTTTGGCGAGAGGTGGGGTGCACCATGGACAGATCACCAGCATATAGCAGGGCCAACATACTGAGACTAACAACCATTCACACTAACACCTTCGGTCAATTTAGCATATCCGATCGAGCAAACCCCTATATACATGTCTTTGGACCCACACAAACACAGGGAGACTGCAAACTCCACTCATAGAGAACCTGCCAAGCTGGCATTGTAACTGGGAATCTTCTTGGTGTGAAGCAATAGTGCTAACCATCGCACCAATGTTACGTGTGATTCTTTCCTTTGTGAGGACTTCTCACTAAGGATATACTTCCAAACACCAATTTCTGCAGGATTATATATGCATGAAATCTTCTGGGACACCACTTCAGTTTACACTCAACCTGCCCAGCCATACGGCAGCAGCAGCAGCATATAGAGTGGGTGCATTGATATACTCAGCAGTTTAGCAGCACCAGTCTATTGGAGGCTAGACTGTGAGCAGAGTGACCATGTGGGCTGTTTTAAGTCCGTGTGTTCACCAGGATGGCATCGCGCATCTGTTGGCAAACCTCAGCCCAGATGTTCATGTTCATTGAGTAGAGAAGCGATGCAGATTTTCTCCAATTTCCCCTGCCTTGATTAGCTGCTCGCCCACGCATTTCAACCTAGCACCAGATCTTGCTATGGCCAAGACATTTGCAGTGCTCGTGAGAAAGACTAACTGGATTTGCCTGAAATAAAATCCACCACTTACAGAGCGATTTCTTTTATGGTATGTATAGTGTTTTTTTCCTGTGTGATCAGCAGGTACTTACCATAGATTTGAACCAGTCAGTTCTTGGAGTTTCCTTTCCCTCTGGATGGTGCTGAACACTCCCAACACAAACAACAACAGATCAAAAAGAAAACAAAACATAAACCATATCTGTACAAGTAAGTGCTCACCAGCAAGAAACAGCATGTGTACACCCACATTTAACATGATCTCCAATAAACGCATATTTTGTCAATTATTTAAACGCCTACAGCAATTTTCATATAGATCTACAATACCAATTATTCACCCATGATTCCGTTCAGTTAAGATTCAGTCAGGATTGTCCTCGTCCCCCTGGAACAGGGAGACACACAAGCCAGTATCCGTTATTCAGTCGTCCGGAGGGGAACCAGGGCACCATGGGAATCTACACATTTCATGTGTCTAATCATAACAATCTAATCAACAAACATGTCTTTGCCAAAAATGCAAGCAGAGAGTTCTGTACATACATATTCATATATATCACCTTCAATATGAAGGTTAATTATGAAAGATATAATCATATTTAGCAAGAGATAAACATATTTATATTCTCTGAATCTGGGTGGGGCTGGCTAAGAAGTCCTTTGGCAAGGCCTTCCACCCAGGACTCCACAGGTAGTGTTAAAGTTAAAATACAAGTGGACGGCATCTTGCTATAGTGATAAAAACAAACCAAAAAACAAACAGATCGTCCAAGACCGAAATATAACTAAGCTCTGCATTTTTCACCATTTCAGTTTTCAAATTTTCAAGTCTTTCTAACAAGCAAAAGATGATATGAAAGTTGACGATGGACCTCCTCTGTACATCCCTGTATTCTCCGCCCTCCTATTATTCCTACTGGTAATTGCTTTTTTCTTATTTCTGGCCAGGTCAAGGCATCTTCATTGCACACATTGACGACAGTATGGAAAAAAATCACATGTCACACGTTGTTTCAAAGTGTCTCACGCTTCTGTTTACAGTTTGAACATCTTTTAGTCCAGATAATATGGAAGTACAACAGCACTCAGTTCATCGTACAGTCTGAAATTGTGAGTGAGTCCCTGTGTTGATGTCTTGATTGTTGTTGTGTTATTTTGGTTCACAATGACATGAATGGCTGTTCGTAACCAAAGCAAGTGACATCTATCTTCCTGTCCGTGGACAAGAGGAACAGTATCAAGTCTGGACCCTGAACTCCTGGTGTGGATTGCATGAAGTGTGATAGCTGTTAACCATGTGGTAGTGTAGACCCTGGTCTCCTGTTGTCATGGTAGTGAATTAGATTAAGACAATAGTCTCGACTCTGGCGCGTTCCGATGGATCGGGGGTCATTCGAGGGCTGCCATTGTTGTTGGTCCTGCGAATGCTGCCCGTCCCGTGGCACGGCGCCCCCTGTAGTCATGCCATGGTGATGGGCGCCTGGCTCATCTGCACCCTCATGGACTGGATATTACTGAGGATCTTCTTCTGGTGGCCTGCCAGGGTCACTCCTATTCTCAGCAGATCCCTGTAGAGAGAAAGAAGCACAGAGACAGAAAATTGAAAAGCAGGAATAGATGAAGGGATTTCCATAATATTAAAGATGAACTACTTGAGTATGAAAGATTACACAAGATTCCTGGAATGTTTACACTCCTAACATCACTGTACTGTATAGAAATGCACAATTTCCAGATGGAAAGCTGAAATGAATGAAAACACAAATTGACAAAACAAATTCTCTCACTTGAGACAGGATTTAGTAATGCATGTTGCTTTGCATTGCAAAGAGACTGCATAAATGCCACCAAGCCCCAAGCATACCTTTTTAATAAAATATGTTAGAATGGTTTTACATTTTCGCACACATTTCTACTCCAAGCAACATTGTTAATTAAAATAAATGGAGAGCACTATTTGTGTCGATTGGTGCTACGAGTACATGGAGAACTGCTTTCATGACCCAACCTTTTAAAATACTCCACATAAGCAGCAGTGAATAAATATGCCCTCTTAAAACATTTATTTAAAGCCTTTAGATCCAGAGCCATATTTTTGGAAAACAGTTCATAGCACAGTTGGAAATATTGGCACCAACACCACTCTGTTATTTTCCATAATGATGAGTCATATTTTAATGCATTACCCATACAGGCACTACTTTGATGCTATCATTCAGAGACTTGAGTCGCTGGGCATATTCATGCCAAAAATAAATGCACTTGATGTCAGGTCATTTTATATAAGTGTGCCCATCAAGTGCCATATGGGTTTGGAAAATCTTCATTCGCACACAAGCGGGTGAACTCACTCTGAGGTCATTTGAGCCACCAGCTGCAGGGAGGTAAAGCCTGAGTTGAGGAAGTTGTCTCTGTACTGGCTCATCTTTATGGCGGTGAGCCAGTCCTCGACTGAGCTGAAGGTGTTGAAGTCAGGTATGGATCTGTCCAACAGTGGCTGAGAAGGCCTGCAGGGGAGGGAGAGAGAAAGACAGAGGGAGAGTGAGCCAGAGAAGAACGGGGGTAAGCTGAGATATAGTGCAGCTGCTTTGATGCAATATTAAAGAAAGGGGATTTTTAGAGGAGGGGAGTAACTGTGGTTATGGTGCTTGCTTGGGTGTTTGAGTGAGAGGATGCAAGATGGAGAGGGAGAAAGTGAGCATGTGTGTGTGTACAGTATGAAGCCTGGCTTTGGAAAGTATTCCAACCTGATCAATGGATCAATACAATTCTATTGATATTTAAACTTATATAGTCCTTTTTAAGAAATTACCTCTGGGTAAAATCCGGAGAATTGGCTACAGCTGTTTACCCAGAGTTTGTCTTTTACACTATAACAAGTTCACAACAGCATCAAATCGTATGTGTTATTCAGGTGAGAGATGGAGCAGCCGTGTGCAGCAGACAGAGGCAGGAAGTGACGTATTATCGTAGATCACGTGACATCATTGTCAGCTCTTGTCACCACAAACTCTCTACAAATCTTTGTCTGTGATTTAACGTGTACCTGCTTTTTCACCAGGACATTTTTTTTTGTGTCTGTCACATGTTAGAAGCGCCATCAAACCCCCCACTTGCTTGTGTTGACTCCAGCGGGGGATCCCCTGCTGTGCTCTCACATCAGATTCTCCTGGATTTCTACAGACTTTACTTACATCAAAAGGCCAGGAGGATAAAGTCCTAAAGTCCTTTGCATTCACACATGCACCTTCTCCGCAGAGTCCAGTGCATGTCTGAGAGCAGCTTATATATATAAATAAACTTACATGTGATAAAGAGAAGATATTCTCCTATATTATGGGTATAAACCTTCATTCCTTGGTCAGAAAGCCAAGTGCTGCAGCAAGCAAGAACAAAGACACCACTCATTACCTGGGCAATCCTATCCCTACAATGAAGCGTGCTGTGGTGATACTTCACAGTGTCAGATACTATGAAACTGGTAACAAAGAAACAGCAAACTGAGCTAAATACAGAGGGGACCGTGAAGAAAAAAAAACCTGCTCCATTTCACAAACTCAAACCCACATGAGTCCAGAAAGTTCCCTTAACAGCATGGCAGCCACCCAAAGAACACAGCCAAAACAAGTGGCTTCAGGACAAGTCTCTGAATGACCCTCAGTGGGCCTGGCCAAAGCCTGAAAATTGAATTGAAAAAATCTGTGAAGAAACCTGAAGCGTGCAGTCCACGTCCAATCTGGCCAAGCTTGAGAAGATCTTTGACCGAGGGTAAAAGAAATCGTCCAAAACAAGGTGTGGAAAAACTGGCATGAATGTGCCCAGTGAGATTCAAAACAAATCAATGGCAATTGTGCCTCAACAAAATAACGATAATGTTTCTGTAAGTTGTAATTTCTCCAAAAAACCAAGCGTGTTTATGCTCTTTCATTGTGGGATAAGAATAATTTATGTGAGACCACAAAATGTGGAAGAAGCCAATATTAGGATGAGGAAGGGAGAAAAATGTCATGTTTTGCAATCAGCAGTAAAACATTCATGATTATTTAATGAGAGGATGAAAAATCAAAGCGTGTAATACTGCCTGTAAATACTGTGTTTATATATATATATATATATATATATATATACACACATACAGATGAAAAGGATACTTGTGTGTACTTAATGTCCACTTCAGTGTGAATATGTAAGAAGTGTTGACAGGGTGTGATTTTTTTACTCACACTGCAGGGATGTTGGCCACAGCTTTGAGGCTGGTGGGGTTACGGATCATCTTGTCCAGGGTGCTGACGATGTCGGTGAAGCGGGGTCGCACATTGCGGTCCTTCTGCCAGCAGTCGAGCATCAGCTGGTGCAGGGCGCTGGGGCAGTCCATGGGCGGTGGCAGACGGTAGTCCTGCTCGATGGCATTAATCACCTAAGGGAGGAAGGGCGAAGTCATACAGTAATTACATCTAATAACTGTCACTGATAGTGTGTTTCTATGGGCGCGCTGGCTGTCGATGATTCAACTCATCAAAAATGAAATAAGAATCTGACTGGGTTTAGTGACATTTATCGATATTGAGTGCATCCACCTTGTAATCTGACACACTCAGCCGTGCCGCCCCCCCCCCCCCCCCGCCCCCCCCCCCCCCCCCCCCCCACACACACACACACACACACACACACACACTCACACTCTGTTGGTCACTCGACCGACAGCATTCAAGGTGATGTGCCCTTTTACTTGACTCCAGCCAATGACATGTCAGTCTTCGAGGAGGGAGCAAGGACAGAGTAGGACAGAGGGTGGGTCACTGAAGTAAAGTCACTAGCAGGTTGCATAGACCTACAGTCACACTGTAAAGTACAGCTACTCAATGCACCACTCACTACCACTAACACCTGTTTTACACATAGATACACATATCTATATATATATCTATATATATATATATAGATAAAGCGGAGTTATTTGACTTTACAGACTAGGGATTGCTTTATTACACACTGAATTAAACCAGCTTTTACCTACTGTATTTCCAAACTCTCTATAGATGCAAGCCTTCTTAAAAATGCATAGTCGTGAGATAAAGGTGAGGTGTGAATTCAAGTGTAAAAGATACTATCTTTAAAAATTAGAGGCTGCCCTATAGGTTGGCAACTCCACCCCAGAGTTGAATGCAACTCAGCAGAATCTTGACAAATGGTGCATAGCGAGGAGTGTGTGTGTTTGTGTTTTAAAATTGTGCATGTGTGCGTGGACTGAGCAGCCGGACACGCTGAGTGGTGCCAGTCCTCCTCCCTGCATTAGTCTCAACAGGCAGTGTATGCTGCTGGCCCACTGAGGCAACATCTGCTGGGTTGGACGCTCCTTGTGGAGTAGGGTCCATAGAGGCCTGATGGCTGGCTAGTTGTCTCACGAAGGGAGCTTAGGGAGAAACCTCATAATATGGGACTATATCCAATGGTTGTGTGTGTTTGTGTGAGTCTCTGTGTGTATATGTGCGTGTGGACCTTATCCAAACGGACATGGGGAACAAAGCAGAGCTCTCGGCAATCATTCATTGCTCTCAAAAGCCGGCCAGGAAGGAAAGGGGCTAGTGTGAGACTGCATTCAAAGTCAAAGTCAAGGACATCTTCAGTGATGATGCTATGAGATGGGGACTGATAAACAATGTGTGATTTATTGCAGCTTCCGCTCTTATGAGTTATCCATAAAGGGGGGGGGGGGGGGGCTTGTGTGGCGACTGGCAGCAGGTTCCTATAGTCAAAGCTTTTTATTATTTTTTACTAAAGTTTTATACGTTGTGTGGACCTAAGTCAGCCAGAATCTGAGTGAGTCGAGACAGAGAAGGCGATATTCAGAGTTTATTTTATATTTGTAATAATATTACAAGAGTCTGAATACTATATTTTCCCTCCCACATAAACCAAGAGATATTTATAAACTTGTCATCACAAGAAATTACTTAATGAGAACACCTTCCTTTATTCTGGCCCTGAATTACTCAGTTACATTAGAGATTTAGTTTTATCCATATAACTACTGGCTGCTCAGTGGTCACCTTATTTCACATGAACATCCAGCTGTGTGCAGCCTCACTCTTGTGTTGTGCTTAAAGCTGTGTTCAACATTAATATTCAGAAAACCAGACGCCACTTAAATGCACTAAATGGTTTTAGTTTGGATTCAATTTAACTGATAAAATGTTGGATTTTAAAAAAGTTAGTTGAGACAGGACTTTTTTCCTCTTTTGGATATTTACTATTGTTATTCAATAAGGCTTAAGTCATTACTCGACTAATCAATGGAATAATCAATAGATAGTCAATTACTAAAATAATTGATAGCCGCAATGCTAACGTGGATGGATTACATGGGACTCAGTGAATACAGGGATTCTTGCCTTTTCTACATCTTGTACATTATTGCCTGTCACAGGAGCCACTGACAAACACATTATCATTTTACTTGAAAGGGAGGAGCAACATCATGAGCCTGTGGTTGATCTTTTTGTATATTTGTGTAATTTGTGCTTTTTTTATTAGATGTGTTTAAACTAAAGATGTGGTCATCAGATTGAGAAAGACTCCTGGCCCTGAACTGACTTATCAAATATGCTGTTATTCAGCTGGTGGAGAAAAACCTGTTCTTTACATGTCTCCTCTGAGGTGGTGACTCTTTACTGAAGTTTTATTGAATATTATGTGATGTTCTGCCTGGTTGCTTGTAATGTTAATCTGACTGGTGTTCAGAAAGGCTTTGTTTATTTTATAATGCCAAGATCAGCCTCTGAGGAAAGTTTCTAGTAGTTACCCTCAGGGTTTCCATTATGAGGGCAAAAAAAAATATAGGATTTCCTTCCTTCATTTAATTGTTAAATGGCAGATCATTTACTGTGCTTATTTGACTTCTGCACTTTAGTGTCTTAGTACGTGCATTTTTCTATATTCTGGCTACAAACCAATTTCTAATTATGGCCAATAAAGATACTTTACTTTCTTTTTTCATCTTTGATTGTTTATCAAAGGGCTGAAACACGACTATAACCACATCCCTATAGGAACTGCTGTTCTATTAATGATGCGGTTGATTCTGATTCAGATGAGAAAAGTGATAAACCCCAACCCCCAAATGTTCATTTTTATGATCTTCCTGAAAGATCTAATGAAACGGGCACTTGAACTCCCGGGCAAAAAGCTACTTCATAAGTGGTGATGCCGTGCTGCATTTCTGAGTATAAATAAAAAGGTCAACACATTCCTAACAGTTACAACTTTCTCACTATCTCCATTTTCATAATTGATGAATCACTATAACTTCCACCCCAATATTGATTGAATCTCATTTAGAAAATACTGACAGCATTTTATTCTTTTGGACACTTACATCTTGGTTGGACATGTCCCAGTAAGGCCTCTCTCCAAACGACATCACTTCCCACATGACGATGCCGTAGCTCCACACGTCACTGGCTGAGGTGAACTTCCTGTAAGCAATGGCCTCTGGCGCCGTCCACCTCACTGGGATCTTCCCTCCCTATACAGAGAAAAGAGGCACAGAAGGTCAAATGGGAGAAATTCCTGAGATCTAAAACAGTTTATAGCCAAATTCCCTTTCACTGGTGCCACATTAAAGTTGGCTATTACCCACGACACTGCTGCAGAATGCCTTCCTCCTCCCGTCTAACCATTTAGCCCCTCATCCACCCAGCGAATCAATCCTCCAGCAGCAGAGACACACGCGCGATTCTGCCTCTGTCTCAGCAGCAGCTCCCAACAGTGTTCGCCCTTCACACGTCGACCAATATTACATTTAGTGTCTCCTCTCCCACAGCCCTGTTTGAATAAAGGAAGATAGGCCTGTGCTTCTGCTAGTACTTCGAGCGTGTCTGCCTGTAATTGGGCTACCTGGGCCTCAGGCATGCCACGCGCCCTGTTGATTGAAATTGACAGCTGCTTGTTTAAAATTCCACACACACTCGCACGCATTTATAGACACACTTGGGAACATATGCACAGGCATCAACATAGATGACTGCACGTGCACGCCTGTGCACACAAACAGATACGCATAAGAATTTCTGTTTGTGCCTCGCTATCCCCCATAGCACCACCCTGTTTATCTGAGTGGAGCTCGCCACCAGTTTAATAATGCCAATTAGCTGAACCTGAGCATTTGCAGATAAGCTGCTGTTGGAAACAGTCGCCAAACCTACACAGACCACCCTTTTCCCTGCTCCCATCTCGAGAGTGGGGGGGGGGGTTGAAAAAAAAAAAAAAAAAAGCATTAACAGAGAGAAACAAGTGATAAGTGAAGAGAATAAGATACAGAAAAATGCTTGTGTTTGGTGTTTCTATCCTGCAGGCTGATGTTGGCAATGCTGGACAAGAGTAATCATAAACAGCCTCACTCGTGTGCTTCCTGTGCGTGTGTGTACAGTAAGTAGGTTCCAGAGGTCAGTGCTGTGTGGCAGTGCAGAGGTGGAGAGGCTGAGCCCATTAATGAGCAGCCCTTCAGGGTTTGACCTTTGAGAGGCTGCTGACCCTGAAAAGAGATTTAACATCTGACCCTGGATGGAGACTGCTGTCAGGACACTCAAAGACGCAGAGGCAACACTCATCTCTTGTTGAGCGCAGCAGCCGGTGGAAGAAAAAAGACAGGGAGCGGTGGAGGAATTACACAGAGGTGGGACAGACGGAGAAAGTGAAAGAAATATGGGGAGGAAGAGATCAATAGTGGAATAAAGGCTATCTGCGCCCCAGTGACTTCAATGCCTCTCTCATATTTCAGACAAGTCCATATCTGAATCATCTATACTGAGACCCCAGGACACTTTATCTCATCCCTTCTTTTGTCTAAGAGCAATTGAGCTACACAGATACAAGCCAAATGTCTTCTCTATAAAAATATAAAAGGACAATCCACCTTTATCCGTCACTCTGTCAGGGGCGACGCTTCAGGTCAATTATTTAGTTTGGACTAACATACGGAAGATGAAAAATGAGGAAATAAATGCAGGACATCACAAGCAAAAACGCTGTTACAGCCTCTCTTTATCATCACTTGCTTACTCCCTTCTTTGCTCTGTGCATCTGGTCTCACGCCCCAGGACCCTGTTGGGATATGAACTGAGTGTCGCTGAAATGGCCCGGGCAAGATACAGGCTTCACAAGAAGCTCCCTGTGTGCCTGAGACAGATTTTAGTAATACATTTCCAAGACGGGAGTGTCAGAGGCAGCTATGCAAACCTTTAGTAATTACTGCTGTGGGCCAGTGATAACTCTGCCAAAATCCTGCTTTAATAACATGAAGTGCTGAACAGCTCATGCATAAAGGGAAGGAGGAAAAAACATAATAAAAAGCATTGGCCCCTTTTTTTTTTTTTGTCAGTAAAAAGAGCATTAATACCACGAGGAATGAATTGGGGTAGTAGAAGCCATGATGGGAATTAAAACAGACCTAATGTCAACACAAAGGCGCGAGTGCTTTGTGAAGCCTCGGAGCATGGGGAGTGCTGTTTGGATGTGGTATATTGCTGGCTACTGAAAAAGGAACAGGCTGTTTTCTGTTTGCCTTGAACTAAAATAATGCCCCCGAAACAGAATTCACACACTTCTATATTCCTGGACAGTTTACTGAGAATTTGTGTGGATGAACCGAGCTGAAGCACATGCAGCCACTGCAGCTGCAGAACCTTGAAAGGAGTAACCATGAATGACATCAAGTGATACTTCAGACAACTCTCCTCATTGCAAATAAAGTGGTTTACAGTGCCTTATTTTCCAGAGACACTGGATGGGTCTATTTTCTGCTTGAAAAGTGTTGTCACAATGATTGAAAATTGAGTGCTCATGAGAGCATGAAAACTTTAAATAAATGTGTCACGATAGCGAAAAATATATTTCCCCCTTTTTCCAATTGTGTTCAAGTCTCAAAACCTGCATGTATAAGAATCAGGCATATGCACATGATACAAGTGCACAGAACACTGAGTACGACAGACTTAACCCTTCCTACGTGCTCACTAATGCCTAATATGCTCGGTTACTTGTCACAGACTCTTGCGTCAGGGTTGTCAGGTCTGTTTTTTGGGCTAATGCTGCCGCAGGTGGAATTTTATGGGAGACTACTTGTAATGGAAATGTCACGAATAATTACAACGTTGTGATTGTAGATGGCTGTGGAAGCGTGAGTGGGAAGGATGGAGCAGCATGGTGTCGGAGGAGGATAGCGTTGACTCAATTGTTCTTCTGACATCTAATCTTGAACAGGTTTTAACCGCATCTGGTCTTTTAGCGGTTTGATCATTTCAAACGTCATGAACATCTCCTCCATGAAATTGACCTCAGCAGGTTGTGCTCTTGTTCACTGTAACTACTTTGCAACTAAGTGCATGCTAATTATAATGCTTGTACAAGTGGCTATGCTGGTTGACTGAGTATAAAGTGTGTATGGTTTGGAAGATGCATAGTTTGAATTCTGGTATAAGGCTGATTTTTATTGACTACAGTGTTTGTTGTGTCACACAGAGCTTGCACCCCCACCTGTTTGCATGACTGCATTATTGCACACGGAGCAGAAACCCTGGGAAGCTTTCCTGCTCACATCTCGTTTGCTGATTTGCACTCGTGTCACATGCACAGGCATTTTGTTTCTGAGTTTTAAGACTAATTAAATATCATATTTACCCCAGAAAGAAAAAATTGGAAAGTGTGAATAAAATCTGTCAAAAGATTCTGTGAGTAGTGAGATCACACACAGTGAAGATACGGATAGAGAGTGGAAACAAATCAGCACTCACACTTACAACATTGTGAGTGATGCTCATGTAAACACAATATATATATTTTGACCTTGTCTTTACACCTGAATCTGATTGGACAGCGACAGTCCAGTCACAAGTCCCATATATCACTATTTTTTCTTTGTGTTGCTTCCCATGTCATCCACATGGACAACACATCCACGACACCTTGAGGAGACACAGGTGTGTGGTGTTGTCTTCACTGTGTGTCGCCCAAATGAGGTTACGGTTTGTGACTGGTTCCACCTGGTTGTGACCGTCGCTGACAGGTTGTGACCAGGTTTGACAGCTGTAGCGGTACAGCTAGAGTGTGACTGCCACCCTGATGTGTTGGGTCTGTCAGGTTAAGAAGTAGCACGGTGAGATGACTGTGCCGCGGTGACAGCCAGGTCTAAGCGACTGGGGATAAACATGTGGCGGCCTGGTAATGTGTGTACTTAGTGGTGTCTGTTGTGGTCCCTTGGCTGAGAGATGACTATGTGTGTGTTTGTAGACACCGACACAAGTAGCAAGGATATGAAACATCTGTCTTTACAATGACTTGGTTAGCCCTCTGCCACTGGTTCTGTTCAGACCTGGTACTAACATACATCCTGAGAGATCAGATCATAAGCGGTCCACTCTGCATACATCTGTCCACATCTGGAAGGAAAATGTGTCCTGAATGGGTCTCCTGTGGTCACTTGTGATTGGATCACACTCCCCTGCTCTATATGCAAATAATCACGTTAGTTCTGTTCACAAGACCAAATATGTTGTTATCACCCAGTCTGTGTCCGAGAGAGAGAGAGAGCTGAATGAATCAATGCAAAGTGTGCAACTCTGATTTGAAGAAAGACTTTACAGATTTGAAAAAAATATATATAACTAATTTCATGATGGTCGGTTTTGATATTTGGAAATAAAAAAAATCTGCTTATAGTCAACTTAAAAATACATTTGATTCATTGTGACTTTATGTGGCAAAGGACAAATTTGACCACCTGAGTGATCGGATCTCAGGAAGTGTTTGGGCGACACTGACCCCATGTGATTACCAGGTGTGAATTGAGTCAATGAGCAATATACCTTCACTGACATGCTGCTGTAGGCTGAGCAAATCCACCTTTCAAGTACCATAATCACCAACTTAGTCTAGTCTAGTGTTTGGTCTTCAGCCTTTTCACTTCACAGAAGATATCTAGAGATGCCAAATAAACTTTCTCCTTCATCTGAAAGTCAAATATGTAACCTCCTCCAACTTCAGTAATCCATTTCCAAACAATGCACCCTCAAATGGACTTGAGCACATTTACTCAGGACGAAGAGAGTGCTCCATCAACATCCTTTTTATGAAATCCTGAGAGCAAGGGCTTGCCCTGGATGTCTGCCCGAAAAGAATGCGGAAGAGAGGAGGCGATGGAGGGAGAGGCCGAGAGAGGAAGAGTGACACAAAGAGATGAGGGAAAAAATAGATGAAGAGAGTAAAAAAAAAAAAAAGATGGTGGAGAAAAAGACACTGGTCTTTCACCGTAAATTAAAAGTCATGCTCAACTCAAAAGGAAGACTTTGTTTTGTTTAGTTTTCTATAGATTTAAAAACTGAACCGTATGGCCTTTTTGTTTTTTAGATTTGATTAACTTAGGGATTCCAAAGATAAACCCAAAATTGATCTTCCCACGCAGTATGGTTTCATTTTTTGAATTTACTTCGTGGGAAGATAACAGAGGGGAACAAAACATTTCTGTACACCCAGAATAGCCTCCCGCTCTACTGCTGGATAATCAAATCACGATCAAGATTTAAATATGTACACTTTATATTGCCATGACCCTTGTGTCTGCACCTTTATGATCCTGTTTCAAAAATAATGTCAGCTGCTGTTGGAGGTAAAATCCAAATGCAGCACGAAATAATTTTTTTTTAAATTATTCTAGTGATGGAGACCAGGAGGTTGAGGGTGTTGGTTTTAATATCACATCAGAATATATATAGTTTTTTAAAATTTTCATTAAAAGATATTACAAATTATCCTTCAATTTAAATATATGTGTCTTTCTCTTTTCCATTTGCAAAGTGGCCCAGGTGTAACTAGGCCCACCTATGGCCAGTTACTCTTTCTAATTTCTGTGACTTTGGTCATTCTGTGACAATTAGGTTATGGACAAATATTTTTCTTCACCACAGCTTTAAGCATTGTATTGTTTTGTCCTTACTCCATCAAATATCCCCTTTCCCAAACATCATTGGCCCTCAAGGAATCTGCACATCCAAATATCTACTGTATTTACTGGTAACATCAAATTCAACTTTAACCTGCTTCTCATGATTTCTCCAAAGAGAAAAAAATGTCGAACTAAATAAACCCAATTTGTCTTTTAATGCTGATGCTAATTTTGTTGCTAATGCTGCTAATAGGAAAGTAGTTGAAAATCTATTAAAAATGTTTTGAAGAAACCAAAACATCAGTACATATTTAAATTTATTTTTATATAATTAACACTTCCTTATCATAAGTAACTTCTGTGGTTAACCAACAAAGAAAGTCTTCATTTTGTGACACTGCAGTATATTATGTTTTTTTATTGAGATACAGTCTCACCAACAGAGAATTGTACACAAACAACTTCATTGTGAATCCTGCTTCGATGCAAATGCAGTCCAACGGCCACAGATGGCTAATCAATGCTCACCTTAAACTGCCTCTGGCAAACATGACAGAAGGTATAAATCAAGGTGGGGTCATGTGGGTGGAGGCTCTCTCTGATGCAGGGACCAAGTATGGATAATGTTCTTTCTTTTTTTCCAGAACCTGTAACATCCTCCATATCCATTTCAATTCCTGGATATTTTCTGCAGCATCATTTATCTTGAGACTGAGCAAATTAAAGTCAACCATATGAATAAATTAGCAAACATCTTAATTGGTTTCAAATTCAAAACTCTAATATATATTTAAAAACTGAAGGGTGAGTTGTGATGTTGAGGATTTTGCTGCAGTTTTGAATGAGTGTTAATGGGGTTAAATTCCCAGCAGCAGAATCTCCAGTTTGGTACTTAAATGGGAAGCGGACTGGGGATCATACTTGGTCAGTGCACTTGTGACTCACACTTAATTCAGGCTGTGGAAGTGAGGATCTGTGTAGGAGAGTTTGAACTTATGTAGATGCTCTACTAGTAAAAAGAAATCAAGATAAAAGAGAAAAGTTGTAAACAGCAGGATATTTCTTCTGCAGATCACTTACGAGTGATATAATTCAGATCCAGCCGTCAACGTTTGGAGATATCAGAGAAAACATTAACGTGATTTTCTGTTGTTTCAACACTAAAATACAAACACAAGACATTTATTTTGGATTGTCAGTAGTAGAAGTTGTTTTTGATCATCAGAAATAGCTTACAGTGAACCTAGTTGTTGAATTACTGCAGGAGACTGCATCAAAGAGAATCTGGTGGTTCTTCTCTTCACCAAGAAATGAAATATTTTGATATAACAAAGACTGAAGCAGGCAGCTATTATTATGGACGGGAAAGTGTGAAATTGCCATGTGATTTATTGTGAACTTTATGTTTATGTTTGACTATAACTGAAATCTCAGGGGGAAAAAAGGAAGGAAAGTCCATTTGTTTGTTTTTTGGCCAGGTTCACATGGACGCGTTCCCATTACACTTCTTGTTTACTCTGAGACCCTGTCCCCTTAACTCGCAGTGCAGTGCATAAATATTTCACAGCAAGTTCAACAGACAAGCCCAAAAAAGTACATGGGCCTGAAGCCAGAAAGAGAGGGGTGGAATGGGGGATGCAAATAGAAAACAGACAAATGACAGAAACAACAGTGCATTCGGCGTGGTGCGTGCACTGGAGCGGAGCTGAGAGAATGTCACTCAGGTCACTGGGATTTGACGGATGAGCTTTGTTACTGGCTCTGTGTGACCTCGCCTCCCCACCTCTCTCAGCCTCAGTGACACAAACAATCGAAAACACACACACACACACACAGGTAAAGACACCTAGGGGACATATGTGTGTTTATCCAGAACCCCAGCACACAAACACATACATCTCACCACATACATACAGGCCCACTCAGTCATAACGTACAGTACATATTGCGTGACATGCAAGGCAATGACAGCTTTTCCACATCGTCAGCTGAGGCACAAGCAGAAACTCTTGACCCATACCTGCCCTCGTCTCTAGGGCCCGGTTGGCATGATAGAAAGCTGTTATAGACTTGACACACACAAACATATCCACACACACACCCAACCCTCCCTATTGGCCACTTGCTCTCTAATTTTGGACACAAAATGCAGTGCATTGAACCACAGTGACCAGTGCCCAGATCTCTGACTTTCACTCACAGTAAAACATCTGACCCATCACGGCTGCAACAGTTTGACTCATCGTTCGTCACATCTACATTGAGCGTGACGTTCCAACGCGCATATGTGTTGCAGCGGGAAAAGCCTTGAAATGGAAAGAAGAGGACAGCAGCAGGAGACAAAGGGAAATATAGATGAATTGATGCATGGATGGGTGGCTCCTTAGATAGATGAAATGGTGAGTAAAAAGAGTGATATGGAAGTCCGCCAAGTGTTCCAAAATCAATCCTATCTTTTGTCAGGTCATCAGGATCGCTCACATCTTACCTAGCCTTGTCATGTGCCTTTGGGCTATTTCTCAAACTATGCAACCATGTGTATGTAATAAGTAAGTGACGCAAATACAAATACAAGAATGCTGGGTCAAAGACAAAACACGCTGTCATCATAGTATTTACGTTAATTAGTGGACATCACCTTGGAAGACCAGAGCAGTCAAAGCATTGTCCTGTGAGTCTAATTAATCTTGACTTTTGGTGAGCAGCCAACAGAGAGGGAGGACAGCCTCCTTCTGTCTGAAACCTCCACAACACTGCTCCAGAATGAACCCACATCCAGGGTTTACACAATTACCAGCGTGTCCCCCGACCATACATCCAGCATCACACCACAGGCACTGTAATTGGTGTGCCTTGAATTGAAGGGAAAAATTAGAAAAGCAGTAGAGGGAAAGAGGTGATTAAGTTGCTCGAGGAGGAGGTCGATGGTGATGTAAATCACTGCACGTCAGCGCAATTTAATTTCACTGATTCCCTCGGCCTTGTCTGCCACAACAGCCTTGCTCGCTGATTGGTTAGTGGCACAGCAGAAGAGGTCATGGAGTTAAGGGCACTGGCATAGCTTAATTACAGTATAGGATCCTGTACAGGACCCGAGGACCCCGACATACCTTCTTACACATGTCTGCTTGTTCCTAAAACTTCAAATGAGGACAAGTGACACGAAGGTTTGTGGTTACGTCAGCTAAATCTTTATGAACTGTGCTCTTATGTAAAGTCAAGGCTGATTACACATTTTTTGGTCCTCAGGCTGTGAGCTTCAGCACATTCAATTTGAAATAAAGTAATGTATTTAGGGTACATTAAAGTTTCAAGTCTCAGCTTTAATTTGAGTGGGTTTTTTCGTCAATGTAAAAAGAACTGCGGGAGATATAACTCTTCAAACACACTGTGCAAAGTTTTTAAGGGTTTCAAAAGTAATTTGACAGATACACATTACGTGAAACCAAATCTTTTGCAATTCTTTGCAGTCAGTGAATGCCTGAAGTTTTTCAAACACACACAGCAGACATTTTGTATCATCCCTGGTGATGCTCTCCCAGAGTTTAGCTGCAGCCACCCTCTGCTACAGCTTGTTACGGGGTCTCTCTCTCTTTAATCTGGTCCTCACTATATGGACTGCTGCTCAGCCAGACTGAGATCAAGTCAGCTGGTTGAGGATTTTCCAACTTCTCGCCTTGAATAGTTCTGGTGTTCTGCTAAATTCTGAAATTTCATCCAAGGAGATACATTTGACTGAATCTGAGCACACATGCTCATCTATACCTCTGAATTACTTATGTTATTTGTCAGCAGTGAACGTATCAATAAAAACCAGTATTACAGTTCCACTTGTATCTATAAATGCTTAAAACATGTGATGGCTTTAGAGGTTTTCCTTTTTCTTCGCTGTTTCCTTGGGGTTTATTTTTGTTACATCACTCCATGCACTTTCAGAACTGGTAGAGATCCAGACCTCTATCAGTTTCTTTGTGTGTCTTTGTGAAGTGCAGCCTGGCTTTTCTGCTTTTGAAGCTCAACAGGGGTTTACATATTGTGGTGAATCCTCTGTGGTCATGGTCCTGAAGTCTTCTCTTCATCGTTGGCAAAGATACCTGAATGCCAACTTCATGGAGAGCATTCTTCTTCATTCTTACTCATAATGGAATTTTCTTCTCCTCCTCGTCTACAAGGTTGTATGTCACCCTCATCATCATTTGTATTAACACTCAACTCTCAGTCAATCTGAGCCATGTGTGAGGGTTTTTTCTGAATGACCTAACACCAAAACAACACCCAGCTGCCCACGAAACATTTAATAGCCAAGTGTCCAATTACTATTTTGAACTGCTAGAGCCTGAAGAACAAAAAAAGTTTTACCATACAATTACTTCTGAACTTGACTGCTTCTTCGCTGACAACATTAACTTTTACTTACAAACTTGACTGGCATATCGATGGAATAAGCCCGGGGATGTGATGGGATATGAATGGAACGTCTCTCTTGATTTGGAAGGAATAAAAATAGCAATGGAACTGAAGATTTTATCTGGATGCTTATGATAATAAGGCAGCAGTGATGTGAAACACAGCCAAAGCTTTGACGTGATTGTTTTTAAATCTCTACCTGAAAAAAAGGCCCTTGAGTGTTTAACCATCAAAGAGGTTCAGACTTCAAACCTCACCTGCTCTATCAACTGTCCAGAAAATGCCCTGAAGGAGACTGTCTGTATTAAACAACATCAAAATGCTGAGTAGAATCTATAATCCTGTCCCCACCTTTTACACCCTGTATTATTAGCAAGCTCAGCGGCACAAACAACAGACGAGCTGCTCCTCTTTGTTGCCAAATAAAAACCTATTCAGCAAGGTTCCGCCGCAGGAGTCCAGCATACAAAGCAAGCTATTCCTGGGGAACAATTAGCTCTCAGCCAAACCAGTGTGAGGTCATATCTCCTCTGGTCCCTATGACACTTCCTGTTCACACCTGGGCTAGCATCTCCTGCCAATCGCTAGCCTCCCTGTAGGCTTACGCAGACTGTGCATGTGTGTTTGTGAATGAAACGTGTTTTGGCAGAGAGCAGTTTGCACCTGAGCTTTACCACAAAGGTTGAAATAGAGTTGATATAAAGTACATGGTTGTATTTTTTCTACCTATATTTAGATAAAGACAAATTATTTTAAGAACTTTCTTTTTCGTACCTGGGTCAGCACTGACTCACAGGCTGACTGTGAGCTTTTGATCTTCACTTTTGCATGTGTTGTAATATTTTTGAAGCTTATCCGAAAATAGGTCTTTTTATAGCATAATATATTCATAATGTATTCATATTTATTCATAGTATGTACAAAGCTTTCATCATGCTGTACATTCACTTTGGTATACAGGGTGAATCATGTCCAGGGCCCCTGAGGCGGTTTTAAGAACCAAGTGAATATATCTGTTTCTTGTCAAGACGGGCAGAGTAGATCGTGTGGAGCCACTGGGGGCAAACAAGACAGATTTAGTTCCAAGTCATTGTTTTGTCACAAGTGAGCAGCAGTAGTGTTTGTGGTAAACACAATGGATTGCAAAATAAAGTTTCCAACCTTGTTTCACTTTCTAGCTGGCAAAGTTACTGAGCTCTTAAATTAATGCTAGCGGAGCATTAACTTTGTAACTGCACAAGTATTATCCACTTTTGCCATTCTTTATAATTTTTTACAGCAGGTCGTTGTTTTCCCAGCTGGCGCTAAGTAATGTGACATTAGTTCTTTGTGGTTCTCTGCTACAACTTGATTGGGTGTTGATGTGGATCTGGGGAAAGTGTTGATGTGCTGAGACTGAACAATCTGAATGTCAGTTGATTGAGGAAATTAACTGACGCACTTTTAATTTATTTCTAATCTTTGGGCTTGGGGTAAGGTATCAAGTATTTTTAAGACAAAACGGTCAAAGAGTCTAAGGCTAAGCATGAGCCATTGGTGATTAGTTGGTGATCTGTCATTTGTAAAGGAGTTGCAAGTCTTTTTTTCACTTTTGAGTCAAAAGTTAAGTCTCCAGTCTGACTCAGGTCCAACTTGATGAGTATATGACTTAACTCCAAATCTCTGCCTCACAACTTGCAAATTAGGGCTATTGTATGTCTTTTTATATTTTAGGTTTATTGTAATTCCTGATTTAAAAAAAAAAAAAAACCTTTGGGCTCATTAAAAAAAGGAACAAAGTCTATGTCCTCTAAAGACCAGTTTTCTTGCAGAATACTTGACTGTCTTAAAAATGCAGGCAGCGACTCACAACACAACAGCAATAAAACAAGTTAATTTGCAGAAAAGTCTCAAAGCAGAGTCAATGAGGTGATACCAGACACATGCACGTTTCTGTGCACAACCACCCACACATAGGTAAACATGCATGTACACATCACTGTTTATGTGCGCACGTACACACACACTCACAAACACTCAAATAAAAACACTCACACACACTCAGGCATGCCGGGAGTCCTAATGACCTGCGCCGTGTGTTTGTGAGAGTGTAAAAGTGTGTTTTGAATTAGGAAGAGGAGAGGCAGAAGATGAACTAACGACAGCTGCTAATAATTACAGATCTGTAGTGTGGAGGAGTTAATGAGGAGCCAAAGCCTCCCATGATGCCCCAGTAATAATGAATGAGGAGTGAGAGAGAGAGAGGAGGGAGGGGGAGAGCTGTCAGTTTGAGAGGCCGCAATGCCCTTTGGTTTCTCTGCACTCTGGGCATGTCAACTAGAGAGGAGCCTTCCCAGAGGAGACTTGTCTCCACACTAATGAAGATGTGACAGACCTCCGGTGCGTGACTTGCAGAGTGTAAAGAAAGAGGAGGGAAGGAGAATGAGAGAGAAGATAGAGACAGCTCATAAAAAATGAAAGGCACTGAAAAGGTGAAGGGTTTCCAAGACCTTCAAAAAGAATGAGACTGTGTCAGAAAGAAGCAAAACTGATTAAAATGGTAGATGATGTTTTTAGAATGTTACAACTGCTGAAGAGGTCAATAAGAAAAATGATTGGACTTCACATAAATCACATGCAGATAAACACTTGGTGAATATAAGTTATAATGTTATTCATGGAACTGCAGCAAAATGATCTTTGCAAGTACTCACCAGAGAGCTGGTATAGCTGGGATCAGAGGTGTCATCCTGTAGGTAGCGTGACAGGCCAAAGTCGGAGACCTTACACACCAGGTTGCTGTTGACCAAAATGTTTCTAGCAGCCAGGTCCCGATGGACGTAGTTAATTTCTGAGAGGTACTTCATCCCTGCTGAGATCCCGCGCATCATTCCCACCAACTGGATCACGGTAAACTGACCATCATTTTGCTGTAGGACAGACAGGAACCCAAACGAAACAGTTAGCTAGATCTTATATTTTGTTTATAAGAAATATTTTTCAGCAAATGCCAACATAATAGCTTTTAATTAAAATTAACTAATAATGTTGGTTCATTACTGATTTATAGATGGTACGTTGACACAAAAACTCAAGGCTTCAAGGTTGTAAATCTCTATTAGTTATTATCAAGGTCAAAGAAATTGCACTTGTTCTTCCTCAATTCAAAATTGCAATTTTTAACTCGTAGTATTTGAACTCGTATAACTTGCAGTCTTTGCTTTCATGTCCAGAGGAATAGCATACTTGTATTAAATAGACCAAATGCATTAGCCTCCTGAGCCCATTATTGTTCACTGTATGTGTTAGAGCATTGTTCCGTTCAGGCATGAAGGCATCCATCTCTCCAACATCCACGTATGGTGCCTCTACCCCATGTGAATGCTCTGAAGAGTGAGCTTTGAAGACCCCGAAACACAATAACAAATAAGAGGGTGAAGGAGATCGATGGAAACACAAGTCGGATGTGGCGGTTAGCAAAGCCAACTTCAAAGAGCCCCTTTAAACCCACCCTAGATCAAAGTAGAACAGAACACCAATCCATGCGATTGAAGAAGGAAAAAAGCAAGTTGAATATTGATTGAGCTGTATGTCTGCTTGATCCTGACTTTAAAAGAAAAGGTGAAGAGTCCATTAATAATTACAGGCAGTAATAGAGAAATTAAAGCCTGATAGAGAAATCATGGTAATTGTCATGAAACATATACGCTGCTATGATGGATAGATTACGACGGCCTATTCCAATTTGTATTAGGGGAGATTCTATGCACAAACTCCTTTTCTGAGACTTTAATGATTAATTTCCGATTAGCATATTAGTCCCATAATGCAACATTTCTATTCAACCACTTGTGTCCAACTTTGTATGACATAGAACATGCATGTTTTCATGAAGAATTACTCACCCTGAGGAATGAGTCGAGAGCGCCATTCTCCATAAACTCTGTGACAATCATGACAGGACGGCTCTTTGTGACAACACCCTCCAGACGGATAATGTTGGGGTGGTCGAACTGGCCCATGATTGACGCCTCAGACAGGAAGTCCCGTCTTTGCTTTTCGACGTAACCCGCCTTCAGGGTCTTGATGGCGACATAGATTTCCCTTTTACCAGGCAGCTTCAAACGGCCCTTGTACACCTCCCCAAACTCACCTAAAAGGGAAGTAGAGGCAGGGTGCAGAGTGGTTGCTCTGTCAAAAAACAAGAGCTGGTCTATTTTTCATAATGAAACTGTGATCACACAAAAGCTTAGTAGAGTTGATTAGATCTAAATCTATTCATTTATCAAGCTTATTTGCATCTCGTGTCCCTGGGCAGAAATATTACCCAAAGAGCTATTATAGATCTTGATTTAGTCTATATCAAGCATGAGTGTTTTCCAATAGTGCTGTAGTGTTGCTCCTTCATGATATTTTTACCAGTGTTGGCTCCTCTGACTCACAATAGTCATCTGTCCTAAAAGCCTGCCAAGTGTGCAACTCAAAGAATAACAGACAAGCACTATCTGGTAAATATCTGGAAGTCTTTTGATTAATTATCACCACGTCGATGTCCTGCAGAGGCACCACACAGTGAAATCAACAAAAACGGAAACCTTTAATTAGTTAGTCCCCCTGCCTCCTTACCCCTGTCCTATCTCTGTCACTTCCTCACACCTAGCTTGCTGAGTAGGCCAGTCCACAGGAGCTGTTCCAGGCCCAGTCTCATTACCAGGACTATTTTAGCCTATGTATGAGCCAACTAATGTGGAATCAGCATGCCCTTCCTGATGTAAAAAAAATGGTGTGTTTGGTCCAGAGGATAAGAACACATTGGAAATACACAACTGAAGACAGAAAACAGCATCTATTTTACATGTAAAGTAAGTGAAAAGCGATGATGTAAGGGTAGAATATGTGAGAAAGCAACCCTAATAGGATCCAAAAACAGAGAAGCACTGGGAATAGGCTGCAATGCTCGAGTTCGTTGTAATGCCATTGAGTCCCGGGGTAGTTGGCCTATATGCTGCGAGTGCACTTGACAGGAGGCCTTCACATGTCTCACCCTAATGTGGCTGCCAAAGGAGATGGACTTTATGACCTTGAACAGATTCGGACGAAACCTGTTGCACACAAGCACTTAAGAGCTAATGCATGAAAATATAGCAATTGTAATTCTCATTCACATTGCACACACGCGCATGAGCACACACACACACACACAGATATTCTTCCTTTGCATCCATCCTACGTACCTGCACCAATAACTTCCTCAATCTTGACAGTGGACACGTCAATCTCCTTGGCAAATTCCCGCACAGCTTCATTGGGGTCTTCGTAGGTAAAGGGGTCGATGTAGATCTTCATCCCCGGAGAGCCTGAGAAGTGGGTCGGGCAGCCCAGTGGGGAGGGGCAGTTAGACATGTCGGCTCGCAAAGAGAGTTCTAGAACAACCAAAGTGCTAAATGAGCTTTCCAGAAGAAGAAACTGCTCTTTTTTTGTCTTCTGTCATGTAGTACTGTTGATTGAATGCAATTATGTCTGCTTGTATCATGAGACCCTTTTACAGAGATGGTCCTATATTGCCATTAAGAAACCCCTTGTTATGCCTCCTGTGCTTGTTTATAGTAAACTGAAGAAAGCCAGCATTATGTCACCCCAGTGTGTGATTTTAGAACGTAAGCCAGAGTTCTAAACCAGTGTACAACTGCGTCTGCATCCATGCTGATCTCCCTCTTACACAGACATAGATCTAGCTCTGTGACTACCTAACCCTAAACAGAATTAAGGCAGAACATCAATGCATCCTCAATCTTGTCTTTTTATCTTTTTATTCAGAATGGCAAGGCAGAATAAATCCGCCTTGAACAGGCTGTGTAAAAGAGTCTGTAGTGTGACACAACATTACTTACAATTACTACAAACAACTATCCCAACAGTTGTAAATGATGATAACTTACTCTATGGTCCTTCTCAGGTACATAAAGGAGCAATACTGTTATTTTAAATGAATAGTAATGCATACTGCATGCTTAAAATAGAATAGTTGGATGATTGTCGGACCAACATCATTTGCAAGTAGTGCAAACAACAAAATGAAGGTTTCTTATTCAGTACTTTTAATGGAGAAAATATGGACAGGCAGAGGGGGAAAGATGAAAGGATAGAAGGAGGGATGAGGGTATGTAGAGAGTAAATGTAGAAGGATTTTTTACCCTTTATCCCTTACCCCAGCAGTCTCTGCTCTTTGATTGTTGTAGAACCAATTTCCCCACAGCCTCTCCCTATAGGAGCTCATAAAGAGATAAAACCGCTGCGCTATCAACTAGCTTTTTATGCCGTTCTGCGATAGGTGAGCTCAGTTCACAGACTGGAGATGTCTGTAAACAGAGGACAAATTTTGTGTGTCGACAGACCGGGAGGGAGAGACCGCCGAAAAAACACTTGTAAACAAATTCAATACACAGTGCCACATGACAGACATTACAGCGAGTAAACAGACGTAAAATCATCATTTCTACACTGACACACAAGGGCAGCCCTCTTTCTCAGAGCTGTTTAGTCAAAGCCTTGGCAGCCATGATTGGAATAAACCCATCTCCATCAAGTCAATTTGTGCCTGCTCATTTGCATAAGCCACACAGAGCGGGGGAGGGGTCTCAGGAGACGGGAGGAGGATAAGGTCTGGTCTTGGAGGGATCAAGGTGCCTCACCTCGCTCTTGACTAAAAGCTGATTCTAGTTACCACACTAATTGTCTTGAACCCTGTATACGTGAATGTAATTGCTCATTAGAGATTCTGTACAGATTGGATTTGAGTTAATCCATTGGAGGGTTTACAGCTTTGCATTCCATAAAGTCATTCTGTTGACAAGTGTCACCATGCCGCTCGCTCAGCAGCACCACTGGCTGGGACTAAAAATCTCTGCGGGTAGTGTATACAGTGCAACAACAAAAATTTGACACTCAAAATCTTAAGCACATATGCACAGCACGCATCCATGTACATACTTGCATGAAGCCATTACTTTCTAATTCACTGTTCTGAGCCCACTTTCATGTATAATTTAAAATGCAAACCGTTTATCCCTCTCCCTCCCTCCGGCACAGACCTGGTTAACTGGACTCATCTTTTTATGGCCATCAGGTAAAAAATAGATTTCTCCTTTAATATTTCATTATTCCTTCATCTGAGTGTATGAAGCAAATATGACCAAATGTCAGTTCTATTTTTACTTGAAACAAAGCACAGCTGCTGCGATGACTCAAGGGCATTCAAGAAATGCAATAATTTCATACCTCTCTAAATTTGATGGTTGAATGAGCAAACTAAGTAATTTAGGGAATTTGGATTATAAATGTCAACAAAATCCCTAAGCTATAAAATCCTAATAACTCAAACTGTTAAGAATTTAGTTGACTGGCATTACAAAATATAGTTAACTTTACTGCACTTAACCATGTTATTGTCACATATGTCCAACATTTACCCTGCTATTAGTCTGCCCTGCTTGTGTACTGAATGCCCCTAATGTATCCACAAATCAACTGTGCAGCGGTAATTCTAACATTAATCCATTACTGGCAATGGGTTCAATCAAATTACTGGTCCTGCTACACAGAATTCACATATTGCCTAAAGACAAACAGCAGTTTGGAACACAGTGCCTTCATAAATGCTCATCTTTTTAAGTTAAAGGAACCCTTTCATATGTTGGACCTTCACCAAGGCAACATAATTACTTCTTTTTTATTTTGCCTGACACTATTTCTGATTTAGCAACTTCAGTTGATAGCAATTATATGTTTTATAGGCTTATCCACTTTGAGAAATTAACATAAGCAGTTGCAGGGCACTGTGCGCCTATAGCGACTACGTTCCCATTTCATGTCAGTCCAAGATGCACACTAATCTTTTCTGTGAATATAATGGGCTGAGTTTTCTTCCTAAACACAAACTAATTATCCACCGTCTGATGTAAGAAAAGCATTTGTCAGACGCACTGTGTGGCTTATTATATGGAAATCACAAAAGGGATCAAAAATTTATATGGGATTAACAGTCACATTGGTACAGACAGTGAAATGTTTGTGTGGGTTTAATCAGCCTTGTGGTTCCTTCACTTTGTGAAAGATAAAATTCTCATCAGCAATAAAGGGTATGACCTATAATACTTGATGAAGGGCAAAGATAAAACCTATAGACGATCATCAGTTCTGTTTATGTCTTAGTTAAGTCCTCAAATTCACATGTATGAATGAGTTGTGAAGTGGAAAGTAGAAAATATTACTTCATGTACACATATTTGGCATCTAACCATAACTATACCTTAAATGAGCCTTTTAATCTAATTCTAATTCAGTGTGAGCAGCAGATGCATAAGCACAAACAATAGCTGAAGCAACAAAGTGACAGAGTTCGAACAATGGAGATTGAAGATGTGGTGGGAGTGATATGCGGAGAAGCATTAGGGCATACAGTCAACATGCCACAAAAATGTTTCTCTATTAATCAGCTGATGTTTACAGGCTGTTGGTGTATGGGAAAGAGCGAAAGAGAATAGACACCCTGAGAAAAACTATATATTCTCAAATGCAATGAGGTGTGTATAACACGATGAGCACTGCTGATACTGGCAATAAAAAAAGCAGCACTTGATTTGTGGGAATAAAGTGTGTGTTCATGACAGTATATACTTCTTTAAAAAAACACATAAAACGATATGAATGTTTTTTTTTTTCTTGCTCTGGCAAATTTGAATTTAACAAAATGAATGTTAGTTCTAAAAATGCTTAAATTAAATATGAATAATATATTATACAAATATAAATAAGTGCAAAACTGTCAATGAAATATAAATAACAAAATTACATAACAAAAAGCTTTATTATCACTAAATAATTCAGTGCTTGACACAGTAAAAAGCTCTAATATCTGAAGTTGACGTGGGGTCATGCAAGCAGTCGCACAGGAAGCATCCTTTTGCTTTTAAATGTATTCATGCATTGATAGGGGCTCAATTAAGTCGTGTTCCTCGCTTTACATTTACTGCACGTCCCGATGTCAGAATCCTTTTGCGTGAAATACAGCTACAATTTTGAGTCCGGTAGGTTCCAGCCGTGTAAGATTTCGTTACCCAACCCTGTATCACTCGAATTATCACATGGTAAACAGGAAACCATTTTACAAATCTGAGGTTGGTCAATGATATTATCCCTCCTTACTCTACCTTTGTCATATTGCTATTGATGAAAGTTATTTTTGAGATTCTTATTCATTTTGTTTTATTGCCAGGCTCTTTTATCCATATTAAATATTAGATCTGACTTTCAGGGGCCCCACGACCATTTAGCAAGAACTACTGAATTTACAGTATGTGCAGCATCCTGTCACATTAGGTGGGCTGGAAACGATGAGACACCACCTCATGCGTGTGGCAACAGCTGGAACAATGAGCAGCTGGGTGAAAGCCAGTGGCACATTTTTTTGGAGATTCGTCCAAAACAATTGGCTGAGTGGCGCTTTTTTATTGTGGCGTTGAATACTGTAATTACCAAACTGTCAGTCAAATCTTGAGAGAATAGAAGACAACAATGCATCATGGGGTGGGGGATTGCTCCATCCACGAGTGTTTGCAGTGTGCACGTTGAAGAAATAAACCTATGAATAGGATCCCTTATCGAGTTTTATTTCCCCTTCATTTCAAATTATGTATCTGATGATTAGAGCAGCAAACGTCTCTGATGTTTTGTTTATTTTCACCACTTCTGTTAATTGCATTTTGTTTCTTCAAAAGATAGCCAGTGACAAAGCTGACTCTTCTGTCCGCAGTAGTTTTAATGAGCCCCCAGCTGCCACTGCTGAAGCTGTGACACAAAGTAACTGTGTTGAAACGCTCCGCTGTGTTCGCCTCGACAAAACTCTATCCCCTCGAGTGAGCCCCTTTTCAGACTGCTGGGTCGACAGAACATAGGGCTTTCATCTGAGGTACAAAACTTAGACACGCCCTTTTGTGTGTGTGTGTGTGTTTAGATTGTGTGTGTGTGAGTGTTGAGATTGTGTGTGTGTGAGTGTTGAGATTGTGTGTGTATGCAACCAGGTCCCTTCATGTCATCAGTCAGTAACAGGGGAGTGCTTAAAGCCCGACTCAATCACTGCTGTCGTAAAGCCCTGAGACATGACTGTCAGTCAGTGTCACAGTGTGAAGAAAGGGAAATGTCATTTACATACATTGACATCTGAGACCAGAAATAATTTCTCCTTTACCTCACCTCCTTTTCGTTAGTGTCATATATAGAAGTAAACGCATTACGCACATGTCACATATTCAAGTGTACATGATATAGCAGCTGCAAAGCACTGGACAAAAAAAGGTATGGAGTTGAAAATGTAAATAAAATATGTGAGAGCGCTCAGAAAGCTCATATCTCCACCTCAGCAGAACAACCTCTTAAATATTAACACTGTGGAAGTTTTTTTAACTTTACCTGGGGTGATAGATACTAATGCTGATGGGGGCTATTGTTTTTGGAGCATACCTAAATCCTGGCTGGGACTGGCGATTCGTAAAATAATTAATGGCCTCCGAATTTCTCATTGTAAATCATCGTACGTCCACAGTTACACTTAATAATAGAATAAAAGTACTTGACCTAATTTTTTAGGCTGGACATGACTAAGGATGTGTAATTCAAATCAGAAATGTTTGTTGAATATGAATATTTCACTATTCGTCCCTTTTTGTTTTAAACAAAGACTATCAAGCAAGGCTTTAATGAACTGCCAGATTTTTGAACTGTGGGACATTTAAGGTGACAGCAACATTCACTATGCTAACGACGGATCGAAACTGTGCAACAGCAACTAATTTTGTTATACCTAGAATTTATGCACGTATACAGACGATGTTAAAGAGACCCTCCCTCCCATTGTATGTCTCAAATATGTTTAAGTTTAGATAAAATGTGTTGTGTGAAAAATGTGTGAGCTTTACTGACACATTAAGTTGAAGAGTCATGTGTCAAAAAGAGACATTTGGACAAAAATCAACATTTGGAGCCAAAACATGGAGAAAAAAATCAAATCACCAGCATGAGCGAACATGAGCTCCAAGTATCAGGGTGGACTCACCTCTTCCTGTGCTGTAATGTTGCAGCTTGTCACTGTACACCGCTTCCTTGGTGTATGCCCTTTTCCTGAGGGAGCAATGAATATTGAGAGAAAAAGAGAGAGAGGGAGCTTGAAGTACAATAGGATGAGAGGAAGTGTAAACACAACCTTATTACTGTTCATGGTTCTCTGTATTGCCTGAAAATGACGTGGCTGAAAAGTGAATCAGTTGCAGAGGGGTTAGCAATGGTAAATTAAGTTTATGAAAATGAGCTGATTTTTAATTAGACCTTGATAGGATCTCTCTGCTTTTCATCTGTCTCCTCTGCCTCAGCATCAAAAGAGCCCGGCCCGTTTGATGAACACTTTACTTGCTCAAATTTGCACACAGCACTGCAGAAAATTTCTCTTTCATATATCTACACCGGAGCAAGGAGGGAATGTGACAATGTGACAAACTGCTGGCGACATTAAATTGCTTTCACTTAAGTAAATTAACAGGGCAAAGTAGTAATTGTTGAGTTCTCTATGGAATATGATATTCCATTTCAAATACGGCAACTTCGCTTTCCTTTCCATCAAATTGATTTCTATTAATACTCAAGAAGATGCGTGAGGAGCTCACATACGAAGCAAGAGTTTAACCAGGGGATTCAAAGTCACTTTAGTGTAACAGATTAGTTTTGATGCATTTTCCAGATATTTCAAAACAGATATCATATCCAATGTTTTATATGATTATCATTAATGATCAGATTTTGAATCTAAAATTGGTTCATGACATCATAACAGAAATGTTTCTTCATAGTGCTGCAGTCTGTCTTTGGAACAGGATGGGCTATAGTGGATACTAATGGTGTTGATGTTAATATGTCCATCCCATTTTTTTTCTACATGTTTATATTGTCATTACTATTCTACTCTTCAGGAGAAAAAGGTTTACATTTGCAGTCGTTTCTGCATGTATTAAGAGAGAGGGAAGGGGAAATGTGTTTACCTGCTGCACACGATGGAGATAGCAACAAGGGAAACGATGAAGACGACCCCTGCCGCAGCCGACCCCGCGATCAGAGGAAGCTGTTCCCTCAGCTCCGACTTGAAGTCATCTGTGTGACACAAAGGGAAAGATAGGCAGACAGACATTGAGTATGGCTTTGGTAAGGCTCAGGAACCACGACTGTGTTTATTACAGCTGCGTATGTGTGTGTGAGAGAGAGAGAGAGAGAGAGAGAGAGAGGAAGAAGAAGAGGCAGAAAAGAATGGTTGGACTGGGTGTGCTGATGGATAAAGGAAACATATAGATCTCTCTGCTGAGAGGTGGTGACTGAAATCCTGTGAGCCTTAGCAAGACTCGCTGACAGGTTGTGTTTGATAAACCAAGGAAAGAGACAGAGAAAGTGAGAGAGAGGCAAAAGGCTGATGGTAAGAAAGAGCAAGGGTTGTGGGGGGGTGGGGCTCTCAATCTCGTCTGACATACCTGTCAGAAATGAACAGACAAGAAAATGCACCTTGGAATGTTATTTCTTATGTGTTGAAGAAGAAGTCATCCACTGCCAATCACAGCTCAAACATGCTTTATGTACATAACCAGAGCAGGTTGCTGCAGGTTCAGCCTAAAACCACTACACGGCAGAATCCGTAGTTATGTTTGTGTGTCCCTGTCTTCCCACGACTTTGTAACCAGCAAACACTTTGGTTAAAGAAATGCACGATTTTGCAGGCTGCAGGCAAATCAGCTTCTAAATCCAATCTCCCGTGTAGAATGGGGCCCATATTGGATTAAAGTGATAAAGGGAGAACTAATGCATCTTCAGAGCAGTGGGATATATGAGGAAACTCAATGTGACAGAAATTTCTCACTCTTAACTTGCTTTTTCATCAAGTATGTTTCAAGCAAAGTGTGTGACTGATGTTCCAGTCACTCAAGTTTTCCAGACTGTCTCCCTCTTCTCTTTTGATGCATATTTGGTGCAAGAGGTCCAGATAAATCTTCCCCCATTCACCCACATGTGAGTGGTGATTTTTTTCGCTGACAGACAGAAATCTTACAACTACCTGTAAATAGGCTCCCATTACAATCAGTTAATCCTTAAAGCCTCAGCCTTTTAGAGGGCTGTGACATCAGTCATCTTGCCGACTGGTCCAATCTTCTCTGGTTTTTCATCACATCTGTCAATCAAGTCTGCACTTTGAGGGTTTGAGTGCGCAGAGCTGGCAGAGGGACACCTTGTGGAGGTGTATGAAAACGTGCTGACAGGAGGACAAAAGGGATTACATCTTTGGAGAAAAGACATGGTGGCGGCGGTGGGGGGGCGCACAGAGGCTTGGTGGCGCCTTCATGAGACCAGGAGAGTGGCAGGAGGTGGTGCGTGGGTGTGATTGTCAGCAGTTCCTTAGCATCTGCTGCTAATTGCCATGACGAATGTTGTGCTGTGGCGGCGCGCCAGCGGATGAACCGTAAACAGTGTTTGTGTGAGAGAGCGCGACTGAGGGAGCAATAATTTGAAGTCGTGAGGGGGAGCAAAGGGGCCGAGACTGCGCCTCTACATCTGTTATGCACAGGTACATAGCCACAATAATCACCTTCATCATCATTATTGTTATCCTTCACTTCTTGCCCTCCTTCAAGATCATCATCGTCTCGTTCATCGTCATGTTCATTAACGTAGCACAATGTGGAAATGTCACCGCTGCCGCTGGAGCATTGTGAACTATGGCCTCACATGCAAAGCGAGCTCATAGTCCAGAAAGTCACAATGAGGCAGCACTTTGGCAAATCTTTACAGGTCCAGTCAAATGTTTAATCCCTACAGACGGAATCATGCTGTGAATCATCCATCCACGCTGAATCACGCTTGCACTCGTTCCACTTCTCTGGCAATAACGAGAAGTGCTTCATGAGGAAGTGATATGCAGAGCCACCGTCGCCGGCCCTCTACACACTCACCTTGCACATACAGTACATTAATGAACATGGTTCCATAACCTTGCCAGTGTGACAGGTGTTGCGGCTCCTCTTCAGCCCCTTCCCTCTCTCCAACAATCTGAGCCCCACCCAATGGTAAAAAAAATTTTGCTCATCAACTACTAATCACAGCTATGCATTCTGGGATGGCGCTCCAGCAACAGAAGGGCCGGGTGAAAAACCAATTAGCTAAGCATTTTGGATCAAGCACAGTTAGTTGCACAAACAAAAGACACTCAGCATTCTACAAATTCAAAGCACACACACACATATACCCAAACCTGACCATGAAAGAAATTAATTTAGCTGTGGAAATGAAAGTGCAATCAAACATTACGCGCCCCTTCTGTCTCCCCTACTACTAATAATAATGCAATAACAAATACAAAGACAGACAAGAGTGATAGAAAGAGTTTGGATGCATTAGTATATATATATGTGTGTGTGTGTGTGTGTGTGTGTGTGTGTGTGTGTGTGAGAGAGAGTAAGCGAGACAGAGAAAGATAGAGAGAGTCGCAGAGAGCTGTTTCTCCTGGCTCGGCGAGACATACCATCTGTGAGGGTTTGGAAGCACATTTTGCTGCTGTATTTGCCAAAGCCGGCTACAGTCCGTGCCCGCACCTGTACCACGTAGACCGTACCCGGCCTGAGGCCCTCCACACGTGCGGTATTAGTTTGGCTCCGCAGGATGGTGGAGTTAATCTCTGCATGGTCCTGCAAAGAGCAACAAACACAGGATGCAGGTTAGAGTTGACTTACTAAGACGTTGTTGGGGCGGAAGTGTTAAATCACAGAAATTCTGCTAAAACGATAGTGAAACAAAAAAAGCTTGTGAAATATTGTACATCCAGGAATCCAGTATGGGTAATGTCAACCGAATTAGGAGGGAAGTAGTTTAGTGCCGTGTATTTTAGTTGTTGTAAAACAGTTGTTTGAAATGTAGTTTATTTCTGATGAATAACACTGACAGAGGACGGATGAGAGTAGATTGCAGAATAAATAAAGAACAGACAGGACAGTACAGTTAAAGGGTCAGTGTGTAGAATTTAGTGAAATCTGGTGGTGAAGTGTTATGTTGCAGGTAAACACCCCTCACCTCACCCTGCCCTTCCAAACACGAAACAGAACCTGGGGAAACCTTCATTTGCTCCTGATGAATGTAAATATAAAGATTTTTTATATAGAAAGGATCCATCGTATTGTAAATAAAACAATTTGTATCATTTAGATGATCACACACTAGTGAAAACATCACTAGGATCATTTTATATTCAATTTCAGCCATTCGATACCGTTCATCTAAATCTTACACACTGACCCTTTAAGGATTGTGAAATGCTTTTAAACATCATATTTAGTTTTAACCTCAATACAAAACATTGCACCATCATACACAGTGTAAAACACAGCGATCACACAAACAAACACTGTCTCCCATTCATTCAGAAACATGCATATACACAATATGGTAATTAAAGGCAATCACTTCTTGGAAATTACAAAGAGCCGCACTTCTGAGCAGTCATATCATTGCATATTTGTCTCTTCAGATGTGTTTTACGAGGCAGTTTAATTACTTGCAAGTATTTTGAACATTAAATCCTCTTGTTTTGTAGTAGGTCGATTTTTAAATATGACAAGGAAATGGAAAATAAAATCCCATCTCTGTTTGTTTTTATGTCATTGTCATTGAAACATTAGATTTTCACCCTCATAGAGGCCCATATGAATTATGAATATCTGCATCTGTTCATGTATGTATGAATGCACACATGTAGCCATCTTTTATTTAAAAGTATGATTTGGACCTTTGACCCTGCCCTCCACATCCTGTATCTCTGTCCCTCTCCAGGCTCTAGAGAGCCAGTCAGGCAGTTCTGCTGCAATGTAGTTTGGGGCATGCTGGAGGTATCTGCTATGGGGGATCAGTAATTACTTAGGCCTGTCACCTCCCTATAACCCAGAGTGAATATGACAGCCAGAAAATAAGACTGCACCTACACTACACCCACTGCTGCAGGCTGCTGATAGCTTGAAGCCGACATGCTGTAGAGAGGGAGAGGGCAGTTGAAAGGGAAGGGCCAAAATCCCCTGTGTCAGTGAAACTGTGTAAATAGAGGCAGTTATTAAGCTTGGTAAACATATTGTTTAATGCTGGACCACAGCTTATAGCACATAAAAAAATATGAGTTGCCAACAGTGTGGAGTGGAAAAGTAGATAGGCTCTGAGGAAGTGAGGTAAGGAGGAGGATGGAAGGACGATGGTAGGAAGCGATAAGAAACTCGAGGCAGAAGCAACCCACATCGAAATCATTATCCGATCTGATTGGTGTAATTGAATCATTCCAGTTGCTCCGTCACTGAGCACACGAGGTAAACACAGTTATGAAATCTACCCCCCTCCCATACGTAATGATGTGCGCAATCACATTAGCTCTTATTGGACACTCTGGGCTTGATGAAGACAAATGTCTGGGCTTGGGATGGGAGAGCGTCGCACCAACAGGGCTTCATTCTGTCTCAGAGAGGAAAGAGATGTTTTTAAATGGAATGTAATATATAGAGTTCAATCATTTTACGGTCCTTTGGTCCATCGGATCACGCAATCTTTCATTTCTCCAATTTGTAAAAATACTATAAAACTTCACATTTAAACTTTGGCTTGTGCCTTTGAAAGAGATGCTGAAGACATGGTGCCCCATGATAAACTGGGACCATTGTTCCCTATTCATCTGGTGTAAGACATGGATGAGTGCGCAAGGACTGCTTGGGGTCAGGATTTGCCTTCACCAGCTATCAGTCACTCTGCATTTCTCAGGAGTCAGGACCACACCCCCATCTGTTGAGTTTGAATGGAGGACAGGTGAGCAGACAGATGGCAAACCGCCAATGTGGGAGCATCCCTTGAGGGAGCACCAGCTAGGAATGGTCCTTTCACGCTGCCAGTCAAATAGGGATTATGTGAGAGACACACAGAAAAACACACACAGACCCACATCTGCCACTTAGAAATGAGCTGGCATTTGGCAGTGCAGCAAGTTAGGGGATAGCCAATAAAAGGCCAAGCCAGGAGGGACTTCCAGCCATGAGAGGTCCTCTCCTGCTGCCGGTCAAATGGGGATTAGGAGGACCACACCCTAACTTGCTAAATAAAGACGGAGATGCAGGTGGGAAGGCAGATGGTAGAACAGCCAATCAAAAGCCTTTGCCAGAGGTGACAGACAGGAGGCACTGTGGGGAGTTTAGCTGCTGCCTCATTCAGTAAAAATCACTGAAACAAACTTAGCATGAATGGTTGTCCTATAATAATGATGCTGTCTTATACAGATGCTTTTCATGTTCTGAAGGCTGGTGAGAAACACTCACATATTTTATATTTACATCAACAGGCAGCTTAATGAATCTCCTGTCTCTAAAAACTTTGCAGAATAATCTACAACATCCCTCTTTCTGCATAGATCTAGAACCACTTTGAAAACTGATACTGGACTTGGAACTATTTATTGGCCCACATTTTAAAGGACTGAGAACTAGACTTGCTACAGTAGCACTGGAGCTATTCAAATCATATTTTTGGATTGCTGGAAGTCCTATGCTTGTACTTACCTATTAAAATGCTACGTTATTTATTGTAATTGCCAATTTCCCAACAATTGTCATTGCGCTGCCAGCACACAGCAGAGCTCTTTCTTGAATTTCCTCTCTGCCACTTACTGCCATGTTCCTCCTTATTTCCCAAGGTTTTCTTTGAGTTAGCTTTTCAAGTCAACCCCCATCACTGTTGTCGGGCTGTGAAGGCCACAGATACATTAAATGCTATATTGCACTATAAAAATAAACTTAAATTGCCTTGATAGGTGCCTGTGTGTGTGTTTGCGTCTGCATGTGTGTTTCAAAAACTGCCAAGCACCCAAAACGGACAGCATGGCCACCTGGCACAAAGACAGCCATGTTGGGAGACCATGTGTCCTCTTCACAGGCTCACACACATGCGTGCATGCAAATAACAGACGCACACACAAAGGGGGGAAGAGTGTATGAGAGAGAACATTCTCACATTATGTTTGTAAAGTGGAAATGAAAGAAATAAATCCTTCCCATTAATGCTTATTATTAAAATGTACCGCCTAAGGTAAAAAAAAGGGGGGAGGAAATAGGCCGACCAGTTTAATGCTCACAGAGTGGATGGGTTTTTACCAAATGCAAATAATTACCATAAACTCATGAATTCTAATCTCACGATAAAGAAAATGTATGCTCATACAATGCTGATAAAATCTAATATTAAAGACCATTAAGTGTCTTAATTGTTTTTATGAATTTAGACACTACAATGATTTTTGTTACAAAAGATAATATTCTTTCTGTCGTGATTCTGCAAAGACACATGCTCAACTTTAGAGGTAAAGAGGTTAGGATTAAACTGAATAGTTTTTCTTTCTTTGCAGCCACCTCCCGTCACTCTGGCCCTGTTCAGACCTGGTATCATCAGAAGTGGACATCTCCACAGTGCAGGTGAGAACACATTCAATAATGCATTTGAGATCTGATCGCTCACAACACTTTCTGACATTGAAAACGGATCCATCTCGTTGGACTGGCTGAAAACAACAATTTGGTCTCAGCCAACAGAAATAAAGTATGTGTTTATTTACATACAGAGCGGGCAAGTGTGATCCGATAACAAGTGGCCACTGGAGACACATTCTAATGGCTGGTGTGAACAGACTTACTCAGAGCTGTCTCACTGTGATTGGATCACTCGAGACGGACGTTAATACCAGGTCTGAAAGGGGCCTTTGAATGTGTTCCGTTCTGAGAGAAGAAGAACAGAGTCTGAAGGTGGAAATGTGAATTCTCTTTCCGAGAGAACGAGGGCGAGCTAAACAAGTCATGATTTTCACAGGTTCCATTAAAAATCATTAAAAGTCTGCTCAACATCCATGTGTGTCTAGAGAAGTGTTGTGTTTGGCTCTGAACGCTGGCAGGCGGTGAAGAAAAGAATAATAAATACTTTCTCCCGGCGTCTCTTCTGAGGAATGCTAATTGTATGTAAAATACACGGGTGACTTCATGGTGCCAAAAATGCAGATGGTGCTGTGGTCATTCTGTTGGCGATTCTGTCAGTGTGCTGTAAACGTGTTTTTGCTCCTGAATTCCTCATTCCTCATCGCGGCTCAACGATGCTGCTGTCATCCAGAGTGGATACACCTGAACTGCTGCTGACACTTCCACACAAACACTGACTCAAACTCGCACACGCACATGCGCTCTCTGACACCAACACCCACAGAGCCATCAGTAACCAGAGCCAGTGGCTGCTCCGCTCGAGCCTTAATGGAGGGCCTGACCTCCGCTATGCTGAGTTATTTCCACCCTCCCCAAATTTTCAGCCATCCTGAGGAAAAGGGTCTGAGGAAAATGGAGAGAATGAGCGTGAGGTGTCCGACTTTTTCTCTGCAAGCCTTAAACTCATTTCATCTTGCTTCCCAATTTACAGGGTCCTGGGAGCACTTACTCTGTAATGAGAGGGTGGGTGAAGAAGGAAGAGAAGCTTGTTGAGGGAAAAGCCTTCAGCTCTCAGCTACAGCTTTCAGGTAGGATTTTCAAAATGCATTTCTTTTTCCATCATGTCAATATATATGAAGCATGATGGAAGATTGGGGTTTAATTTTTTGGATTTTAAAAAATCAAAACATATCTTCACAACGGTCTTGATTATAATGTCTACTAAGAGCATGGCATTACTAACATAGCAAAACATAAAGCATTTATTTGACCCACAGTATTTACTTGTAAAGATAAATTCTAATTAAATCTGTTTTAATTTTCTCTTTGGTTCATCTATAACCTTCTGTACATAGGTTTGTATTTGACAGTAGTGTAACCACAGTATAAACACTAGCAACAGATAATTATAATTAACATTGTGGATTATCACCCACCTTTAATTATATTTTATATAAATATAATATATTTTACTTATATTCAATAAAGGTCTTATTGGATCAAATGAGTAGTTTAAAGATCACTGTTTATATTGTTCTACCTTAACTTGCGTGATACGGTTGTGCAGCATAATGTCAGTACGTCTGCTGATCCCATAATGCATTCTGGTGGCGCAGCAGTTAAGGTCATATACCATGTAAGCACTGTGTCCCAACTTTGAAGCCATCTAGGGACCTTCAGCCAAAGTCATCTTGCACTCACTCCCTGTTTTATTCAACTGTGAACCGTCAAATACTGGCAACCGTGCCAAAAGATAAATATACAAAAATATAACAACAGTCTAAACAGAAAAACATTTTTGAAATGACTTACTTAAAAATTCAAGCTTGCCTCCAAGAATTAAATACGGGCAAAACATAGCATTATGACAAGATAGTGAAAGAAGATGACAGCTTGTGTTTTTGTCTTTGTGTGATCACCCTGAGGTTTTACTTAATTCAAAGTGTGACAATGGTGCGCTGCTGGAGAAGCGGCTGTTGTAAATGGGTATAGGAGGCATCCTGTGAGATGGAGTGTATAGAAAGACAGCTCTCTGCTGTGCTAAGGACGGGCTGACTGTGCCAGGAACGCTGAGACAATCAACTCCAGAACCATAATGGTGTGACTATGCTCAGATTAATTCAGGCATCAGTGAGATGCATATAAAAGAAGGCGAGTAAAGCTTTGACGTTTTTATAGAAAAAAAAGACAGAGTTCTATGATTGCATTATACTATATATGTTACCCACGGCACTGAGTGTGCATGGGAGTGTGTGACCGACATGGTGCCAGTCCCTCCTCCGTGAGCGTCTTTGATGATGAAAAAGCTGCATCATCACTTTACGGCAGCGTGGAGCTTTCAGATTTTCTGGACTTTTCATGGACTGAGGGGGAGCTGGCAGGACTGACCTAGATGGTACGCAGTTAAATTGCCTCCTTCTCCTTATGCTGCAACATACATTATGCACGTTTACCCAAGCCAGACTGTGCACACTGAAAACTTATGTGAACTTGTCACGATGCATAGTAAATTTTAACAGGTATGGAGATTTCACTCGAACTTTTCACTACATTATATCTGCCAAATTGAGGAAAAATGTTCTTGTCTTCTGGGAATGGGGACTAAATCATAAAATAAAGCTTTGGGCAGCAGCGGCTGGCTGAGGAAAAGTCTGTTTAGAGCCTCCTCAGATCCAAAATGGAATTTCAAAAAAAGACCACCAAAGTGGAAACTTCATCTCCCCAGCCCAGTGTGTCACAAAGCAATCACTCTGACTCCCCTTCTGTGTCTTACTCCTCGACAGATACACTGACAGGGGGGGGGCAGGAAGGTGCATCAACACCAAGGTAGACGGAGTTGCACACAACCTCCCTGTCTCCTGAATTATCCCCAGTGCAATTAACAATCTTGTCCTTGTTAATTCACTAATTTGTGATTACGCTGTGCTCATCTATTTGTGTGAGGACACGCTACATAAACATCAATAGGATTAGGTTTCATTGATATTCATGAGCTAATGGGAGGCTGCATAAGTGTTATTTACACGACACTAAGCTGTCTGGCAGATAAGGTTTCTCAGGGCCATGGCAATCGGATTCAATTTCATGACCTGTGCAATGCCAGAGGGGAAACAGCGAGCAACTGGATAACTTTCCAACCGCAAACATCATTTAAAAAACATGTTTGTTGTCCTCTCTATTAGAAAATGCTAAATGTGACAGCCTCTATTCTTAGGCAGGGTTGTGAATATCGATCCGGGAACCTTAGCCAGAATGAGTTTGTGTGAAATAAATAAGAGAAGAAGAAAAACATTTATAAAACTCTATTGATTTTTATCTTTCAGTTGGAACGCGTAGCATGGGCCGAGGTGTACCAAGTCTCACAAAAGTCTTAAGCTTAAGATGACACAGACCGAGGGGTAAAAAAAATGCGCATGACCAACCTTGCTATACCTATCGATCAGCTTTAGGAGGACAAACAAGGGCCCAAACAAAAAGCTAGAGTCCCCGATCTCTCGGTATCATTATGTCCAAGGCCTTGGGAAAGCCTACAGGTCAATACTGGAGCAGCATAGGCACTCAGGGGTAGGGATGGGGACTTAATAAAGCAGACTTATTGTGTGCGAGCAGACGGGTCGATGTGACTCCCCCCAGACGCAATGCATTTTCACAGCAGGACAGGTTGCTGCACTGTGCAGAGTGGGCCTGGAGCAGAGGTCAGCCCATTCACTTCAGCAGCAGCAGAAACCAAAGAACAGTGGGAGAGACAGACCGACCACGGTCAAAGAACATATTATCAGCCCAGGGGACTCAGATATCTGGTAGAGCCGAGAATTAGGGAGCTTCAAATAAAGTTTACTGTGCAAGTACATGTGTGGAGGTGACATACCTGAGCGACTGTGTGCCATTGTAGATCCACATACAAATTCTCATGTGCAAATATATACATAATATTTACACACACACACACACACTGAGCTTACCTTCTCATAGTAACGCAGTTCATAGTCCAGAATGATGCCATTAGGCTGCTCAGGTTGGGGCCATGACAGCGTGAAGCTGTTCATGGTGGAGCTGATCTGGTGCATGATCGGAACTATGGAGGGAGCTGTGGGGCACAGAAAGAGTAAAACAAAATAAATTAATCTGTAAAACAATAACTGTATCCAATAGGGTTCATACGTCAGCCACTCTGTTTTTATTTGGATATGCAACAAATTGCACACACTCATATATATCTGTCCCCTAAATATGCTATATTCTGTTCCATCAAGAGCCATGAAAGCTAATAAAAGCTTAATTCATAGAGTAAAATAATGGCATAAGTTACATAAGACATAAGTATGTATTTAAAAAGTTATATACTTTTATATAATCCCATGACGGCCCTCAAATCATCACTACTATCTGTCCGTACTCTGCACACAATCCAAGTTTACACAGTAGAACTGCCCCTTTCATGAGTACCCAGGTAGCCAGCTGAGTCAAGGCTGATTAGAGTCACAGTCTGCCATATTCTGGCACCACAGGACCAAATACAAGTCAGCTTTGGCCAAGATATGGCTACCAGATTTGGCTAAGATTTCAGGGTGTGGACTTGAGCCTGGCATAAGTCCGGCAACCAGTCGTGTTGGATGTAGTCTGGTGTGGCACTGATTAATTCTGGCAACCTAGGCAGAAAGCGGAAGTAAGTGTGGCACCCAAGGGGTTCATTGTATTCAGTTAAAACTGTTTCAAAGCAATTTTTGAATTATGAAAAAGTATTTTTTTCAGGACTGCCTGTTTTCACACACTGTCTCACAAAATCTAAAAACATGATTAGTTGCTAGACGAGTGGGGTCCTTTTTCTTGCTCAAAACAAGGGCTGATCCAGGAGGGGTGGGGGTGGTGGGGTGGCGATTGCCTATCATTTCAGTAGCCCCTTTTTCAGAAAAAATAAACTAATTGCTTAGAACATACTAGCAATAATTATGAGAATTTGTTAAGAATTTTTATTGTCTTAACTTTTCTTGAAGTAAAAATATATTCAGTGCTAAGTGGCTTTGCTCAAAGCTATAAAGCTAATTGTAAACAAGGAATGACTTAAATGTGCATATTACTGAATAAGGAACTGTACATGGATGTCGGACATATAATTGGCCCCTCTGTGCAAATTGTGGACCCTTCACTGGCTCAGAAGAAGAGCTTCTGTGATAATCAACGCTTAACAATGACTGTCATTGTTTTTTCCAACTTTCATTAAAACAGGATAGAAATCAACTAACTTTATTTACTGATGTTCTGTTGCTGCATTGTCTAACTAAATTTTCAGCAGTCATGTTAATAGCTTCACACACAGTGCAACAGAAATGTATTACTCAGAAAAGCACAGAGTGGGTTGCATGACATTGCTCTCGTACCGGGGCCAGATGAAAATTAGCTTTTGGAATATGTGTTGGAAAAACAGCTTAATAGAAGATGTTTATGTGATTTGCCTATCTACAAGTAACATGACAAAAATGCCCAAATGTATTAAAATATGTGGTCTAGCAGCAGGCAGCCAGCACGGGGAATTTTTTTACATAAATATTTTCACCTAATTTATCATGACATCCCACTTGGTACACTTCACTGCTGATGTCAGTGTCAATGATGTCATACTGAGCCAGGGAATTACTTAACTGCCAGCAGGATGAAGTTAGCTAGCAACCAATTAAACAGAAACTTCCTGGGCACAAGCAGACTAAGTTTGTGGATTTGCAATAAAATAACCACCCGATGTCTCTTACCACAAGTTAACTTCTCAAAGGTCGTGACAAAACATGCAAGAGTTCCCATGAACGACATGCCACATAACCCTTTGAAATCAAATTGATATAGTGTTGTGATTGTTTTGGCCCAGCTGCACAGTCTGTTTCATCTTTCTGCCCCAGTGCACCTGACTGCACACACACGGGCTGTCAATTAACCCAGATACTCTGCAGTCCCCTGTTCGTTCCATCATTTCTGTCCTCTGCACTGTCATCCCTCCATCAGCCCTGCTCCTCTTCACTCTCCACATGCCACTAAGAGATTGTGTTTTTGGACAGAAGGCAGACATCATCCAACATAAAACTCTGTGTGTGTGTGTGTGCGTGTGTGTGTGTGTGTGTGTGTGATTTGACATCTTTAAATGTCAGTTAGACGGGAGGATTAAATGAAGGTGTTGGTATCAACACACCTTATTTAATCGTGTAATCTTACTTAGGTTCTATAAAAACCTGCATCTAGCGCAGCAGCTCAAGGTCAAGGTAAACTTTATTATCCCACAAGGGGCAATTCATGTGGTGCTACAGGTCTCAGTTAATATACAGAGGCACACCATACATGCACACACCCACACACACATATCCTAAGCAATGGACCAACCAACAATATAAAAGAGAGTGCCTCCAGTAAGATATACAATCTGAAAGTGCAGTCAGAATATACCACATACAGCAGCATAATATACAATCTATATGTTCATCTCAACATTCCACATCCAATATTACATATAATATGTATCTCACAGTCAGTCTGATTGCTGTAGGAACAAATGACTTCTGTTGCCGATTTCTGCTGTTTGACCTGCTACTCCCTCTGAGTTTGAGGTGGAGATAAGGTCATCGACCCCAATGATCCCGCCTGGTGTCTTAATCATGCCCTGCAGTTTGGCTTGATCTTGAGAATGCTTATTTCCAATGGTGCAGACCAGGGCAAAAGACAGAATGCTCTGGAGTACAGCTTTGTAGAACATCTGGAGGATGCAATGGTCTACTCTAAAATGATTCAGTTTCCTGTGAAAGTACATCCTCATGACAACATGGTCAATTTCATCTCCCAAATATTTGTAAGTTGAGACCCGCTCAACTAATTCACCCTCTATCCCGGTGGAAGGAATCGTTGTCTTTTTTTCCCTAATATCTATGACAATCTCTTTCATTTTCTTAACATTGACTTAACATGTCCGAGCTCCACCGAATAAAACCCTGAGTTTCCTTCTCGAAACCCTCCACTGATGAATGGTTGAGTTATAACTGTACTTTTCATCTTTAATCTACACAGATTGAAGATAAAAATAGGTTTGAAACAAAATGAATTGAATGTAAGTGACCTATTACTTTTAGCTATCAACCTTAGCAGTTTCTCTCACTGTTGACATTCAGAAAATCCACAGCTATCTTGTCATTACTGTCTAATTATTTCAACACCCCAGACTTTCACTTTTCTCAGTGAGGAAAATGTAAATGTCCCTGCTGCTGATATTCACTTCACTATATTTGTTGTGTTAATATGTATAAACTTGGAAACACTGACAAGCTACTAAATGTCACAGACAGCGCCAGCTGGGCAGGACTGGTGGTTCAGGCCTCGTGTGAGCTCCAACTCAATGGCAGAAAATCGACACAGTTCAAATCATCGCACACTTATCTGGGAATCACTGGGATCCCTGACAATCAAGATTGAGGTGCTATAGCTACTGTAATCCTTTCAGTGGCCATGCTAAGCTAATCAGATTCTCGGCATGAATGAATGGGTTTTCTGCCAGAGTTTGGAGCAGTTTTAGTTATTGCACTTCAGAGATTTCTTTTTTGAAGGATTTTCCTCTGTACTTGACAGTTTGAAGTGACTGAGGCTCAGTCTTTCATGCACCAGTCAGGATTTAGCCACAGTTGAATCACAATCTGATTTCTTGTATTTCTTGCAGATTTTGAGTATTAAACTGTGATGAAACTTTAAATCTCATCATTTAGACATCTAAGCTCTTTAATGAGTAAGTTGATCCTCAGCATAAATATTTCAATCTATGATGAAATAGTTATAACTGAAAATGAAAATAAAAATAAAAAATGGCTTCTAATTGCTTTTGGGAACTAATCTACTGTATAATCACAAACCCTTCCAAGGTTCTAGGATGACATTTTAAGTTAAAGGATGGAAATTTTCTCAAATCAAACCAATTTGTGAACACACAAGCATGTTTGATTAAAAACTGATTCCATGGTGCCTCATACGAAGTTCAAAGGCTCGGCGCTTGATTACATTGCTGGAAAGAAATTCTCCACCCACATGTCTGCAGGCATAAATACAACCCCACACAAGCCCAAACTGTAGATTTTGCCTAATGGCCTCTTGGGTCTGGGCCTGTTCGCTGTTAAGCCCTAGTCATCGCTCCACCTGGTCTCCACTCACCATCTTTCTGAATGACTCCTCTATTCAGACGGCAGCAAATGGCACCCTCTCTCAGCTAAATGACACTTTAAAAAAAAAAAGACTCCTTAGCGGTTATTTCATTTATTTTTCCTTCTTTTCACACTTCACTCTTGCATAAGCACTACCCAGCCCCTGGAGTCCTGTGAGGAGAACAGCCCCTGACCTTGACATTACTTGAGTTGCTAAGAATGTTTTGTGGGAAAAAAGTTCTGCTGTTTTCATGAGGGTAAGTATTTTCAATTTGAGTGTCAGATAATTGCCCAAAATTAAAATGTAAACCAATGAAGGGGCTCTTTTAATCCTTTCAGTGTGAATGGGTGTTGTTCGGCCTCCATCCCTTGGCTCTCACGTCCTGCCCTCCCCTCCTCCTCCCCCTCTCTCATACACCAGACAGAGAGTGTGAGGGCTGAGCTTCACCTCGGTACACTTCAGGCTTTCTGCCTCTCAAGCTGGTTCACGCTCCACTGACCAGGGCTAGGGCTGCCTGGGCTGCATTATCAATTACCGGCCACAGGCACACACTGTTCCTGACAGACCCAAGGGAAAGGCACTCCACACAGAAATTCCTGCAATGGAAAAAAAGGGGCTGAGGAGGGGTGGTACTTCTACAGCCCCAGCAACCAAATCCTGCTCCCAGCCCAGTTCTTTTTTACCGTGGAGACTTTTTAAGCACTTTTTCAAGTGCTAAGTAACTAATGTTTTCAAGTGCACAAGTGTATACCCTGAGTTGAGACCTCTGAATCATAACCCGCAGTGCTATTTTTAGCAATTTTAAATGGGTCTGATGTTGTGCCAAAAATTGCCCCTTAACCCTAGAAACATCTGAGGCCATCAGAGCTTTGCAGGTGGGATTAAGTTTGCTAAAGCAGAACGTACATCACAATTTATTGTTAGGGAGGACTATGGTAAGAATTATTCATTGTTATCACCCTTTTAATCAATGTATTTAAAAAAAATATTTGTGATATTTTTGGATCAATAACTGAAAACAACCATGGGTTGGACATACAGGCAGAGTAACCCTTGTTATTTAAGCCGTTTTCATGAACTCCAGAGAGTCTGCCCTACAGGGTTGATTTTCTCTGGAGTTTGCCTTTCACATATGAACAATGCAACAATTGTCCAAAAAACAAACTACAACACAAATTCTCTCGACATGAAAAAGTAAAAAAGGTTTCCTGTCCCACTGGGATGGACGGTGACCATGTTTGTGAAAGGAGCAGCAGCAAAGAGCCATAAAGAGCATGCGCACATGTACATTATGTGTCTGTGTCCTCCGAGCCTATGTGTGAAGAGCCTGTCACAGACAATGTGCCGTGCCTGTATGAGGGTGAGGTTCAGCCCAATGAAGCACTGCCTGTCCCCTCCAACTGCATCCCCCACTGTCACCCTGGGACGATGATGCTGACAGTGATTGGTGACTGTGTCCTGCACTCCTCTCTCCTTCCGCCATCTCTCCCATCCCTTGCTCCTGTGCTCCACTTTTATCTGGCCCCACTTGCTGCCCCTGGCTTTTAATGCAGAGCTTGGCTCACCATTAATCAAAGTCAAAACCTCCTAGTGTCTGGCTGAGACAGAAAGAGAGAGGGGAGAGAAAGGGAAAAGAGAGATGGAGTAAGAAAAAGAGAATATGAAAGAACGTGATGAAAGAATGAAAAGCTTCTTTGCCTTGACATGGTTAATCTACGGTGGAATACAGATGAGTTGGAGCGTCATTTTACATGTCTGGCACAGACCTGAGTCTCTGTTTTCATTATTCTACCTCCAGTCGCCATATTTCACATGTTATGGTGAAGGGTTAGCATATCAAGTGTACTGCTCCACATATTGAAGGAATACTCCAGTTGTTTAGTGTTGTACTTTCATAAAGGTTGGGCTCACAAGAGACAGGTTTTAAATAGAATGACCCAAACTGATGCAGTGAAGAAATACCCAGACTTTCAGCCTTGTATGGGTCAAGCTCTAAAAAATGGCAGATCCTACATTTCCCCCATTATGCCACTCAATAGTGTGTGTTTCTTTGACCCTGCCTGTCATTTAAATGTCAACATATTTCAAAGTCCATGTCCATAATTCATAACACTGGGTTTCTGTTTGTTAAAATCAGACTCAGAGCTAAAATGACCCTGATTATGTCACAAGGGTAATTTTCTCAGACATGACAAAGCTCCCTCCAGAGTCACAGGATACAATAAACAACTGTGACAAGCTAACTTATGTGGAGCTGTAAAATCTGTGCTTTATCTGAGTTCACAGCTAGAAGGGGATGCTCTGCCTCAGTTACTCTTGGGGTGTTTTCACACCGGAAAGTTTGGACCATGGTCCAAACCAATGTTCATGTCTTCATGCTTCATTTTTCACTTTGCAATGTATGGAGCACACTAAAGACTTTGTATGAGATATGTACGCCCTGTCGTCATCACCTATGTGGGCTGTGTCCACGTATCTTGACGGGCGTTCGTCTGTCATCGGCGTGCTGTCAATTAAGCGATTGTTTTCCAACTTTTTTGATTAAAGCACAAAAGTAAAAAGTAGTCTTTCCATTGGAATGTGGACAGCTAATGACTTGGTTCACTTTATTGTGTTACTACCAGAAATCCTGTAAGCCGCTTCTTTTTCTTCTTATATTGTTTATTGCTGTTTCAACTTCCAGTAACTGATCCAAAAGTCTGTAATATCCCAGAAATGTATGCAAACAAACCAAACCGTGGTTCAGGTTGATCCAGACCGAGATCACACCATGGGTCAGACTAATTTTGGTCTGTTGGTCTGGACTAAAGCGCATTATATATATTGGCATGTTTGCAGCCACATTTAAATGCCAACTTGCTCTTTCTCTGCAGTGCTCTTCCAGTTTGTACTTTAAGCTGCTGACACACTATTAAACCATGGAGCCTCCTAATAGGGACTCAGTGTCAGTGATGAGGGGAACAGCCTATACTTATGTGTTGTGCCTCTGTCAAAGGCATAGGTCTGACTACAGCCCACCCTATTAGCAGGGGCTCACAGGGCCAAGCCACCCATGACTACATTGTCATGGGTCTCAAGCATCATAAAGAGGGATAAGTTCAGCACCGTGGATTTCGATTTCGAAGAGTCCTGGTTGGAATTATTTTCCTAATCACATATACATGGAGGACTCTGAATGAAGAACCTGTACACTGCAAGAACATATAATGCACAAATGCATATGTAGAAAAATCATGCTTACACCTACTGTCACTTAAAACACCACATGAAGACGTCATAACTGACGAAAGGGCTCAGTAGTAGTCAAACCCACTCTTTATGTTTTCGCCTGTAGCTATTACCTCACATTGGTTCAGGGACAGGATCCAACATTTATGAGAACAGACATCAAATGAAATAAAAATGGCACTCGGACAGAGCCCGAAGAACCGTCTAAGATGATGAAACTGTTGGACACCCTAGCTGGGATACATGAAGGCAGAACTGAGAGGAAAGAAGCAGGGAAAGCGTCAACCCCCCTGAAAACAAATGGAAAGGCTCTGTGGGCTGTAAACTGAAAAGACCTAATGAATAGTGCCTTGGATATCCTCCACAGACATGTTTGCCTAACATCTCGTCTGATTTTAGAACCCCACAGAGCGCAGATCTCTTTAATTCATCTGGTTGTTTGAATTCCAGTCAGCCCATTGGATCTTATCATATCTTGAATGCAACCCACTTGTTTGGAATTGCATGGAATGGCCAAGGATAGCGATGTTTGCATTTCTGTGGGAATAGCGCTCCAAACAGAGCAGCTAAGTGGAGGAGGATTGTTTGTACATATGCTTGGCAGGCTTTGGTCTGAGGGATTGCTGGCACATAATCTAGGTCAAGGAGGCTGTGCCAGGAAGATCACAGAACTGTTGAGCATCAGGCGTTAGTTGAAAGAGATAGCACCAGTCTTAAGATTTATGGACTTTTTTTTGTGATGCATTGTTCAACAAAGTACCACCCCAACACCACTCACAGTGGAAAGGAGTTGTAAAATGTGTAAAGGATGAAGAATACCCTCTTCATCTGAGGCAGTGGTGGGTGTAGGTTAAGTGTCCAGGATGGATTTCATAAGGAATCAGAGCTGCCATATCCAGTTTGTTCATTCATGACTACCAAACAAACGCAACTCTGTAGTTGTTTAGGATTGTAACAAATTGGCTAGAAGCAAAGAAAGTTTTTTCCCCTTGAATTAAACCATACAATTTCACAAAGACACATAAATTGGCTAATATGACGAAACTCAGGCCAGACATGAATGATGGCCTATAGGAGGCATTGTCAAGCCCTTGTGTGTCTGTATCTCTGTGTGTGTGTGTCTGTGTATCTTCTGGAGAGCACAGGCCGTGAATGAACTCCTAAATCACACTATTGATCAGTCCTTCCTCCCAGACACACGGTGGGATCGAGGGCAGTTAAATGGCCTCTGCGGTGGTTCACACTAAATCCCTTCAACTCTGTCCCCACCTCCATTATTCCCTCCTCATCCGTGCTTTTCCTCCTCTCACCTTTGTCTTCTCATGGCCAATTTACACCATAAGCTGTCACAACTACTGCTGCCCCATAGGTGGCCCATTGGTTTATCTTAATCTCCCAGCAGGCCAGTAAAAAAAGTCACGCCAAGTTGAAAAGGCAAGACTCCATTGAGGCGTGGTCCAAACTTTTTCCTTGCTTAGTAATCTGACTTTAAGGACCACTTCACTGACGTGTCCTCTCATTGGTTGACATTCTTCTAGTACTAGAGGAGTAATAATATAGCATTAGTCTTGTCAACAGTCTGCCTCTCATGGGAAAACTCAATTTATCCCTGTAAACCCCATACCTGATTATGTTGTTTCAAGCTGAGGAGCAGAAAGTAATACTGATGTTTGTATACCGCTTTTATCATTAATTTTTATGAGACAGAACTCTGAGTCTCTGAAAGTACAAAACAATAATACTTCAACTTTGGCTTTGACACCAGGAAAACTTCAAAAATGATCTTGCTTTAACTTGGTTGGAACTACGTCATCAGTTGCAGGTTAGAAATTGATTAAATGGTTCTTTAAACAGAGATGTACTGCATGTGATTATTGCTACATGCCTTCATTTTTACCTCTTTAACACTATATGTAGGAAAATTGAGGTGTTCTCTCACATTGCTGTATTTCAGATTAGTGCATTTACTCAGATGTCATGTTTCCATCATTGCTGATTGGAGGCTGATAAAAACCTGTGTCTACTCCAGAGTCATTTGAACCAGGAATAAATGCTGTTGTATAAATTGCCATTGCAGATAAGCTGTTGTTGGAGTAGTTAGTAGTGGAGAAGGGGTTTTACATGACAGTCACAGTTACGGCCACAGCTGTTGCTTGATCTTGTGACTATAATTAGATGCATATATAAATGCAACTGCAGTTTTTCCTTTGACTTCAGGAAGATTGTCCATGCATTTCATTTATGTAAATACTGGACGAAATAGAAAATAAAATTGCTAAGCATCCTATTACTCATTTCAAGCTATTTTTTAACAGCAAATAACAGAAATGAAATGAAAAACGGGTTCCATGTGAGCGGAGCAACATTTACTCTTAATTGTTCCACATTATTCTCACTATAATCTACAACACATTTAACAAAACAGAAAAAAGAGATGTGCTTGTTATGATGAATAAACTTACATATTTAAAAGGAATGTCATACTGTAATTTGTGCAATTACGCAATTCTCTGTTACCAGTCTTCCCAGTTCTAATTTAAAACAAAACTGCAATGAAAGTATCTGGTGGAAAATGTTCCACTTTCACATCCTGCATATCTGCACTCCCTGATGTGCACAAACATGTCCATGTGACATAAACAAAGAGATCTGTCTATTGTACTAGCAATCTTGGCTCTGGCATGGATAGGGCATTATGTGAAATTAGGGTTGTGTATTGTTCATCTGTTAAGTCCAAACAGTGCCAGCCTGTTCTTTTGTCTCACAGTTAAGGGCTTAACTTGTCATTCGGATGCAGAAACAATCACAAAAGTTTGAGCAGAATTTTGATTGTGCTGCACCTCTAATAGATCAGTCATTCAAGTTTTGCCTTTATGTGCGATTACCAGAAAAACAACGTATGCATTTTGATTATTATAGTTGTATACACCCGACCAGCGGCAATTATATTCTAATTCATCAACCTTTCACTACAGGTGCCTCGAACAAAAAACATCCACGTGCTCCTGTTCTTCAGGCAGAAACACCTTGGTGATGAAAGAGATCAGAGGCGAAGGGCCAGACTGTATACAAAGATGACATGACACCTTCTGGAAAGTGAAGCTTAAGCATCTTGATCATTCCCTGGTGCCTGGTTGCATTATATATATATATATATATATATATATATATATATATATATCAAATTCCACCTCCTCTATGTTAGTGAATCGGACACGAGCCAAACAAAAAGACAAAAAAGACAAAGTTTTACGCTGACATAAGTCCTAATTTTCTTCTGGTTGATTGACAGCTGAGACTGACTCGCAATCGGTCAAGCACTTGCATGGATAGGACCTCGCTTCTGCAGCTACATCCATCAATTGCTAATGCACACGCTCTGGATCCAAATGTGCAAGATGGTGGCGTTTGTATACGCGGATGTTTTAGCTTAATTTCTGGACATTGTTTCGTCCATCTGTCAATCTCAGATAACCACTCTTAACAGTTGTGATGAGCAGAAAAGCATCTCAGTACACAACACATCAAACATTGAAGCCTTACAAATAAAAATAGAGGCCTACATTTTAAAGACAGACTCTACTTTTAGATTTTGTGGTGCATTATTAACAATAATCCTGTCTCGATACTTCTGTCTCTTCAGTGCCATGCCAATGAAGCCCCCTGTCGAAACTGGGAACAGTGCAATTATCTGGCTACAAAGGGCCACATAGGGCTGGACATAGGCCTGGCAGATTACTGGCAGACACCTCATTACTGCAGCTGACTCCAACAATGGGCCTGAGTATTGCTTCTTCTACATCTATCTGTCAAGTGTGCTATTAGCCTGTCAAATGGGGATAGTCAGCACCATTAGGCCACCCTGATAATCAGGCCTATTTACTCCCTCATTTTACTCTCCTTCACTGTCATAGTCACGCACTCTGGTCAAAAACAGGCACCTGCTTTCTCTTTCTCATCCCGTACCTGCTCTCATTTCTCCCCTTTCACTCATTCTCAGACAAAGACAAGTTCAGACAGTCATCACATCCCTCTCAGAGAATCAAAAATGGTATCTCATCCACCAACTACACCAAATTTAATTTCAAAAATGTTCTCACGTACAAAAGAGATCGGAATGAAGCAATTTCTGTTTCAACGATCTTGGAGATAAAAGCAAAGAAAGTCAGTTCTGTGGAGTGGGAATATACATCAGTAACCCATTTATCTCAAGTCAATTTATTTGACATTAGATATTTCATCATTCGATCAAAAGTATTTGCCAACACAAGTTCTCACTGTAAGTGTCAGAAACCCACGACGCAGAAAATCATGGCGCATGGCCCGAGCTGACAACCTGGTGTTTTTTTCCTCATGGGAACCTCACCAGAATGAACTCAACCGACAATCTCTTGTCTTTCACCACAGTGTAACTCCACTTGAAGCCTGTTATTAGGTCCCAAAAGCTCACAATGCCATTTTCACAGCCCACCTCATCCACAGTAACACAGAAAAATGAAGAGAGCCTCATTTAAATTTTTCACTTGGTCAATACTTGTCCCTTGATAGGTGCTTCTGTGCACAAGTCCAAGACCTGCGAGAGCATGAAAAACGCTGCTGCAAAGAGGACCGGCAAAGACAATATCCTCGACCTGTCATTTCCATTGGCTGGGCTCAAATCCCATCACAGGCTCAGTTAGAGGATGAGCAGACACAAGCACACACGCCAGAGACAGACAGGGAGAAAGAGAGAGAAAGAAAAAAGAGGATGAAGGTCATTTTCATTGACTGCATGAGCTCAGATCCATCACAGGCAAAAAACAAGAGAATGCACACACACGCATGCACACAAACACAATCATGCAGAGATAGACAAGGAGACAGAGGACAGAGAATGAGAGAGTAGGAGTGAAGAATATTTCAACTTGGCCTGAAAACAGCAGCTGTTAGTGCATCTATCTTGGGCTGGGTCTCCTCCAGTCTGACATTAAATTAATGAACAGTGAATAGTGTTGAACTTGGATAGCTGTTAGACAGCGCTAAAGCTAAAACCCGTAGATCAACATGTCTACGTCTGTTCTCTGTGGACAGTATAAAACAGAGATGGTGAGTTTTGGAAAAATACACTATAATGCTCGGTGTAACTCCAGTATGAGACAAGGAAAGATTAAATACAATTAAAGCGAAGCTACGTCACTTTTTCCGGCCTCTGCAGCCACAAGTGGTAATGAATTCATTTGGGCAGTCCAAGCGGTTAAGTGGTTTTCATGTACAGAAAACAAAGCAAATCAATCGCTTAAGCAGCGCTCCAACTGTGTAGTCCCCCTGGCTGAATTAAAAACACAGCTAAGTATATCCCTCATGAACCCCGGCTTTTCCAAACACAACATAACAACAAACACTTTCCGTTTCTTAAACTTGCTGGGCCGGATTCCCGTACTTTTATTCGAAAAAAGATTACTTGTACTCGCTCACCAAGGGTACATTTGGGGCGTGGAGTGGGACTGACAGAGGCACAATTCTCCCTGTTATGAGTTAGTTTACCAACAAAAATGATTTTGAAGCTTTAAAAAAAAGGAAAACATATTGCATATTGTTGCTATGAATCTTTTATATCTCTTTTTGTTCTACCAAAGAGGAGTGTGTCAGTAGCCATGAGGTAGCCTGAGGTAGTTTGACTGGGATGAATGTTTTCAAAATCTGTTAAAAAACATCTGTTTGAACAGCTAGTTAGGTAACATATCAAATTCTGTTATGTCGGCTCCCCCTTTAAGATTTTATCCGGATCTTTTACTTTATTTGGCATTATTTATATTTATGTATCTTTGTTTTATTTATTTGTCTTCCTAACATTTGCTTTTATGTCTTTGTCTATGAAACGACTAGCATCTGTGAAAGGTGGTATTTAAACAAACTTTGATTTTGTTGGCCTCCTATGAATCTGAGGATTTAAAGGCAGGTTTTGAGTGAGATGCTGCCTTTCATGAGGTGAGAAGCACTGACTTGCCATGCGGCATAGCTTTAAGAACAAAGTCTTGTTAAACAAACACCACATTAAAAAACAAAGACGTGTAGACTGAGAACCTCTGGATGTGAACCTTAAAAAGAAAACAGGTTTCATAAATGACTCATGATGTTTGTTGAGGGATGATTACCTTCACCAATGTTAAAAGACATGAATCTGTGGAATGCCCATAGAGACTTCCAAAATGGGGGCATTCCAATCACATGATTTGTAAATAAACTACAAAGAAAGGAGAGATGGTACAGTATGCTTCTTGTCCTGCTGCAAAAATGAAGCATCCTGCATGTTGGTACTGAGTTTGAACTCCTCCATCGTGTTTTAAAAAACAAAAGTCATTCCTCACTTGAAAGAGAACATGTTTGTATATGTAGAATTCCACTATACCATCTGGCCTTGCACTGCAAATGCTAAGTCTTAGCGGCAATCAGCTATGCCATAATGTAAAACATTCAAATAATGGTCTTTTGAATTGAAATTATACACATTTATACAATAATAGTAGGATTTGCTCTTTCAGAAATATATAAAGAAATAAGATGAAGGGAGATTGGAACTAGCTGGCTTACAGAGGAAAGATCTATGGTGAGTTACATGATGATGATCATCACACTGCAAATGGATCAGTGTAGACGTCATCATCATTATCACATCACACCATGCTGCATCAGCCACTTACCAGCCTGATTGGTGGTGATGTCTATGGAGACATGCTGTGCGGGATACGGGCTCTTATTACTAACTCCGTTGACAGCCTGTATCTCAAAGCTGTAGAGTGTGTGAGCCCACAGGTTGCTTATGAACACCCTGGTCTCGGTCAGACCCAGCTGCCGTGGGACAAAGTCCACGTTGTCGTCGCAGTGGGAGCAGGAGCGCCGGTCGGCCCGGCACTTCTTGCACACTATGTTGTAGACGACGTCGCCGCGGCCGCCCGTCTCCCTGGGGCTATGCCACTCTAGGATCACAGAGGTTTCATTCACAATGGAGATCACATTCCTCGGGCTGGATGGGACACCTGTAAATGTACAAGAAAAGACTTGACGAGAACCGTTCTTCAAATTAGCTTCACACCAGATCATTACCTTTTCAGTAAAATGTCTACAGAATAAAAGCATGGTCTTCATTCTATTGCGGCAATACTTGGTATCAAGAGGAATTACACAGCTTTTACTCAGAAAAGTTGTGAACTTGGGGTGTGAAGACCTTTGAAAACGACGTTTACAACAGGTACTTCACTAGTTTAGTCAACTTACAACCTGTAATAAATGTAAGCGTTGTTGTCCAAGAGCGAGTTTGACATTTTTTCCTCCATCCTCAGCAGAATTTGAATGCTAATTTATTCCATTCATCCCCACAGAGATCATACAGCGAAACGTCTGTGTCTATCAAACATTGGCTTTTTAGCAAAATGCAGTGTTGCTCGGAGAGTTCTTATCCGAGTGGCTCTGGAGATTCACGCTCCCATTCACTCCCTCATAGCCTGCAGCTGGAGCAGAAACTCAAAGGCAATCTTCACAGAGAAATGAAGAAATGACAAAACTATTGTTTTGCTCGAGTGGAGGCAAAATGTTGGGCGGCAGAGAAAGTGGCGTGTTAAAATCTCGGTGTAGAAATTTGCTTAGGTGAGACTCTGTGTCCCTCCGCAGCTCCTTCTTCTCAAATACCAGAGACTGCAGATAAAGCAGAAACTTGCCAAAGCCCTTAGTCAGTGCTGCTTAGGTTGAGTGAAGCTGCCCTGCAGAGCTGATCTGGTACCAATTTATGCTCCATAAAGCCTGACCTTTATCATTAAAAGAGAATTTGAACTGACTCATTTCTAGATCCATGACTGCTTCGAAACTAAAAAAAATATTCAGCTCTGCAGACCCTTTGAGGGATTACTCAGCTCTCTTACATACTGCGCTTACTTTCCTCCTTTCCTTTCTTTCGAACCATGAGAAAAATATGACAAGCGAGGAATACGTATAGATATTTAAGCATATTATGATGCAGCATTCGAGTTTCCCTATTTATATCTTGTATAGTCCAGATAGCTATTCCCGTCAACACAGGCACAATTAATCATTGTTGCTGCAACGCTATGTAGGATAGCCCTGGGGAGCTGGGACAAACAGCAGAGCACACATGGGTGAGGGAACGGCGCTGTTACTGCTGCGACCTCAGCTCTGCACCTCAACAGCGCAGGGGTCAGTGACAGGAAGGGCGTGACCTCGGTAGTGTGATTATTATGATCTGGCTGTGAGGACAGGCAGTGCTGCAAATACATGGTCGACTGGTGTGTAATTAATTAATTTGATCATTTACATTAATGCATATTTGCAGACAGAATTTGGTCCAGCAAAAACTTGGACATGAGGGAATCTGCAGCACTCTAGACTTTTCCCTTGGGGAAAGCACAATAAGCACCTCATATGTTATGTATACCAGTTGTGTCCAGTGTATCATTAATCACCTGCATGCACTTGTCCCCAAACTGAAAAGCAGTGCACATATACTCATGTGGAAAATACATGTGGCACAAACTTGCATGCCTGAACATCTACGTCCGTGTATCTGCGTCTGCACTGTCTATATTAATGTATTTGTACAACGGTGGGGTAGAAAGAAAAAAAAAGTCCTGGTTGAGGTGTGAAAGGAGCGTCATCCCAATTACATCCAGGCTACATGTGTGCAGGGACAGCCTGAGAAATCAAATGTGACTGCCACTTAACCAGTGATTTGCAGACTATTACTGCAGCCTGTGGCTGTTGTAATTTGCCATAGAATTTAATTTGTTGAGAACATTACTTACAGGCTCTCAGCTTGCGGTCATTTAGCAATGCCAATCAGATTTGGTTGTGCTTACATACAGTACATTTTCTTTCACTTAGGTTAAAGGGTGAATCAGCCCCTGTACCCTCTCTGACATGTATAACAACACACTAAGGGCTCTATTTTAATGGTGCAATGGATTTTCTGATTGATTTTATTTGATTCACACTATAATTCATCAGGGTATCACAATAAATTCAGTGCTCAGGTTTAGGGAAGAAAAGGGAGTGACATGTATGCGCTACTTATATCCCATTTTTCAGTTATATATCATAAAGATAAGAAATTATACAATGATTATACTATTAAAAACTACAAAAATTCAAGTGCTGGTCTTGAATTAGAATTTTTTAGCCATTGGTAAGACAGTCTTTCACAACAACCACTTTAAGTGCCATGTCAGTGAGGACATCAAATGTCTTCAGTATGGGCAAGTGCATCGTGCAAAAATAAACCTCTGTTCCAAGTGAATCACAAAATGTTTAGACTGAACTGCTGTAATTCCTTTTTATCAGAATGTCAGAGTCATTCTTGGAAAGCCTCCAGCTGATCAGTAATTCTATAAGAAAAAGAAACTTGAAAAAGAGTTCACTGTGTATTACTACCATATCCTCCTCTGCATTGGCTCTGTGTCGAAGCAGAGGATTCAAAATGTTTTTCCTTACATATAAAGCCAGTAATGACCAAGTGTCTGGAAGAAGGAAATCAATATTGTTGTGCAGGGAGCACAGAACAGCGAGGCACAAATACACAGAAGGCAAACATGCAGACAGAGGAATTGACTCTGGAAGTAGAACTTGTGGAAATAGTCCAGGTCATGTGGTCTTGTTTTACAAGTGTGGTAATGCACATTTAATACATTGCAACACGTATTCATTATTAACATCAACTATTTTGCATACAACGTGCATGGGCATGTGTATCTCTTCATGTATGTGTTTGTGTATGCATTTTTATGTATGGCTTTGTGTGTTTGTATGTCTGTTTAAGTATGTGTATGTGCATTTGAGTGTGTGTGAGTGTGTGTATTAGTATCAGCATGTGCATGTGTATGATTTTTTGTATATGTGCATGTGTTTGTATGTATGCATGTGTATGTGTTTTATATGCATGTGCATGTATGTTTGAATGTGTGTGTGTGCAGGTGTTTGTATGTGTGAATGTGTGTGTGCATGTGTATGGGTATGTGCATGTATCTTTAACTCTTCCTGACAAGTAAAAATTACAGTTTGCTAAACACATAATAATTATCTCCAGAACTAAGATAAACAGAACCATGACACTCTCCATGTCTTTCATGCACATACTGTGTGTTCCAAAATTTGAGACCCCGTTCCACTTCACTTGAATAGGAAAGTGTTCAGACTTGTACATGTATGGTGAGATAATCAAAGAGACTCTCTACTGCTATTGCTGTGGATATACACACTAGTATGTGTAGATGTGATGGTACAGAGAGGGCTTTACGGTGCCATCTTGGTTGTAAAACACCACCGTGCAGTTTTCTCCCTGGGTTGCTAGTATTAAGAGTGCCCCAGTGCCCCAAAATAAACACTTCTGCACACAGTTTACTCATCCCCCCTTTGCACGGGCTGAAGCCAACACTTCTCCTCTTTCAAAATGTTTGTTTTTATGATGTGAAACGGGCCTTGAGGGACCAACAGAAGGTCCCTGAGTGGAGATACTGATCACAGCCAGAGGAGCTGGTAGAAGGGAAAGAAAGAAGGGTTGTGTGGGCTGGTGTGACATGAAATGTTACAAGGACTAATACTGTCTGGCTAGGAGACTGAGGGAGTCATAGATTGATACTGTGAATGGGTGTCTGCAGTGCAGCTTGGGAGATGCATCCACAATGACTTGTTCGAAAGGATGTGGAAGCTCTTCTTGAACGGACTAAAGAATAATAATTCCCACATTATTCAACTATTATATCCAAACATGACTCTGCATTTATTAAGCTTGAGATGTGGCATAGACCAGAGTCACTTATAGCATGTGTGCACGCATGTATGCAGGAGAACATTATGTCCTCCAAGCCAGTGCAGCGATTGGAGTTGTTCCATTTACTACTGAGAGGAAACTGGCTGCCGAGCTCTGGGAAGCACCCCTCAGACTGACTCCCCAACAGAGTTGAAGTAGGAAAAAAAAAAATCACAAGAGAGAGAAGAACAGAATATTTATGCACTTTGATGCCTCACTCCTCTTTCCCTTTGAAAACAGAACAAGGAGAAATGGGAGGCAGTGCATAGGCAAGCAAAAAGGAAAGGAAAAAATAAATAAATGGGATGATGAGGCGAATGGAAAAATAGATAACCCCTGTCTTGATGGGCTTTGTTTGTGTTATGAAGCCAAGTGTCTGACACAGCTCAAGGAGGTTTTCAGGAGGCAACATTGATTATTGAGTGTGAGCCACAAAATTCACAAGCCAACATGGTACAAATCTGGAATGTCAGAACCATCCGATTTCCTTCTCATCCCATATTTATATTGATTCAGTTACATTCCAAAGATTTTCCTCATGAACTGGTTGGAACTGGCAACGTGCATCATTTACAACATTGTGTTGTGCCTTTCTCTGCAATCCCTGTTTCCTTTTGAGACAAAAATATCAAATGTACAGTTACTTGCCCTCCTATTGTCCAAATTGGATTTTTTTTACACATATTTCTGATGTTAGTCCTTCTTTCCCATCACTCCCTTCCTTTATCCACTGTTCCTCTCACCAGGGAGCTCCATCGCTAGATCCCTTCTTCCCTACAGAGCAATCAGTGCTGGTTTCACTGCCCGACTCCCCTCGGTCTCTATTGAACTTGTCATTCGCCTCCTCTGACTCAAACACTGAGCGAAAACTACTGGCCCAGCATGTCGGAGCTGGCAGACTACCCCCTCCCCGCAGCACCGTTCTCACATGTAAGCATTCATTCTTTTTCACATATGTGCACCCTTTTGAGATTTGGAAGTTTGTCAGACTGGAGGCTGGAGGCTGGAGCCTGGAGATGGGACCACGAGGGGATGCGGTGCAACGCAAAGCCACTGTCCCAGAGCCCACTATGCTGGGCAGAGGAGTGGACTTCACGCTGAGAGACAGAACACTTGGTGTTCCTCCCCTCAGGCATGAGCTGGAATCAGCACAAGGGTGGAAGGGTGGTTTGAAGTACATCCTTGGCATATCCCAGAGGGAAAGGGGTGGGGGGTTTCTATAGTGTGAAGCCCCCTGCTGACACAGCCAGCCGCTGGACAATCCATCAGCAAGCTAATCAGACTGATCTGGAGCAGAGAGAGCCCGGCGCCTCGGAAGCTGTCGTGAAGAGTTCAAGCCACAGCTTCTGCTGCTGCAGATTGGCCTGATTTGAGCTACTCGTGCACTGCTCTTATCAGGACCTGCAGTATTAAAGAGATTCTTTCAAGGATGATCTCACTGCCCCCTCCTGCTGAGATCTAGGACACCCTGAGCATCGAGCTCAGTCGTCACTATATGCTAGAACCTTCGGAGAGGAGGCTTTGAATTTGCTGTTGCTAATTAATTGTGAATTCATACCGAGGACAGACTGAAATTGGTTTAAGAAGTTAATATTAAAAGGGGCAGAGGAAAACAACATTCTCAGTAGGATATTTTGAATCAAGCTGTGTATAAAAAGTACTTTCAAAGAAGTGGGATATAGTTTCTTGTAATGAATATTTCATTTTGTTGTGCACTGCATAATTGTGATTGTAATAGTGAGACATTTTTATTTTCTTCTCTCTTTTACTTGTGATCTTTAACGTAACTAAGCATCAAGAATAGATTATCATGCAAAAACCTAAAGAAATAAACAGTTTAGCCTAAATGTTAAGATATACAGATGAGTGGAGGGATACATAAGATGAGAGAAGAAACTGGGTGTGATGCACATTGGGAACAAGAACAGAGCAGAGAAGATGAGACTAGAGAAGAAGAGGCATACATTGATTGAAGACAGAAGAAAAGTAACATGGGCTACATTTGGAAACTGAACAAAGACCAGAGGGATCTGTTAAAAAAGCTCCACTAGGGAGGTGTTGTGGGGATTGCTTGGGGAAATTTTGAGGCCTCAAGGTACAGGCAGATGATAAACTTGATTGAGTGTGGAGAAAACCCAAGGTGAGAGTGGGGTGTCATCCACTGAGGATGTCCACAGCCTGAAGGTGCGGATGGCTGCACTTGGAAAGCGTTCAAACGGTCAGACGTTTAGCCACGCTGCATTCAGGTTCCTCTGCAGCTTTGAGGCACTCATTCGCAGCTAAGATCCGATTCGCAAAGGCGCAAGGTTTTAAGCTTATTCCTGAGGCCAATTAGTCTAGTAAATGGAGGCTGAATGCAGACATAACCATGGCAATAATGCTTCGGGGTCTGGGGTTGTGAGGGGAACAAACCATTAAGACACTCCCCTGTGACGGTGAAGGAAGATAGATAAACAAACGTTCTGATGGCGCTCTCCTTCTGTGGAACTGGGTGTCAGCGGGGATGACAGGAAGGCTTAGCTTATTGCTTTTACATCATATTAAGAAAACTATGACGCTGCAAGAGGCCTTATTGGATCTCCAGTGGATAACGGCAGGGCAGTGTGGAAGCCTTGCAGCATCTGCCTTAAGTAATTAGGACTTCAGGGGATGATAGCTGACATAAAGAAAAACGGTGTAGAAAGAGGGAGAGGGTGATGACTTGGTGGGGCAGAAAGTAAGCTCATTGGCTCAGGAATGGAGATGTCATTATTGGGAACACTGCGATGTAATAATCATGACCAGGCCAAGGAGACGACAAGATGCTACTGCATTTAAATGACCCTATGAAAGAGCCACAGTAGATCTATACTAGACTTAGTCATGGACATATAGTGGATTATATGCATGAGCATTACATATTAATATTGATTTCAAATATACATTTCAACTAAAACGGATAATGAACACATGGATATGACTGTTGCGTGTGCTTGTACTTCAGAAATGTAAGCATGTGACTGTTAATGTCTGTGTGGGATGTCATATGCAATATACTCACTTGTGCAGGGTTCATTCGGCTGGTCGGCGTCCCCGCGGTAGTAGCCGTTGCGGCACACACAGATGGTGGCAGCCTCAGCTGATGAGCGGCTGTTAGAGGGACACTGTAGACACAGACCAGGACCCTGGGCTGACTTGAAGGTACCCGGCGGGCAGGCTGTGAGAACAGGAAATCAATGTCAGGAAAAGAGTAAAAAAAAAAAGAAAAGAAGATCTTGAGCTAAGGACCTAGATTAATGTCTGCTAGAATTCTGAGAGGCGACTGGAAGACGGACAATAGTTTGACAAAAAAGAAAGAAAATGATGAAAAAAATGAGAACAATAGAATGCAAGTTCTAGTCAAAGGCTGAAGCAAAGAGAAATGTTTCAAGTTTCTTTTAAAGACATTCACTGAACTAGCAGCAAAAAATAAGTGCTTTACACTTAGAAGATCCCAAGAAAGACATCAGCTTGGAAAGACAATGAGATCTGAGAGCCTTTGTGATAAGGGTCAATTGTGGTGTCAATGTGGCGTAAACAAAAACTTCTGATTTCCGCAGCAGATTTAGATGTTATATCCTGTCTCCTGCACATTCTAACCATATGCCACCTCTCACCAAGTCCAGAAAATGTCCAGACCCAATTGTTTGCACATTCTCAGGAGTTTGTGTCTAAAACAGCTTTTATTGCTTTCCCAGGATGCACAGAACATATACGCCTGAGTAGCGGTAGTTCCCACTGTGTTCAGGTTAGTCTATGGTTCAGGTTAGTCTATGGTTCAGGTACATATTTTAACAGAAGACTTGAAGCAGCATGAAGCAACACATCATTCTGTCATTGCCAGCACTTTGTGGAGATTTGTGTAATGTGTCTAACTTTTAAAGGCTGTGGTGGAGGACAAATATCATTGTGGCTGATATCACTGCATCTACATCCAGACAACCAAATCCATTTACCCTCATATCCACAAAGTATACAAAGCTGAGAGATTTTTTTGCACTTGTGTGGAAGGATTTACCGACTATAATAACAGTGATAAATGCTTGCTAAAATATTTCAACAGCCTCACTGATGGGGGAAGAAACTGTGGTGTTGCTGCATGAGACAGAGGAAGAGGGGTCATAAATTTAATGGGACATCATACAGTTGCTCCAGCTGTGCCTGTTTGCCTGAGTAAAGGATTGTAAAGGTTTGACTGTGGCTGAAAAATGGGGATGTGGGGTATATACACCTCCCTCACAGACTTAACTGTGACAGTATTATTTCAATCAAAGGTTTTAGAGACGGTCCGTAGACAGACTCAATCAGCAGAAAACAATGATGATTCACTGGAAGTGTTTGAAATGCAAGAAGCAAAACTGATTCAATCAGTATTAAATTTGCCTACTGCAAAATGGTTGTGTTGTATCTGACTAAGAGCCCTGATCTCCAATATTTATGGAGAGCTCCGTAAATGGAGGACTATTTAAAACAATAATGACCAAAGAGTCCCATTGCTCTAGCTGCGAGGTCAAACAGCTCAGAATGTAGCACACTGACTATTTGTGAAAAACCTATAGACCTCTGTAGCAATTAAAAAAATGATGCTTCATTAAAAAAAATACACAGAGATGCTGAGTTTGGAAGCCAGAGTCTCTTTTACTGAGCTGTAAAAAAAACAAAGGCAGGTTCATGTTTTTATGACCATACCTATACCGTTCAGGCAGCCTCTCAGGATGGCAGTTTGTGAGGGAGAGATAGATCAAGAAAAAGCAAAGGAAGACATCAGGTGAAGGAGAAAGAGGAGGCATCACACACACACACACACACACACACACACACACACACACACACACACACAACCAACCCGCTGCTCCCAACAGAGTCTGCTCTCCCATCTCCATCCACGTGGCCAACAGACACACCAGAGGCTAACTGACTGACCTCACGTCTAGTCACACTGCACTGTTCACACATGGCAAGACATACAACCAAAAACACAGCCGCACCATAACAGCTATAAAACAGCTTATAAGACGACTGCATGATCTGTGAGGCGGGATCGCAGCCGTAGTGCACTGGGATATACCTGTGAGCCAAACACATTGCTATGCTGCAGATGCTCCAGAGCTGTGCTGAAACTACAGATGCCTGTATGGAAGAACATAAAAGAGTTCTAGAGATTTTGTAGGAGGGGACGATGAAGGTAATAATGTTGCTATAGGGCAGAGTGTGTGTGAGGGAGCAGAATTCTGCCACCTCTCCTGACTTGTAATACGCAGGTTTCATGTGTGAAAAGATCAAACTCCTTTTAATACAAGAACATTGAGACTCTTAAAACTTCTCCCCGGCCATATGGGGGAGCACGAACCAGCTGCAGAGCCATTTTATAAAGCAATAACTTCCGAAGATATCAGAGATTACAAGACAATAAAACGCAGATCTGAAATTCATTTTCCGCTGGAGAGGGGAAGAGAACTTATGTGTCATCATCTCTTCTGCGTAAAACTCTTAACATCAGCGTGCGCACGTGGCCATCTCACTCAATCACTCATAGCCCTTCCTCTTAAGGTAAGGGATCCCAATAAGTTGTTCAGTGTGTGTTTAATGGGGTGTGAGCTGAATGTGTGCAGTGGGTTCTGCCCTCAGGTTGTGTGTTTACAGACGGTAACAGGCCTGGACACTCATATGCGAATTGAGGAGGAGAGACACGGAGGCTGTGCTGACTCAGCTCGGCTGACGTACTGCTGCAGACGGGCCTCGAGGCAAACTTATGAACAGAACAATGCATATCACACACTCGCTCACACAAATATACCCAGTCTGCAATGCTGAGGAATGCTCTTGTGTTGGCATGAGCGCTATCCCCACCTCTGGAATACATTTACTGAACTGATTTACACAGAGACACATGTAACCACTGCTGACCCCATTAAAGGAGATGGGGCTCCCATATTTTCTGCCACTTGACTAGCGTATGTTCTGAAGGCGAGATAATTTACGGCCTCTCCTTGGACAACTGAAGATGCTGCGATCAGCATTATGGGAGGGGGAGATAAGTGACAGTCAGGCAAAAACAAACAGGCGGCAACTCACACGCACATAAACCCTTCACACATGGCACAGGATGAATCTCTGTCTAGATTGCACTGCCTACCTTGGTGTTGTTTTTCTAATGGACACATTATGTGTGGATGAATCCTAGCATTAAACTCATTAATTAGCTGCTCACTGTTTTGCCTCACAGAGCAAATGCTAGGCAGGAGGACACAGATCTAGTGAAGTGAGGGCAAGCGAATTAGAAAGCAATGCGAACAATGTTTGCAAACCCTCAGAGGTCTCGTTCTAAGAGCCGGCAGAAGTGGGCCGAGCAGCGTTATGCCTCATTGAATTTGGAACCGAGCCCAAAGTCTTTCCTCCTGATTTGTGAATATTTAGATTGGAGGAGGCCAAGAGTTCCTGTCCCACAGAGAGGGGGGGGGCACGTACACCCATCACTCATCAAATGTGTTGGTTTTCAGGGGCGGGAGGGGAGAGAAAATTAGATCAACAAGCAATTAGTCTCCCCCCAGTGGGAGAATAACCCACAACTGAACAGGCTGCATGCAGAAACAAAACATTCCAGCCTCTCAAGTGGTCTCCGCTGGTTTCTCTCTGTGCATTGTTCTCCCTTTTCCTCACCCCTTCTCAGCCCTCATATCTTTTTTTGGTTTGTCCCACTGGCAGTAAATTCCTCACCCTTCCTCTCCCACCTTTCCTCCCCCCCTTGTTGCGTTCCTGCCTTGACTGATGTGTTTGAATCCTTGTTAAGGTTGCCTGTCCGTCTCTCTCCTTCCCTCTGTATCTCACTCTGCGGTGAGATGACAGAGGTAAGGCAGCTGTGGATCATTGCGCCGCCACTCATCAGTCTATCAGTGATGACCTCATGTCACAGCACGTCGAACCGCGAGAGATGAGACGATGATCTCTTCGCGGTCAGTCATTCTCCTAGCAGAGGTTCTTCCTCTTTAATTACTGATAAGACAACAATGTCAATCTGATTGTAGCTCATCAACAAGCATCATGATCAACTTTGTATAAAACATGTTTACAAATTCTCAAGTCTCAATTGGCCAGGATGATGATGAAGATTAGCGATTAGCTTATAAAAAAGGATCATGTGCAGAGCTGGGTGTTTGTGCTCAGGGGTTAGACTGAGCTATGTGCTTGCTGAGCGTATGATATAGTCCACACTGCAGGCAATGCATCATACATGGAAGCACACTGGGACTGTGCTTAGAATGTGCAGTTGTAAAATATATAAAGTCCATAAAAAATCTGCGGAAACAGGATATGTTGGATTTATGGACATATAGTGAAACAAGAATTATATTAACTTGTCTTGCACGCATCGACAGGTGTTTGCAAGAAAAAAAAAAAGAAAAGGAAATGTACATTTAGGAATTGCAGGAAGCCAAAGCAAAGGATAATGACCAAGATAGGTTTGGAAATGGTTTTCCTACTCAACCGCAATCAAAGTCACAGTACACTAAGCCCTCCCCTGGCTTTCCCTTTGGCATCACTCCGAAGTATGCATGAGGTTTTAAACCAGCAGAAATGGCTTGGCAGCAAATTGTGAGAAATGCAATCAAACATACGCAGCAGTTCATGTGGAAAGGTACTCAAGCTTATGTGATAAATCTGAGATTTAAAGGAAAGGGTTCCGTTCTGTAATATGAGATATTTCTCTCCTAAAAATCAAACTCCAATATTGAGTGTTAGCACTAAAGTTGAGCACACCAAAGCTATTAATTGAGTTAAGATGTTTTCTTTGTTAAAAAGAGATATTTTCATGATGAAATCCAGACAGGCAAATATCTTTGCCTGTCTGAGCTGTGCAGAAAAGGGTGCGTGACTCACAGAAGGGCACAAGTTGTAAGTAAGTGCCAGTGACCCATAAGTACAACTCGCGGCCCCCCAATACACCCTTAACCCCGTCCCTCATCCATCACATGGGATGGATCACAGTCTTTAAAGGCTTTAGAGTCATGCATACACCCACTCACTCACACACACTCATACAGATAGGCTTAAGAGTGGGTCAAGACCCCAGTTGACCCTTATTTCTCTAAGTTGTTGCTCAGTCACTCAGAAAGACAGCTCTCTCGCCCTCAGACCGCAGGAGGCAGCACACACACGCTGACTGTTTGCCTGTATAGATTTGTTTAAGTGATAAATCTAACAATATCAATCAGGTGGTAAAATGAATATGTTTGTTTGACAGAGGGGACACAGAACGTGGCCGGACAGCCAACATTAAAACAAAAAGGCAATCAGTGCTGCGTGCCTATTGGTATTCACCATTGCTCTTCTGTCATTGTTCATTTTCCAGCCACAATCCGCGTAATGAGCTGCTTTTCCAGCCCAGGTGTTCCATTTCTCCACAAGGTCATGGCGAAACACAATACAATTATTTGAGACAGAGGCACGAGTCGAAACAAAGGCTTGTCAGAAATATCAGAAAATGCCCCCAGGATATTAAAAGTCAGGGTAAACTGCCTTTTAGGGTTCTGATTTATTCATTCAGAGAAATAGACTCAAGAACAATTTAGCATATTTCTCATAAAGTGCCAACATACATGGGCGAAGAGCAACGGCATATTTCAGTCCAAGATCTTGGACTCCAGCTTGAAGGTACCCAAGGTTCACGCTTGTGACATCTCTCAGCAAGTGCGGTCAGTGCACGTCCACTACCGCCTGTCGTCACCTTCTAATCGCAGAGAGAAAGAATGTAAGGATGAATAAAAGAAGGCCACAGGGGGTTTCTCAGGAATAAAGAGAAAGTAGACAGTGTGCAGAGCTTTAAGCATATACCTAGTCTGCTTTTGTTAAGACCTGCAGCTCTAAAGAGTTCCTCCCACAGAACACTCCCCCCGATCATTAATCATCTGTCCATTCAGACCCTGTCAGAACCTCTATGCCACACTGAAAAAATCCACTGCCACCCACAAATTCATATATACTACTGCTCTAAACTTTCTGCAAAACCACTCTGACCTCTCAGCTAACTAATACATCAATATCCAAATCTGCCGAAACCTCAGTGAACAATAATTAAACCCCCACAAAGAAAGCTCACACATCCTCCACCAGTTAGGCTCTGTAGCTCCACATACTGCCATGTTGTGGTGTAGGCTGCACACAGCAAGTTAAAGCAGAAAAAATGAGAAGAAATAGACAGATGTGCGTGAGAGAAAACAAAAAACCTCTGCGGAATAATTTCACACCCTGTCATGTTATCTGTGATGACAGAATTTAACAGCTACATGCATGAGGACATGTTAAACCATGTCTAACTGGATTCAGCAGAGGGCAGAGCAGCAGCAAATACCTACATGAGACAGTGTCCAGTGTGTGTGTGTGTGTGTGTGATTTCTGTAACAAAGTCTGATTCACATATGGATGTGAAATCCACCAGTCTGACTGCTAAAGCTAATGAACAGGGCAGGTACGTTTGACGATGAATAAAGGAGGACACATTATATTGAAATTAAGGTGTGTGTGTGAGCCTTAACAAACCGGCGAACAATTTAGCAGACAGCCCACGCCCCTGGGCAGGCTGTTACCATGGTAACCTCACAGCCAGTATTTTTTTTGGCCCACACTTTCCCTTTGAACAGCCGGCCAATGACAGACCAGCCGACTGGGAAATCTGGCTCACTGGAAGCGCATGCACGAATCGTGCGCGTCCGTGTAAGTGCATGTGCATGCATTTTCTCTGTGCCTGCTTAATACGAACATGATACAAATCAAAAGAGCTATATAATCTTTTAGCTCCACACAGACTTATTATAACTGAATATTGGGTTGGCAGTCGGCCACTCTGTATCGCGCCTGGCACATTGTTTCAGGTCAATTTTATTTCCAGTGAGGCGCAGCTTTGTGCCAAGGCACTGGGCACATCTTTCACATGTAGGAGTGGTCAGAGAGGAGTGGGGGAAAAGATAGAGAAGACGAGGAGGTATTGGTATTCCAGGAAAACTCCACTGTGCCAATCTATCCCTGGCTGGCAAGTTAGTAGAGAAAACTGCCCTCTGAAACATATCGGCGCTCAGCAGGTAGTAACATGTGCTTGCACCACAATCTACACTGTAATCAGAAGCTAACTGGGGACGACAAGGCTCATTGCCCACTGCCAGCTAACACAGAAGAAAAAACAAGGAGTGGCACGAAAGACAGAGATGCCTGATGAAGGGGATAAATCTGTCAGGGAAGTTATGTGTCAGTGTTTGATTGGATAATGATTAATGCAGCATTGATGTGGTCTGACTCAAATAGCAAACTGAAATCTCAAAAGCCATTTACAAGTCCAATTTAAACACATTAAAATGATGGTGTAAGGGTATCAACAAACTTTATTGTCAAATTAAATCCCATTTGTCTCATTTGCTCTCAGAGAAAACGCCTATTAAGATGTCCATGTTTTATTACCAGAAATCAGTCGTCTTGTGTTGAATTGACTTTGGATCGTGACGTGCAAAGACGGTTGATCACAATGAGGCAGTAAAATCAGCAGTTTCAGGCCCTGTCAATTACCTTGCAGTTCTGTCATATGGTGAATAAAGTATATGTCCCAAGATAAATAGCTTTCTCTTTTTACCACTCCAACTCGTGAGAGACCATTAGCTTCCTCTGTCTCAGCACTTGTCTCTTTTAAAAAGGATCTAGCTCATTAACTTCATGGCTGGATCAATTAATCTATAGCAGTTAGCTGAAGATGCCCGCACTTGCTGTTTTTTTTTCCTCTTTTGCTGTTTCCCTGTCCAACTACAGTATGTCTATAATATTTACAACCTTCAAAAACACGGTTGGGAGATGTCTACTAAACTGGCATATGGCAATGTAAGGCGCAAGAGTGTGTGTACGGGGGGGTCTCAATCACAAAAAGCTTTGCATACGCAGAAATATACCTTTGCCTAATGTAAAGAAATACACTGAACTGCTCTTCCTGAATTCAATTCCACTTGAACTTTTTTCGGCTGGTCTTGTCAGTTGGTAACATGTGGACCCTTTGTCTATCGCAGTGTTGTCCAATAAATTCAAATAGGCTCAGGTGTCATATTAGGTTCTTTGTTTTGGATAATTTTTCACAAAGTGCATAATAGAAAATGAAATTGGCTGTGAACAAAGACCCGTGCGGTGGCTCCAAGCTAAGAGGTTGCAGCCATAGTTACAGCTTAGTTATACAGTAAGTACAGAAATACAGCACAGACTGTGTCATTACAGACAGCAACAAGAATAAATGCATACATTATATATCACAGGTATATGGCTTTATTGTCAATTTAACAGAGAGCCTGACAGCAGATATACCTGTAATACTGACTGAATGAATGAGAGTCACTTTCAGGTGTTATATTGGAGCAACGATGACTTTGACAGATTTGGTTTCTTAACCAGCCAAGATCTGCCCCATTCACAGATTCTTTACACTGGCTGCTTCATTTATTCTTAAGAGAGGAGGAAAAAAATGACACACTTTGTTCATTCATTAATCTTACAGGTATATATATAACTAACATACCCTCAGGAATCCTATTTGTCCTATTTTACAACTCAGAAGCAGTGAACTCTAAAGTCTAGTGGTTGCTGCACAGAAGTTGTATTCAAGGAAACAGTCTGCTTGTAGCCAAAATATCACCTGAAGAGACAGTGAGTCAACCGGGTCGGTCTGAATCACATTTGTTTATGTTGCACAGAAAATGTTTCTTTGATGGAAGATAAGACACCTGCATCACTTGGAATATATTTCCTACAACAAATTCCATAAATATCTGTATGTCTGTATTTGGCATGCATATCTCGCAAAACATTGAATTTATGTGTATTGATAAAGGCCCAAGTAAGTGCACTGTTGGTGTGATTTGGACGAGTGATATGTTCAATATTAATAAACTTATAAGAGGCGGCTGGGACTCATCGGCTTAAGGTGACGTTGCTGATCATGCGCGTTCATGGCAATGACAACTGATTCTTCAGTCTGTGTACGGAGTCTTCACACAACATTGATTGAACAGTTGAACAGCTCTTTGTGCTGCAGCTTCAGGGTTCTGTGGAATGAGTCCTGCAGCTGGTCTTTACTTGCTGCAGCTCAATTACTGCATCACCACACCAAGCAAACATCCCATTCCAAACAGGCAGGTTCAGAACGGACAATACACTAGTGTATGAAAATATGAGCATCGGTCTGCTAGGGTGGAGGACTTGTCACCACACCTTTATGTGGTTATGGTGTTGAGGGGAGGATGGGCCTTTACACTCACATTTTTTGAGATGATTGGTGAGAAGAGGCCGCATTCGGCTGTGTGATGTTTGCCAGAACATTTTGGTGTAAACATTGTGTTATGTGCACTCAATTAGGAATCAAATTAGGGCATGGTAAACAGTGAAGGGACCTTTGTTTTGCGGATGTTTTATCAGTCTGCTGCGCTGCCACGCTCAGATGTGCATAATAACTCATCCCCCCCCTTTCAAAGGCCTCTACACTTATTAGCCGAGCCTCACCTCGGAGCCATAGGATGAGGAATTTTTGGAAAGCATGGGCATTTGAAGCTATTCTTTAGCCGAGCTAGAGTAATTCTCAAAGTTCAGTGTTAAATGGACTTGTGAGGAAATGTGCTGTGCCTTTGAGATCAGGGCTTTTCAGTTAGATTAGCTGAGGTACTTACCACTGCATATGCAGCAGATTTCCAGTTTTCCTTTATAAAAATGTATATCTGCATGTAGAAATTCAAAATGTAATGTTTTAAATCCCTACATTAATTTACTAGTAGTGTTAAACAATTTGCCAAGTGCTTATTGTTTAGTCTTTTATTTGCTAATGCTGAGATAAATGAATAGATCATTGTGCTTGTATAACTCAGCATATTCGATAACCATTAATTGTAAACAATTTGTCATACAGTCACAGGTGTTATCTTATTTTAAAAAGTCAACAACCATGTGTCAATGCCGAAAATTATATTCCAAGTGATGTCAGGTGTCTTATCTTCCATCACAGAAACAGTTTCTCGGCAACATAAACACAGGTGATTCAGACCAACCCGGTAGACTCACTGTCTCTTCAGGTGATATTTTGGTGACAGATTTGTGGCTACCAGCAGATTCCTTTGGATACAACTTCTGTGCAGCAACAACTAGACTTTAGAGTTCACTGCTTCTGAGTTGTAAAATAGGACAAATAAGATTCCTGAGGGTATGTTAGTTATATATACCTGTAAGATAAATGAAGGACCAAAGTGTGTCATTCAGTGTGAATGAATGAAGTAGCCGGTGTAAAGAATCTGTGAATGGGGCAGATCTTGGCTGGTTCAGGGACCAAATCTGTCAAAGTCCTCGTTGCTCCAATATAACACCTGAAAGTGACTCTTGTGACATTGTTGCATAAAACTGTAAGTTTATATTCAGTCAGTATTACAGGTTTATTGCTTTAGTGAAAACTTTTGAGATATTTACTCAACTGGGGTCATTTTATTCATAAGTTGCATGTTGCTGTTTCAAAGGTTTGTTAAGACATCAACATGATGTTTAGACCTGGGTTAAAAAATTTTCAAAATAAAGCTATAAAAAAAAAAAAATGAGATTAGCACCCGCGACACATTTGAATTAGCAGGTAGATGGCAAAGAGGTAGGATAACAGAAGGAGGCCCGAAGTTAGCAGTGGAGAGGGCCTGGAGGGGGATGTTGATAAAGGAAAGGAGAGGAGGAAAAACATGTCTGGTTTTTTCGATATTCAACAGCGAGCTTCGAGGTTACCCGTGAGCTGTGGAATGCATCACTGCTGACAGGACAAGAGGTGGATAGGTGAGGTTGGAGAGCAGAGGAGTGGAGGGGGGTCATCAGGAGCAGCACTGCACCCTGGGATGGCAGTGGCATCAAGTATCTCGAAAAACCGCCATCTATATACCAATACAATTATGCATTCACCAGCAGAGATGCTCCTCCAGCTGTACAAGCATATCCGCTGTTCATTGCCCCTGCTGCAATTATGCCTAATGGGAAGTAATGATAAAACACTCGGCATCAAAAGAGAAAGCAGAAATTACAGTATGTGTGCAGCGTGGGAGAGGAAAAGTGACCCAGATCAGGGAGGTAGAATGTGAGAAAGACAGATACAGAAAAGTGGGTGCAAACAAAGTGAGAAAGCACTCAAGGGTGCATCTTGTCACTCAAATTGTTGGTGGCAGAGTCAGAGAATATGTGTCGCTGTGCAAAGCAGCCATTTCTCATTGCATACAATGACGACCAGGCTATTATTTCTAAGGTTGACAATAGACAACAGGATGCTGTTTAGACACAATATGCATCCGTGTTTCCCCACAGAGACAGCTCCATTCATGGTTGTGGATGGTTGCGCTTTTATATGAACAAAAACAACTATTCTGTTGACATCAGGCCAGAAAAACACAACAGATGAATAACGAGCATGGGAATATATTTTTGCTTGCACAGATACAAACAGATGTGTTCATCAAGTGCCGTGTTGCATTGTGTGAAGAAACACAAGTGGACTTCATTTGATGGCACACAATGTACCTGCAGCCCTGATACTCTCTGAAGGTATATACCGGCCTGACTGCACATCTATATTCATGCCGTATTCACATCTGCATGAACTCTACTCAGCCTTATCAGGAAACTGTATCCTGTTCCAGACAAAGAGACATCTCACCGGGATGATGTGCGGGATGGTGAACTGTAGCCCCCACCCCACCTGTCTAAATATGGACAGCACTGACCTTTATCGGCCAACCTTAGTCAATATGCCCTGAGCTATGAAACTGGAAAACATATGTGTTTAGTTTCATGTGATCGTGTGTATTTGTGCCTGAAGGGGAAGCATGTGGGACCTGCTGCATGCACTTCCCCACACGTTGCCAAATGGATAGAGACCAGTAGTCCTTCGTTCACATGATGGACAGTGATGGACAAGTGTTGATGGATGACCAAGATATTGCTCTTCATTGGAAAAAAACCCCACCATAGTTGACAGTTGAAGGTGTAGATCTATTTACAGTGAGAATTTTAACATCGCATTATACTGACAGTCTGTGGTTTTCAAAATCCTGTTAATTAAACTTATATCAATAAATGAGGCCTAGGTGAGAATACAGCATCAAATAAATTCTGCATACATGAATATAATATTTGAAAATAGCCCCTGATCACCACCACCAAAAGTATCAAGGAACAAATATAAATGAATATATGTGATATTTAATATATATAATCAAAAACATATATAGAAATATATATAAATTGATTTGTTCATACATTTATTTAAAATGTATTTAACTAATAATATTCATAATAATAATTTACAGATGAAGTCCAATTTAGAGAAACCTATCAACATAAGCAGTGAAGGAGCTTCTTGCTGCCCTGGGTCCTTAGTAAAGTAAGAACAAAGAACGTGCTCATGGTCCCGAATTTTGTGAAAGATGTGAAGTGAGAAAGAAACACTATGCAACCACCCAGGAAACAGGATCAACCGTATAAATGGCAGAAAGCCATTAATAAGAGGGTATAAATAAACAAGGCACAGTGGCAGTGTTTGTATGTGGATGAGAGTTTGAACATGTTCTGTATGTACGAAGAGGGAGACAAGTTTCATTTCATCATCGAACTGTAAAAAAATCACTTTGAGGAACAAAGTGTACAACTATGACAACATGATTTTTCTCATTTAGGTTTCATTGGGTTGTAAACTATCCAAGCAGAACAGCACATCATATTCACACTGTGGGACAGCTGCTGTAAAGACATCCGCTTTTATAAATGTTGAATACTACATCTACTGATACACTGCAGTCAGTGATGAATGTGGTCACATTTATGGTTGTGCGTGTTTCCATTCCGCACAACAGGAAATTACATCAAGCGATATACATACCACCTAACCTGTAATTGCATAGTAACATGTTGCACCGATGAATACACTCACTGATGTATACACAAGGCAGCACATAAATGGAAAAACAGGGTCAAATAAGCTCTGATGTCACATATGCATGAATTCACATATACAAATGCAAAACAGCGAAAAGTCGTCGTGTGTTCTCACATGTCAGTGTTCACGCACACAGTCTTGTAGTCACTGCTGTGTGCATATACTTTGCATGGGAATGATCATCAAGGGCCCTTTTAAACTCTGCACGCTTATACATATGTATATGAAAATACTCCCATTTCGCATAAGGTTCTCGTAAACACCTCCTGTGACACATGGCGATGAAAAGTGTAGGAACCCTTTGGTGCACTCAAATGCACTGGTCAACACACACACACACACACACACACACACACACACACACACACACACACACACACACACACACACACACACTTTTAAAAACACACCTTCCCTGAGGAGGACATATTGGATTAGGAGTGATTTTTTTTTCTTGGCACTGTCTCAAAGGTGCTAGATTAAATGTCATACCCACTTTACTACAGAGGGCTCAAAAATAAATCATACTATCCATATACACACACATGAAGAAATTTACACCACAAGCTCACACACCCACCTGCGTACAGTACACACACACACACACACACATACAATACAGAGAAATGCTCACTCTGGGAGATATATAACATGCTGGCACACCCAAACACTAAAGCACCTGTACGGTCCGGCGAGTCTGCTCTTTGTATTTCAATCACTGAATCAATGGTTCTAAATTGATTGTAGCTGAGCAGGGGCCAGAGATGTTCCCCGTGGCTCGCTGCCCTGGCCTTCTATTGATTAGATCTGAGAGAGCCAATTGCTTTCACACTGGATTAAGGTGTTCCGGGGCAGTGAGCAGGGAGAGAGAGGGAGAGAGAAACAGAAAGAGAGATAGAGAAAAAAACAAAAAAGAGAGAGAGATTAAAAGGAATGGGTTTTTGCAAGCCAGACAAACACACCAACAAATCACCACGATCAGGGCGACAACGTAGCTAATTAGATAACAACCAATTTCTGGGAGAGGGCGATGTGAGCACAACAACATATTTGTGTGTCATTTATAAGGGCACACACACACACACACACGAAACACACACACACACACATATACACACGACACACACCTCTACATTACAATGCTTCACATCAGAAAGCACGAATACAGATCAAGGGTGTAATCTCATTTGACCCTGGAGCTAAGTAGCCCATGGCAACACCATTGCACTTCAAAGCTTCACTCTCAGTTTGTTAGACATTCTTGCTCCAAAGTATTAATCACTGTAACCCAGAGGAATCAAACCAAACTTCACAAACAGCTGGCTCCATACAATCTGTTCTGACCCGGATCAAATGATGAATAAACTGTAAGAGGGGGATAAATCATCTTTTTACAAAGCAGCTCTTCTCCTCTCCCAGCTGTCCATTCATCTTCCTTTTTGTCACGTTCATATTCCACTGGGGGCAGTGTTAAGCAGGATGTCCACTCAACACCCCATTATACTCTTCCTCTCCATACAACAATTAGCTGCTCCTGCAAGGGGTCCTGTACGGACGAATGGGCAGGGAGGAGTGGTGGCGATGGAGGCCGCCATCCTCAGCCAAAGTTGAGTCCTTTTGTCTGGCCAAGGTTCCATTTCAAATAATATCCACAAAGGAGACGCTTCCAATCCAGATTAAGCGCTTATGAAAATGAAGAACTGCGAGCACTGAGATGAGGCCGAGCATAGGAAACGTGGACCCAGGTCACGAGAGCCAATAAAAGGGCCCCTCCCTCTGAGCCCTCACGGAGGCATTTCTCGGGGGGCAGCGGCCCTATTCACATGGCATTAGGGAGGTAAAAGCACCACATTGACTGCGCGAGTCAGGAAACCTCAATATACATTTGGTTAATACCTCTATTGTTGCGCTCTCTCTGTGACTGCTCTTCTAGCAGAACATGAGAAAAGGAGGACAGAGGTAGAGAGGTAATTAAAGAGGCAGAAAAGATGAGATTGAGAGGAAAAACAAGAGAGGGAGGGAAGAGGATTTGCTGGCCTATTCATGCCAGGGTGGGTGTGAAGCACACAGAGACATACACACATACGTGCACGCACACATGCACGCACACATGCACGCACACATGCACGCACACATGCACGCACACATGCACACACAATGAGATCCTTATAAAAAGGCTGTGCACTCTGTTTGTGGGAGCCTGAGCTGACACTTGGCTGACACAATAAACCTGAGTCAAGAAACCTGCAAAAGCCAAAACTCATAATGACAGGACGACCACTGCAGCCAGTGATATAAAGGTCAGTTTATGGGGATGTAGGAGAGGAAGATAGGTGAAAAAGAAAGATGGATAGAGAGGCAGAGAGATAGTGAAATTGACTGAGTGTATGAGCATGTGTGCCTTTGTGTCACTATCACTCCGCGTTTGGTTCTTTCCCCAAAGGGTCTTATTATGCTTCACGCTGGCTCCGACACAAAGGCAGCGTGTCTGTATCTCGGCCCATCCAGCTCCCCCAGAGAACATTCTCTGCACAGCAAATCCATTTGTTTGTCAGCTTCTGCCTCTATTCGGACTCAGACTAATCAGATATCATTCTTTTTGAGAAGCATACCACTGTGCAGTCTGGTCTGGCTACACAGTTACACAAGATAACATCTCTGCTCTTTCAGAGGACTTTTTTTGTATTTGTAAGCACTGCGCATAGACATCATAAAACCCTGTCAGAGGGTAAGTTATAAAGGTATCGCTCAGTGCATCACATTTAATCAAATTTTCTTTCTAATAATAAAATCATTACTTCTATAAAATAAGATTTAGAGGGTGAATAAACTTTCTCTGGGGTGTTGTCCAAGTTGTCGCCTCATTAAAATGGTTGAGGTTTATTAAAATGTTGTTAACTGTAAAATCGGCCTTGGGGATGAACGTCAATCAACTAAAAGCAACATAACATCCTGTTTTTAAAGCAGCCATCTAATCCATAGCAACATAGCAGCATATGAGCTGTGAGAACTGTGGGTCAATTACATATCTTGACCCATAAAATCAATGATATCTATTGCTTTTGACGAGAGAGACATGTATCACATGGTAAACAACTTCTTCTGCACAATGAAGTGGGGGCATAATCCATATCCAGTGACAGCAGTGTGTAGATCACGCGATAGCCTAATTTCTAGGGTGAATGATTCTAGTCCAGTCTAGTTCTCTAAAAACAAAGACGTGCACCAAACGTATCACTTCTGTCAACACTGATACACTCATCAGATTTCAAGTGATGTTCGAGTTAGCGCTGACGTCATTCAAGCTACTGCAACAATGTGCAAAGGTTACCTCTTTTAGCACTAAACATGCATTTTAGCAGCATCTGATCTAATGAGTGAAGACTGAAAAGTCAAGATTGCTCAGATGTATAAAATAACAGGATTGTTTTTTTTTTTTTACATTTACCGTGCCCATCATGCATTTCCTTTTTGTTTTAGCAATTCCCCATCAAAATATGAGTCACTGCAGTTCTGCAGACGACAATAAATGCAATCAATCCAACCTCCAAAGAATAGATACCTGCAACACGTAGACAGCACTCAGCCTATTGACACAGAAGCTGTTCCCGCTCGGCAAACACAGGGTAAGGATGACGGGTGTGTGATGACGTTTTATTACAAACCGAGCCGAAAGAAAGACCCTCTGAGAGGTTCGCAGACTTCATTAGACTCCATAAAACCGCACACACTTTGAAGAGTCCATTAACGTTGGTTTGACCCCGCCGAAGAGGATGTGCTCTCTCCTCTTCTCAACTGCACACACACAGAGAGACGAAGAGGGACACACACATGCATATGATGCGTCACACAGACATAGCTAGTCTGCTCATGCTAATTTGGGTGTGAGAATTAAAGCTGCAGCCCCCCCAGCAAGTGTGGGAACTTCGTAAACAAATGCAGCACAAAGCCCAAAGTGTTCAAAGACAGGATTACCGAGTCACTCTCTTTCTCTTTTTTTCCTCTCTCTCTCCTTTTTTTATCACTGCCCCCTCATCACACACGCCTAGACACACACACACTCCTGCTCTCCCCCGTCTTGCTTTCAAGATACAATATTCACACAGTCTCCTCCAGTGGGCGTTTTTTGTAAGACAGCCACGGAAGGGGGTCCGTGGCATGAGGAGAGACAGCAAAGCCGAGATCGATAATTTGTCACAGAGATGTGTCTCTCAGAATCGGGGATTCCTCGGCTCTTCCCGTCCGTCACTCTGGAAAAAGAAGACGTTTCCTCTGGTTTCTGCAGAACCACATGCCCTGACCCTGAAAAGTACAGGCTGGGTTAACTGTCAACGAAAACGTGCAATTACACGCAGACAATGACACACTGCAACGCACCATTATGGGAGTCGTCTAATTGCCGGATAATTGCATATTGTGAAGGTTTTGAGGTTGTGTTTGGTGCGACCTGCCCTGTTATAGGGAGCCTAGTTGGTTTAGGATAATGTCTGGTGTCATCACATTGATTACACACATATAATTCTTCACGTCTGCTTAATAGGGGAGCACAGAAGATGAAAGTAATGTACTGTACACTTCAAAAGCAGAGAAATTATGACATGTTACTAGGTCATGAAATATGCAAAGTTCAACGTGTGCAATATTTATCCAAAGATTTTAAGCTTTGCTTTGATATTAAGTCCCAGTACTGACAGGATCAGCACAAAGCATAGAAGATATATACACTTGGCTTTTAGGTCTTGCTTATTGTGAACATAATCCCATCATGCTGACTTTGTGCTGAGTAGTTTTGATCAGTCAATCTACCAGAACTGTAATCTGTGCTTCCTAAGCTATTAAAAACACAAAATCCTGGAAACATCCTCTGAGCAAAAAGTAGAATTTTGTCCTGGTATGGTAACACTAAAAGGACTACTTATCCAAAATGCAACAAACATTTTTCCTTTTTCATACACCTACATTGAAAGTTTTGGTTTTATTTATCCAAGTTTGGAGATAAATTACAGCTGTCGCTCATTTGTGGTGCTTATCATTATCAACAGCATCTTCTCCTTTTTTAAATTCATTCATTTCTCTTACATGACCAATCATCCACCTCCGTGTCAATACTTTTCATTTCCTCTATCAAGGGGGTTATGTTTTATTAAGTGTTTGCGTTTGCAACATTTCCAGAAGAAACTCAGAGAGTTATTCATGGATCTGGACAGAAAAAAAATCGGTGTTTGCCATTTGGTGCAGTATGATTGAATTTAAAGGGCTTTGGCAGAGGTGTGTGCTGTTCTGAATGCCATTCGACAGTTTCAGTTACTTTCTACTGGAGAAATCATCTCTCTGAGGAAGGAAAAGGAGGAAGAGGTCCAACAGGTCAATTTCTCAAAACTGGTCAAATAAAACCAACAAGATCTGTAATCCTGCATGACGAGATATCACCAGCGGTAATAGAAGAACTATGCTTGCACCTACATTCTTCCCGGTTCCTCTGTTGGCTTGCTGTCACTGCATGTAGAATAAACAAAGGTATATTGGCCCTACTATAATTACAATTCAATTCTAATTAATTTGTAAATCCACAAGTTCCCCAGCCTAACCTTGACTAGTCCATATCTATCACCCTGCCGTTGATAACCTCCAGGAGGGGACGAGACAATTTCCTAGAATTGAAATGTGTCGCTCGGCTGTCAAACCCGACAGGCCGGGCTGTTTTATTAGCTGAACAGTGAATACTGATGGACACTGATGACTGGAGAGGGAGAATCAACAAATGACGAGCGGTGGAGAGCGGGGAATATTTGTACTCTGTGAAACGGGGGGGGGGGGGGGGGGGGGGCGCTCTGTGGAGAGGCTCACCATGTCTCCTCATTACTGCCTGATGGAGCATATACTCCAGAGAAGGGGGAGAAGTGAGAAGGGGTGAGCGGTGGAGGCATAAAAGTACATGGAGAGTGACAACGCTTTGTGCTGTCAAGACTTCACTAAACTTTTTTAACTTTTGGTCTCTTCTGCAGAAATAGACACTTTTCCACAGCACTATGGTTGATTTCTTTGTTATGATCTTAAAGGTGCAATTATAATTCAAAAGCATAAAGTGAGAAATTTGATTGATGGAGGTCACAGCCAGGGGTGAGAGGGTGAAGTGGAGGCTCCCACAGTGCTGGGCTTTTGTGTTTTTGCCAGCGAGGGTGAAATAGGCAAATTAGGCAGAGCCCCAGCCATCTGGTGAACATTAGGGTGCCTTTGTCTCCCTGTGTGTCCCCCTGGCCTCAGCACCCAGTGTCCATCAAGGAGAGGAGAGGGAGAGGGAAAGAGGAGAATAGAGGGAATGAGAAGACCGGGGATGAGAGGAGAGGAAAGGACAGGGGCAGGAAAAGAGAAGACTGGAGAGGAAAGGAAAGGAAATGAGAGGGACAGAGAAGACAGGAGACGAAAGTAAAGGAAAAGAGAAGGCAGGAAAGGAGAGGAGAGGAAAGGAGAAGACTGGAGATGAGAGTAGAGGACAGTAAAGGAAAGGAGAGGAGAGAAAAGAATAGGAGAGAATAGGTTAAGACATAAGAGGAAAGGAAAGGAAATGACAGGAGAGCAAAGGAGGGGATAAGCAGGAGACAAGAGGACTGCACAAGAAAGGAGAGGAGTGGAGTAGTGGACATATATGAGGAGTGAAAACTGAAGTAGAGGAAGAGAGCTGAAGAAGAATTGAAGGAGGACTGGAAGAGATATCGGGTCAAAGGGAGCCTTCTTGAAAAGTTCCTGTGCAGCAACCAAGTGAAAGACCAAGTGAGAGATGACAAAGGAAGGCTGAGTAAGAAAAAAAAAAATCCCAGTGACCATGGCTTGAAAGGGAGTGAAGGTTAGAGAACCAAACAAAAAAAAAAAAAAAAAAGGCAACTGAAAGGAAAGAGAGGGAGAGTGAAAAATAATAGGAGCAGGAGTATGTGTCATCCATGGGGGATAAGACGAGGTGTGTGTGCTGGGTATTTCTATTATGTGTGAACAAAATCTCTGAATTCCACTCACATCATTAGGGGCTGACTCTGTCGTTGCGGCGAGAGCAGTGTATCTGTGTTTGGGGTCATTACAGGCACTCTGTTTGGACCCTAAATTCAAAGAGTCTTTGTTTGGGTCACACTCTTTCACCACTGCTCTCTGCCATCCCCCTATTCAGTCTATTGAGACCCATGGAAACAAGAAGTCTTTCAGCCTCTGCTCTTTCTTATAGCTTATATAGTCTCTTCCTCCCACCTCTCCATGTTTTTTGTCTCCTGCACACTGGTCCGCACTTGCCATAGGACTAATAGGAACAGGAAGAGTCAGACCTTTACTTAATTAGGCTTCAAGGTGACTTAGTGGATGGTGGTGTGTGTATGGGGTGTGTGAGTTCGAGACTACACATGAATGGTCCACTGCAAATTAAGTAAACCCTGTGGAACGGCGGTAGACAAGGCCAAACAGGCTGGAATTGGCTGTAATAGCTCACCAGGCTTGTGTGGGTGCTGTCTGCCAGATCCTTTATACTCAGATGAGACATATAAAGAAGTTATCAAACCCTTGTCGCAGCAGAGAACTGTAAAAACCAAAAGTTCAGAGTAAACATTCACCAAAGCCAAACTTTAAATGCTTCGAACAAATGAATACGTCCAAAGAGTTTAACTGCTTGTTTCTGAATTTTACGTTATTTCATTTAGAATCTCTAATCTCTCCGAGTAATAAAGCAGCTGGTTGCTGTCCGCGACAATGGAGTCTGTATGGGTATATATTGAGGTTTATGAGGTTCAAGGCTAGAGTTAATAATGTGACAAATGTGCTCGGAACACCACATTTAACATTTTTTAAAATGCACACATGGAAGAACTAACAGTATTTCAAAGTGTGCCAGACAAATGTGTGTTTGTGTGTGTGTGTGTGTGTGAGAGAGAGAGAGAGCGGGCGCGTGTGCTCGTGCCCCATGATGGCAGCCATTAGACAGGAGTAAGGCAGCCATGATGAATCGGCACTTAGCTCAGGGAAGCGCACTTGCTCAATGGGCTGTGAATCTCCCGCTGCCACTGTCAGCCTGCAGAATGTTAAATAAAGTTATTTGAATATTTGTAATATTAATGTACCAGCGTGTCAAAAGCCCACTGGTGCCTAACAGAGAGAGGAAATATGAGATTTGTGCTGCAGTGTGGGTCTATAGGACTGTGGTGGGGAGGAATTATAACTGAATAAAAGCATAATCATGGATAGTGTAGTGAGTTAGAGACAGATGGATGGACAGAGAATAAAAAGCCATATTATATCATGGATCATGATTGAGGCTGTTACGCTTTTCATTGCCCCTTTTTCATTCAAATACATTTCACACGTTAGAAACAATTCTTCTTCTATTACAATGTTTCTACTCTGCTCTCTCCCGGAACCCACAGACTCAGAGGAGCTATGTGCTTTGGATGGGAATGAGATCAATGTATGTGAAACACTGTGCACAAATATTTTTGGTGCATGATGAAATCGTAGCGGGTCAGCAGACATCATCTGAGTTAACAGTCAATCAGTGTGGCCCAGGATGCACAGTTAACGTGGCCGTATGCGTCTGCTGGCCACCTCCGAATGAGTGATCGAACCTTAAAAGCGTTCTCGATAACTTCATTCATTTACCTGGATATTAACATGATCCGATCACAAGTGGTCAGTGCTAAGGACAAAAAAAGTCAAATGTGTCCTGACATATGATTCCCTACATTTATTTCGCTTGTGTTTTTACGCCTTGGGTTGATTTATTTTCAGCCACAATATCAACACCGACTGGGTAAATAGGAACATTTTACTACATAGTAGAGGTGTTCAAAGATCACTGATTGTTTCTGCCCATCCTGACCCCGCTCACTCTCTCATGGACTAACACACACAAACAATGTCATCTGATACATCTGTAAACACTGGGTAAAAAACACATTCTTTGAACACACAAAAAATAAACGTGTGTTTGCACATAGAGCCGTGAAGTGGGGTCCGATCACAAGAAATACATTCATAATTTTTACTCAAAGCTGTCCAGCTCTGACAGGTCTAAAGAATCTCAAGATCTCAGGTGAAACACTAAGTTGTTAATGCCAGGTATGAACAGAGGAGATTTGGGTTTGGTTAAATAATTATGAAAACAAGACAAAATACATTAGAGGGCCTCATCAGAGAGCTTCAGCTTCATAGACGCCAGGTAGGAGAGAATTTATCAGCTCAAAGAAAATCTTATTCCTCATAGGAAAACGTGTTCACAGTCAATTGAAGACAAAAGAATCGTGAGTATTGAATTGCTCTTCATGGAGTGTCATTTAGTGACTGTTTACTCTGAAGCAATTTAAGCCACATCATCCACTTTAAGAGTTTGAATAATTAGTGTACCGGGGAGTTTTAATCTTTATATATGGAAATACAAGGAACATTAAAATGCTCAATGATTAAAAACAGAAACAGAGATGGATGTGAAGTAAATCTAATCAGGGTTTCGCTAAAACTACCACGCTCTTTCTTTAGACACTTAAGCTGAGCAGGACACACACACAAGATAAGCTTTGCGTTGGTGGAGGTAGTGGGGTGCTATTTGTGTCTCCGCTCGATTTAACAGGGAGGTGATAAAATATTTAGCAGATTGCTTACATAGCCAAGGGGGGAGAAAGAGAAGGAGCGAAAGAGGGAGAGAGACGGGAAGAGAGAAAGAGAGAGAGAGTGAGAAGGGGATACCCAAATGGCTTGTGTGGGAGCTGGGGAGCTGGTAATGAGGATGGCATGCTGGCATCATCGTTACAGTGCATAGCTCTACATGGTCTCTCTGCCCAACTAACAGCAGGCCGCGTGCACGCACACTTACACGCACACACACACACAGCTACATGTCACTAATTAAAACATATAGATTAGAGAGGTTGCAATCAGGTACGGTAGATTCGCTCACACATACACATGCACGCAAACACACACTGACAACACGCAGACAAGCAGGTTTAAACACACACACACACAAGCACACTCAGGTGCAATTAAGCTTATTTTCCCTGTCATATTAAATGACTTGCAAATTAAACAAGTAAAAAGTGATTAATGTGTCACCTCAAAACATTTATCATCCCTCACAACATTTGCTTTTCACTGTGCATAGATAAACATATTCACAACCACGCATTTGACGAACACAGTTCTCTGACTGGCACCCAGGAATTGCATGTTACATTCCATAGTTATTTCCCACCATAAAGTGGGAATTTATGCATTTCTCTTTCTCATTGGTTACAAAGCTAGTTATGGCTTTAACTGTATATATATATGTATAATGTGTAATTCTGTTTTTATTCAGTAGTCATTTGCTTTTACTCAATTTTTTCCTATATATTCTCTATATTCTAACACAAGTGTAACACAACATCGGCTTGTTTACAACAGCTCAAAACAGAAGTTACATATCAGTGGCTCAGGCACAGAGGGGCAGCTGCGGCTCAGGAGATGGAGCAGGTCATCCACTAATTAGAGAGACAGTGGTTCAATTCTTGCCTCCAATCCATGTGTCTAAGAGTCATTGAGCAGGAGAGTGAAGCCCAAATTGTCCCCATCGATGTGTGTGTGTGTGTGTGTGTGTGTGTGTGTGTGTGTGTGTGTGTGTGTGCTGGACAAGCGCTGTACGAGTGTGTGTGTGTCTGTGTGTGTGTGTGTGAATGTGACCTGTGGTGTCACATTAACTCTCACACAACTATATAAATGTAGTCCATTTCCAAGTGTGCTTTTAAGCACTGCAGAGCTTATCCTTACCAATATTCTACCTTTCCCTCTCATGTCGCTCTCAATGAGGGGAATTATTTCAGCATGAAACTGCGTTTTCTTTGTGTTCCTGCTTGTGTTACTTCATCTCTAATGGGCAATTACTTCAGAACCGATGCTGAGGCCGTGTTATTGCACCAACCCCCCAATTGATTGGATGCCCATAGTACTCAGCCTCCACAAGCACTTTAAGGTTAGATTCCCCCTGTTTAAACATTGGATTACAAGCCCATGAAAAGAGACTGCAGCGGAAAATAAAAGGTTGAGAATGCTCTTATTGGAGGGGCCTCTCTGAGGAGATGAGAGGCGAACAGATTCCATACGAGTCTCCAGAGAGTAAGCTAGTTATGAGAGATAAAAATGGCAACATCATCTGTTGCTCTCCTTCTGTCTGAATCTATTTTTCTCTTTCTCTATTCTTGCATTCTTGTTGTCAGGTGTGTGTGTGTGTACGTCCTGAGGCTTAAGGTCAACCTACACACCTCACAGGTTTATACAACTTTCTCCTCCAGCTACACGCTAAAAGCTCCCCCCACCAACAGACTGATTTTTTGATTCCTTCCATAACCCTACATTTCCACAGGGTGTCATTTAAGGTCTAAAGGAAGCTACATACGATGAAGTGACTCAGAAATGTTTGTTCTAAGGGTATCTATATTAAACATCTTAAAGAAAATAACTTAGTGGTTTAATTACATTAAAGTTCTTGACACATTGAATGAATGCATTTTTTTCATGCCATAACAGAACAAAGACATTTAATAAAAGATTAGCATGTAAAACACTACCTTTGAATAAATAGGATTAAAGGCACTTAAATTGATCAGCTGGTTTCTTGAGTAATATGTTAAAAGCATAAAGGTAACTACTGTGTCAGAAGCACACTTTATATTTCTGGCCTCGTCGAATCAGTTCGAACTCGACTGATTTTCTGTTGTGCTCAGCTTTTGTTCCGTTGGAAAGTAAGAATAACGACTCACAGCATGCAAACAGAAGTTTGATTGTTACAAGTCATTAGTTTGGTCATAATGAACTGAAGACTTCTTTTTTTGCGTAAAGGTGCATATTCATGTACGACACCTGAGTTAAAATATGTAAATTAAATGTATCTCCCACTGAAAAAAAAGATAATAATCATAAAAAAACAAGTTATGCAAAATGAAATGACCTGTGAACAATCTAAAACACACTTCTGATGAGATGGCACAAAATATCTGAGAGGAAAACTTTGAGTGAGGCAGCCAACCCTTGCTTTGTCGTTTACATTTGAAAGTCATTCCACCCCCGCCAAGGACTTAATGTGTGTGTGTGTGTGTTTGTGTGGTTGCACTTTGCGTAGGGTATAGAGCGATGCAAGGAGGATACAGTAGACACAGTCACACATAGTATGCTTTGTAGATATGTGGCACTCTCATATCTGTTTATTGATCAGAGCAGATGTGCGTCAATCAATCTTATCTGGGCTCCACACACTCTCCCGCTAACCTCCAGAAGCGGGCCAACCAATACTGCTCCACACTCTGAGCCCCGGGCGGCTCACATTATCAATCAGACACCTTGAGGAAATTTTCTTTGTGTGTGTGTGTGTGTGTGTGTGTGCGTGCATGCCAGTGTGTGTAAAATTGTGAGTGTGTCAGAATAGCAGGGTGCCGAGCATGAAGGTGCATTAGAGGACGGACAAAAAGAGAAAGTGACAGCCTGAACAGAAAACCCAGATTAACCTCTTCTTTAAATGCCTGTTATTACGTATTCTTCAGAACTTAAGTCTTCCCACACATCACACTGAGGCAGAATCAAACCTCTCACCATCTGTAAACTGTGCCGCTCAGAAGCCTGGCATTCACTGCAGCTTTAGAATCAATGCTAATGCGCCTTTTGAGGATGCAGGAGGTGGATGTGATCAAGGCAGGAATACTGAACGTCATGCTCAGCAAAACGCATGAAACGCAGTCGATTCAGCCTTTCCAACGATGTGGAAAATCTGAGATCCAAGACTAAAATAGAACAAATTCATGTCGCCTGTCTGTAATGAAGTGACTTATTCTATTATAAGCAGTCCATTTCAGAAGAGAGTGATGGATGAAAAGAAAGTTGGGTGCTTGCAACTAGCAGAGGTAACACTCAAGCAACTATTGGAGGCGTATGAATGTGTAAAATTCTACTCATTACTCACCTCGACACACGTTGCCATTGTCAGGTTCGAATCCAGCCTTGCATGTGCAGCTGCCAATAGGAACCATCCACTCTCCGTCCCCGTTGCAGTAGAGCTTTATAGGAACATCTACTTCCTCTGAGTTGGGGATGCAGATTCCTCTTGCTATGACCAGGGAGGTGCTTTCAGCCCCTGTCATTGTCTCTGGGAAGATTGCAAAGTTCTGGACGACACTCGGGCACTTCTTATAAAAGACTCGGACGGATAGCAGGGACATGCACGCGCCGTAGTCCTGAAACGCCAGGTAGAAGCCATTTTTAGACAGTGGACCGAAACTCCGCACCTCCGTGTTGACTTTCATCAGGCGCCCACCAAAGTCCACTTGTGAGAAGCTTTCGTCTGCGGCGATCGTGTCCACCTTGAGATAAGGCGCCTCCATCCAGAAGGCGGTGCCTTTGGTGGCGATGACGGCGTCTGTCTCGTAGTAGTAGAGATTAAATGTCTCCTTGCAGGAGCCGGGGACATTGGGGATGGAGCTGCAGTCGCGGACAGTGAATCGAATTTCCACATAGATGCGCTGAGCTCCACGCCGATCAATGAAGGTGGTGAGGAGCCAGTTGTTTTGACTGGGCTCGAAGACATTACACACCTGGTAGGTCCTGATGGTGTTGAGGTTCTCATCATAGCCACTCACCTCCTCCCACTACAGACAGACATAGAGAGAGAGGGGGGGAGTGCACACAGTTGATTAGTAATCATCAGTGACAAGGCTGTGGTCGTTTCTCATTTTGTGATAGAGAATGCTAATATTGGCTGAGCGTCAGAGATTTTGTACACATATCAGTAATCTCCCTAAGGCACCAAATGTGAGTCTTCTTCCTGGATTAGCAGAGGGAATCAGCCTGTCAAGCTGCAGGGTTTATTTGTGCATGGAGGATGCACAAACATCCTTTCTCTGAATCATAAATAATGTTTTAAGCACAGCAACAAGACAAACACATCTTTGCTCTCTTGTTCTCGAAATAAACTCAACAGCTGTAGAATGTGTACTACCACTGCAATCTACAAAGTCAGTAATTACTTGGGATGTGCTGCTTTTTGCAACCTATGGGGATGGGCACTGAGCTGACGCTTATAAAATATGGTGTTTAACAAATTCAAGATTCTACACTAATTAATTTCAATCAGACAGATGGTGACCACTTCATGGCAGCTATGAGCTTGCCTGATGGAAACAATGTAAAGTGTCTTTTTTCTTTTTCGCTGGTGTGATCCGCACATTTTCTTCGATTGGAGGCCCCGAGAGGTTTTACCTCAGTGCGGCAGATCCTGATGAAAAACTGAGAATCAGGAAGAGGGATGACTGAAATGAAAAGCTGGTCTAGGCGCATGTATTTGAGATTCCAAATGTTAGGGACAGACAATCTGCTGATATTGTGAGACATTTTCTGCACAGACGCGTTCACAACAGCAACAAATCCTCTGCATTGTTTAGGCGAGAGGTGGAGCAGCTGGGTGCAACAGACAGAGTTTTATGGACTTTATACTACAGGGTCAGATGGTGCATCACACCTGGACATTTGTGTTCACACATACACCACTTCCAGATGAAAATTCAGAGGATTTGCAGAGTCCAGTGAATGTCTGAAGCAGTGTAGGTATAATTCTAGTCTAACTTTAATTTCGAAGGATGTTGTTGATAAGGGCACACAGCAGCAGAGTGGACACAAAATCATTCAGTCACAACAGTCACATAAAAACCCCACTGAAATAAATCTATTGAATAGAGAGGGTGATTTGAATCCGTTTTTGTTTTTCACACACACACACACACACACACACAAACACCACAAGTGATCCAAACAGCTTCAGGCAAAGAGAAGCTAATGAGGTCTGTAGTGTTGTGAGTGGGCCTCAAGTCAGTTCATGTTTCTTTTGTGCAAATATCTCCTGGTGCTTCCTCCTTCCGCTGACCTTTAATGCCCCGGGTGCTCAATCAGGCCTAATGGAGAGGAGAAGACACCACCTCTCCACACACAGGCCCCAACAACCGGTCAAGAGATGGTCAAAAGATTCCGAATCCTTATCAGATGCATGGGTCCATGAAATGATTTGAGATGAGATTTGAAGGTTTGGGGGTCAAAGATGCACATAAACGGTGCACATGATGAAATGATCTGGCCCAGGGAGTACACCTGGAGAAAAAACACAGGAGGGTTTGTTTCGGCCAGGAGCGAGGAGGAGGAGGTGGAGGGAGAAGACACGTGGAGAACAGTGACACTACTGACATGATAAACGAGTTTACAGAAATCTGAGGTGCAAATTAAAGCCTTTTTTCACCGCTGCTCCCTCGGTGCCCACTCTGCTCTGCTCCTCTCCCCCTCTCCTCTCTATCCCTCCCGCTCTCCTCTCCCGTCTCTGCTCTGTAATGACCATTCATCAGCATTACAGGAACCTGTCCCTTTCAGCACTGCCTGTTCATTAATACAGCCAGCCCTAGGCTCCTCTGCACCCGTCTGCTCCAGTCTAGGAGGGGGTCCTCTCCGCCCCTCGTCTAGCCAAATGACCACCATCTTTCAAGCCGGAGAGAGGCCCGAGGCGTCTCCGATAATGCCCATCTAAAATCTGTCCAGAAATTCATTGGCTCATACAATAATGAAGTGTGGTTTTTTTTTTATTATTTTCTCCTCGGTAGATTTTCTGTGTCACCATTGTGTCAAAAATGAAGAAAACTATTTCAGGTGCATCAGTTACTTAGCAGAAATCACATTTTGAGACACGATGTCCTTTTATCCTTTCACTAGCTTTGTAATCATCTGCAGTTGATGTCTGCGTGGTTGTGTGTGTGCGCACTCCGATAACATGTTGTTTATAATTTGATGGTTTACCGACCGCATATTGATTTGCTGGCTGTTGTTTCACTGCAGAAGTCCTCGAGGCTATGTGACACATTTCTGCTTCTGTGGGACCAAAACATTTTATTACACTGTTCCTCAGCATCTTTATCATTAGCCCTGCAGTACACATGATGCATGCATGTTAGCAGTACAGGTTCTTCAGTCAGCACTCAGTCTAGGCTTCCTATTCCTTTTCCTTTGCTCTCTTACAGACCTTTTAGAACATTTAAATCAAATCCATCCCCTGCACTCTGACATCTCTCTGACCTCGCCAGAGTGGAGAGAAAAGGGAAGGCATCATCACCTGTCACCTCACTGATAATGGAATTCCCTAGTCCTTGCATCCATTTTCTTTTCAAGGATTTGTGTATAAAGCAACACTGTTAGTCCTGCGCTGTTTATATTTAGTCCATGTATTATGGACCAGAGCGCATATATGCATTCCTGGCATGTATCATTCATATGAGCTGAAGGTGAACAAGGTGCGGGGGAGGGCGAGTGTGATTATCTTATGTTCCTAAGTGCTTTTTCCTCTTTTGTACTATGTGTCACCACATGTGTTTCCTGCTATAGATCTCACATACGTTCAAAAGATAAGATAATGCAGTTTATGTGGCAGTCAGTTAACAAAACACAGCAGCAATTTAAGGACTTTTCAGTCATCATCACCTTGGCTGCGTCTACCTATAAATGTATTAGTTTGTAGATGGGTGAGTGTCCAACAGTCTGACCTATCCAAAAATAAATTTCAAACTGCAAACTACCCAGACTATGGGTCTGTTTAATGCAGACCAAGACCAGCACAAAAGTTTTGTTCGTTGATCCAGATCATGATCCGAGGAACTGTTCACACCTGTTATTTTGGTTCGGACTAAACTAAAAAGTCTGCAGATTACGACCAAGCAAAGTAGTTGTGAAAACCCCACTGCACACATTCTTGCATCATTATTTATATTTTATTCATACAAATATCACTGAACACAAACATTCTTGTTGATGAGATACTAGACAAATATTTAGTGCCCCTTTACACAACACTTATTTTAATTCAGCCCCATGTACCTGTTGACTCCACTCTAAAAGCTTTGCTTTACCAATAATATAGGAGCCACTCTTCCCCTTCCCCTGATTATCAAGTGTGGCCATTGCGTGTGTCATTATGGCGGCTCTGTTTTATGGGAAGTAGCGAGGAGATGGAAAAGCTATGGATTCACAGCGCGCTTAATGTTTGTGTTAATGACCAGTCGCAGCTAACTGAGCTCGAAAAGAGAGGGTAGAGGAAACGAAAGAGACAGTTTGAAGGATGAAAGAAAAAAAACAGGAGAGGAATCAAGGAGACGGGGAGGCGGTAATAAATTCAGGCTGATGCACCCTTTCCCACATCCTCAGTTCACGGCCATCAGCCATCAATACAGTGCCCTCATAAAGGCCATTCATCACATTGATCTCCTGCCATTACCTTCAAAGGCTAAAATAACACAGAGCAGCTCAGATGGTCAGAGCCTCGCTCTGGAGGACGACAGTGTCTAACAGCGGAGCCAAGAGCAAGCCAGTCAGGGAGCTAAGGGGACTAACCTATCAGAAGATGGATGTATCACCTGTGGACATTAACAGGAGAAATGGACTGGACTAATGAGTCATTTGGAGCAGGCGCGGTGGGAACCGGACAAGAGCCACCATATGCACACTGCAGGTTTCCAGTCAGGCTTGATGCTGACATGACAAAACCAATGGAGAATAGGTCTGGTATCAAAATAGTACGAAAGGTCATATCGACCGTTGTCCACCAGAGGAACCCTCTTTTTTCAGGAAAGTTTTAAGAGGTCATGGGGTTTATAACTGTAGACTTACTTGTTTTGCCCCTGGGGTTTGTACATTCCAATGGCCGAGCACCTATCTCTTCTATCAGACTATGGTCAAACATGAGCCTCAAAACTGCTGCAAATTGTCCACAGCAGTAATGCACATAAAAATCAGCAGAGGCTGTCAGTTGAATTGATATTAGAAATAGAAATGAGAATTCCTTGAAATGCTTATCATCATTTAAACAAGGTTATTCAGTAGACTGTAGAGCTTTTGTAATGAGGAGTAAGATAGTGTACAAATGGTCCTCAAGAGAGCCAGTATGACAGGATTCGATTTGTTATTTTTTTTCTGTTCCAAAGACCATATATATATATATATATATATATATATATATATATATATATACAGTATATATATACATACTCTGTGTTGTCCAGAAAAGCTGTTGTGTCCTTATGGGCTCTGTGAGATGTAATTACTTGATTTTTTTTTTTTAGAAATACATAAAGACGTGTCTCGACTACTTTTGGCTCATCATTTAACCTTGGCCTGTTCACACAAGAAGGATACTTGAATAGAGAAGCATTTTTTGGGGTCCAATATCTGCTGACTAAACCTCGGTGGAGTCGATGCCATGGTCAAATCCATCAGCCCCACTTAATACAGCTACAGTACATGCTCAGACATACTGAGCACAGACGCATGACGAGCAACTCGGAGCATTTCAACATCTAAAGCTCCTCATCTTAGAAAGGTCTCAAGAAATAACATTGGAAATAACGAATGAGCACCTGATAAGTGTTTCCTGAAAAGCCATCAAAACTCCAACTGCTCAATCTGACATTGAGTTTTTACAGTGTGACCAAAGAGAAGAGATGTATTTAATAATAACAGGAATGGCCAAACTGTACTGCTCCACTGTCAGTGTTCCCCTTAAGTTTGCTCCTTTCTGTTCTTGAGCCCGTTTCATTGAAACACTCGACTTTGACTTTACCCTGTAACAAAGAACACTTAGTAGAAGTTGCTTCCTTTTTTATGTGTTTCCCCAAAAGATTCTGGGGCTATATTGTGTTTATACAGTATTTCCACTGATGGAATGGCGAAGGTGTTGTGTTTGCATTTGTAAACCCAAGAGGAATAGCTGGCATATTTGTGGGCACTTTTTACCTAAGAGCTGTCTTTTCATCTATCACTGCAGGACTGAAACATGTGGGTGGAGGCAAAGCAGGAGATTGCTTTTCATACTACAGGCTTGGGATGGGCATTTCAGTAATGATCCTATTTGTTATTCATGACAACACAACGTTGTACTGAGGCAGCGAAAGTGTACCTTCAATGAATCCAATTTTTAAAAACAATTATTGCATGAATAAGTTAGCATTTAATGAAGAAAAGGGAGAACAGAAGAAAAAGGAATGGCACGAGCACAGGTGAAATTTACATTGACAGATCTGTAAAGGCCAAGGTCTCAGAAGGACGGTGGATTATGGCTGGACATGAAAAGCTGAGATAGGGATAGAACTCTATATTCCCAAGCTGAAAAGTGCTCTTCTCATTTTGCAAAGCTCACTCCCGACTATCATCGCAAGCCAGAGAGCTTTTCTTTTCTGCCCAAAGGCTGTTTTAAATCCCACTGACTTAATGAGGATATTTGCCTTTCAACCTTTACAACTGTTCATGGAAGTCAACACAATGGATATGTTCATGTAAGGCAACAGTTGGTTTGATGACTGCAGCCACATTAACTAACATTCCCACACAGGCTTCCAGACACATGCTCATATAGTCTATTGCAAATTCACATATTATGAATGCTATGCCTCATCTCCCACCACACACACACACACACAAACACAATCAGACTGCAGCCTCTAAAATATGCGGTGGCATGATTGCTATTATCATTTCTGATCAGCTGTGTTATTGAATGAGGGCTGCTGTCAGGCCAGTTGCAATAAGAATGATTATTTTTCAGGGCATCTGAGGCCTAGTTCCGCCTGGCTGGATGTGATGGATGGGGAGGAAATGGTGATGTCTGAAACACTCCCAATGCCGCCAGATCCCAGCCACTCTATAATTACAGTCACACAGTTTGGCTGAGCCCAGATAGAACTCTGTCCGTCTGCGTCACTCAGTGAAGATCTGCTCCAAGGCCACGCCCACGCCCCAGTCAATGCATTTATTACACAGCGGTGTTAAACAAGTGAGTTCACAGATGATGCCATGTATTAACAAAACTCTCCAAGGCTTTAGTGGGGGGATTTGTTTTGTTACTGGTGGTATTCATTCCACACTTCTATTTATACAATGTGAGAAATACACTGTGTTGGCACATTATTTGCAATTTGGTCTCATTACTTGCTCCCAAGCGGCCTCCGTCTCAGATCCTGAATGTGATGCACATAATTGTGTTAAGTGAACAATCCACCCCGGCATTTTCCTCTCCCACTCCTCCATCTAACTTTTCTGATATTATATATTAACACTTACATTTTTAATTACATGCTGCATGGTTGCTGCTATAGTAAACAATGTAGGCGTTACCAAATTCAACTTCTACTGTTAAGGTCTCAGGCATCAGGTGGAACATGAGCGCAGTAAAGGTTTTGTGTCCCAGATAATAACATGTATAAAATAAAATCTAAATATTTTAATTACAGGCAATTTAGCCAACAACTACATTAAAAAAACATGCTAATAACTCCTTGTAGCACTAGAGAGTGGCGGGAGAGTAGCAGAGAAAATAATAATAATGAAGGGCTAAGAAATATTTGTTTAAATGTCTGTATTATAAGTGTTCATTTTTTAAAATATTTTCTTTCTACACAATTGCAATACTTTTATTTATTGAGGATTATTAACTTACATCAGTTTAAGTTGTACAGACGATTATTTATTTATTTCAAACCAAGCATCTGAAGATGCTTCCAGACATGACATCACAGTAGGTAAAAATGCAAATAGGTACTGGAGGCACATTTTTATTGCAGAGCTCAAAGTTGGTTAATAAATTGAGCATAATTCCCAAAAGAACAGTGGGTGGTGCAGCAGTGACAGCAAGTTTTTTGTTTGTGATATGAAAACAGAGACAAGTAAATAATACAGGCATCAATGTTCTCAATAAAAATGAATATGTATTGGATTACTTCTAAATATATTTGTATATTTACCAATGAAAAAATTATCACGATCTGTAATCCTCATATTCTAGGAATTAATTTTACTTTCTAAGTTTCATCGACGAGAACATTTTCAAGTGTAGCAGTGAATCTATAAATGCCAGTAGTCTCCAATTAATGCCAAAATAAAAGGAAATAGTTGGAAGGGAGAGAAGAACATGAAAAGCTTAAAAGTGGAAGATGAAGAAGAACGAGAGAGGGAGAGAGAAATCTGCAAAAGGAGGAAGACAGAACATAACGAGTGAGCGCTTAAATTATTTAGAGGGTATGAGAGGTATAAAAATGATGAACAGAAATGGGATGTGATAGGAAGGGGGTAAAGGGAGTGAGAGAAACTCAAAAAGGCAGTGAAAGCTGTCACCCTGCAGGCCCCCTGGCCCCCTATGGCCCAAGGCAAGGCCATTTAGGGACAAACTTACTAAGAGTGTGTCAAGAGGGGACAGGAGGATGGCAGGGTATCAAAGCTTCTGGATGTGAAGGGCCCCCCTGTCTGTCGCAGTGTATGTGTGCACATGTGTGAGTGTGTGTGTGTTTGAAAGTATAAAAACTCTGCAAACCATGACACATGACAGCCCCATCCTCCAGACTCAGAGTCAGTGAGAGGGATGCAGAGGGTGATGTGGGGTTGCTGGCAAAGACCAAGCGAAAAGAAAAAGAGTTCTGAGCTCTTGGGACGGATAAGCGGGAGTAAAGAAAAGCAGGAAAAAAAGACAGCGAGAAGGTCAGTGTGGGTAAAAAAGATGGAGGGCAAGAACAGGGGGATTTACTGCTGTTTCTGGCAGCTCTGTATAGGACTGCTGAAAGAGCAGGTAGTGCAGATACTGACTGGGATAGACACACACTAACTCCCACACACAGAAGTCAGACAGCCTCCAGCCACTCCTTCCACTCTTCCAAATCCATAACAAATTAAAGATAGACTCGTTTTTTTCGATATATTTTTCTCCCTAGCTTTCTTATTTTGTTCTTTTATTTATTCTGTGAGGAAAAAAGATGTCCATAGTTCCTAATACATCCAAGAGAATTCTTACATGTGAAATATCAGGGGGGGAATCCACAGGAAGGAAATCAATTATTGAAGTAGCCACGTTTTATTTCAAAAGGGAAAATAGAAAGCGGAGAAAAGGTAAAAAAAAAAAAAAAAAAGGGAATAGTCTGAGGAAGTGGCACACAGTTTCAAACCAGCCTGATTTAGCTTGTGACCTCATCCTTTCATTGTTGCACAAACACTAAAATATTCTGCTCCGTCTGTAACTACACTACAAGTAGCTGCTGCTTTTTCGGCCACGTCTCCCTGAACTTACGAAGGTAAAATGAATGTTACCTTTCAAAGAAGAAATGTGTGGAGCTAAAATACGATATGGAAGCGGTTCAACATCAACAAAGAAATCAGTCTAACAAAATAACTTTGACACACAAACACAGAGTAACACACGGTAACTCAAACAGAAAGCCAGTTTTGATCTAAGTGATTCCTTGTCTCACCATCCTGGTCGTCATGCTGAGCAGCGATTTCTGAGCTCAAAGCGAATTCAGCTGTGTGGATACACAACTAAATCACACTCGGTAACCAGGGAGGTAAAATAAAACAGGTCTCCCACTGACAAGACAACGTCTGATGTGCATGTATGTGCATGTATTTGCACAAATGTGTTTGTTTAAATACATGTATATTTATAGAAACAGATATTAATACATGGACTTGCAGTTTTTATAGGGAGTGTTATGTGTGAATGTGAAACAATTTCCCACCATTTTTGTATGTGTGTGTGTGTTTGCGTGCATGTATAGAGGCACTCTTCTCACCTGGCTGTTGAAGCGCAGCCAGCATGACTCACTGTCTGCTTTTTTTTTTTCTCTCTTCTTTCCATTTCGACTGAGGCTCTGCAGGTTCAGAGTTCACCTCCATCCATCTCTCTCTCTTCGTCACTCCTCACTCTGCCTGGTCTTTTTTTCCTCTCCGTCTCCCTCTGCCTCTTGTTATTTACATTCAATCAACCCCCTTTCTCCTATCTAGCTTTTGCTCTTTCTCATCTTCCTCAATATACCATTTCCTCCTGTGCTCCCCTGCCCACGCTGAATCGCTGCATGCCGCTCTGTCTGTAGGGTATGAATAATTGAGACGTATTGAGTGTGGTCAGCATATGGTGAGATGGCCGTTGTGGATCTATCTGCTGCTCTTTAGGAAACGCTGAGTGTATCCTGACACCTGTCCAGTCCTGTCCCACAGGAGCTTTGCACAGCGGGAGGGGGAAGCGAGGCAGGGGCGCTGCCCAAAACGTCTCCCCTCTAACTGCACCTGCAGTTGCACACGCTCACATATAACGCAGGTGTAGATATGCAACAGTACGCTCTCAGGAATTTATGCCTGCGCACACACAAGTCAACACGCGGAAATACAAACGAGTGTAAATACAAACACACGTCAGGGTGCCATCCGTTCTGTCTCCATCCCGTCTTGTGCACCTGCAAACCAAAGAGATTTATCGCAAGTCTGCTCTTTATCTTTCTGCTTCTTATCCTCCACACCCATCTCTCTCTCTCTCTCTCTCTTTCACTTGGCCCACTCTTGATCCCTCCCTGTCCCTAGACTGCCCCTTTTTCCTCGCTTGACAGCACCCACAGCCTCTGTCAGCACAGCCGCCGCCACCCAGCTGACCCCGTAAGCCCCCCCCCCCCCCCACCCCCTCGGGCACCCCTCCCCCAAAGGCTCTCACCTTAAAGCCTGAACTGTGTCTGTGACCTCCGGGGGTCACATGAGTTAACCCAAGCTCTCCTCCACACGCACATCCACAGCTCAATGTTTCTGGGTTACACAGCTTTTTTTTTTGCCCCATTCACACTCAATTGATCTCTTACCCTTTCTCACTCCAGTTTCTCCTAATCCCTCCCCCCTTCTTGATACTACCCCCTCATTTTTTTCCTTCTGGTTCCCCTTGTACCTAAATTATTCAAGAACAATTAAAACGAAGAAACTCATGTTCCTTTTCTCTAATGGCTCAGAATTCCTTCCACTACAAACCTTTGTCAGTCCTGAAATTAAAGCCAACCTTCAAAATTGTTTTAATGTTTAGATTGTGATTAAGTTATTTACAGAGGTATTTCTATTATTTTGTCCTAAATAATCAAAATCTATTTATTGTGCGTACCTCCACTTATTTCACACACGACATTGATTTCTGCTCCTTAAACATGTTTTCCGACAAAACTGTAAAGTGCTCTATTTCTGAATGTTACAATGATGAGTGTTGCAGATCCGACAAACAACGGACAGAGGTGAAAACATAACCTCCTCGGCTGAGGTAATAAACACAAACATCTCTGCATAATGTTATACAGTTCAACAGCTGCACATATTTTATCTTCCAAAATGATCATTCAGCTGAGTCAACACCTCTCCTAAAACACTTTCAATAAAACTTGTAGATTATAACCTTCATGAAGTTAGAGGATTTACTGCAAGGATACTGCATTAGACTTCATTAATTTTAGAGAGGTGTATCTGATAAACTGCCAACTGAGTGTATAGAGGGGCATTCGGGCCAAACACTGATTCCTCCTGCATGTAGAATAGCACAACATAGGCTTCACAGTAGCTATAAGCATTTTAATTTAGTGTTTGTATCCAGCCAATTCTATTTCATGACCCTTTCCTCACCTCGTAAAAATCTTCCCTCCACAAACATCACCTTTCTTACTGTTTCTTAGTGTCTATGTTTACATGATGCAAGTGGGGAATCAAGATCTTTTTCTAGTTTTTCTTCATTTGAATCTTTTTAAGTTAATTGAAATCTTATTTAAAGTCGAACCCTGGATTTAATTGATTTGATACACGGACGAGCAGATCTTACTCCATTGTACTTCATTAATGCCACTGTGTGAATTTGCAATTTATGTTTATTTTTATTTTCTACATACATGTTGCCATGAAATAGCTTTTCCGCCAGTATAGAGGTGTTGACTGATTTCCTTTGACCTGGCAAAGATAAAGTGGTTGCATGAGTGTGTGGGTGTGTGGGGGGATGGGGGATAGAGAATGAGAGAGAAAAGAAAACAAGGGGACTGACTTAAAGAGATGGAGGTGAGGCAGAATCAGAGGAAAGTGAAGATGTTTGTGTTTAAAGTCCACAGAGACAAAGAAGGAATATAAAGAAAAAAACTTGTACATGTTTTCCGTACACATCTGTTTGCCCTCTGAGCTCTCAGTCTCTCTGGCAGATGCTGACACTGAGCGTGCATTTGCATAGCACCGCATTATACATTCATGTGGGCTAACCCTGATGTGTCCTCATGTTTACACCACTGGAACTAATGACACTGCTACTGCAATCCTTCAAAATTAACCCTTCAGGTCAGCCAAATACAAACACACTCACACACAGAATCCACTTCTTATGAACTCTTGAAGGAGTTACTGAAGGACATTAATGAGGTGTAACTCTGGGACAACGCTGGCGTGTGTGTTCCTCCCCTCGTGTTTTGTGTGTTCAATTCACACTTACCTCTTTTCACTCCTTTCAGGCTGCACTCATAGTTATGGATTATTTTAAATTTCAACTTCAGCTCTTGTAACCGAGTGTTCATTTATGTAAGACATGGAAATACTCAGCTCATGTCTGAGTGTATTGAGTATTTATTAAATCCTTGGTTTCCAAATCAGCTGCATTACACACAAACAAAGTGATGCACCTGCAGCCGTCAGAGATGAGTGTTGTACAGGTTTGATATAATTCAATATTTAGCTCCACACAAGAGAAATCCATTTAAAAAAACTGCTGGATTGAGTGTGTATAGGCGATAACGTGCAGGTGGGAGAGTGTGTGCGAGTGCGAAATCCAACAAAATCATGCTGCATCTCTGACACTCCAGCAGCAAGGTCAAGACAGCTGCGTAGCAGGGTAAGTTCCACCAGTGAGTGGTATGAGTGTATTCTTCCTACAGCGGGTCTCCCCCGGCATGAACTGTTACAACAGGAGCGGCTTAAAAAACGATGCTCAACACAGACGAGAGGCTCTGTGTGCCTGGAGGCTTGCTGAACTCAACAAGCTTGGATGGAAATAGCACAGTCGATGTCTCTACTCAGTAGGTCTTACTGGATGTTTCCGTTTGACAGAGAGAAACAAAACAAAATCTCCAGAATAGAAAAAAAACAACTAAAAAAGTAGTGAAGTAAAATGTGTTTGCTTTTCTTTTCTGTCAAACTGATCATTACAAGGCAAATATACAATGAATTAGCAATAAGGTAACAAGGCATCCTCACAATTAGTTAAAATGAAAATATATAAATATGCAAGATATATATTTTTTTTCCTATTGCTCATTTTGGCTGCAACATAATAAGTCAGTGTTTTTTTCAGTGAAGACAGACTTTATGCAAAGATTGTATCTAATTATATTAGATGCACTTCAGTCATCATCGTAGAAAACGTAGTTTTGTTTGCTAAAAAGTAAAAATACACAAACACACAATGCTATACACACATTGGCGTGTATAGAATAGAACAATCTTCAAATCCGCATGAGTTCCCACATTTTTTTTGACTGATTTGAATGTGTTCAAGAGGTCTGGAATATCATAGTTATTATCTATCTATTTACATAATATACAGTTTCTCCAACTATGGAACAATTATTTTGTGATTTTCAGGGTTTTGTAGTGCAAATAAGATTGGGACATTTTCCAGGTATTTTTACCAGAGCGTTGGCTGGTACAGTTTCAGAAAATGTCCGGAGCATCTGACTGTGACATTTTTATTGGACCTGGACTTTAGTGCATATCTAAAAGCAGCGTGCATGTGTGAACTCTATGGGAGTTTGTTTTGTTCTCAGTTCCAGAATTGTTACTCCATTGTAAACACTCCAGGTTCTGAGTTTTTTCAGTCGATACTCCTTCAAATAAAGTGAGCTGCCACATTCTCCAATGTTTGAATAGAGCTAACGCTCTGTTCAAGGGCAGTAAAAGCTCCCTTTACACACGTGTGTAAAATGCCTCATAAAGACCTAAAGACCCAGAAAATACAGGAAACAGTCATCGTCTCTTCAGCCAGATCCAGGTTATCAGTGTTGGACTATGGAGCTTTCTATTGAATTATTGAATTACAGCACTGAGAACAAGGTCTTAAAAGTCTCTTTAGGACCATTAACGTAATTGGGCAATCATACCTCTGATACTGTGGGGAAAAAGGAAAAAAATATGATGATGACTTGGCACTTTGTTCCATTTCCACTGCTTTCATGTGCATGTAGCTAACGAAAAGTTGAAAATACTTCTCTTGAAATGAAGAAGCCTTGAGCGTTTCCACCCTCTTAGCTCCTCCTCCCCTGTTTCATCCTAATACATCCACTCACCTGCATAAATGTGTCATTACAGTATTATTATGGTTATGGTATCCCCTAGCCCACATTTTCAGGGACTTAGGTACAGTGTTCTGGGGCTTACATGAACCCATTATGTCATTAAGTCATTATGTACTGGGACAGAGAGAAAATAATACTCATAATAGGAGCTACATTGGGCAGTACTTTATTCTATATACTCCCAAACCTTCCTTCCTGTCTATTTATCTGTGCGACTGTCTTTGCCAGCACCATATTTCATGTTACATGTTACACACCAGAGAGAGTTTTAAGACAAACTTGTGAATCAGTTTTTCAGCTGATTGCGTTGCCATGCCGACTTACCCCAGAATTAGGATACGCTGTCCAGCCCAGTTCAGCTGTGGCCACCCGAGTGTCCATCACGGTCTCTGCAGCAAAGAGAAAAGGAAAAGAGATAGAGAAAAGGGAAGACAGTGGTTAGCCACAGAAAAAAAGCTATTTTGAGTATCACTCCACAGAGCTGAAATGCATTCAAGCCCCAGTGATCACTTGACACTATCACCGATGAGCAGAAAAGAGATGAACCCTTCACAGCGTTTCATCCGTCTCCGCTCGACTTCTGTTAAGACAAGAGACGTGGAAACAAAGCCTCGGCATTGGAAGGAATGTACGAGTGCTTCTGTTAGATGCTGTGTCCTCTCCATGTGAGCGTGGAACTACAGTATGTGCATCCTGCCTTTTCATCGTGTGCGTGCATGACATGAAAAACATTGAGCGAGTTTGCATGTGGTTGTGTGTGAGCACTGAACTGTGTCACATTGTTTACCCAAAAGAAAGTGGCTGTAGAAATGCAGCAGGAAGCCTCCAAGTGCAGTTGTTTACTACAAAGGGACCTTCCCTTCAAACTACTATCATAGAGGTTATCTGTACTTATTGTCTCTGTTCATCTCAACCTACATTTATAAAAAGACATACAGTCTCTAAGTGTAAGTAAGAAGGGCAAACTTGTCTGCATTCATTGTTTATAAAAAGCTGTTTTCAGACATAAACTCCTGAAAACGTTCAGATGGTGAAGAGGTTCTGAAGAGGTCAGGCATGTTCACAACAACAGGAAGATCTCGATCAGATGAGGGTTGGTGTCTGGGCAGAGAAAGCAGGAGGCAGGACAGTCTCTTTCTCTTTCCATGTTTAGCATCTTAGTCACTGTCCTCTATTTACATGAGACGTCTTTCTGAGATATTTCTGAGATACTTTTTTTTTTTCTTCTTAGTTTTGGGTCCATTGCATGTTAGAAACCTCATTGAGGTGCCCACTCTCTTGCTGAATCCTCCGCATAATATCCCACTGTATTCTTACATGGGCTCATTTGTACATTCTCTGAAAGTTTTTACTTGGGTGCTGGCAGGAAAAACTCCGGAGAATGACAGAGCCTCTGATTTGGATATTTCCATTCTCACATATAGTTCAATGCATGACTGAAAGTAACTATGTGATACATAGGTTATAAACAAAAATGAGACAAGAAAGGGAATTCTACCATTGGGTGGACAAGATTAGAATTCATCTACCTCACACGGACTTCTATTAAACTCACTGTCATGTCTGGCACCATGTGAAATATAAGAACATAAAGATTACCCATTCTATCTTGCTCGCTCTCTCCTCTTACTAATCCTCAGTGACACACTGTAGACAAATAGGTCTGGCAGCTCACCCAAGAAGTTTGTCATCCCTGTTTTGATTAATATCTGCCTGGTTGGCACTTTGAAATCTGGAAACTTGATAAAGCTCCAGGAAAGACGAGAGAAGTATGGCAGTTATCACCAACCACTGCTCTCTCCTGCTTCTCCCTCCCTCTCACAGGGAGATTTATAGAGTGATGAAGTGGGTGACATGTTGGCCTTAGCAGTGTAATGATAGATTCATAATTTCACTTGTAACAGACAGTTTATTCTCTGGCCCAAACCTTCGATCTTACCGTGAGAGAACTGGGACATATTTCGTTTTCTGATGCCGCCCTGACACAACCTGTGCTCGGTTGTGTTTAATGTGGCCAGACTAGATAAAAAGCTGGGAGACATGATGAGTGGATGGTGTGTCTGGGTGATGATGTGTAGCAGATAAGAAAAGGTGCATGGGGAATTATCAGAGGAACTGCAGCTGCTGTGTCTACGGCTTGGACAGTATCCACTATCAAAGCAAACTGTTGGCAAGCAACACCCTCATGTGTTGTTGATGTGGGAGAAATCTCACTCTGATGAAGTGCAAAGACGCAACACTGCCTTCATTGAAGAAAAGGAGTCCTCAGCATCCGTCTTTTACCTGCTCCACACAGTTAGTACACACATGCAGCTTTCTGTTATTTGGAGTCTCTCTGACCCCACAGTGATTTAGAAATCATATAAACTGATGAAGCACTGAAAGCCCGTCATCTGCAGGTCAACTGGTGTTGGTCAAATTAAGTGGCATTCCATGGAAGATGCGGACGTCACCTTGGAAAGTAAAAACTGTGATTTATACATCATGTCTTCCCTCCTGCATGCTCTACCTGGGCGGTACCCCTCATCTGAGTGTTTCAGACGTTTTCCTGTTGCAGTTAACACTGTTGGAGACAATCACCTGCTGCATTCTTCACATGTGAAAGGCCACCCATTTATCCAGACATTTTTCAGAGCACATGTCTGAAAACAGCTATTATATTATATACACGCACACATGTTAAGACAAACACATGCACATTCTCTTCCACCACCACCAGGCAGCTCAAAGAGCAACTTTCTGTGTACACCTACAATGACAGCCTTGTTCACACTCGGCTTCCATCAGAGTATTTCAATTTCCCTAAGATCAGCCGTGCCTTGTCTCGTTTCCAGCCAGCCAGCTCGAGCCCGCCTGCCTCCCTGCCTGTGCGACTTGCTGTCAGCTGGGGAGATAGGAGCATGAAACAGCCCTTAGCGCCAGCCAGCGTCGTGGGGACTGCCAACCCTTTCTCAGGGGAAATCACAAAAGCTTTAGTCAAATCACACAGGCACTTGGTGGGCCATTTTCCATTTCCTTCTAAAAAAGGAGAGGAGACGGGGGGAGGAGGCGCAAGACGGTGAAAGTAGGAGGTAAAAAAAAGGTCAAAGGCCCATGGGAGGGTTTGGTGAGCTGTGTCATGTGACCTAATGGCTACCATTAGCAAAATACTAGAGTAGCAGATGAGTAAATGGAGAGTGGTAAGTGGTTTTTAGGAAATAGGGCGGGGCTCACACAGCCTTAATGCCACGGCTCAAACACCTGTCCACCATCACGGGCTCTTGGAAATTGTCCCTTGTGTGTGTGTGTGTGTGTGTGTGTGTGTGTGTGTGTGTGTGTGTTTTAAATGGTACTGGAACTATTCATCCATTTCCATAAACGGATTTGAAGAGTTTCATTTCAATAGAAGCTACCCACATTAATTAGAAAAGCCAACTCTTTCAAAATTACAAGAGCCATATTTTGTATTTCTGCTGGGAGTCATCCTGTGACCTAAGCTTACAAAACAATTTGTTTTCAAGGGATTTTTCATCTTCCTTTTCTTTTCAAATGGCTGCTCATCCATTTTATATAAGAATACATTTAATTAATGCTAACTTAATGTGTATGAATTCTGATATCAGATATTTCTCTCGGATTGACGGATTCATATAAACAATAATTTCCTTGGACCAAAAAAGATGCTTGAAACGTAAGTTTTAATTTGTCGGTGCTAAGACACTTATTTCCTCTGATTAGTCTGTGGGTTCCAGTAGTTTAATGGAGGTTCACTCCTCAGCTCAGATCATAAAACCCACATAAAAACAATTAGTCCTCCTTCTCCCCAGCCCCCTGATTTTATAGCTGTTATATGTGGACACATACCCTGTTAGCCTCTCTCTGTTTTTTTACCAAGTCATTTGGAAGACAAAGGTAAGACAGCAGCTAGCTGTAGTCCCTTGTGATTGGGGGGGGGGGGCTGAGTGTTTTCTTCTGCATTCATATTCCGCTATGTCAGCTCCACCTGCAAGCTCCAGTAAATTAAACACACTGTCAGGTTCACAAACAGTTCAGTCTGTGGGAAAGTTATTAACACAGAGAGCTTAATGTTGACTATGTAACCATGGCTCATACATCTTTTGGAAAACAATAGCTTGTAGCTGTCGGGCTAGCCCGCCTTAAATGGATTCAAAGAGCCGCAAAAGGCCGGAGGATGTATCATGACTACATCACACAATATTTGTTAATGTAAATCATACAGAGGATGAGGGTTAGGTCATTGTTAATGGCTCCACTTGAGGTGATACACAACCATGGTACTAGTCAAAACCGGGAAGTCGTGAGCCAAGCAGAGGCCCAGCTGAGGGACTACGGCTTCCAATCCCAGAAAGCACAGAGCCTTCTCATTAGCAGCAAATGATAGATCAATACCAAATGCTAGGCTGTTTCCACAGATAGAGAGCGGGGGAGGGAGAGAAATGAAGGAGCGAGAGAGACTGCATTAAACATTGATGGGGCCCTGCGTTACAGATCGATAAGGCAGGGCCCTCTTCACACAATTACACGTCAGCAAGCAGTTGCATGATACATCAAATGCACACGCATGATCACGTATTGCGAGCACCAAAGAATTTCTTTAAAAAGAGAGTTCAGAGAAGAAATGGATTACCTATTGTATCCACCTTCTTTGAGCCTTTACGTATGACTTTAATTCTGCAGTTTGAAAGTCAGAGTGGCAACATGACTGTGAAATTGACCCCCTTTGTGGCCATGTCTGTATGATTGTATGGCTGCTGGTCGATAGAACATGTGCTGAAGCACCTCTCTGAAGCTCCCCGGCTCCTCAGTCAATACGGCTGACAATTCTCCGCATATTCTTCCCTCCCCATCCCACAACACATCTTTCCAATTTAACCCTCCCTCGTCTATATGCCCTCCTGTTCAAGGATGCTCGTGCACTTTGTAATTCAATGAGACAATCATGTCCAGATGCTGAATGCTGGGCTGAGAGGGTCTCCATCTTTGTGATTGTGGCAACACAAGGAAACAAGATCTGAGGGCATTGAAACGCCATTATTTAAGAGGGGTTTATCTTTTCTCAGGAATGAAATCAAGATGGGAGGTCGAAGAGAGAGAGAGATTGAAGGAAAAGATGGAGAGGAAGAGAGAGAGAGAGAGAGAAGGAGACGAAAAAACCAAGAGGAGAAATCAGCGGGATTGAAATGAGCACTTAACAGTGATGAAGCCCCATGGTAGCCCGCTGAGCCTGGCATCTTAAAACAGGGCTGAAAACAAAGTAACAAACAAACAAGAGTGAAAGCTGCTGTGCTTCCCAAACTAATCAGCTGTCCACTTGGGGGATTTATTAATAAAAAAGGAAAATTTTTGACAGATTATTTTCTGAATAAATTGTGCAGAAGTTTCTCAATCAGGTAGAGGCAGTTCACTCACCGCACCCTGGGAAATCACAAACAAAAAGCTTGTTTATTGGACTGGAAGGTTGGAGCGACACAAGTCCAGCATGGTCGAGAGCACTGAGTTGATCTGAAAACTGTGACGTGTGTTTATGGCACACGACTGCTTCATGGTTAAGAAGAAACGTAGTGAGGCAAGATCTTTGATTGAGTCACCGTGTTCAACACAGAAGACAATCCTCGTGAACACAGATGTGAGATTTATCTAATATGTGCCACATTAAAGCTGTGTCACTCATACTGAAGCGTTTCTTGCTTTAAATAGAAGATACAGAAGACTCAAAGGAAAAACATCAAAAGAAATATGTCGCTGCTATGTTCCCCCGAAGACAGGAATGACAATGTAGCTGATTTGAAAATTGAACAGAAAATAATCTGCTGTCCTCTGAGACATGCGTGTGGAGTGATGGGACACAAAGAGTCCCAGATCGCCAGGCTTGAATTCCCTGAATCTGGCTGAGAGAAAATAACAATTTTCGGCATGAAAGACTAGCAGTTCAGAATCAGGAACAAAAAGAGAAAGATGAAGCTTATTTTGCTCTCAACAAAACACCCACGAACACATGGCTTTGCAATGGAAATAGCCATTTGCGTGTTTACTGTTTTTATTTATCTTGAGAAAAATGTGCAATATCCTTTTTTTTCTTTCTTTGTATTGTATTTGTCTGCGATGGGAATGGATTTGATCGGCATTCAGTCATGTAATGTGTTTGAAATGTGGCATCTTGGTAATTGCACTCATTTCGCATTATTTTTATTTTGGCAGTCTATATGCGCATAAATACCCTGGAACATTTACATACTTTTATCTTCTTACATCTTTGGATCAATGTGCAACATTGATTTTTTTTCTTTGTGTCATATTTGTCTGCAATGTGAATGATTCAATCTGCATTAAGTCCCAGGTCAAGTGACTCGGCAGTAGTGGGTATTTATTGGCTCCGGCTCTGATCAGTGGTGATAAAAATGTGACAGCTAATTTGGCACACAGCGAGGCATCTATTTTTGGCATGTCTGTGACATCATTCATAAAGCATCAGTCGAATACAAACAGAAAAACCTCCACTGGCAATGGGACTAAGGTCAATAGCACTTTTTTAAGTGGGTTTACCCTGCGTATACCTGCTAATTCTGAGGTAAAAGTGTTATAAGAGAGATGAGAAGAGGTGCAGAGGAATGGAGATGCAGGAGCCAAAGTGAGATTAGCTACAGATGTTAAAAAGAATGCCTCACAAGAGAGGGAAATTAATATACATGCAGTATCTGCAGAACCTGATGAAATCATCCTATCATCACTGCAAGGTGACATTCTCTTGGCCTCACACATCTGCATCAAACTTAAGATTCAACCTTGCCGCACTTGGTTTGCAGCCACACTCACTTTCCCCAAAATTACAGGTTTGCAATCCAGTTGTTGTGGAGGGAAACCAGGGAAACATAGCCGGCCCTGCTGAGGCTCACCCACACTCTACTGACAACACACTCATACATCTAATCATATCCTAGTGGTCAGTCGCTCAAAAAGCAACAAGCGTAACGCAGAAACAGCACATTTATACCCCCCCCCCCCCCACACACACACACACTTCACACCTCTCCATCTATCCTTCTCCCTCTTTTTCTTTTGCTCTCTCTCGTTCTTCCTCTCTCTATCCTTCCTTCCCCTGGTCAGGGGGGAGAGGTTGGGCACATCATTTGCATTCATTAACATTACATTAGCAGACAGAGTGATCTTTAGAAACCAGGCTGCCGGAGAGTGTCATCTTTAATTCATCATAACCCCACCACCCTACCACCCTCGCTCTCTCTTTACCTTCACCTCCTTCTCCACCTTCCTTCCTCTCCCACTCATCGGTCTCTCCTCACTCTCATCCCCCTTCTCCCCCGACTCCCAGCGAATCCTTTCTCCACCTTTTCTCTGCGTGTATCCTCGCTCTCCATTTACCACTGTCTTTCATCTGTCCTCACTTTACGACATCTCTTTTTTTATCATCTCACTTCCATCTCTTCCGATTATTTTTCTTTCCCTCCAATTAATGACAGGGGGCACCTCTAATTCTAACTATTACCAGAGACAGATGGGAAGAATCTAACCAAGAATTAGTCCCATCCACTTTCAGTCTAAACAAATACAATTATAAACAACAAATTATAGACAAAATAATCTAGTGGAACACAGTGTTCACCACTCTGACAAAGTATACGCCATTTCACATGCTTATTTTTTGTATCTATACTTCTGACACATACAGAGCAGAAACACGATCTCCCTCCATGTAGATTTTTTGGAACACGATTCTGGAAGTGATGACATAACTTTGGGATTTTCTGCAGTTACTGCTTTTAATGGATTCTAGCAGGGACCAATCAGAAGCCATAATTTCTTTGGCTGTCCCTCTCTCCCCTGTGGTCAGGATAAAGCTCATCACCATCCTTTAGAAAATACACAGCACGGCATGGTGTACTCATATATAGACATGAATTATGATATTTACAGTCACTGAAGTGCAGCTCCTGACCACATATGCGCCAGCTGTTCAAGAATTTTACCCCACTTTTACTTTCAGCACACAGATCTACGTATCTTGTAGATGTGTTTTGTTTGTTAAAAATCTCCTTTTAGTGGGAAAGGTTCGTAATGAAGAAAAATGTGTATTTTCCTGTGTCTATGTTGCATTACTATGCAATGTAAATGCTTACATAGATACATTACAGACTGCAGAACACGTAGGGCAGAGAAAATCAATTCTAGACCATGTTGTGCCGCACAGTAATGAGCCCAGGATATACCAAGGTTTGCTGTAGCAGCAGTGACCAAGCAATAATCCAGATGGAAGCAGCGCTAGCCTGCCACAACCATCACAATACTCATTACTGCTGATATTACCTCAGCTGGCCTGTCTGCTTTTAAGAAACCTGGCAATTTGCTGCAGTAAAATGAGGTAATTACACCTCTTATCAGACTCCTCAACTCAGAAAACAGAATTTAGAGAAAGAGGCAGAGAGAGGGAGACTACTCCCCAATGGCTGTGGTACGACCATTCGGACACACCCACCCACTGTCACTAATTCTCTTTGCAACTCCTGTTCCTACCTGTCCTCTCCTTTCATTCCAATAAAAACATTCAAAGCAGAAATACGATCACTTTAATGACACAACTTAAGAATCCCTCTATCAATGCCCCTCAGGAAAAGTAAGGAGAAGCAGACTTAAACCATGAGCGCCAGAGGAATATCACTTTACAGCACGATAACTGTGCCAAGAAACGCTCTCCTGCTTCTTATATGAAGAATAGGAAAATGACGTGTTGAGTACCAAACTATGTTTATGTTGGAGGAGAAGCACGGAGAAAATGCCAGAGTAATTTAACCTTTTTCCCATAAGGCCAGTGGCTTCACAATGAAAGTCTATCCACTATAGCTTTGACATTTCTAAACTTTACACATGCAAGTTGGAAGTTACTCCGGACTTGCCTTATCATCACTTCTACCAACTAAAGACACAAGTAGACTCATGGAGAGGAACCGTGTCCGGGTCACACTGGGATTGTGTGACATTTAGAAATATAAACTACAGCTAATGGGCTAAGGATTGTCATTAGCAAGGTCATGTATGTGTGGTGTGTGTGGGAGCATTTGCTTCCTGCTGGAGCGTGAGGAGGGAAAGAATCACAAATTTAAGAGGGAAAAAAAGAATGAATCAATACAGTTAATGTCAAATATGTGCACAGTGTCTCTGATGGCATCTCCGTGCGACTCGCCTGATTGCATTTTATAGCAACTGGGGGTTAGGAGGGCAACGAAACAGCTAGAACTCACTGTCCTCTTCTGTCTCGCACTTGAACTGAGATAACCATCCCCGTAATATGTGAGGCCTGTGTGGAAGGCAGAGCGAGGGATAGAGAGATAAAGAAATGGAGAAAGTAGAGAAAAAGATAGGCTGCAGTTCATGTGAAGGGAGAGAGATACTAAATTCGATATCGGAGGAGTAATCGGGAAGACACTGCGATCAAGAGGGCATCATGTGGCAGCGCCCTGTGTTATCTAATCCAGAAATGAATCTAACCTTAGCAGAACACAGGAGTTACATCATTTCTTGGAAACCACCTGATCCCCGTTTCTGTCCTGCCCCCCGAACGTGCAGAGACACACACTGCTCTTTTGAGGCAATTGCAATATTCATGAACACTAAAACATACAACTGTCTCACAGACGTGGACCTCACCTCACAGCGGGAAATGGAAGTGCATGAAGAAAGCCATATGTACATGCAAAGGAAGACACGATACAATATATGCATGCTCACAACACTCATTCAACACGGCAGAGCCCAGCTGCTCCTCCTATCAAAAAGCACGCACATATAAACTCGATAAGCTCTACGGGCTGGACAGAAGCGTCGGAAGCCAAGGATGAGAAATATCCACACAAAAGTTGATGCTTCCCACATTTTGATTACCTTCCTTACCTTTCGGGCACAGGTCTGGTCTGAATAAGGCCCCATTACCTGGGAGGTCATTGAAATAGGTGTGTGGACATTTCTTGTTCCTGACTCACAACATTGCGTGGCAAAAGTGGCAAACCTCTCCTTAGAAGAAGAATGAAGAAAATGAATACAGCTTGCACTCTAATCCCCAAAAGAATAATGTAATACCCCACCTGTGTCACTGGTAGTTTTTCCCCGAGAATAAGGCAATGTACCACTGAAAAGTAATAAAGAAGACCGTGTTCAAGGGGGAGAGGCGAACACCAGCCAGCTATATCCAATCTCATTAAACGCTGTTGTTAACCATGTTTGGATGCACCACAAAATTGACTCGTGCCTGCTGAATAATTCCCCACATTGGCGGAGAGGAAGAAAGACACGAGAGTGCGGCAGAGAGTCAGAGGGAGAGATAGAGCCTTGAGGTGTTCTCCCTCTGTCTCATCTGCGGCAGTTAAAGGACGACCTTCAACCACCTTGAACCCATTGGAGCTGAATTTCAATAAAAGTCAAATTATCACCTGCGCCCATGGGGCTTGGGAGAGGCACTAAGTCTGGATTGACTGTGCATGTAAGACGATTTAACAGTCATATGGAGGTGTGATTGAGTCAATCATATGACGCGCTTCAAGGGAGTCTGAGCAGTGAGCGGCGGTTACTTTGCCCTATTGGGAGAGGGCGCCACTGGGATGGATCACTGATTGTTTTGCGTGAGTGTAAATGTGTGTGTGTGTTTGCCAAGTGCTTGCATGTGCATGCGAAAGCACATATGCCGACATGTGGGTGGGAAAGTGTTATTCAATTTAGCTGTGTTCTCCCTTGACCGACGCGAGTGAGATCCAGGTAATTGATGCCTCAGTTCGGTATTCCCCTGCTGTGTGCTCCTCACCACAGGGACGGTGCTGGCTAAGCCGGTGTGAATGAGAGGAAACGCTCGGTGTGATCTCACTCCCTTAACCGTGAGTGAGGTATCCCTCGGGGATCTCGTTAGTGCAGCTCCAAAAGATGCAAACACACTCAGCTTTGCTATCACACATACAAATGCGGCAAACACGTTCCCAAGAGTATGGCTAAACCATTGGCAATGGCAATTGTAGACATGCTCAGGTGGAGATTGCCTCTTATTTTGCCCTTTCTACCTTCCTATCTATGTGAAGACAGAATCCATTGGCCTCTCCACTGGCTCCAAGCAAACACAATGCTTTCCATTAAAGGCAAACACTAAATCCAACCTCTTGCAGCATATGCTCATATGCCTGGGGAAGTCTATATAGTTTTGAAGATGGGCTTTGTTTTTCCTCAAGGGTTTTTCTGAAGTGTGCATTCAGCAGTAGGGGAATAAGAGATAGAAAATAGTCCGAGGGCTAAAAGAAAAACTTTCAGCAGAGGATTCTGACCTCAACACTACGCTGACAGAGGCCGGTGAGTCTCCCCAATGAGAATCTGTAACAAGGAAGAAGGAGAGAGAGAGAGAGGAACAGAGAGATAATTTTTACCTCCCGGGAGTAAGAGTGAAATAGACCTTTGTGAGCATCTTTGGCTGGAGGACCCTCATCATGAAGTGGGAAACAGTTTACTCTTTTCAGTACTTTTTTACAGTTAGAGGAAGGGAAAACATAAAAAGAGGAAAAGGCCAATTTGTTTAGCTCCCAGGAGAAATTTGATGTTCCTCCATTTGATGCTGTAGTTTTTATTTCCACCATCAACCTGCCCACTCTTTTCTTTTGTTTCCCATTTCTCAATTAGTTATTTGTTTGCTTCCTGCACCCCTCTCTCACTCTCTCCTCCACTCTTCTCTCTCTCCGAGCCTCTCTGAATGTGACGCTGCAGCTCAGTGAGACACAGAACTCCTCTGGGACGACAAATGTCATTTCACAGACATTACAATGTCTGTTTTGCCACAGGGAGGCTGCGGGTAATGTTGATCTCGTGCCACTCGCCCACACAGATACACGCTTAAATACATACACGCATTATATCTGACCTCATCTGATTTGGCTTAAGGGATGCGCGGCTGCTTGAGCTCTGGCCCAGAACAGAATGCAGCCCCAAATGTCACAGCTGTCCAGTGACACTGGTGGTGAGCGCAAACATCAGCCACTCCCCTGGCTCTCACTCCTCTCTAAACAGTAGCTGCGTGACATCTTTTAACGGCAACGTCCACCGACACCACAAACATTTATCTTTCTTTAAATTGATCCTGTCATTTTGGATCTTTCGATGGCTAGAAGACACAACATGGGCGGATCAGAGTACGAGCCTCTACATTCACTGAGACAGCCTTTGGTTACCCTCTCTGTTGAAGATCTGCCTGCCAGTGAAATGAAAAGAGTTCCCAGGCAACGCTTTTTCTCTGCAGCCCCGCCAAATGAGGCTGTTTGATGGTGTGATGCGAGCAGCGCTCCAGGAGTCAAAGTGCGACACGCCGCTTGCTGCACTACAACAGTAGAGCTAAAGAGCCCGAGACGCCTTGTTAAGTATGTAGTGCCACCCACCCACTTCAAGCTGCTCTTTTTACTTCGCACGTAAGATGCAGCGGCAGCAAATACTCGCTCGCTGCTCACTTTGCACACTCAAAAATACGCACACATTCACATTGCCCATGCATTTAAGTACAGGACACACAAGCAGCTTAGGTGTAAAAGCTGCTCCGTGCTGTTCAATTATTTGTGTGCCACCGGTTAAGAATGCAGGTGTCTGTCCAGTGTGAGAGTGCAGACGTGCATCTGCTGGTCGTGTAAATAACTCTGATGCAACACGAGTGGTTTGCAGGTGTTTGGAGAGCACAGCAACCCTTCAGGACCTACTATATTTTAGATGAAATGGCAGCAGTGTTTGTGTTGGAGGGAGTAAGTGCACCTTTGGGTGAGTTGTGTGTGTGTGTGTTGGAGAAAGTGAGTATAATACTTAGCATTTGTTGGACGCTGCTCAGAGGGCATGGGCTGGATTTGCAGTACTTCTGTGCACCGAAATCTTTGAGAGAATTATAGTTATATGATAAAAAAGACAGGTACAGTGTCAAGCTGGTGCAAGCATCCATCCATCCTGTGGTTTTTTCTCCCTCTAGCCTCACTTTGAGTCCTCGTTTGAATTAGGAACTGGAGAAAAAAAGTATCTGAATGCACAAGCAGCAATGTATTGATCCAGAGAGGCAATGATGACTGCAGGTGTTCCAGTCATCTCTGCCATCGACCTGCATTGTGTTGGAGGAGCTGTACGTCAGAGACAGGCCAATAGAGAAAGAGCCCTGGGAGGTTTCATTACAAATGTTAAGTAGAGCAGAAAAGGCTCTGTGTAATTCCCGAGAATATTAACACTCAGCCCGTGGGACTCAACGATTCTGTGGTGCGAGATCTGAGCAAAGCGTTCCACTTCAATCAGAGACAAACACAGAAAAGGGGACATACATTCCTTGATTTCTCATCTCTTACGCACACACACACACACGCATTACATAAATTCAACCATCATTATGATGACGATGACAATAACTCAAGCCTATAACAGGGCTATGCTAATGTAAATTTTCTTCATATTGAGTGACGTAAAAGAACAACATTAATCTAGTTTCTAAAAAAGACACGCGCACTGAATTCAATTTTAAATTCAAACACAACATCACAGATGCATAAATAAATAAATAATGAAAATAATCTTTATTTTTTACTAGCTCAGAGTAACAGTTCTAATGCATCAGAACAATATCAGACTGCAATAGATGTTGTTTGGAGGGAAACTCACCAGACACATCTACAGAGCTGATGGAAAAACAAAACGAACCATTGGTCACAAGCTCAGAGCAGTGTAGAGATAAGATACAACACAAAGCACTGTATGACGGTGGTGAAAATTTCACACGCTATTATGAAAGGCAATTTTCCAAATGTTTGCCAGTGTACACAGTAGATTTTATAAAATGCTTTTACTCAGGCTTAAGTGCAAGCTGAGCAAATTTGACTACCACTTCATGATGTGTTGGTTATCCACGGTTGTGCAGTTATTAATGTAGCTGGGTGTTGGAATGACTCCCAGGGAGTTTTCACACACTGTACTACTCCTCTTCCCCCTCCTCTCCTCCCTCTCCAGGGGTGCTGTTAGCCTGTGTGTCCCCCGACAGCTCGCTCCACATAATGAAGCTGACAGACCAAAACAAACACAGGTTCAGAACAGAGGCAAAAAAAAAACACGGCAACTAGAGCAAGAGGAGCAAGGCAGGCAACTCGCTGTAGCTGTTTTTAGAAATGCACCGAAGTCCGGATAATCTCCAGCAAATCTCCAGAGTTTCTCCTGCCAGCCCCATACTAAAAACTCTCGATGTACAAATGAGCCCAAGCGGGTGCATTGGTGGTGTTTGTAACATGCAAAGGATGCAAAACTGAAAAAACGGGATTAGTACATTATGTCCTGCGTCCTCTGTGCTGTGCCACCCCTCACCTCAACGGTTTTCTGATATATTTTTCAGTTGTGATCATAGAATCTCCAACTGCCTTCTTAATATGTGAGAGGCAAACTCCGGATTAAGTCCAGACCCCATTGTCCAGGCATTTTCCGGAGTTCATGTCTGATAACGGCCAGCTACTGCTGTGGCTGCTTGTTGAGTAGCTTGAAGTCATAACACTTTATATTTATTCTTTGCTCTTTTGTATCCACATCCTGTTTTTTAATCTCCTCCTTGCTTTCTTTCTGCTCCACGCAGAAGCAGGTGGTCATGGCCTCTGTAAAGCCGTAGGGTGATAATTGATGGCAGGATAATGCACTGTGCTATCTCCTCTTTCTTCATTCCTCCTTTCCTTCTTGCTGTCCCTTGCTTCCGTGCACCCCCTCCCTCTCTCTATCTCACTCTCTCCCCAGGTGTGCTGGTGGCTGGGGCTAAATGATGAACAGAGCCACAGTGTCTGCTGTCTCTAATGGGGACATTATGCAGGAGGATGGGAGAAGTGCTCACATGGTCTCGTAAATCACACACTCCTGTAGAGACTCACTGCAAGGCCTCGCTGCTCCACTAACCCTGCAATAGATACTAACTTATAAATGGGGGAAAATACTAGCACACACTTTTACACACACACACACACACATATAGACATATGCAAACACAGATTAAACATTTGCATATAAAGACACACGATTACAGATACACTCACACAAATGTACATGTGCACAGTCCATTTAACTGACCCCCAGCGCGTAGTCAACATTTGCCGTGTACCCACCGGGACACAATTCACTTACATCTGTCCAGTGACGGCACCTCTGCCAACAGGACAGTGTGCTACACCAGCGCTTGTGTCAATATGATTGAAGTTTGACAGAGCAGTTAAAGCATTATTAGTGCTCCCTGTCACAGCCCAGCACACACAGAGGCCCGCCAGTGGCACAGGTGAGGTAAACACAGCCCCCATTTAGCATATTACCCATCAGTCAACACGGCAGGCGAAGGAGATAAAGAAATGCACACCCACTGCGAGTGGGAAAACAAGCACTCCAGTCTGCTTCTTCTCAAAAGGAGGCCTCTATGAAGGTATTTTGGCAGGTGTGTGCTCAAGCAACCCACACACACACAGACAGTCATACCCGCGCAGAAGAATAACACGCAGAGAGCCGCGCTTCTCTGCACACACACACAGGTTGATGACAGAGGAGGCATTATCCGAAGTGAAATATCTCCAGGAGATGCGTCACGTAGTTAATTGACTGTGATGAGCCGGTGCCAGCATGCCTTGATGCTTCCTTTTTTTCTTCTCTTTTTTATCCCTCAATTTCCACTTTATCTGCACAAAGATAATACGGAGAAATCCACGAAATTGGGCATTTCTCTCTGTGTGATTTATAAGCCACAAATCCTCAAAAATATACCCGACTGCTGATGCATGGCTTATTGCTATTACAAATATGCTAATCTGGAAAATCCGACTTGAGGAATTTGATTTATAATCTGTTGCTTTCACTTCACAATAACACAGTCCATTTGACACCTGCAATCCTGGAAGCGGAAGAGAATGTCAACTTTCGCTGCCAAGACCATTTAGGGTAAAAAAAATAACGGCTCCAGTTAGAGGAGAAGTAATAACTGATGACAGTGAGCACACTCTTAACAATGGTGCAGCTTTAACTGTGAACTTGTTGCTAAAAGGCAGGGGGCCATGATGTGGCAACAGGGGCTTAGCCAACAGAGCTGTTTGGACTAGAAACAGACAGCTGGCTCAGCGGTGGGAGACCCGTTTAAACGCTCTCTCCTCAGGAGGAACCGAGTTGACCTTCAGTCAAATGCAGACATGCACATCTATAAACACAAACACACAAACTAACGTGAATATGGTCTGTCTTCTTAAGTAACTGGCAGGCTGCACTGACCTTTCTGTTGCATTTTTGCTTTTCATTGTGCCGCAGACATCAGGGATATAAAAGAAAACAAATGGAGGTAGGTTAAATAAACCAATAGGGTGAGACAGGCTGACAGAGCAATTGATACAGCGGACAAAAGGAATACGGCATGCACACTCTCCCCTACATGTTTTCACGGTCTGCCGTTATTTGTCTTAGGTTTTTTGAAAAGGCATGAAACAACCTTTATCCAGTCTAATTCCCCCCTGAAGATAATGGATTGTGAGCACAAAACATCCTCCTCAAACCTCATCATCTGCCCCTTCCTTGCATCCCATCATCGACAGACGAGCACACACAGAAGCACAGACAGACGCTGACACACACACACACACACACAGATTTCTGTCAACACTCCCTGAGGCAGCAGCGTTAATTCTTCCCAGCCTATTCTCAGTCACACATGGCTGAGGAGGCAGTCGCCAGTGGAGCCTCACTGCTAGATTAACCTGTGCTCTCGCCACAGATCTGTTTTTCAGTGCGACCGCGGCAGACAGACAGTGTCCATGGTTGGCAGATCGTAAGTCATTGTCAGAGCACTGTCAGCGCTGCGGCCTGCGTTAGTGGCTTTTGAAGGGAGGAACCGTTCACGTGCATGGGCAGGGTGCCAGCCAAGAGAAAAACAGGCCTACTGCCGAACACACAGCACTTAACCTGACCTCTCCCCTCAGGATGTGGGGAAAGGGTGCAGGAGTGTGTGGCCATGTGTGTGTTTTCACTCTGCTCGAGCAGGTGCATATTTTGGCTGGTGCTAAATCCCAATGCAAGAGAAAGAAAAACAATACTGGCGCTTTCTTCTCTTTTCTCTCAGTTTCTCACTGGTGCACAATGTGCGATCCTGTTTTCCCTGTCCCCCCTGTGGTCTGTGTTTTACATTTACTAGAGGAAAAGGTCACATGTCATCGTAAATGTAATGAGCATGTTTTGGAGAAATATAGCCGCTGGCTCTCAGGCTGCACAGTGAAAACATGGGAAGGGGTTAATTTTTAAAGACAGAATTTGGCTTTTGTTAACCAGTTTCTATTCTTTGTGCATCATGCTTGTTACACGCACATGCATTTCAGTAGAATTGTATGTGGCGCTTTAGTTAGGATGTGCGGTTTAGGTGATGGATTGCACCATATGCGCAGCAGTAGAATAAAAGCATAAAGAGTCAGTTAGCTGTGAAGTATTTGTTAAAGCTGCAAGATCAATACTAAACTCCTTCCACAGTTATCAATAGAATACACTTACAGCACTCACTGACTGGTGCACATTCTCACTTACAGCACGCACTTAAATCAAGACCATTATTTAGCATTTAAATAGCTCTGACTTGAATAAACCATATTTCAACCTAACAGACAAGAGCAGGCTTTATAAAGAGGGAGAGAAAGATGGTGCGAGGGAACATGTGTGATAAAGAGACACCATGACAGATCTGCTACACTCCTTTGCTGCAACTCTGACAAGACATTCCCCTTTACATGGCACCAAGTTCATCTGAGCTGCTGCAGCAACAGGCACAATGGGCAACTAATTTCCTGAATACGAAGAATGGTCAGGGGTCTGTGAACGTAACAGTTCCACCTGCCAAAACATGGGTTTAAATGACTTATAATACAGCAGAGGGGAGAGAGGGAGGATGAAGGGGTGGAGGGATGGAGCATGAACAGCCGCCGGCAGCTTTGTACCTCATTGTGTGGCTTGAATAACATCGAAAAGGCAAGATAGCGCCAAACAAAAGCGGAACAGGAAAAGGCCATTGGAGAGTACCTTTTCAAAAGCCTTGCATCTCTCTCTCGTTCTCCCCCGCCCCCTCTACCCAGGTGAGTCTTTCTTGCTCCGCTGCTAACCAAGTGAAAAAGCATTTCCTGCCAATGAGGCTCTCAGGTGGATAATGTGCTCTTTAGAGGAACCATATTCTCAACCAGGAGGCAGGCAGAGGTGCTGCAAAGCCTGAACCACTTCGAAAAATTGAGCCGGCAGGATGTGGACTCGTAGGGCTGACGGAAAAGAGGGCTGCATAGAGAAAAAAGCGATTCGGGTTTTAATGAAGCGCTGATGAATGAGTCTCAGACCGCAGCAGTAACTCAAAGCCTGGGAGGAGACACAAGCCTGGCAGGGTAGAGAGCTGCACTCTGCTGGTTCACAACGGGGCCACAGTACCCTTACACTTCTGAGCTAGACTCCATTGGCATGACACGTTGTTAAAGTTTGGTTTGTTGTTAAGGACATATCTTTTAGTGGTTTGGACAGGCCACTGTGTGGGTCTAAGCAGATACTGTATGTGCAAGCATAGGTGGGGGAGTGTATTAGTATATTGAATGTGTATGTAAAACCCAGTCATGCAGCCAAAAAACACATTAAATGCTCAGATTGATACGTCAAACTCAGTGGACGGGATCATATAAAACCCTGAGCCCCATCTAAACAAGACCACGAGCCTGTTCCACATTAGAGAGAATATAGAAAAATCAAAGCACATTATGTTTATTACGCTTTTTGAGTTATAGCCTCTATCATTGTCTTTCCAATAAAAATATAACGGTATTGCTCTTAGTCTTATACAGCCGGTGATGATGTCGTTTATTTGATGTGAACAGCTGACTGTAGAGGAGATGCTCTCGAGCTTGCGATTTTGAAATATTTAACATTTTACCACGTATCCAAAGCAAAGTCGTGTGAAATTGTGGCAGATTTGAATAACATGACAGAGCTAACAGGAGGAAATTCATCTCGTCAAATGCGTCCCATAAAAACTGTAAACTCATCAGCCGAATAAGCTTCTGTAATGAAGTACGACATAAAATACAAAGAAAATTGCCTCTCTTCTTTTATTTGCGGTGCATTTTTGAAAAGTAAATTAATGTACTGTGTGTTGTTCCCATTTCAGTGAAAATACGGCGTACAGCTACATAAAATGTCTCACTGAGGAACTTTGAGTGTCGCCCGGCTGTCGACTGGCTTTCTGCATTATTGCCCATTGGTTTGATTAAACTGCTTTTCTGTCTACCATCACAGTATTGCCACTTGTAATGCATAATTATGCTCATCTGCCTCACTGCCCCCACGATATCAACTAACTGCCATGCAGATTAACCGGTGGCTGGCTGTGGCACAATGTACACAATATGGCCAGCCAGGGAGCCCTCTAGAAAGAAGTAACGTGAATTGATTTCAACAGCAATTGGCTCCAAAAGCTCTGTGTAGCTCACGTGCCAAGAAGAGGTCAAAAGAAATAAGACAGTCATAAGACATAAACACATCTGGTGTTGAAAATAGTTTGAGTCAAAATGATGTTTTCTACTTTCATCCCAGACTGTGAGCAACATGTTTTCTATGATTTTTTATTATATTTAATGATGCTTTGAGTCCCCCCCACAGCTGCAGGTACCGACATGCATGAGCACACACACAGTAACATAGTTATACACTCAAAACACTCACTCGCATGAAACTTTCCACTTTTAATCATAGGCAACCATATGCCTCCTTTCTGTGGATCCCCTGCGGCCTCACTCCCAGCCAGGCAGCAGCAGCTTATGGGGAGGGGGGGTTCCACCTGTGCCGCTTCCAAATCCAGCAACGTAAATCAGCTGTTGGGCTGAAAAACCCCTCCACTTGGTTTCACAATGGCCTCAAGCCAGAGCTGAGAGCCCTGCTCAGAACAGAGAAGCGCTGGTGGTGGGGAAAGAAAAAAAAAAAAGCACTGAGGACAATCTCATGAATACTTATGCCTCAGTAATTAAACTTTTCTGACTGCACTGTGGTCGCCTCTTCCCCCTACTGTTTTACTTGTCGTTCTGCCCCTTGCAGCTTTGCAAAGTAACACACTTCCCATCCTGTCTCTAAAAGGACAGACTGGCAAGCAGACGGATGGTAGATAGCACACAGGCTATCAGGGATTCCAAGACAATCCTAAACACCTTTACTGTGCAGCACCTGTGCCAGCAGCAATGCACATCTGCCTTGCATCTGCTCATTACAGGTGATTAGCGAGATGATATGGTGTATTCTCTGCTGTCTAAATGCTACCCTGCAGTAAAACTACCTGGTGTCTCTCTCTACATCATAAGCACCACAGCAGATACCATAAACATACCCTTTGGAGATAAGCAGAGCTTAAAGACAAAATAAGTGTTGAATTCATGATCCCCATCTGTCCTGTTGCTCTGGAACGATAAAAAAGCAAACATATCGTCTTCCTGTTGCTTCTTTACGCCCGGCCTTGTATGCACAACTCTGAGGTGGGCTTACAAAATAACCTGTCAGACATTACACCTACATCACAGCAAGGATGACCCAACAGGCAAACACATGCAACACTGACTCAAGAATTGGCCCACATAGTCATGGAAAAAATACCAGAAATCAGCTCCTAGCTTCAAGAGCAAACACAAAATGCACTAAGCTTCAAAACTTTTATCTCTTTTACCACCAGTGCAATTGGTGGAATGACAACTTGGCAGAGACAGTTACATGTTCACTTTCCTGAGAGGTTTCTGTTGTTTTTGTCATTTTGTCTTCCTCTGTAGGGATGTCAGCACAGCCACAAAGGGGCCGTGCAGTGCATCCATCTTTTGGACTGTTTGGTTAAGTGACAGGGACACGAAAGACGAAGCAAGTGTGACGAATATCCAACCATTCAAATGTCAAATTAAGAGCAATTAAATTGCTTTCAGGGCAAAGTGTGGACAAGGACGAGAAAAGCAAACTCGTATCAGTATTCCTGAAACAACTTGTGTGTCTGTGCTTGAGTGTGTGTGTGTGTGTGTGTGTGTGTGTGTGTGTGTGTGTGTGTGTGTGTGTGTGTGTGTGTGTGTGAGCTTTAAGGACAGCGAGAATAAACCCATTAACATAACCATTTACAACAACAACAACAACAACACAGAGCACAGAGCTGATATATGAACTCATAGGACTCCAAATTGAGAGTCACAGACAACCAATGGTGGGTAATTTGCAATTAATATCAGTTATTGAAGCAATTAACTTTGTTTTGTTGTGGAAAGGAAACCATTTAGACGCTCATGTGTGCAAGGCCACACACAAACACACACACACAACAACGCAATCTCACATACTCAGACACAAACACACAAACCTTCTCTCTCTCACAGACATAACACACACACACTGAAGTGTGGGCGCAGCTACATCTCACGGTGGATATTTTTTCTCAGCTTCAAACACCAGAGTATAACTAAGTAATCTAAAATAGAATCCTAAAACCAGCATCATGTTTGTCCAGTGAAAACTACTCATTCTAATTAATATTTAACTGTGTTTAAAGGCATCCAACAAATGAGTGTTGTCTCGTTTCCTCAGTGCGCCAGATGGTGGTCGTCTCACTCCTTTGTTAACACATTTTCCCTTTGTGTTATTTCCGTGTCTTCCATACCTCAGTAGATGAGGCCTGGGACACAAAGCTAGGCTAAAAGCAGCCGCCCTCAATTTTCCACCATGGCCACTCATCACTCAGATAACTGGCTTGCAGCCTTTCATGCAGTGATGCAAAATTGTGCCCATTTTTTTTGCAGCACAGACATGGGAGGGCCTTCTATCACAACAATGCCACACCAGTAAGTTTCAAATAATTACTTGGGCGAGACAAGAGAGGAGCAGATCTTTAAAAGCCTGAAGTTATGCAGATAAGCATGTATGTCACGATGGGCTGAGACAGCACCATTTATGCTGCATTTTTCACATTGTGTCGACTGATACAAACCTTTTATCTTGATATAATTTTTGGCAATGTCTTTCAGTCCTAAATATAGGTATTTATTACTGGTGTCAACCATGTATACTTGCAGTTGGTTGTTGAACCCTCATCCCATTTGGTTTTGTCAAGAAAATTGGTATGTTATTACTGGCTGGATGAATGGAGGTCAAAGAGAACAGCAGACAGAGATAGAGAAAAAGATAGAGCATCAAAACATTGGCTGATAATGTAATTACTTTGAAATGATCACTGTCTAATGAACCAAAATGTTGCTTTCATCTCCTAGTGGGGGAGATCCTCTCCCGTGGGTGTTGAGTAGAAACACTTGTTGCAGGAACCATCCCTATAGATGTGAGCAGCTTGTGCAGTGCTGCATTACAGACAGGAGGGCAATTTTACTTATGACTCTCATCATGTTTGTTTGATGGCAAACTCGCTCAGTGAAAGAACATTTCCAACAGTTAGCAATTGTACAGGCATAGATCAGAGAACAGAACAGGGCATTTGTTCAAATTTGGCTTTTACAGGGATAGTTTGACCTTTTTAGGTCTCTGGCAGAGAGGATTGATGCCACTCTCATATCTCTTAAATATGAGGCCATTAAGCTTTGCTTCTGACAAAGATTGGAAATGGGAGGAAACAGCTCAACTGTCTAAATGAAACATAATCTGCCTGCGAGAGCCAAGCTAACTGTTTCCTCCTGGGTCCAGTGCTAAGCTAAGCGAACCAAACCCGCTGCTGGTTGTATTTAATACCTTATTATTTTCATGTTTCATTTAATTCTCTACCAGAAAGCAAATAAATATTATGCCCCGCATTGTTAAGGTAGGAGTGTCTCCCTTTTGATATTGAAAAGACACATCAAAATTCAAATAAATCCTATCACAGCTTTTTGACAATTTCTTTAGCCATCCCAATCCTGCACAGGCTTCCCTTAGATTGTGTCTCCAAAAAGTTTGGGGAGTTTAAAAAGGTAAGAGGACAGCACCTAATCTGCAGATCAATAAGAGGATTTAGCCTCATACAAAGAGACTGCTCATCTGCATTCACCACAGCAGCCGGGGAAGAATCCTGCAGCAGTTCCGGAATACTATCTCCCGCTCCCTGTGTACTTTTCCGGCCCTGCCTTTTCTCCATGTTCACCTTTCGTCTGTTAATCCCCGTCTTTCATGCCAACAGGAATGGGCGGATTAGAGCTGGGAATGGATTCACCCCCCCCCCCCCCCAACACACACACAAACACACACACACACACACACACACACACACACACACACACTGCTACAATTGTCTTTGTGCATGTGTGTGTATGCAGTGTGTGCTGGCCACTATGAGACTTCCATGTAGGTGTGGAACGCGTGTGGGTGGCACAGTATAATTTACTGTGAACAGTCCATTACCATACTTCCTCTAATCCTCTTTAAATGACCCAGTCTTCTGGAGAGTTGGTCAGCGCGCATGCACACGCACACACACACGCACACACGCGGTCCAGAGTCTTCTTAACATCTTTGGTGCAGGTCTGTTTTAGGCACAGTCTAAATGGAGTTAGTTTTTATTCCTGTTTACTCTCTCCTGCCATTCTTAGGCTCCCTTAATTTGTGGGTATAGCTAAATCAGACCAGTCACAAACACAAGCTGCAGTCTTACTCTTGCTGAGTCTCTTGCTGGCAGCATCTAATGGTATTAGAAGGTCCAATCTGTCCAATACATTTAGGGCTGATGTCTCTGCATTCCTCCTCGGTGCAGATGGCTTGAGATATGGATTCATTTTCAGACCTCTCGCTGAGCCAAGAACAGTGCAAGAGGAGGCTGACCCTCTCTCTCAGGTCACTTTTGCATGCTCGATCGCCCACGGATGCAAACACACATTTACTCTGGGGTTGCTATTTCTATCAGCCATTAGCAGTTATATTAACACTTTAAAATGGCCACATAACATTTTGAGACCTGGCTGCTTTCAGTTGACTTTGGTGAATGATGGGTGCTCTTAAGGCACTTATCTCTATCTGTAGACACAGACCCTGACACAAAGTGCACAAGCTCATGCACACACCCAAGCGCCATTCTGCCTTTAGCTGCACAGACACATCAATAACAAAAAGATAAACAAGGTTATAATGCACTTCAAAACATCCAGAATAAAAACATCTGATGGTAGAAATTCGGGCCAAGCCACGAAACACCAACTCCACAGAAACAGCAACAAGAGCTGGACTATGCAGGTTTCCATTGCAACCAAAGGCAACACTTGATTATTTCTGCTAATTAAACTGCTCTGTGAAATCATCTGCTGCAGTCTCAGACGGTCGCCTTTCCGTGATCTATAGCATGAGTGCCACGGATCCTCAATGACAGAGAAGTGGGAAAGCTCATTCTGCATAGCCCCAAATGATGGTTTTGCATTATGTGTCAAGCCAATGCAAGATGGAGCAACATTTAATTAACATTTCTAATTGTGCCTCGAAGGCTGCCTCGATTTAGTGGTGGCTTCATCTGCGGCTGATTATGTTGCAATGATGAGGTTAATGGTGCTGGATATTTGGCTGCTGTAGGGTGAGCGTGAGGATGCTGTGGGGTCTGCGTTGCCCCTGGCAACCCCATATTCGGAGATGTGAATGAATAGGCGCCCATGTAAAAGTGCGTGTATGTCCACATTAAAACCTGTGTATGTGACCTTGACACAGCTAGATGCTTTATGCTGTGAATCCATGCTTGACTTAATCACTTTATTCAATGAAAGCTACTTATCTATTGCTGTCCATGTCCTCAGTGCCATAGTATTCAAAACACGATTATATATTCTTGAGAAAAAACATTCTACCAAAGTAGATCATGTAAGTTCCAGACCAGTTAGTGGATCTGTGTGTTTCGCCCAGACAGTCTGTTGGATAAAATCTGACACCAAGTTCTTCAGCCACTCATTTGGAGCAAATTCAGGTAAAGCCTTCAACATAGAGAATCGTGGGTCGTGCATGCACACACACTCGGAAAGGCACATTTCAACCCGCCACACTCAGCCCATATTATTCTGCCTCACTGATCTCACTTGACTCTCTGCCAGCATGACTGTAAAAGTCAACCCTCTCTCTTCTGTCTACACTCCTGTCCTGACTTCCCCTTCCTGGCTCCATCCTTCTCCTCTCCCCTCTTCAGTTCCAGTTCTTCTTTCTATTGCAAAATAAACACTTTATCTCTGAAACAGACGAGGGACCTAAACAGGCCCTCGGTTTATTTTGAACAAACAGCCCGCAACATGGCAAAGCATTCATTAAGCCAAAGCACCGAGCAGCCGCTAACAGTGGCCGTCCAGCAGAGAACATAGAATTGGTAAAGCAGAGATAACAGCTGTGAGATAACAAAGACAAACCTACTAACACAGAAAGAGTCAGAGAGGCACCCAGAGATCTGAAAGCCATTAACTCTGGTGCTGGCTAGGAGGAATGGGGTCTGTGATGGCCTATTTCTGTAGGCTCCATATCTCATCAGGGGCTCTCACCCCAGACTTCATGTTGTGTGATTTATTTGGCCTCAAAGTCCTTTTTTTTTTTCTTCGAATCAAAGTGTGTGCATGTGTAAGCCCAGTTGTGCAAGCCCGCCTCATCTATGTGTTCCATCACCCATAGGCCTCGAGCACAGTTGTCACGGAGAAGGGACACAGGTGCTCTGCTGGCTCCCTAGATACTTGTGATGTCATTATGGAACAGGAAAAGGAAATGGTTTTGCTCTAAACTTCCCCCTATCATGCACGAATATTTCATCTTGCCCACAACATTGTTACGACTCAAAACTTTACTTCAGCAAATTTCTGGGTCGCCACTCTATGACCTGCTATTGAGTCTGTTTCACAATGGTCCATTCAGTCCAGCTGGTGTCCACTCCACAGCCAAAGACTCTGGCTGCAGTTTGGAGCAGTGACTTTTTTTTCTGGCAGGTACTCTCGCCCCAAAGTACAATGCTGACGAATGAACACAGATGATGGTGCCCAGTGATGTGCAGGAAAGGACGACTCTGTCTCATCCACATTTGTGCTAAATGTCAGTGGAAGTTGACATTTAAATGACTTGACTACATCAAAATGGGCTATTTGGTACTTAAAGTTAAATTAAAAAGACTCATGTGCCATAGCAATGTATAATTATCCATGCAATTTTTTTTATGAGAAGAAAAATTCAGATTTTTATTTAGGTCATTCTCTTTTGATGACCTCTCTTACTATACACGCAAATGGAAATGAAGAGCAGGCACTTGGCAGGACAGGAAACATGGGGTTAATAGCCGTCTGTCCTCGGTTCTCAACTCTGAGACAGGAAATGAGCTTCTGTGTCCACCAATCACTTTAGATAATGGGGAGATTTATTAGAATGAGGCTGCTGCTGCCGTGCCAACCCTAATTATTTTTTTCTGTGTGGGTGTGTGTGTGTGTGTGTGTGTGAGTGTGAGAGAGAGAAAGAGAGAAGAAGATGATGATGAAGAAGAAGAGTGTGAATAACAGAGAGCGAGAGAACGTAGATTTGTGTGTGTGAACATGTATCCAAATTGATATACTCCCACGCAGGTTTAGTCCCCTACATTTGTTTTGGTGAAAGCAGCAGGTTCCGGCCTGACTCGTACTCCCCTGCTTGTGAGACAATGTAAAACATGTGGGCTTGGCAAACCAAGAGACCTATAGATCAGACGGCCAGGCCCAGCCAGATGGCCCCAGCCAAGCAGCCCTCCTCTTTTGTCAACCTCACCGCTAATTGGGTTGTTTACATTGGGCTGCATGTGCAAGTTTGAGGAGCTTCCTAAATGAGAAGAGAGATTCTGCTAAACCTTGTAAGAAGTAAGAAGAGTGAAAGATGAATGCATCTCCAGGCAAATGAGACCGGAACTCTGTTAACTTGCAAGTCGGCTTTAAAACCAGCATGGTGAGATAAATCCCTCAGTTTCCAAGTTACATTCAAAGATTCTCTGGTTTTATTCTGCACTGTAACACACCACTACTCCTCTGCTTGAGCATAATGAACATGCGGCTTTAGAAAAAATAATCAAACCCAACTGAGTGTGGCTGAATGAAATTCTGTATTTATACACCAGGGATGAAGAGGTTTATCAAGATGAGCAGCAAGAAGTCCCTCACACACCCTCCGAGTCCCCGCAGACCCTGCTACCTTTGTAATAGCTACTCAGTGAGAATGACATCGCCTCATCTCCTCTCTTCTAAATCACTGCCCTCAATTTCTCCATGGTTGATCAGCTCTTTTCTCCTATCAATCTTAACTTCCAAACCACTTATTTCTTACCCCTCCATTTTACACCTAAATGTTCTGATTCTCTCTTGGTTTCTCAATTACTTAACCCCCTCTCCCCCGTCTTTTCCCCGGTCTGCACCTCTCTATTTCATTCATTTTCATTCTATCAGCTATCATTGGCTGTGCCTTGAACTGCAGCACTGTGATGGCGATCAGCAGGGGAACATGTTGAGGTTTTACTAAATGTTTAACATGCAGGTAGAACCAGCCCAGACGAGCACCGTGCTTGTTTTATTTGCAATAATGGCTTTCTCTTAACAAATACAGTATCTGTCACCAGAGGCAAGCGATGTCTGTTACTGTGCGTGTGAGGAAAATGTGTACATGTCAAACATGACTTGTGGCTAGAGATACTTTAACCCACTCATCATAGATCATCTTATCATGTGTGTGTGCGTGTGTGCATGTGTGTGTGTGTCTCAGTGAGTGATTGTTTTTTGATACTGTTCTACCCCTCACAATACATCTTCTGTAATGGCTGGGTGACTGGGCAAGCCCCCTTGTAGTTGGTGGGGTTGCGTAAATCAGTGGTGATTTGGCCGTCTGCCACAGATGTGTCAGCCCCCCCCCCCGGTCCAGTGAGGATCCAACAAATGACATTCCATGTCAGTCACATCACACTCTATAGATCTTCCAGATAGCTACAGTGTCCTCCTGCCTTTTTAAGACAATCGCCCCCCCCCCCCCCCGACTTGTGGTGGAGCCCCCCTGCAGGTCCCCACCATGGTTTTGCCGCAATACAATGTCATCTCTCTCCCGTTGGCCCCTCAAATTGTCCTGTCAGAGTATTTCCACCGGATCAAAAGCCCAGATGGCTGCATCCAGCGGGAGTTGGGAGGGAAAGCATCCAGTATAAAGACTGGAATGGAATCAGATGACATGGTCTTGTGGTGCAAGAACATAGGGATAGATCTTTGTTCATTCATGTGCAGCTCTAAAAAAATGGGTCTGGAAATAAGAAGGAAAAACACGAGACGTGGACATTGAGCGAATACCCTTGTTTTCCCCTAAGCAATACCTTCTGTTTTCATGTCCCAGTTGTTTTTGAGAGTGAAGCAGGAGCACTGGTTCCGTTTCTGTGCATGTTCGCCATCATATCTTCTTTCTTTGTGCAGTGACAAATGCAGAGGAGCGACTGTGCAAAAAGTGCAATGACAAAATGTTGTACATGTTCATGCTGCTGTTCTCTTCCTGCTTCTGCACAATAGGACAAGCAGATTGATGCTACAGCGGTGGAGCACTATTTCGCTAGCATGTCAGGTCACTCGCTGCTCTTTGTGCAACAGGAGGGAGCGAAAGAATAACATGGCTCCCTCTTTGTCTTTGTCCTTGTCTACCTTGTCCTCTTCTCTGCTTCCTGCCTCTCTTCCTCTGACCGTGGGCTATTCTTCCTCCTCAAGTTACAAAATTATGCAAAGAGCGACCCATCATCCTCACTTACTGTGAGGATACTCCAGCGTTTTAGTCCCGCACAACCAACTGCATGATGGCCGAGCAGCTGAAGTCGGTGAAACATGAGAGACTGCGAGAGCGCTCCATTTCAAGCTTCACAGTAAAACACTGGAGGCTGAGTTGCTGTAGAAATGTATTAGTATCACTGATATCACCACTGCTACAGCTATTTGATTTGGAGAGACCTTATTTCCAAAAGCAAGAAAATGTATACTTTGTTGTTGGAGGATCTTTGAACATCAAGGGAATCAAATGCTGTGGTATTAGAAACGCAAATGAACAAACACACACATGCACGCAAGCGCAACGCACACACCAACACTGGGGACAGAACATCTGTGATCAGCATTAGTTAGACAGATCTGCTTGAATTAGCATGAAAATCCAACCAGCAGACAATGATAAAGAAGAGTTTCTAACAGACATCTAGAGAGAGAGAAAGAGAGAGAAAAGGGCAACAGAGATTGGGATTAGTTTTATAGTTTAACTCCCCGATGCACTGTCTCAGTTTTGTAATTTACTTACAAGGTTAAGGGAGCACACTTGACAATGTGCATGTAGTTAGAGGGATGTGAGGGATATTAGAGTGACAGGATGGAGAAGAGATGGCGCTCAGGCAAAATGGGGAGGGGAGGAAAAATGAGCGAAGCAGACAGGAGAACTCATTAACTTCTCTTTAATATCGTCACATGGGGACACAATACACACTAGTGCCACACATACAACCTTCAGATTACCACACAGATAGTTTTCAAAATCATTTGACTTGAAAAAACCTTCTTTTGTGATGGACTGTCTCTAACAAACTTCTAAAGTTACTACAAGTCAAAGTGCTGACAGTAGCCCTGCACGTTTTTATTCTGTGAATAAATAACTGGAGCGCTGACACTGAATGTAAATATTTTGTAGCCTCAACACAACTTAATACCATAAAGAAACCCAATATCTTAAAAGCAACAGCACAGGAAATTCTGCAAAAATGAAGCACAGGCAAAACCTTTTTTTTTATTGCTTCTCTATACGCAAACTATCCTCCAAGACTAAAAAGGGAACAGCATTTCCATGATAAACACTGAAAGTGGCGCCGGGCCCTGGTTCCAGATTTGCTTTTGTTGTTTGTGGGATAAGTTAACTCTGACTTGGAGGCACAGGATCGGGACTAGCACAGTGTCGATACTATAGGGAACGAAGGCAGGGATTATTGCGGGTTCTATATCTGCACATCCATGCCTTCCCCAGGGGCCAGGCAGCAAGGCTAATTTAAGAAGCGTGGGCCCTGTCGTCAGCACGCACACTCACAGACACAGAAGTGGGCAAATTTATCTGAAAAACATGTGCATTCACTTCCCCACACAAAGCTAATTCCAAAGTATGAGCAACTGTCAACTGTCTGTAAGTACCAAGCCAGTCAACATGTTATACAACCTGGCACTCTAATGGCTGAGAGAGAGAGAGGGATAAAAGGAGGGAGGATTATTGATTGAGGCTGATAACAACACATCAGAATCTGGATTTATTGCTAGGCAGGTTTACATGTACAAGGAACTTGCTCTGGTGAGTTTTTTGCAAGTATAAATATAATATAAGTAGGAAAACAAAATTGTATATTAAATATAATATAATATATTGAAAGAAAACTGAAAATGAATTGAGTCTACTTCAAATGGACCACACTAATCCAGGCAGTGTGTGAATACATGACCCTTTGTGCCACGTGTGTTAATCACATGAGAAAAAAAAAAGCTTGTACACACAATGTGATAACAGCGATCTTGGAGGTTCTCACTGTGCGAGATAAGTTGAATTACTTGTTTGTGTTGCAACACGCAGATCCCTGGGCAGACTTGAATCAAGGGACCTGTTCAGACCTGGTTTTAGAATCTGTCCTGAGAGATCAGATCACAAGTGAACAGCTTTAAGTTTGCCTGTTCACACCAGATATAAAAATATGCCCTGAATGTGTCTGCTGTCATCAGATGTCACTTTCCAGCTCTTTATGCAAATAATCACATACGTCATTTCTGTTTGTGAAGACCAAATTATGTTGTTGCTACCCAGCCTGAGTATACACTGTTTGTCTCGGTGTGTCAGAGGAGCAGGTCAGAGATCAACTGAGTGGGCATTCCTTCAGGACGCATGTGCATTCTCAAAGCCAGAAAAATGTGGCCACATGTGACCCTGACCACCTGCGAATGGGGTTTGAGAGATTGGTTCTCAGGACGCATTCAACACACATTTTTGGGTGGGTTCAGACCACGTGTGATTGGATCCCTCAGAGCGGATGTTATTTCCAGATCTGAGGTTTATGGTCGCTGGATTTAACTCTTCACTTTTGTATTTAGGACAACTCATTATTACAAGAGCATGATGATTAATGTCATCATGCAAATCATAACCAAGGTGTTCACATCACCATAGAAAAGAAAATCAACTAAACACAAAAATAATCATGTCAAAATGTCAGTGAGACAACAGATGAGGAATTCTTTTCTTTATGTTCTTGCAGTCAAATGATGACATCTAGACGCTCAGTGATCATGAGGGGTTTCAAAGCATGGGCATGCAACAACCAGTCTCCAGGGGCGACTGGAGTCTGTCCTATCAGAGACACAGATTACCCGCTGCCTCAGTGTGCTGCCGACCATTTTGTGTCACATCAGTCTCTCACTATGGAGATCAAAGGGACTTTTAAACTGTGATCAGATAACTGACAAACATGATGCAATCCGTGCCACCTACGGAATCCATATGCCAGCAGACGTGCAATCCAACATCCCAGTAACTGTGTGTGGGAATTAGTTTTCCCAAGATGCTGCATGACATTCTTCAAGCAGATTTCCATCTGATCATCACTGTATGCATGATCGCTCATTCACTCATATGATACAACTTAAGGGTGTTCTGTTGAAAAGCATTTGCATTTTAGAATACATTAGCATACCCAAAGGGAAATGTGGTAACATTGATTACAAGTAACTGCATGCATTTAGAGGCTGCTGTGCCTCTGATCACACACAATATGCCACAGCTATACCCTGCCCATCCCCCTTTGCGATGCATATACACGTGCACACACTCACAAACACACTTTCTCAGTGAGAGAGTCCTGTTCCCTGCTGTGTAGCAGGTGCCTTGATATGATTTCCCCTTCCCTTGTGCATGCTGATACACATGCATGCACACAGACACACACATGCATGCACGCACACACACAGACTTGCATGTCTTCAAAGACAGAGCTGTGAACCAAAGGTGACAGGTCTCTGGTTCCATGCCATCCTCAGCAAATGTAGCGCTAATTGCCATTCCCCCACTGTTAGAGAGCAGCATGACTTCAACATGGGGTCCATATGGACCCCATGTTGAAGTCATTTCTTTCCTGCTAAAATATCTTTGGAAGAAGGAACAACCAAGTGAGACTCACTGTGAGAAATACACCTGAACAAAATTCAGTTTATATTCCTGTGCATGCAGCTCAAGCTTATGAACTTGCATTTGGCAGCTGGACACAGGCACATGTAGAAGCTGGCATTGTAAGTATGACAGCTGATTAGAGAGATGAGAGATTTGAGTGTCACACCTCTAATGATCTCTTCATCTGATTGACAGGCTAGGCAAGGCTCCAATTCACACATCCAGCACATCACAGATTGTCATGTACATACAGAAAAGAGGGTCAGCATGTCCGACACACCCCACACAGACACACCGCACAGAAACACAGACACACTGAATGTAAAAAAAATCTTACATAAATCCCTTCTGTGACTTTCAGAATATTCCGCTATTATGTTGGTCCTAGCAGGGCCATTTCCTCCCCCAGTTTGGCTGTCATCAGGGGCATTGTACTGTATTGTCTGAGAGCGAGCCTAAATGGGCCCCCTTCAGGGTTTTCTTTCAGGTACTTTCATGGAAGAATGGAGAGGATATTCATATCACATTTCAGATTTTTTTCTATCACTGAGCCAACACAGGGTTTGGACAGATACACACACACAAACACACACCGCCACTTCCTTCTCTGACCCAAACGAGCAAGTCAAGCGCATTCCTGCTCCCAGCAATTTCCTCCATCTTCTCCCAACAGACAGGATCCCATTACAAGCACCAGGTTGTTATCTCTCACAGAGGTAGCAGCAAACATAATGATACATGTTGCAAAGGGAGTGGCCCCCAAATTTACAAAGGACATCTACAGATCTCGGAGACAAATGCACAACACAAAAGTCATCGAGCTTCAATCTACGGCATCAGTTTCCAAAAATGTCCTTGCGAAAAGATATTTGATTAACCCGCCCTGCTGAACAAAGGCACACTGACATAAGGAACCTGGATGCTGCAGAAAGCTCCTTTAATTGCAGCCTCACAGATCCATCCTGTGATTATTGGCAATTATCTGTCAATTAGCAATTTGCTGATGTCACCACGATGTGAAAGGCAAAGCAATCAGGAGCGGTTAGTGTAGTAATGGTTGTCCATATTAATGGGCCGATCTAGTGTTCAGCGCACAGCACAGGACCCTGTGTATTTGTGTGTGTGTGTTTGTGCGTGTGTGTGTGTGTGTGGGTGTGTTTAGTCCAGTAACTAATCTCCAGTGTAACTTTAGCAATCACAGCGGAGCAGAGCTGTCAACACTGTTTCATGTCTACACCGCTCAGTGGTTTCGGAGGCTCACAAATAGGATACATATGCCACTCAAAATGACCTTGACTGGAACTTACTTAACCTTTCCTACAGTAGCCCCCATACCACCCGTAGCAATAGTGAGGGGCCTCATCTCTCTGTGTCGTGTTAAATGTGGAAGGTATGTTCATGTAATATAAGGGAAATTTTAAAAATCATCTGTACGTAGGAAAGCTGTGGACACAATAGATCCCCAAAAAAATACAATATCGAACGAGTTGAAAAGCTACGAATATATTTAAAATGCATTAAAAACAGTGGGTATATAATACTCTGTGTACTATCATGTTATTCAAACTGTAAATGTCCTTGAAGTGATCTGTAGTTATTCTTGCTTACTTTGACATTGCTCCACACTGCACAAACCCTTTGTTTACCCTGTTAAATACTTACCAAAACACAAAGAGACACATAGGAGATGACAAATCATCGTCGTCTCCACCGAATGCAACCAATCCATCAGACGCACGCTCGCCTCTCAAATAAACAGAGGACGCCCGCGACATCTGTCATTCCCTACCCATGCTGTGATCCATGATATGATTGCAACGCTCATACATCCTGGACGATTTACAATCAATCTTGCGAGCCAAGGCAACAGACAGACAGAGTCACACCGAGAGTCAGGAGAAGAGAGAGAGAGAGAGAGAAAGAGAGGCTTCTTGTTTGCTTTTTTGTCTCTTCTGGTTTTTTTAAGCAGCACTATGACCATCCATCATGCTTTTCCTTTTAGAGGCTGCCACATGATGTTTATCAAAGGACAATGATTTTCAAAGCATTACCTGCGCCTCAAATTGATTGAAAACATGTGCAGAACCGCAAATCGCTCCCCACACTTCCTACACATTTTCAACTGTCAATAAGAGCGGAGGGAAGGTGTTCTCTTTCAGCCAATCATTGACAGGTGTCTGAGAGCCCTTTTAGAGCCGGCTGAGGGATTCTTTTATTTTTTATACACGCTTGAATCTGCTCTCACAAACATACACACACTCACAGACTCGCCCAGTGACCTTGTCAAGAGTTATAACCATCACAGGAAGAGAGTGTTACACATCTGTGTCTCTCTGTTCAACCTTGGGTTAGGGAGGTTAACATATCAAGGAGCTTTCCCAAAAGAAATGTACGGTTGATTGTGGGATTGTTTGCAAAGCATAAATATGTCTGGCAACCAGGCGGGTGGTTAGGATTTTAATGGAACCTGTTCATTTAGTTACGAAAGGAAAATCATGAGCTTTTGCTCCAGACACATTAGAAATGCATTGTATTTATTTACTGTGCGTGTTCTTGAACCAGCACAGTATCAATACTTCACCTATCAATACTTGAATGCAAACACATGCATGTATGCACAGGCAAGCGTAAACACAGGGAGACATGAACATTTGTAACGATTTCATTAGATGGTCTTAGAAAAAAAAGAGATGTTTGAACATAAACAAGCGTGAGAAGCCAAATTGCAGCGGCTTAACACACTCACACACAACTTTCAAAAAATACAGCTAGAGAGGAGTCGTTTCATCATCGCCCGAACCTGTTGTAGTGTTGTCTGAGGAGGGAAAGAGTAAATCCTTCGAATAGAGAACAAGAGCCTGAGAGTCACTACAACAAATACCTGCATGATGATGTTTTCTGTAATACACACACAGTATTGACATTAACACAGGCTGGAACATGATATACTCTCATGGTTGGGAGGAACTGAGTGATGTAATCCATTCAAAGGCAAGATATGATATCCTTTCACAGGGAAAATGAGCAGCAAGTTCACTCCCGGCTAGCTGTATCGTTCACTGAATGTCTGACTCATTTTCTCTCTCCGTCTTTACTGTTGCCATCAATATAAAGGCATTAAATGCCTGACAAAATAATTTCCACAACGTGATAAACTACAAATTAGTCTTATAAAGATACTTCTAAAATATCCACAGTTAAGGATTTCAACAAACTATTTTTGACATAGACCCAGAGAATTTTCTTAAATTCTTAATTTCTGTTTACACAGTTTGTCACAGTTAAAAACAACAGCCAGAGGCGGCAGCATCGACCTGCAAATGCAGAGACCTGATGAGTTGTAAGCCTGATCACAAATAGCATATTAAATTATACACGTTAGCCACACTTTACTATGGCTGTGTAATTTTCCGATTAAACCATTAACCAACAATGTGTGACGGACAACAGGGACATCATGATGCAGGACAGGTGTCGGAGTGGCTGCTCAATTGAAAGTCATTATTTTATGTTAAATACAACCGTTAATTGAAGGAATATAAAATATATATACTATGCAAATCCAAATCATAACGATCCTGAATACTACACTGCACACTCACAGATTAGCTTGCAGAGTTGAGCTCAGAGTAAGGTCAGAAATTCCTCAAACTCAAAAGAACCCGGTACAGACAAGTACTCCTGATCATTTGAGAGAGTTTTAAGTATCCTAACATCCACATTGACACTGTACATGCACTCGTTACACATTTCCTGTCTAGTTAGGCCTTTACAAATCATTCATCATTTACCCAGCCTGTCAGAAAGATTCAAGGCTGCATTTAGAGAGAATTTATGACGAGAGAGGTCAGCACTGGATATCATACATTAATAATCTCACGTCACTTATACGATGCATCTTTCGCTATTAAGAGAGTTTCCTCTGAAACTGATGTGACATAGTTGTAAAACACAGCCGCACAATTGCATTCAGCTCAGCCTAACGGGAACATTTGTCACCTTGACATATCATCTGCTGAGTGCGGCGCGACCGCACCGAAAAATTTGTGCAACTGAACGAGCTCATCTGTTGATTCACGTCCGCATTCCCCACTCCCGCCTCAGTTCAAACCACCTCACCGAATGCCAGATGTGCGTGTGCAGTAACTGTATATTCCAGCCGCTCATTTCCCCGGCACTCAGAAATGGGCTGACTCCGCCCAGACATCAGTGTCAATCTGATGAGTGGGTGTCTAACAGTGTGTGAAGCTCACATCAAAGACGTGCTGCTTTAAATGCCCAGCCTTGGGAGGAAGCAGGGAGGGGAGAGACTTCACAGGAATAAGGGATGAGAAGGGAGGGAACAATTGGAGAGGGGCATGAATTTTATACTGTTCAGTGAGCCCCATTACAGAACGGGGCTGGGCTGGGGGTGTATGTCTGCGACTGCTACGCTAACAAGTTGAATCAAGACATCCCTCATAGATTTACCAGCAACATTAACACAAAAGCTAACACTTAACGGCAAGCAAACACACTGGTGTGAGTCCCTGCAACAAACAATCCTCTACACATTGTTCATTTTCGCCGACAATTTTCATAAAGAGGCATAAATCCCATTCCCCACAGACATTCAGGGAGATGCATGCAGGCATATACACACGCTTAAGGGCTCCGTGTGCTTAAGGGTTAGCAGCCAGAACCACCAGCCACCTCATTAGCACAAATAAGATTGCAGGCAGATACGGGCCCATCGTCCTCTCCCCCCTATGCCTCTTTGTCCCTCTTCACCTCTGTTCTCATGCACAAATTAGTCCTAATCCTTGTCCTCTAACTTGCCCCCAACCAAAAAAAAAGCTAATGGATTGGCGGAGGACGGACACAGAGGAGGAAAAAAATCTCCATAGTTGTTTTCAGACATGAACTCAGACAATTGGGTCTGGATATTATCCAGATTTTCAGATCACAGCAGGAGATTTTCCAGGTCAGATGCGTTAATAACAGACGTATACATTTTATCCAAAGCAACTTCCAATTAGCGCATTCAACATCTATGAGCGGCCATTAGGGGTTCAGCATCTTGCCAAGAACACTTCTGCATGGTTGGAGGACGACCACTCAGCCACAGCTCCCCCCTCATCACCAAAAGCTCTCAAATTTCAGCTTCTTCTACGTTTGTGGCGCCTCTTCATTTTTCTATCTGTCCTTAGAAACATCATCGCACCTCACTTACTGCGAATGTTTCCTGACAATACCCTGCTGTATTCTCACATGAGCTCACTCTTTTATGAGGGGGCAGGAAGGAAAAACTCATGAGATTGTCCAGAGCAACTGACTCACATTTGCGTTCTCACCCGATCAGGAGTTCAGTAAATGTCTAAAGGCAGCTTACATAGAAAATTTCCTCTTCTGCTTAAAAAGTACATGTTCAATATTTTTGGGGAGTTATGACTCCAGGATGTTTGGTTGTGATGTGACCTCAGGATGCATCACATTAACATAAGCACTTATGGCCTATGCTGTTATCACTATTCATGGAGGAGAGGGGAGGTCAGTGGGTCAACATGGGGCAGGATCTGTCCGCTCTGCCATCCAAACAAAACATTAATATAATAAATATGCAAATAGGAAATATAATCACTAATCACTAATATTGAATATTAAATACCAGAACATAATGTGCACAGTCTGACTCTTGTTTTTTCTCTTTGCTGGTATTCACAGGACAGAACTGAAAAGCCAAACAAAACACCTTTGACCTTGGCTCTTTGCAGAAAATGCCTCATTCACCTTGTCTGTTTTCTAGTTGTACTCCAGCCATCCAGGCAGCTGCTGTTACATCGAGACGCTTTCCACTAATTTCCTATTACCCTTTGTGCTTTAAATCAATAGTTAATTACATCCAAAAAAACACAGTCTCTTCTCATCCAGCTAGAGAAGTGGACATTACAGGGCAGGCATATATTTTTCTGGCAGACGAGTTCGGTGTTACGCTGGCGAAAACTGTCCTCCCACCACTTGCTACTTATCGGCCCATCAGTGTTCCTCTCAGGAGCCGGCGTTCCATTTTGCACTGTGCGGGCACTTAGTTTCTCTCCGGCACACAATTTTCATTTCTCAGGCTGACGCAGACACGCGCACAGTGGGCACAAATATTCATGCACAATTTCTCTCCATCTGCACCTCTCTTGCCAAGAACCCGGTGTTTAATAAGAGATTACATTTATGGTGAGGAGAAGGGCAGGCAAATGGTGAAATATGTCCACATGTCCTGAACCTGGGAGAGGCACTGGCACTTATTCATTAATAATGGGACAGACCCCAGGCCCGAGCCCTTAGCTCGCCATCGCTACTCATTTCCTTTCCACACATCAAAGCTGTGTGTGTTTGTGTGTGTGTGTGACCTTGCACATACACATCTGTGCCTGTGTGTGAGAGTGTGTGTACACGTCAGTCCCTATGAGAAACTGCCTGTGGAGGAGCCGGTTTTTATTTAATCAGAAGTAGAGCAGCTTCCACCACCGTTCGTAATTTCAGCCCTATTAACGTGCTGCCTTTAATTCCTCTGAGCGCTGGAAACATAATGTACATCCTCTGGGCGGCTGAATCACAAAAAATTGCCACAAAGTTGTGTTTTCTTTTTCTCCTGTACAGTAGCGACTTCATATCATGTACTAATAAGGGATTTGCTAAATAAACATGGAGATATGTAGTGTTAGTTTGAAGGGTGCAGCTATCAAGTGTGCAAAGTGAGCTGCACTGATGTACTTATCAGTTTGATTGTAGACTTTAAAAAGTTTCCCACGCACTGAAAGTCACAAAAGCACTATATACCTGCCTCCTCCCACTCCCCTAGTCGGCCTCTGATCTGCCAGCCTCCCCGCTAGCAGCCCTTAAGTCTGAGCCGTAGGGCTTAAAAGTCAAATTAAATCATTCTGGGCCCGACTCAAAAGCAGATCTCATTATAACAATCATAAATGAACCTCTTTGTTACAAAAAGCTTACACCCCCAATAGTCTCTTTACCCCCTTCCTGTTCCTCACTGTGGTGCGTCTATTACGTCTTCAGAAGGACAGGCTCATATATCACTTTTTCCTTGAAGAAAACCATATAACGCTTCACAAATGCATCTGTTTTTAACTAGAAAGAAGGTTAGGGAAGGAAGAGGCAGGTGAGGGAGGGGAGGGAAGGAGGGAGAGAGGCAGAGAGACCCAATTATTCCCAGACAGTACTATTATATTATATACATTATAGCAAGCTAGAGACCAATACCAGCCAATAAAAAGCTGACCCAAATATATTCTTCAGGCTCCAATTAGAATTTCTTGGAAAAATATAGCGATAGCAGGGAGGAATGAATGGACCAGCCTGAGCTGACGTATGGAGGGTCTAGGTGGACTGAGCTAAAGAGGCCATGGGGTCGAGGTGGAGAAATAATGAATACGAGGGCTGTAAGCACAGAGGTCCCAGAAGCCAGGCTGCATGAACGGTGTGAAATAAGACTTGATAATCAATGCTTCCTCTTCTCGCCTCTACACCCAACAAATATCTAAGAGGCTCCACTTTCTTCTTCCTGAACAACTGTCACCCAATCTCTAGGACAGGTGATAATAGAGGGGAAAAGGCCTGAGAATCAGAAAAAGAATGAGCAAAGACACATTTCTCACACCACCATCTTTAAGTGGTGGGAAAGCTGTGCCCAATCACTTGCCATTTTCCACTAGGTGTGGCCTGGAGGGTTATCTCAAAGTTTGAACTCTTGTGCACGTCAAGCCTCGTCTGTGGGTGTGTGTATCCGTGTCCATTGTGTCTTTGCCATTTGCTGGCTATACCAGCAAACAGATGACTCACACAGTTTGTGGTTGAACTGTGTCACGAGCGCCACAACTTTCACTCGGGCGCTCTAATGTGTTTCGTATGTTGCTGATGCATCGGGGTCTGCTTCTCCCGGAGATCGAGCGGATAAGACCTCAGCCCTCATCCCACAGAAACCCACCTGCTTTGATAAGGGCCGAGCAAGAGGCAAAAACAGATGGAACCTGACGCTACCAATCTCCACAGCAAAATCTCTGGACACAGGAATGTATCCAAGACTCAGGAGGATGCACGGTGAAGAACAGAAAATAGAAAAAGAAAACACTCAAGTTTGGAATGGAATGGAACCGGATACACAAATAAAAAAACACACATTGTATACTGCATGCCGCTGTAATGCTTTCAATCTCTAAGTCAATAACATTCATTCTCATACTGAGATGTACACAAAAATGTGCACATGCATACAAGCCCCCAACCTGCCTCCACCATCTGGCCTTCCCAAAGCTCAGATGTCCCTGGGTAAGGTGAGCTGCGAGGGGGGACAGTGTGTGTTTGTGTGTGTGTGTGTGAGAGAGAGAGAGAGAAAGAGAGAGTGAGACAGAGAGAGAAAGAAGCTAGTGATCATATTATGAAAGAGAAGTTATGCAGTATACAGTCCACTGCAGTATGTGAAAAACCATGTTGTGAAGAACAGTGCATGGCCCACAGAGTCTAACCACACTGGCTGCATACAAGCACAACACTTTCAGAGGAAAAGCAGCAGAACACATTTACAGCACCACAGGTACATGAGCTGCAGGCAGGGCTTTGCACTAGGGGTCGTCATAGCTGACTAGGCTGTGTAAGCACACCTTAACACCAAGGAGTCTTTTCACTGTGGGCAAAATAAAGCCTCCATTATAGGCGGAGGCAGTGTCTGCTACCCCTGCCAGCCATAATGGCTATGGCAGTCTGCTGACGACACAGGCATCCAAACGTACAATACACAGAACGGTGGTACAAAACTAGTGGAAAATTGAATTCTACTTCAGGTGGTCCCAGGTCAGCAGTGGTGCCCGTAGACAAAATACACTTGTACACTCATGTGAGCACTCGCACTCAATCCTTCACGTCTTTTCAGCCCCTGCCGCCCAGAACCCTTGTGCCAATGTTGCTCCTATATTTTCATTCGTCTCTTTTCCAACCATTTCAAATGAGAGAGCAGAGGAAAGGAGCAATTTTGCATTTACATCCATTAGAGACTCAACAGGACTTTTTTTACAGGCTGTCTCCTCTGCACAGCTGGTGGCACACGCACGCCCCCAACTCACACATCAGGCAGCACAGAGATCTTAACTCGGTACTAGGTTTGCAGCGGTAGTCAGTGTGAGTTGTGCTTCAAGGTTTCAGACAGACATCAAACTGATTTGGATCCCTTTTTGTATATCTGCAATAGTGCCCAAATTCAAATTAAAAATTGCAAATACTTCTTGTAAATACTTGGATGTAAAATACAATTGTATACAGCTGGAAGTGTCAGCTGTGTGTGGCACAGTTACATCACAGACTTGTGGAGTCTTACCACATGACAAGAGGATTGTTGAAGTGGATGATTTGGTGTCAAAACAAAAGGCGAAAGCCCTTTTTCTGCAATATTGTGGATTTAGAATGAATGCCAGACTGGAACTTAATAAAATTATTGAGGCAATCTGCAAACTTTCTCTGACGGAGGTGACAGCATCTGGAGGTATCACTTCTAAGTGCACCACACGAGTGAGGCAGCCAGCAGCAAAATCTAATGTTAACAATCACGGTGAGCATCCTGCAGATCTTTGGCTGACACGTCTTTTCCTGTAAAATGTTCGTTGTATCAGTCACACCAGTTTGTTTCTAGACTACACTATAGCCTCCAGAAGCCAGTCCACCTCACTACTTTTGGTGTCAGACTTTTAAGCCCCGAAAACAACATTTCACAATCATTTGAGCCTGATCAGAAATACTGGACGAACTTGTAAATGCATGGCCCTTTTTTTGCTTGTGAACAATTTTTGCCCGATTGGTATAATTGGTCTATAATCAATCTAATTGTATAGCCCATATTTAGAAATCACAATTTGTCTCATTGGGCTTAACAATGTAAAACATCCTCATCAAGAGTTAGGAAAACTAAACCACCAAAATACCCTATTAACGGGGGAAAAACAAAGGTACCTCAAAGAGAGCCACATGTGAAGGATCAGAAGTGCAATAGATTTAGCTTGTAACTTAAATCATCAACAAAATAACAATATTTACAACACTGATTAGAAGAAACTGTATATAAGCACGGCCCACTGAGTGATCCTTTGTCCAGTTAGATGCAAAAAGAATCCGTTAATATCAAGCAGAGAACGATCAGGACTGTACATCCTACGAGATCAAACACTTGTCTCAAGGTTAAGTCTCATGAGGCCTTTGCAAATCATGACTAATGCAGCATGAGAGAATAATAATAATAATATACGCTGACTTCTCTCAGCACCGAGGTCATAGCAGTGCATGGGTCGGCTATCCCACAATGCCTTGGGAGATGAGTCAATGTCCTGCTCAAGAACACTTACGCAAAGCAGTCAGCTGCTGAAGCGACTGGAACTTGCTTTGTCCTCCAAACTTTCTTCTTCTTCATCCTTTTCTTCTACGTCAGCACTGGTTCTGATCTCTGACTATTATCTGTTGCTTAAAATATCATCAGTATTGTTTATTCAAGCTACCGTGTTCCAGCCACCCGCTCCCTGACTGGCTGCTGCTGCTGTTTCACCTCGGGTTGTGGCACGTCTCAGGCATCTGTACTGTGTGCCAGACGAGCGCCACAGCCCAGTGTTCGTTTACGTCCACAGCCTTGTTCAATCGCGGGCTACTCATTTGTAAAACACGCATACTGTATCTTTTCAGAAACGCTGACCTCCCTCCTTCTGTTTGCCTCATCTTTTCATCTCCCGCGGTCTCCATCTATCTTTCAACCTCTGTTTCATCCCTCCGCTCGTCCTCCTCCTCCCGCCCTCCCTTCCTCCACCACCCGGTTCCAGGCCGTTAAATGAGCGGGCTTATCTAAGCCTAATTGGTTTAAGGGCAAACAGAAATAAGCAATGGCTCTGTAAGTAGGGGGAGAATTACTGCTGCTGTTGGCAAGAACCATCGGCACACCACCGAGAAATAGAGAGAGCATGAAGAAGTGAGGAGGGAGAGATGAGGGGAGGGATGGAGAGATTAGTGAAGAGAATTATGGAAGACAGAGTGGGATGGAGAAATAAGGTGGGGGGGGGGGATAGAAGTCAGAGAAAAGGTGAAGATGATGGGGAGAAATGCAGAGGGAAGACAAATGAGGGTGAAACAGAGCGCTGCACATGCTTCGTTTTCTAATGGCATGCAAATCCCAGTCTTTGCTCTCCCCTTCGTTTTGGCCCTTTGCTTCGGGCCTGACTGCCCCTCCACCCCTCCGCCTCTCCGCCCCCCTTCAATAACTCGCCAGTGAATTAATACCTGTTTGCAGATATCATGTCTTCGTGTGTGGGGGGTTGCACGCGTGTGCCTGCGTGCATGTGTGTGCTGGGTAGCTTAGACTTTTATATCCAGCAAATTCAAGGTTCCATAATCAAATTCACACCATTTTGGTCCTTCATCACACCATCCTGAGACACACAAGCTGTACACCGTAACACACAAACACACAACACATCACACTCAAGCCTCAACTCTCAAACTCTTTCTTTTTGTCCAACTATCCGTCCATTTGTTCATGCTCGCTGCCTTGTGATTCTCTTTCCCAAGTTCATCAGCTCAGTACTGTGTTTACTGTGAGTGTATATGCACGTTCAGGGAGGTCAAATAAATAATTCAATTCTTCACAGACTCCGGTCCATATGGTCAGGACTAGTCTTTCCTCTAAAGATACAAACACAGACCAATTCACACACAGATCACCGACAGTTTATAAAGATTTGGACATGTAATCACATTAAGGGTGACGGGAGAGGCAGGGATGAAGTTTGATCCCCTTCTCCCTTTCACACACACACACGCACACACGACAAATAAAATGAAAGAGCAACAGATTGGAGTTCAAATCACTGCAGATTTTAACCTGCCCATGGGACAGCCTCCTTTCAATTAGTGACCCAAACAAGGAAATCACTTTCATCCTCGTTACCGAGGTAACCCTTGGGCCAACTCCCTGCCCATCTGTTTCTTTCTCATCCCATTTTTTTTTAAGTAGACACCCCACATCCCTCTCCTAGCAGGGGAAATTTCATTCCCCAGTCTCCTCCTCCACTCATCTCTCCGAATTGACATTTCTGCTGTCATATCACATTGGGTAAACATTTGAACCTGAAAATATCCAATCCTTGCAGAGGTAGCAATTTGGGCCTGGGCTTGGTTATCCATAGCTGCATGTGCGGAAATCTGATGAGCACAAACAAGAAAACCGCCACCGAATTACAGAGGCACAGCCTGGAGCTGGGAAGAGTCCAGGAGCCGAGTTGTAAATGATTAAAGAGAAAAAGCTGCATGTGAGAAAACTAATTTTATTTGTGCTTCTAATCTATGTGTTTGTGCTTTTTACAGACAGACGGGGGGGGAAGCTGGTGTACTACGTGTGTAATTTTATTGGAGGGGATGAGCGACTGTACAATAACATGAGAGAAGACACTATGTATCCATGATGCTGCGGATATCCATCCAGCAGCTTATGTCTGAGGTTATAGAGTCCAGTGTTTGGTCCCTGGGGGCCCACAGCGGAAATGAAAAACATGTTTAACCGAGGAGATATTAGCTGCTAGTGGCACTGCCGCTTGTCCAGATGAGTGTGTGGGAGAAAGAGAGGAGGAAGTGGGACAGATACAGCAGAGAAAGACAAAGGGATAAAAAAGGGGATGGGATGGATGAGGAGGAGGAAAAATAGAGATATTCTAAAAAAAAAAGGTGGTCTTTTTTTTTAAGTTGCTGATTCTAATAGTTAAAATTATATATTCACCCCAGAACACATCCAGGTGACAGAGAGACTTCCAGTCACAATCTAAGAGAGTTTGTCCTGCAATTGAAAATGCCAGAGAGTGAGGCTCAGGGGGCTTATGTGATAATATTATTTCAAATGTGCAATTTAATGAAAAAAAACCTGACCGGAATCCTTTGACAGGCACTTATAATTACGCATTTACCTCTGGGGAAAACGTAATTGTTCATAAGATAACAGCAATCTAAAATAGTTTATATAGGTGGCACTACTGTTGTTTAAAAGGAGGAGTGCTACACAGCGGGGGAACGAGGTATTGAAGCCCATACATGACCCGTAATAAAGTACTGTGCGCATTTAAAAGCGCGTTTCAACATCAGAGAATCACGCTTCACGTGGACAAGCACCAACATCAGTGGCACGCAGCGGAGCGGGAGGACTGCCGCGCCGGAGAGAAAAGGGATAACCACGGTGATCCACGCTGATCCGCGTGTGCCACATCCCCGCATCCCAGTGCCAGAGGCTCAAGCAGTTGCCCCCACGCACAAACATTACCAAGCATCTCCAAGGTGCAGACTGGACAGAAGAACTCCCGCATCATCTCACACATCAAGTATAATCCCAGTTTGTTTCTTTTTTATCTTATTTACCTTCCATCGCGGAGGACGTGATGACCAGCGCGCATAAAAGCGCACACAAATCCACTGTCACGGCGGAGAAGGGCATAGTCTCCAACAGCGTGTCCCCCCCAAAAAAATAGCCAAGACGCACGGCGCGCGTCAAAAAACCAGGATCCCTCGGTGTGTCAGCGCGGTACTCCAGCAGATAGCCTGTGTTGTGAGTCACATTTCAAGCCGTAGTAAACACTGTGTGACAATCAGAGGAGCAGAGTGTGGGGGGGACTGACTGAGGGGGGGGGGACCCAGCATCGCCTGCTCACAGCCCCCATTAGAGCGCCGGGGCCAATCATCGACCGGCGGCAGAAACTCACCAACCAATCCACAGCCCCGCCGCTCCGCCCAGCACGCATTGTCAAAACACAAAACTTTTCCTTGACCTATTTGAAGCGGCGTCCGCTGCACTGAAGGGAAATAGCGCCACCAGCCGGGATACCTTGGGTACTGCTCCCCATGTGGTAGACCTCTGAGAGCCAAGCCTCAACCCGCCCGGGAGACGATATAAACGGCTTTGTTCAGTGCCCGTGGTTCAAACATAATGCTGCTGCTCTGTCATGTCCCATATGGCAATTCTCACTTCCCCTGGTGGAGAGTGTGTCCTTAATCATCTCCACTTAGGCTATTACATGTTTCATTTATGAAAATCACAAGAATGTTTTAGCCCAATTAAGATTAAAAGCTATTTGTCCCACTATTTCAATTTATTTTCATTATTAAGCAAGTTGGACATTTGCATTCACACGTGACTGTCTTCATCAGTGCATGTCTGAAAGCAGCTGAACTGTCAAATCGAGAAGCTCCCGACTTTCTCTGGAGTTTCTCCACCCTGCCCCCTTGTAAAAACTCCCAGTAATGTCCAAGTGATCTCATGAGAGAATACAGCAGGATTTCCTCTGCAGGATTCACCGCAGCCGAGTGGGATGACGTTTCTAAAACGCGACTAATACAAAACTTCAAAAACTAAAAAGGATGAAATGGTGCAGTGCATGTTGAAGACACAGACAGACATCAAGAGCGCTTTTGTTGATAAGGTCCAACGCTGCTGTCAATGTAAACAGAAACCTGCTCTCCACATTGGAGTATACATACGTAACGTCCTGCCTCTGCATGCAGCTCCACCCTTTACTTTAACACTAATAGATTTCTGTGTTGTTACGAATGCGTCTGAGCAGAAAATCACCTGCTATGTTCTTCATATGTGAAACTCTGGAGAGACTCCGGACCCCAGTTCACTGTCAGTTTCCAGAGTTAATGTCTGAAAACTGCATAAGTGTGTCAATGCTCCACCCTCCCTCCAACCCATGTGGATACCATCCATTTTTTAAAAATGTCCCTAGCAGCCTTAAACATGGTCTGGCGCCCTCACCCTTTCATTATGCTCACACAATTACAATGCAGATGTTCTTTAATGGCACTGGCAAATTCTAACCACACCTCCTAATGATATTAAACAGGCATTGCACATCAGCTCCAACCCTTTGCCCCTGTCGCCCCTTTTGTCTGTGCGTGTGCTGCAACAGATGGCGCACACAATGGGCTTTTCCCCCCAGGGACACAGAGAACCAGGCTTTGCCTCAGCAGAGGAAGAGGGCAGTTGCTGCCCTGTAGCCCAGAACCACACCTGCGTTGGGCTAGATATGTCCCTAAGTCCCTGGAGCGCTGGACTGGGATGGGGTTGTTAATCTCCAGCCTGAGTGGGGCTGGTTTTACCCGGGGCCACTGGATGGCCTAATACTTCAGCGCTGTCTCTCCTCAGCACACTGGCCCAGATACTTTTTACCTGCTTTACTTTTTATGGACCTAATGAATGGAATGAAAAGTAGGCTTTTCAAAATACTGTGTAGCTTATGAAATTAATTCCTGTATCTTCTTGCTGTTTGTTTAGACCCTAAAGAGGCCACTTGTCACTTTTTAATATGTGCAGCTTTTTCCCCCAGCAAGCCTGAACAGTTTTAACTACATCTATCTTTTCCTCCCCTTTGTGATTCAACTCCTAACCTTTACAAAGACAAAAATCAAACACATCGTAAATGAAATGTGACTCGCTTAATAAATGGTTGTTCCTCGTGTAGCAAAGGCCAGGAGATGAACTGGGGCAGACGCAGAGCTGCAGGAGCATCAGGCAGCGGTGGCTAACTTGGGAAAGAAGTTGATGAGAGCATTTGTCATTTTTAATGGTGTGGCGAGGAGTGGCGCTCTGGTGTGACACGGCACAGCGCAGCGTGGCCTCTGGTGCTGGCTGGTTTGTAGGCCTCTCATAGACACCTGGTCTGATTTGTCACTCGGCTCAGTCATCATCACCTATGACTCCACAGGTCATCTCCAAATACAGGAGCGGCACAGAGCAATCTGTCCCTGTTTGCTGTCCACACCCTGGGGGGGAAGGAAGGAAGGAAGAGTATGAGGGGGAGGTAGGAACAATGCTACTGCTGCTGCTGCTGCTGCTGTAGCACATCCTGCCTCACAATGCACCCACAGACAAATGCATGCATACAATAACACAAATGTGCGGTCGTGCACCCACACAGCACTCCGATAGTGTTCCACACAAAGCCACACAAGCACTTGCCTACTTTAGCTCAAGAGCTTCAGCCCAATACCAATACTGAGCCCAAACACATTGTGGAGAGCCCCTCATTCTCTCTGTGGCCTGATTTCTTTCTGCGTGGTTAAGCCAGCAGGAGCAGCCTCCCAGTTCTATTATCCTTCCTGCATTCCACCATTTCTCCACTTCAGATTCAGAGCAACATAAAAACTCTTCAAGTGGGGGTATTCTCCAGCTTGTGTTTGATTAAGTGTTTTTTATCTTTTATTCTCATTCTGTGAGCTCATCGTGAAAGGAATTGCGCTTTTGACCTGTAAACATCCAGCCGGCGTCTGCCTCGCCATGACCAATGTGCCATGACCTTTACATTTCTCCTCTCTGTCTCCTGTTTCCTGATTTCTGTTTGTTTGCTGGGAAAAAAATCCCAGTTCTGTTTTTCAGCCAGGAAATACAAAATGGTGTGTGTGGCTCATTCTGGACACTAAAAACAACACCAAGAACAATAGAGGGGGTCTGCAGCACACATGGTTGATGTTTTCTGATGAAAAAGCAAAGTGCAGCATTCACTGAGACCCACATTCATTATTTAGATTTGTGTTGGTGGAGTGCATATGAGCGGTATGGTTGGTGACAAGCAGGCATATACATTAGAAAGAGCTGGATGATTATAATGATACAGAACGAGAACGGCAGAAACAGATGGATAAAGAGAAAAAGACAGAGAGCATGGAAGCTGGGAAGGTTTGCCAGGTGATGAATATGAATGCATGAAAATGAAATGACTAAGTCAACATGGAGACAGTGTGGGGACCCAGGTGACAGAGGAGTGCAGTGCTACACCCACCCTGGGGGGATAGACTGGTTATTAGGCTGGGCTCTAGCTTCATCCATCTTCACGAGTCTGAGCACCGGCCATTGACAATATGAGCACAGAACCGGGGCTGAATACAGATGTGCTGTGGACCAGTGTTCCCCACACAGAGGGTCAGGGCTCACGAGTGGGTCCCAGTAGCAGTCACACTTTCTGGGTCACAACTCAAGAGGCCTGATGGAAAACAGGCTCATTGAGAGGGGATGCATGGGGTTGGTTAGGTTTGCTTCAGAGAGTATTTATTTCGAGCCGGGTTGGAAAGTTGGAAATACTTTTTGTTGTATGTGTTGAAATCCTCTATATGTTTCAACAACCATCAATAACTAAAGTTGTAATAAACACAACCAATCATTTAGTTCGGACCAAATGAAATAATTCGCTGGCAAACCCGTCTGTCTCCGACCGACCTGCCTGCCTGCTCGTGCTCTCACTGCGTATGACCGGAGTATTCACAAGCCGGAGAGACACTACTCCAGTAAAGCAGAGATGATAGTTTGAAGTTATGGCGAGTGAGTCTCTGAAATGATGACTGCTAGCAGTCGTCATCCAGTTTGTGTTCATGTGGCCGAAGCCGTAGACAGAGGGCCAATGTTCAGGCCAAACATTTTAGTTGAGTACAAACAAACTGATTTTCCTCAGTGGACCAAAGATGTAAATGTGGTGGAAAAAAAGGCCTGTTGCATTTAACTAGACTTCAGAAAAAGTTTGAAGGTTCGTGTTGGCAAGAACTGACACAAGAAATAAGACAAGTTTTAAGAGGAGAACGAGTGTGTGACAGTAGGTCAGACAGGGAGCCAGGGCAGAGCTAAATACGGCACTCTCATTAATTTGCCAATGATGCCAGGACTGATGGTGTCATGTGCACACAGACACTTCAGAGACACTCATTGCACTTGTGTGTCACAGAGCAACAAAAAGAGGTATAGGTGGAAACAGACACACACAGAGGTGAAAATACCTGTGTGCTAGACTCAAGAAATGTTTATATTTTTATGCGGGAAAGTGAGGGGGAGAAGAGGGATTACACTCCATTTCTCCTGGCAGAGATGCAGTGGGAGCGTTATTTGTTTTAAGTATCACCGTTTGATTAATAAGTCGTGAGCTCGCATTCATTCTTTTCAAGACTCAAGCTCTTTAGTTACCATTAATCATAGAAACACAATGAGGGGATTCTGCGCGGCGCGGAATGTGTAAGAGCTTCATTATGGCGTGCGTTTTTTGTCAAGTGTGTGACTGCACAGTGTGTGTGTGTGAGAGAGAGACAAAGATTGACTGTAGCTTCATGTGCAAGAGGCTGTGGTTCCTGCGTGTGTTTACTCCTCTGTGTGTATGTGTATGCACATTTAAACGTGCATGTGCGGTGTGACTGACTGCAACACAAGAAAGATGGATAATAAATTGCTACATCCCCCAGCTCAGTCACTCCATGCTCTGTCAGCTGCCATAGGGTTTTCTGTTGCAGACAATGTTCTAGCAGCAACATCCCTTTCCATCTCTCAAAAGGTGTCACCAGGCCCCCAGAAAAGCACAAACACACAAAACCACACACCAACCCTGTAATAATTCACTGATTAATTGTTTTTCTCAATGGTTTTGTTGATTAGGACGTATTCATTTTCTTGTGATTAGGGATGTCTAATCACTGATGAGGTTAATGGGGTTCTCACCTTCTTTGTTTGCAGCATCGAAGAAAGTTTACATGCCCTTTAAATTATGCACCAACCTCTCTGCTGCATTCTGCAGAGATGGCGCCTTGACAACAACAACATTTGACACATGGTAAATTGTTTTTTTCTGTCCCTCAACATGTTATGGGTGCGTCGAGCGGAGCGGCTCATAAAGTGGTTTTCTGGCTACAAAAGCAACATTTAGGAGGTGGACTTGTTAATGAGGAAAAACAAAACTAGCCTGACAGCTCATCACTTTATGTCAGCTGCCTCCCAGCGAGAGCCTATCCCGCTCGTTCTTGTCGGGTTGTTTGTTTCACTGAGACACCATCAAAATGCTTCCCTCCATCCTCTCCGACCTGTCTTCCTCTCCCCCCACTGACCTGTGACAGATAGTTCAGTGAAATCTATCAACCTCAGTGAGGGTCCAGTCCTTCATAGAGCCACATACGAACAGAGGGTGTGCACACACACACACACACACACACACACACACACACACACACACACACACAGACAGACACAGACAGACGAGCACACATCCCCGTGTCCGTCACGCTAAATGGGATAAACATCTGGCAATGGAGAGAGAGCAAAAAACGGAGGTCAAATTAATCTGCCCCTCTGTCTGCTATACACTGATCCCCTGTCATGGACTGACCTCTGCAACACCCAGCAAATGATACTGCTCTGCTGCATTTGAATACAAAAGGTGCAGCACTTCAGGAACACAGTGCATGAGAGTATATGTTCTGACAGACTCACTGATGGACTGAAATGGCCAAACCAGGTATGGATGGTTGGCACACGTGTCACCGTAACATAGACAGAATTCTATCGTCATTCATTTGAAACTGAAAAGTCCAGATATCCTCTAAAAATCCATCATTCGTTTAAAAAAAGCTTTTAATTCCAGTCATTTGTTATAAATTCATATTTTTATTTTACTGAGACACACAGTCACTGAGGTGCTAACTATTCTTTTCATTGAACAGTAAGCCTTCTCTTGGTGGCACAGCAGGTTGTGGCATTTGAACGAATTACTTAATTCAAGTTAAACTGTACATTATTAATTCCAATTCAGTTTTCAATGTAATCACTCACGTGTTCCAACTTAAACTCATATAAATGGTTGAAATCCAGTTTCTACTGACAAATTTCTGCCCAAATTCCTGCGAGGATAAGCTTCTCTCACACCCTGCCCAAAGTGGAGCCAAGGCCAAAGCAATTGCATATCACCAACTCACAACATGCATCACGTCAAAGCACATTTTAAAGTCGAGACCTTGCAACATTATAGAGAAACTCAAAATGGGGAGAGGAACATTTGTGTAACTATTGTATTTAAGCTCTGTCAAACTGGTTGTTATAATGAAAGTAATGATCGTGATACTTTTAGATACAATTAAGTTATTGATGAAAGCAGCACCAGGCAATAGCAGTGAGGATATATAAATGCTGCTGCTAATAATACGAATCTATGTGACACAGCAGCCATTTTTCGACCTAAAGCAGTATTTTGCTGTTATTAATCGGGCAAAATAAATACAGAGTAATATACACCCACAATGTGAGTGCACTCCTGCTGTTAAATACACAGATTTCCACTTGCGTGCCTTCCCTTTGCTGCCAAGGCCACGTTGTGACCCAACACAAAAGGATTTATCCTCTGTTGGATTTGTGTACAACTGTGTTCAGAGATTTATTCTAATTTTTTAATCTGGATAGTTAATAGAGGGAAAATACATTGGGTCCTTCATCGTGTACAAATCCACATTAATCCACTCATTATACTTTTCAGCTATCCTGTGATTGTCAGCCTTTGAGTGGCTGACAATTAGAGGACAAGTTGACAGCTGAATTACAAAGCCAGCTCCACCGCGCAGCATTATTAGATGTTATTGTAATCCCTTGTGTATTGTCCTGGATAAATGATGAAACCTTTATCACAAAGGAAGCACATATATATTGTTTCCTGTAGCGATTAGATTTCAGTTCATTTGAACTGAAGGGTATATATAGCATGAAAAAGCCACAGCCAGAAGTGGACGAAAGTATGTAGACAGGAGCATATACTTAAACGGCACATGGCTTTTGGAACGCTGGGTGAGCAGAGGTGGGCGTTTATTACTAGAATATAGTTTTTTTTGGACAACACAGTTGATTTGCTGTCATATGCAGATGTACAATATCCAGTGCAAAAGATTGTTATAAAACACATTTGTTGTATACAACTGTAACTTTTAAAAGCAGTATTAAAAACACTGTGTGCTGATTTATACACACAGACCTTGACACATGTAAACCGGTTAGCAGTCAACAAATCCTCGATGGAAACCAAATACGTTTTGTGTCATTCTTAGAAAAGGTCAGGACCCTATGACAAAAACACTGCTGGTGAAAAATGTACTTTTTACTTAATATTTTTGTTTTCAATAATTGCAGCAGTGATTGTTGAAATGTTAGAGTCAGAGTTTAGCTGTAACATTTTCATCCCCCTCCTCTTCTCTGGCTCTTTAAAAATATATGTGTTCATCCCATTGTCTTCTCTTCCTCTTGTCTTTGCTCTTTGCATCTTTTGAATTTTGTTTTCATGCTTGTTATGAATCTTCTTCTCCTCCATTATATTGGTTACAATCTTCTGAAATGATGAAATACAAAAAGCTCATTCTCGAGCATTCTGAAACAAGATGACTGGTATTCTGAGGTTAAGGGTCAGCTGAAGAATTGTGTACCTGAAGCTGTTTATTCTTGGAGGACAGGAGGCTGATCTGCTTGTTTGTCTTTCTCCTCCTACTTGAGCCCATTGTTTCTTCCACTGAGCAACTTCTTCTCATTTTCCACCTTCTGCACTTTCCTCCTCCAGCTTTCTTCCTCCCTGAGCCAGCTCCTGTTGCAGGCTCGCCTCCAGAGCGTCACACCTGCTCCTCCACTGCTCTTCCATAGCCTTTGGCTCTTTATTCTGAGCGAGTAAAAACTGTATTTGTATGCTTTCTTGCAAGCTTGGCCTTTCTGGGAGCTCATCTTTTTGTCTTTGCTCCTCCAGGAGCTGGCTCAAACTATCTTCCAGCAGGTTAACTTGCTCCTTTAGAGCCTTGTTTTCCTCTTTGAGAGACTTCATCTCAGGGTTTGTATAGTGAAGGGTGACTCAGAGGCCTTGTACAAATTGGTTTTGAGGGGGCTGGTCAGTGTGATGCCGCACAGCAAAGGTCAGCCTGTGCAGCCTTGGTGTTGCCGTAGAGGGAAGCACTAAACTGCATGAAAATAGACACGTACATGTTTTTCATGGAAACTTGTATAATTATTTATTTGAATCTCTACCTTACGTCTGAGGAGAGGAATCTTTGGAACGCTGCTGAAAAGTAAATGGACTGTATTTATATAGCTCCTTTCTACTCCTAACAACCTGTCAGAATGCTCTACATTACAAGTCACACTCACACACACACTCATTCAGCACTTAAATATATAGCGCCTCTCGATCATAAGTCCCACTCACACACACTGTCACCACAGTCAGCGGCTGTTTGGGGCTCAGTGTGTTGCTGAAGGACATGTTGACATGTAGAAAGTGCGTCAACAGAGAGCACCATGTAACATACAATCAGCAACTCAAATTCACTTATGAAAAACTGACTCGTTTTCTTATTTCATATCAGTTGAAATCACAAGCTTGGCAGAGGTAATCCCATTAATAAAACTAGTTTTTTCTTTGTCACTCTCGCCAACTGGTTGCTTAAAGTGGGAAGTATTATTATTATTGAATTTATTTTTTCTTGCTTTTCTCATTGCAACCAAATGAGAGAAATGCTACCACATTTATTTTTCAGTTTCACTTGAGTGTGTTTGGGGTTAACACTTGTTTATTACTTTCTTTTGGTGAAACCTGAGGATGCAGTTTGCTTTAAGGCTTTTAATCTGGTTTTATATCTGCTTATTTTGATTATTCAGCTGTAGTGTAATCTGTTTTTGCATTTTGAGAGAAAGACGACAGACAGTTTTCTTCTTTTAACTTTTCTATTTGTATTTTGGTCAAAACAAACAAACCTGCTGCAGGTGAATGTTACCTTACAGCTAAGTGAAGATACTGAATTGCAACAAAGGAAGCAACGGTACTTGAAGCTGCTTTTCAGTTTCAGTGTTGGGAAACTTTCTGGTGTCTCTAGGAGAATCATGCAATTCTGCCCCAACATTACAGGGATACTTTTTAATACCAGTGGATGTTGTTCTGCAGTTCAAGCAGAGGCTCCTACATCCAAAAGCTTCAGTGTGTCTGCTGCTATAAGTCACAGTCATTTCATTATCTGGGACTGATTCAATTTAATTAAAGTTCTGTCTGTTTTACTTTGCGATTCCACGCAGTCTTTTCTTATTGATTGCTCTGCCAGCTGAGTGTTTTTTTGTGATTGCATTGGGGCTTCATGAATTTGTTGTTGTGATTTTCTATTTCATTTTTCAATTTGTGATTTTATTCTGTATCACAAGGTCAAACTGGACCTAAGTTATATACTATGTGCAAAATGCAAGCACAGCCACAAACGGACCCCCTCTCTGTACACGACTCACAGACTCACACACGGGACAAGATGTGATGATGACTGTGGCAGAACAAAAGAACAAACAGATTCAGAAAAGATGCAGAAGCCATCAATAAATGTCATGACTGCTGCGCTCGGAGCTTTTTGCTCGGAGGATTCTTAGTGTAAAATTCTACTTGGCTGTTGGGTAACAGTGTACTTGGACATTTATTATTTATATAATGACCTAATTTAACATGCACACATCCACACAACAGTTACACAGTCAGCATGCATGCAAACAAACAATAGCGCTGAGTTAACACTATGACCTTCCCATATTAAAATTGACCTTTGAAAGCAATCTTTTCTCCCAGCATGCATCATCAGATCAATAAACACTGCTGCCAGGTGATGCTTGGAGCATTATCGGCCCTGTTGCAGGCTCAGTGATATGGAACGCACACACGCACGCACACACACACGCACACACACACACGCACACACATATATGCGATGAAGCCCGTGTCAAATGCTAAATGTCAGAACCATGAGCTGCACACAAAACCTGTGTCGTACCCGTAATTATCATCATAAGACACACTTTAAAAACACACCATCCCTCAGCATCGACGTGTTGACCATTGCTAATTGTTAATCAGTGTTTTGTCTTATGTGTCTAACAGCAATGAGCACAAGTGAGAAAAGCAATTAACAGTTCCCAGTCCCATCTCCCTCACACCAACATTTTCCTCTTTCTTTTTTCTCATCCTGTCCTCTCGTTGATTTGCTCTACCACATAAATGCAGGTGGCTCAGACATGTCTTTATGTTCTAGGTTCAACCACCTTATCCCATCAGAAGCAGACCCCATTACCACCAGGTTTCCTAGTCAATGATTTCTCATTTAGAGCACATTCCCCAGATCCTCAGCTTATTGAGGGCTTGATGGATAACCTGTCGAATATGCACAACTCGTGTGTGTATGTGTGTGTGTGTGCATGTGTGTGGTTAAAGGGGAATTCCACTCCTGTCTTGCACATTGAGATCCAGGCACTAGTTATGGGAAGTACTACTCAACCTGTGAAAACAGAGTTGCATAATGCCTCCTATGGCTCTGGAGGACCGTGACCTTAATGCCATGCTGTCTGATTTTTACTTGAATATTCAAAATGGTTATGTTTATATTTTTTGGCTCGTTGGTCTAGGGTTATTTTTTCCTCAATAGAAAAAGGTCACATACCAAATACTGTGTGTGTGTGTGTGTGTGTGTGTGTGTGTGTGTGTTTGTGTGTGTGTGTGTTTGTGTGTTTGTACTTATATCCTTGTGAGGATGATTTTCATTATTTCAAAGAAGTGTTTAAGGGTTAAGACTGGATTCTGGGGTTAGGATTCGAGTTTGATTTAGTTTAGGGTCAGACATTTAGCTATGATCATTTTGATAAGGGGCTAAGGAATGTAATATTCACTTTTACTACTGTCACATTACTTCATGTATATGTATAACTTTTACCTTCTACAAAGTGATTTTTGTACAATCTTTATGTAAGATAATAATTAAAGTATTAATACAATTAATTCTTCCCTTAAAGACACATGACAGCTGGAAGGATAAACTAGTTTGGGTCGGGGACTCTGACTAGTTTCTCTTTTTCCTAAAAAGTATAAATCTTTCCCTGTAAAAGCATCTTTAATTAAGCTGTAGTAGTGTGTTTAAAGTAATCTACCTTCTCAATGTTTCATTTTAATCCACATACATTTAATAATCTCACCATGCATGCGGAGCAGTGTAAACATTACATAAAACTATAACGCTTCTTTCTAAGAAATCTCCACTGTGTAGGATTTCTGGGAAATGTAGTTTTCCTGTGATCAGTGGTTCTTCTTGGTCTGGAGTCTGCTGGCACATCTTTAATTTCCTTTTCTGTGCATATATCTGCATTTTGCAAACAGTAATCTATGACAGATACTGAATATAACTACTGTAGAACAGATTTTTGAAGCAGTAAGTGACTCAAAAATATGCACTCTCGTGTTGACAAACACCAAATCAAGCTCATTTAGTTTCCGCCAGATTTTAAAAGCATATTAGTCAAGCATGATTTGAGGTTACATGTAAAATATGTAATGTACCAGTATTCTGCAGTATTACTAGTAAGAGGGAATTGTTTAATGGTCACCATAAAGATAGCAAGATGAATATCAATTTCCAAATTTACTGTGATACAGTATCTCGTGTTCTGCAGGGACCACATAAATCCCAGTGATTACACAATCATTCTTTAGTGTCGACCACAATCTTTGTGGTATCTCATTCTGGTCTGGACGTTCACCTCGGGCTTAACGGGTTTAATAAAAACCATCATCCTCTTCCTTTGTCCTCCCAGCCAGACAGAGTTCTGCAGCCCTGTCCTCTCTCCAGAGCTGTCACGTCCAACTGAACTCCAGGAGCAATATGACAACTGAGAAGGTCAGGGGGCCAGAGGTTATTATGGATCGATTCAGGTCATGGAAGATGGGCAAAGTCCCGCGGGTCGCTCAAATGTCAGCTTGGTTCGAGGAGTGTGATTAGGAATCAGTCCAAGCTGCCGGAAAAGTGTGTTGACACTGTAGCATTTGTGTTAATGGCTGTACATATTTGTGTTGCTTTTTTTTTTTGCTTGTGCACACAGCATGAGACTAGCTCGCCTGTTGGTTAAAGTACTTCTGCAGAACTGAGTGAAAACACATCCTGCAGTGCTACATAACACTTGATTTACTGTTGTGCTCAGCCATGTGGTGGGGCCACAGCGCACCCTGGTGATAAAGATATGCAACTGCAGTTAAATGTGGCTGGTTTAAATGTTGAAGCTGATCAGTTTATTATGAAGGTGACCTTTTGAGTCGGCTGCAGGAAGAGATGATGGCTGTGTTGCCACCTTTTGACCCTTCGTCCAACTTGCAAACGTCTTTCAATGAGACATCTATTGATACATCTTTAACATGGAATGCAAATAATTGCTGTGTCATCCGTATTTCCTCACTCAGCGTAATAGAAAGTATATTTTCTCTTTTCAATTTGTGGATTCTATTTACCTTAGAGTTTGTTTTTTTTAATTAGTTATTCAGATATGCTTAGGGTGTGAAAGGTCCTGGATTCAAATCCCGGTTGAGACCTTTCACCCTTCTTGCTGTCAATGGTTTATTCAGCTAAACTCAAATCAACAAATCAACAAACAGTACCCAAAGGTTGACTGTCAGTAGTCACACTGTATAAAAACACGGGATGAAAATCTCTAAGCATACATCCTGTAGTGGCTAAATATTACTTAATATGGAGTTTGGAATATGGAGACAACACAACACATATTTTATAGAAAGTCTCACAAGGACAGTTTACTCAGATAGTTACTTTAGAAATCATTCATTTGTGGATTGTTAGTCTGGGGTATGATTCTCGTTTCAGGTGTGAGAGGTCCTGGGTTCAAATCCCGGACTGACCCTTGTCCACATCATCGTCAAACTATCTTTCTGACGATGGGCTGTCCAAGTGGTGATAAAGTGATAAAAATCAAGAAACTGTAGGCCACACACTGGATATCTATAAAAGGAAGTTGAGAAGTCAAAATCTCCATCAAAGTAGTCACACTGTTCAGAAACATAGAATGGAAAGGAACTGGAGATTTCAAGTCGAGCTTAGTACGGAGAAATGAAGCAGGAAACAATGATTGTTAATTTTTGAAAATGTAATAAATGAATTACAGGCCAAGCTGCCTGTTGTGTTCTTGAATACTCATAAACACTGTCTATTGAGATGTTCCATTGAGCAAAGTATTTTCCGGCTCAGGATCTGGTGGAGGGATATGATTCACGCTTCGGGTGCGAGAGGTCCATTCTCTCTGAGTCAAACTCAGCTTTTCTTTTATTGAGCTGATACTGTTTGTTGCCTCAACTTAACCATAAAGATTAACAGACATTCCCCAAAGAGGTTTAGAAGTCCAAAGCTCAATCAAAGTAGTCCCGCTCTGCAGTAACATGGAAAGGCAAATGTCCCGGAGGAGCTCTTGACCACATTATCTTAAATGTTAGTTCAACTACACTCTACAGATGAACAAACTCTCCCCAATGCTTTGCTCTGTGATGTTGAGGAATTACAAAGGTCACAGAATAATATAGAGTCAAAGTAATGTTTTGCAGTTAAGGTCTAAGCCTCATATGGATTAAAACCACTGAACACATTGAAGTTGAACTTAAATTGTTTGTTTATCACTTTTTCTTTCCGACTCTCAAAGGGTTGAACTGCTCTTGAACTGTCATTATCAATTTTCATCATAATGTGGTTAAACCAGCTTCCAACAGAGTGTAGTAAATATCCAGGACCACTGCCCCACTCAACCACCACATAAAACTGTTGAGCATGCACTGACACTAGTGGTCTACAGATGGTCTGGTGCCCAGGACTATATTCTCTAAACTGTTTGAATATTCAAATGTTCATGTCAGGTCAGTTCCAGCTAACACTGAGGAAAAGAAAGTTCAATACATCTCAATATGTGAGGTAAAGACGAAGATATGTGTCATGTCTTTGACATATATTGTAACTATGGTGATTCAAAACTGAGCTGAACTTGAAATGTAACCAAACTATAATCATTGTTTTATAAACCTTTTCTGTATCAGATTTAATACCCACACTGCATTGCTGCATCACTGTCAACTACACACAGACACGTCTACATTGCTGTAGATATCTTCCACCACTAGAGGTTGACAGACACAGGACTTGTGAACATGTGGAAACATGTGAAAATCATATGAAATATGTGGCACATATATTCCTTCACGTATGAAACATGTGGTTTCATGTGTGAAGCCCACAAGTAAACTCTCATGTGAAACCTGTGGGATTGCATATCAACACTTGACAATCCCAATGTAATCACATGCAGTCCCATTGGTTTTACATGGAAACCTACATGGGCGTCACAGTTACACAGCTGTTTCCTCCCACCTTGCGTTTCTACCCCATTTCTCTCCTCTCACCTTAACCGGTCAAGACATGGGTCCACACTGAGTCCGGTTCTACTCAAGGTTCTCTTCGCTAACTGTTGGGTTTCTCTATAATATTTTAAGGGCGTGACCTTACTATGTGAAGTTGTGCTGATCTAAAGCCGTTCACAGAGATGACAGTTTGCTTTGCACACATGCACAACACAGTGGGAGGTTCTCTGCACAGCAAAAAAATCTTCTGCATTACTCAGGTGGAGCAGGCAGAGGCAGGAAGTGACGTATTAACTCTGCTGCGGAGATCACGTGATTTTGTTTGCAGTACATTGACGCTGTTGTCCTCTCTTATCTCCATGGCATCTCTTGAAATCCTCGTCAGTGTCTTCTATATGTTTTCATTTTGTTTGTTTATCAACCCCCCCACTCACTGCTGTGCGCTCACTTCGGATTCTGCAGACTTTCTCTTAGCTTTATACATGGGAGCCAGGTGGAGAATGTTAGCAGGTAATCCCGGATCACATGCACCTCCTCAGAGAAAGTGCTGAGTATCTCTGGAACTCAGTGCATGTCTGAAAGCTGCTGAACAAGGCCACTGCGACTAGACTTTTCTCAACAAATGCATCAAACCAACTGACATTAAGGTTGTGCCTTACATTCAGAGTAAGCAAACTGATCTCTCAGAGCTGAGGGCGATTATGTTTTCTTCAGTGTTTGTTTTTTTTGAGTCGGCAGCATTAAACAGACACTACTGGATGGATTAGCGAAAACTGGTTGAGAGGAGCAGTGTGGGTCAGGGAAGATTACATTACATTTGTTGCAGATCCGGATCAGTGGGTGGATCCAGGATTATTACCTTTTGACCAATTTCTCTGGGAATAATCTTCTGAGTACCCTTCTAGTTGTGTTATATTATTGTCAAGCAGTATTTGTCAGAAATTGCAGAGGTTGTCGCCTGTGCCTTTAAAGACCCAGTCACACTCATCCAGTCTTGAGCCTTTTTAGTTTTTTTCCTTCTAAAATGTAATGGAACCCTTTCCCCACTGGGTGGCAGTATGTGCATACAACCAGAGGTGGGTCTGCCTCTGTGAGAGCTTCTGGTTATTTGATCCATCTCACATTCAGTCTTTTGACAGAGGCAAATATGTGAAGTCCTTGATCTTGAATCTAAGTACTAATGTAAAATTATATAACAACTCAGACAGCTCGATATCAGTGAGCGAGGCAGAGAGCGTCAGAGAGAGGCAGAGAGGGAGCAGAAGTCTGAAGTTCAGGCACAGTGCAAATGAAAAGAGAGAATATCTAATAAGCCAAACGTCGAAAGAGACTCACCTCACATTTGCAGCCTTGTAGGGAGATTTAGACGGAGAGCAGACTGCCTCTTGGTATCTTTTGGCTGAACTTGCAGACTTGACACCAGTGTTAAAAATTACAGGTGATCTCTTGCTCTTTGAGTTTTTTGACATGAAAACCTGCATGCATTCTTCTGCTAATCCAAATTCAAATAGAAGGGATAAAGAAGCTGAGACAATAGGATAACTGCTCAAAATAGCGTATTTATTTCACCAAACATTCACTGGCTGTACCTTAGGTTTAAAAGATTCGGTAGGTTTACCGTGGCACCTGCTGCTGAGGAGTGACTAATACGGAAATCCAATTTTCTCCATTTCTCCAGAGATTGCATTTCTTTGAACTTATTCAGCTTCCCTGTAAATTGCCCTCATGTTGAGGTGAAAATGCAATTTAAAATTTTCATGTAGTACGTCATTCATTTCTGAGAATAATATATTTTAATGGGCTCCATGAGATATGAAGTGCACAATACTTGCAGCATGTTATCATAAGAGCCTGAAAGTAAAAGCAGTTGTGTTTTGAGCACAGCAGTTTTCTTTTTTCTTCTTTCTTTATTGACAAGTGTTTTGCACTGTTGAGTTGATGTTTCACATACGGAGACCATTTAAGGTTGTGAGCCAGTCGCTCATAAAAGTGCTGTGAAGCAAAGGGCAAGCTGAAAGCCAAAAGACTGAGAATAACTTGTGTATGTGCTGTTATGTGTGCCGAGAGCAGGGGAGAGAGTGAAAAGCTTCAGACGCAATCGATACCTGTGAATGTGTCAACCCGGTATGTGCAGAAAGACCACTGATGCTTTCAGAGAATTAAATGAATTCACCTAAAAGACAAATGTCTCTAACTGAGTGCTGATGTATTAATTATGATTATTTTTAAGAAGCACTCTGATTTGGAGGATTTATTTGCAGTGAGGTGCAGATTGCTATCACCCCTCAGTGGACTTCAGGTAATGTAAAGATGTGGAAGGCCCTTTCTAAACCAGTGTTTGATTTCTCCATTCTGGGTTACTGTGGAAATTATTTTCACAATTTGGATGTAAATGTGAAAAGCTCATTTGAAACTGACAAAAACAACCGATTGTCACTCAGTAGAGCACAAAGACCAAACAGCCCCCTTAAATTCAGTCAAGCTGTATCATATTTATCACTCTCATAGATATCAGTTCGCTCAATCTGCATGATATTATTCAATATGGTCCATAAATTATTCCCTAGAAAAATTATGAAAATGCTGAAAAACACCCAATCTTGCAACATTAACAAAAGTGAAAAAAAATATCCTGGAAGTTCCATATCAGCACGAGAATGTAACGGTTTCTGGATCCGTACCACATTCCTCAACCCAACAAACAAATTGATGGGTTTGAAAACATAAACTCACTGGTTGAGGAAATGATTTTCAGGTGATTATAAACGAATGAAAATTATATTTTTCTGCCTAAATCAAACACACTGGTCGTTTAAATCTGTTTCAATCCCTGTGTTGTTACACAAAACAGATGCAGGCCTGAACAAGGTCGACCTACAAGGACAGAGTCAATGTATTTCTGGGCTGTTTAGGTGTAGAAGGATGGCACTTACTGAGACACATTTAATATTCATAATCTTGGTTAAATATTTCAGCCCTGACCTGAGTACAAGTGGGCTTTTCTCCTGAATTGTTAAATTCCTGTAATTTATAAGCTGATGACAGGTTGCTGCTGCTGCTCTCTACTAGAACCACAAAGCTCTTTGCTTCTACAAACACACAGTGTTTGATATGCTTTCTCCACGGGACACATGGCATTTCAGTGTCCCATAGGATCATTGTCAAGTATACCTTGTTAAAACCATCCTGAGGGGAAGATCATTTTATTTTCCACACACAGAAACAAGACAAAGCACTTAGTGAGCTCTGAACACGTGGTCATTTTCCAGCGTGACAACAGCAGGCAGCAGCTGTCACCTCCAACATCATTGGCCCTTGTGCTCCTTGAGAAACTACTAGGACAGATGGTGTGGACAATTTAAAGAAAACAGACATTTTCCTAAGCAACCTACACATAATGGTTCTGAATGCTGTTTGTATGAACCATAGACTGGATATAAAGATGGACGACAGGACAACGCCCCAAAAGTGAAGCCAAAGTGTCTCAGTTGCCCCCTGCTGGCTGGCTTCAGTTTGTCAAAAATCCTGCTTCCTCCACTTAAATGGATGGGACATGGACCAAATAAGAAAAACATTTAAAGTAAAAAATAATTTTTGTGAAAGATTTTAGGTAATTTTTATCACACTGATAATATATTTAATAATAATGTCATATCATTTATCGTCTATTTAATATTTGATACGATAAAAATTAGGTGACACACCATGATTGACAGAAGAGACTAATTCATGATTGGCCGAGCACATGCACGTGGCTCCTTTCCCCGGTCACTCAGACTCTTGCTCCGAACAAGACGGTGGCATTTGTACCCACGATATTTTAACCTCAAATCTGGACAGTGGGAGAAGGTGGACAAGTGTCGTCCATCTTTGTATATAGTCTCTGGTGTGAACTTCATTTTCTCTGTCACACACACACACACATCATTGAAGACACAGGAAACAGACAGTGTTGAAAATCTTACAATGTATATAATTGACACAAGATTTCAGGTACAACAGCAAATGAGACATTTGTATTTTTCATCCTCTTTCTGGCATCTACTTCCACCATAAGCACAAACTCTCCATAGATTTCTGATAACAGACAAAACCTAAGTAAATAAAAACAAGAAAATTTAAAATTTCTTTCTTAATAAATTGGCACCTTTCAGAAATACCTCCCGTACTCCACTCAGTGTAGAGTAAAGCTGTTTTAAATGGTCGGATAATCAGCTTTGCATTTTTGCCACCCAGAGTAATGAATGAGGTCAGGATTGAGGCGCACGCCCACTGATGTGATATCAGCGCTCTGGACAGACCTCTCTCCTGCTTCCTCTCACTTGTAGGGGCTTTAACACTGTTTCAGAACAGTTGGAGAGGAGACGTCTTGCTGGGCCACATCTATCTGCATACACACATCCCTAATCAATAGTCATTCCTGGAAGGTGTTGACTCACGTATTGATCGACCATCCTGTGATGTCTTTGTGCTGACAATGCCATTTATTGGCCTCATAAAAGTGCTGGTTTTTATAAAAGGGAGGGGGACTTTGAGCAACAAATTAATGAGATCAAAAAAGTGATGGAATAGAGGAGGGGTGTGGGGTGGGAGTGGTTGTGGTGATGGGGGTGGGGGAGGGGTTGTGCAAATTTCAGCCGATGACATCGTGAGGGAGTCATTGAGACTGAAGTCTGGGTCGTAAGTCGTCGTTGAATTGGAATGTCGCCATCACAGTTGGAGTAATTTCTCATTCTTTATAGGGCGCATCGTGTACGTTCACATTCATGCTAAGAAAACGACGACCCGCACGACGCTCTTGCTATTCGTTCTTTGTTTAACATTTGTATCTAATGTCATTACATCTTGTCTTTTTCTATCTTAAAATTGACCCCAACCTTATACAAAGTGTCAAAGGCAGTCACAGGCAGATTTCTTAACCAGGGACTAACACACAAACACACACACACAAACACAAACCCGCGCAGAGCAATAAAGCGTTCATTAATAAAGCATTTGAAAAACAGAGAACACCATCAACAGATCCTGTCATGTTTCACATATGACAACAACCTCTCCTGTTTTCAGAGCAGTAATTAAACCAAGAATCTGACAGACGTGCTCACACTTTGACAGAGTCTCAAACTGGATCTGCAGTATTACCAACTGTTGATCTTGTATAGGTTTACTCACTAAATGAATTATAGAGGAATGTCCCCGTGTTCAACTGAAGAAACGATGTACTTTAAAAGGAACAGCTCGTATGCGTCTCCCCCCGTTTCATTTCTCTGTCCCATACAATACTGACAAGTAGAGATACGATCAATACGGATTGGGAGTTATTACAGTAGTAGGTTGAAAATACAATTTTTGTAAAATGAGAAAGATTAATCTCCTGTTGCTGTCCGTTGAATAGCACTCTAGAATACAATGTGGGCCCAATACATTTTAATACATTTCATTTCTGTGGCATCCGAACTAGATTTATAAATGCTCATATTGTCCGTCCCCTCTTTTGCTCCATCAATCAAAACACAATCACACACAATCACACACAAACATGTGCGCACACACACACAAACACATATACAAGCATAGTCCCATCATCCTGCACACAGTATTCTTAAATGAGAGCGTTGACATTTGTTTGAATCAAAACGTGGTTATGCGTTTCCTAATCCAGCGAGCCTCTCATCAGGAAAAAAGCCTCACACTGTGTTCCCCACAACATTCCCACTAAGGTTGACACGTAATGAAGCACTGTGTCATTGTCATATTGCCTTGCCATCACGTCGAAGCACGAGGAAAGCTTTAAAGGTCATAATAACTGACAAGCGGGGGAGGGGGGAGGGCAGGGGGACCTGGGGGTGAGGAGGGACTGGGAAGAAAGAGGCACTGATATAAAAAAAAAAAAAGTTGCAGAACAAAGAAGGCAGATACGAATGTGACAGGTGATGAAAGAAATAAGAGCTGTAGCGTACCATGATCTGGCCGTTATAACATTTCGATACCTACTTGGCTATTTTCTCTAGAAAACCACAAAGAAGCAATCAAAATATGTACACTGCAGCGGTTGCTATAGAAATTTGCTTCACAGACGTGCACGCTGTGGCTTGGATCATTGCTGCAACTCAAAAAAAACCCACTTATGACCCTGCTGGTTTCAATTTAGATGCTAATCGCAGGGAGCACACAAAATTATGCATATTATATTTTTACTCTGCCGTGCATGTAAAAGGAATACTGGAAGGACAAAAAAAAAAAAAAAAAGAAGCGCTACATGACAGCAGTGTTTCTGCTTCTGTATATTTCTGTTTATGCTACACGTTTTCCAAAATCACGAGCTGACGCAATTCGCTGCGACCTCACACCGACACCCACCGCTCAGCACACAACACAGCACTCTAAAGTGGGAAGCTGCTGTCATCTGAGACCTGGCGCGACCAAGCACGTGTTTTGCTTACACTCGACTCTCGAGTTGATCCTACACTGCCAGCAGGGGTTTTTCTTTTTTTTCTGAGAGAGAGAGGGAGATCTGCCTCAGCGGGGGGCCGGGGCAGGGAAGGGATGAGTGGATGGATGGAGTGGTGAATGGCGGGTCATGTTACCCCTAGATTAGACGATCATGTCAGTGTGAGTGTGATCGCGGCTATTATTACAGCTTAAATGGCAGAAAGTGCTGATGCAGAGCGCTCTCATCCTTGCTGCGAGATATTCTGAGGCTTAATGCGTTAAGAGGTCTGGTGGGCTACAATGTCCAGATTATCCTCCTGTAAAAGTCAAAAATATTTAATTTCACCCAACTTTCTGGTTTGTGTTCTTTTTTCTTTAAATACTTTGCAGTCATTAAATCTCCGTAGGCTTTATTATTGTGAGTTATTGATAAATAAATAATTATTCTGAACTCAAGTGCGGTTTTAAAGGGAGTGAAGTAACAAATATATGGATCTGAGCACCACTGCAAAGCCCCGTTCTCCCTCTCCCTGTGGTGTCAACACCAACATACTGTTAGCAATATAGTTTTTACACATGTCTTAGGTACAGATATAATCTCAGAGAACCCAAACACCAGAAACAAAACAGAAGATGCAAAAAGACCAGCTCTAATGGCGTCATAATATAGCGAGAAATAAAAGAGAGCAGAATCAAAACATTTATGAATACTCGCAATTCCACTTTGTTCTAATTCAGAACCAAAAGAATGTCCATCCAAGTGATTTTTTTGTGGTTGTTGTTGTTGTTTCCTCATATTTACTTAGTTTTGGCAAAGTAACTAACCCCCAACTTCTCCTCCCTCCCCTTTCAGCCTCCCCCAACCCTGTGTCCCATACTCAGTCCCAGTCGGTGGATTCCCCCTCAATTATCGCCGCAGCAGCAAAATGAGCAGTGGAATCAGGTAAGTGGCGACGCAGGGGAGGTTGTTGTTGGCCGATGCTTTCACCTTCTTGTTTTCCGGAGGGTAGGGGTAGCGTATGGGCCGCTCGGTGACAGGGTCGATTAGACGCGGGCCCCTGGAGCACATTTCTTCGGTGCACATGCCGCTTCCTGAACCACTGACATCGTCACCTGTGGACAGAGAGAGTACGGACATGAGATTCACGATACAAAATATGTGTATTCAAATAATTACAGTTGTTCTCGATTATGACACATTTTGTTTGCAAAACACTCACAAAATGCAACAAATGCAAATATTTCCCTAAAAACACAACTTGTGAAGATATTAATTTAATTAAGCACACACAGTGAATGACAAAATACAGCTATATAAACCAGTTCAGCCTCACTGTAATGTGCTTTACAGTATTTGTGTTACATCATTATAGTTTGTGGCAAAAAAAAAAGAGGTAACCATATTACAGCATGGCCTGTAGTCTGTCTTCACCAGATGATTTTACTCTAGATATGACCCAGCTTACTCTTATAAGCTGTCTTTGACATGTAAGACATACATTTAGCGTCTAGACAATTTTGCTTATGCTTTTTGTACTACCGACATGTGTTTGGTCTCTTTCTCCAAGTTTGCAAAGAGCAACACAGAGATGTCACTTTCTTTGCAGCGGGATAATGGCTGATTGCTTTTTGAATATTTGTGCCAAAGAGCTTCACACAGCCGAATAAGTGATTCATACATGCAAGTAACCTCTACCTGCTCTGTTTAGATGTTTTCCTATTGTTAAACACATAAAACCAACAGAGGTTTGGTCTCTGAAAGAGACCTGTGTTCCATGTTTTATGAGATGGTGTAAAAAATGTGTGAACCCCATTTAATGGTGTAAACACATTTGTAAGAGAGTTCTGCTGTGCTGAGGAGGTGATGATGAAGATCAAGTAGATCCCACTATCATTAAGCGTGCCTTAGCAGTCGAGAAAAACTCTAATCTATTAGACATAATGTGCTTATACACTGTTTGTTTGCTGGCATGACAGATGAGGTTGACTCTGCAGGTGCAAGCCGCAGAAGAAGGATGAGTTTTATTGCCAGCACTGTGCGCACACTGTTTTACAAAATATGACAAAAAAGCATTATGAATCAGGCCGAGCATTTTTTATACCTGTTTCTTAATTCCAATTTTACTGCCTTTGCTATTTTTCGAGAGTTTATAGGAACTAAGGCAGAAGTTTTCTGCCTCCTCAGACGTACAGGGACTGAGTTGATTGCTCTTAAAGCAATAGTGTGTAAGTTTCACTGAGCAACAGCGCCCTCTGCAGCCTGTTCTGAGTGATTAAGTGGTTTTCATGTAGAGAAAAAACGAAACCAAATCAATCTGTTGACTGGAGCTCTTGACCGCATAGTCTCACTCGCTGATCAGAAACGGTGGACAATAGCCCTGATCCACGGCTTCCTTTACAAATAGAGCTATCCCCGGTAACAAATGCACCAAACTACCATATTAACGTTGTTTTTGACGAGTTCAAAGCGTGTTTAACTGATCATACAGATTGTACCTGCTAACCAAAGTTACACAGAGCAAGAACGGTGTTCAGGGGAAAGAGTGGGAAATGCAAGCCGGAACATTCTTGCTAAACCAAGTCAGCGAACCATTGAACTAATTTTGAAGGTGGTTTTTATAAAGTTAAAAAGTTGTGTTGTGTAGTGTTGCTTTAATCAATACCAATCTGAAAAGAAGTGTCCTATAGAAACTTGTGGACTAGTGATAATGGTACTCACTGGTGTCCTGAAAGTCCACATCCTGGCCGTTGAGAGCGTTCTTCAGGCGGTGCGTCATGATCTTCAGCTGCATGATCTGCTGACGTATTGTCATGTCTGGCTTGGTGATGTCGATTTCCACTTCTGGGTTGTTGATCTGACTGGCTAGGCCATCGCCCATCACCTCTGGAAGGTACCTGGCAGACATGAATACTCGTTTAACATGGTCTCTTGCATCCATTTGGAAATTTTTGGAAGTATTTGACTGCTGGAACTATTTCTTTGGTAATTTGTAAAAGCTTATTTTTCTCAATGTCTGATCACTTCAGTAGTTTTTGGAGGAGAGTGTTTTGTTACTTAGAAATTCACTTTTAATTTACAGTTTAAATTCCTACCTGGCGCGGCTCATCCCGTTCCAACACTTCTCCTCGGCCCCTGTTCCAGTAGCCACTCTATCGCTGCAGAGCAGACTTGGAAGAGAAACCCAGTACGACTGCAGGTCCTTCAGCCTCACAGTTACGTCAGACACCTGAGTTGACAAGAGCAGATTAATGAGCTTTTTCACTTTGCTCCAAATCACAGCCTGATGGTTCATCCTGTTTCCTCAATAACCATGTGCAGTGTTCATCTGACTCATTCATCCATCCAAGCATTCATTCCCATCCAATCACCCATTAGATGTCTGTATAAAGGTTAAATGAACAGCAAAATGGGTTTAATTGTCCATGATGGTCAATGGCTCCTGTGTCATGAACCATCACCATGAACAGGACATATCCATCAGAGAGCAATGACAAACAACACAGTCAGGTAAACACATACCAGTTTGTCTATTTTGTTGGAGCTGGCTTCCACCCTGTCCTCCACTGTGACCCTCCCTCTCTTTGTGGCTTCATCGACTCCTGTGCTGCTGGTTCCGCCCTCTCTGAGGTTTCCACATGACTGGAACAACTGGAGCAGCAAGAAAGGGAGGAAAAGACAAGATGGGAGTACAGAGAGAGGATTAATGAGAGACAGACAAATTGAGGGTAAAATAAGGAAATTATTTGAGTTCTGTTTAGCTTAGCTTTCCAAACAGCAGATCTAAATGCTTCTTTAATAAATCCATCACCATATACAACTATTAACTTTGTACGTGCTCTATAAACTTTACTTTCCTGTCATACGTAGTTCATACTCTGGATCTTTATTGGTAGTGGTGTCAACAAGACTGAAAACGCTGAGCTCTCTGAATAAAATCCTATAATCCCATACTCGCACTGCATCAGCAAAATGCAGTGTTTGTCAGACAAACTTATCTACAGTTACACAAAGAATCTCTGAGCATATTAGTACACACAAGTGATAGTTGTTCGGTGAACCCGAGAGTCAATTGAGCGTAGTTCTGACAGAATAATTTTTTTGTCCCTGTCACGTTTTATAAATGGTGTCCAGGGAGAAGAGTTAAACTGCCGTCAATCTGTCTGTCAATCTGCTCTGTTTACAGAAGCCTCGAGCCTTTGAACCTCCACATTTAACTAGAAAATAATCCTGTTGTAAGCTTCCAGTCATGTCTGTCGCCATATTTTACATGGTTCATTGAACATGATGGACATGAAACAAATGCTAACTCACTTACATTCCACATACTAGGGAAACATGTGTCAACACATTATGTAAATAAATCTGTCCATCTACCGTAAAGCTAAACTCTGAGTCTTGATCAACTTCTCTGAAGTCAACGTATCGCTCTCCCGGAGAGACGAACTTCAGAGGCTGAAACTGTGCGTGATCACCAGGCAGAACCAGGTCAGGGGCGGTCAGCCCAGTCGGGCTCTTAAACGGCAAACCAGCACAGAAGAACCTTTGTCTCTCCTCTCACCCTCGATTCTGTTTTCCACCTTTACCAAACAATTCTAGTCAGATGTCTCTTTTTCTTTGTGCCTTTAAAGAATCAAATAAAACTGCGGCTCGAACACTATTAAACTGTGAAGTAAATGCTTTGGCCCACGGGGCTCGGGCATGACTCACATCCCTCCAGTTGAAGTCAGGTCCGTGGAGCAGTGTAACAGCATTTATTCAGTGGCTGGATAGGTGATAATTGTGCAAAAGTAAGGGCAATGAGGTAGCACAGTGAACCGCCCGGGGTCAAGCCCAACATTGTTTGGCACTGAACCTGGATCAATGAGTGTTTATTAGTTTGCACAGTGGCATTTCCTGACACAGCTCCTATTTCTTTTGTCTTACTTCTTTTAACATTTCTTTTAAAGCTTAACCAACTTAGAACAACATTTCAAAGCCCCAACAATGTCAAATCTACTTTTTCCTTATAACATTAAACATTCATGACTAAATAAGCAACAATCAACTTATCTGCTCGACCGGGACCGTGCAGATGTGCTTTAAACACATCTGATTGATGAGAAGCTACAAATGTAAACAATCCCAGATCTCATCTCATCTCATCTCCTGCTTAATCCTGCATATGGTGGATAGAAGTGCATAACATAATTTTCTTTTTCCATCTGAGCTTCACACACTTCAAAGATGTGTAACGTGAATTATTAATTCTAAACTCTGTCCACTCAATTCAATTTACGTGGACTGAAGTCAAGTTCAAGACACGTCTCAAAGATGATTAAAGCAAGGAGAATGAGAGGGGTCAGAGTACTTCAATAAATAAACGTTTTTTATCTATTTTTCATTTTGTTATACATTTGCTGAACTTTATAAGAGTAAGCTTTTTAGTTGGGGAGTAGTAACAAGTTACATTTACTCCAGTAACTGGTAAGTGGTGACTTTTTGGACTGTTTTTAAAAGATCTGCAGCGCTCTCTACATTGAGTCTTTAAATATGTGACTACGGAGTCTCTCAATCAAAACAATAAGAATGTTTTCGAGTTTTTGTCTTTACCACCATTAATGTTTCTGCTTAACGGAGACAAACTGAAGTGAATAACTGTGACCGATTAGAAGTGACCAATACAAACAGTAGAAGGAAAAAGTACACTGCTGAACAGTGTTTTTGTACTACATCATACAGGATTTGTCCCCGAAGTTATGGCAGAGACAAAGAAAGCTACAGATAAAGTGCATAAGACACAATTAAACGGCGATGACAATGAAATACCTCATTAACTTAAATAAGTTTAAACATTGTTAGAAACATTTTGGGTGACTTAAAACATAGATCTAGTTATATGAAAGTAAAGTCAATGAGGAATTGTTACATATTACATCTTTAACCAATATAAAAGTTAGAGTTGAGTTGCCACATGCACAGTTAGCATGGGTAAGTGCAGTGTACATTTAATTTGTCTTCAGTGATGTTGAAATATAGTGCCATCGATATTCCTTTGATGTCTTTTTTCCCTGAACTCTTCACTGTATTCTCTGTGGTAAATAGAGGTTGTATGGTTAAGTCAGCTGTGCACAGCTGCTTTTACCATCCTGGGTTCTGACCTTGTTGTTGATGGTCTGCATGTTATCCATCATTGTAAGCACGGCTTCTGATATGCGATTGGGAAGGGAGAGGACCACGCTATCCACGCCAGATGCACCATCAAAGCGATCGGCCACCTGCATCATGGTTTCTGCAATGAAAGGAGCCAGAGTTAGCGTGAAGAAAGTATGAAACCTTTCATATGCAGGAAGTTAAACAAGTTGACCAATGGTGAATCTTTGAGCAGATATGAGTCTGAATTGATTTCATGTGTGAACGTGTGTGTGTGTGTGTGTGTGTTACCCACCTGCCAGATGCTTCCACTCAGTGTTGAGGTCAGCCTGGTTGGCCAGACAACCCTTCATGACGTTGCTGCAGTAGTTGGCACAAGGTCTGGCGGAGGCCATGCCGCGGCAGTGGGGACAGTAAGTCATCCTCATCATGGCCCGCATGCACTCCAGGCTCAACTGCACCTGGGCAGACCAAAATAAAAATACACCTGGATGAAAAATGTCTGTTTTGTCAAGCATGTGTGATCTAATAGTTTAAGAGATGAAACTGAAGGCAGCAGTTGATCAAACTTTATATTTAACCACAGTGAAAAGCTCTGCTTTTACTCTATGCAGGTACATGGTTTCTACAAGCCACAAGCTTTTGAAATTATTGATGCAATTTACAACCTATTTCATGTCCATACTGGCAAAAAAAGGAAGAGTCAAATACCCCGAACTACTTGCAAAGTCAATTTATTCACATTCAAAACTACAAGTGAGTACAGTGCATACCTTCACCAAGGCCCAACATTCCCCTTGCCCAAACTGCACACACTCATAGATATCAGTTCCCTGTATACGCTGGATTTTTTCCATAAAGATTCATGAATTATTCTCTGGGAAAGTGTGGATACTGTAGGAAAAGCCCAATCTAACAATTTTAAAGAAAACGAAAAAAATCTGGACCCACACCAAAATGTAATGGGTTCTTCCCTGACATCCTTCCACCAAGGTTTTTCAGAGTGGCAGGAGTTAATGTTGTTAGCACAGAGTGGGTCGTGCTGGGACTGGACTACGGAGACGTTCCAGAACTGTAATGGGTGACGGCAGGTGTTTGCTGATCGTTTTTATGACGCTTTTATGTTTTCTGAATTCCCACTCTCATGCCTTAATGACCAAAGTTCTGAATTTCAGCATTTTGTTGCAAACGGTGCAACAGGGATTACATTTGTAACCAAGCACTTAATGCACAATTCTCGAGTTAGATCTTGTTGAACCTGCACTTATATAAATGATGTGAGAATCTGTTTGAACATATTCACGTCCCAGTAAGAGTTTTTTTTTCTCAGTCCAAACACATAAGGTTAGGTTAATTAGCCACTTTGAATTGTGCGTAGGTGTAAATTTGAGCGTGAAGGGTTGCGTCAGCCCTGTGATGGTTGCCCAATGTCAATGTCAAAAGATAAACAACATGTCTAATGAATAGAACTAATGAGTTTAAATAAATTCTTCCATAAGCAGAGCGATGATACTTTAGCCGATATCCCACATCACAATACACTAATTGGTTGTGTTTGGATTAAGACTGGACTGCACATAATGGTTATTGGTTCCATGTTGTTACAGTGAGATCAATACAATACAAAGACTAAAATAAATGCAACTTTACGAATGTACTGTTAACTTCATAATCCAATCCATTTTAAAGATCTGTTTTATATGAAGATCTGTGTATATGTAGATGTCTCGGTTGTCAGACATTGATACTGGCAGAAACGTGGGAGGTCACCGCCCATACTAACCTTTTTCAGTTTTCGCCAGACCGTCATTTGGCACAGTTTCCTTGGAAACCACTTTAGGAGAATTTGCTTTTTTGTTTTACATGCGATGAAAAGGCCCTGACATTCATGCGAGTATTCTCGGTCCCTCACTCCATCCTTCCTGCCTCCTCAATTTCTCTCTCTATCCCACAAGGTTGTTCCCCCATGGAAAGGGCCTTCGTGCATGAAAAATGAAACTGGGTTAATACCAGTAAGCTCTGTTCACAAGAGAGTACAGCTATGCATGCAAAACCCCAGGAAGTGTGTGTGCATGTTGTAGAGAGAGAGAGAGTGAGACGGAGAGAGAGAAAGAGGGATAGAGAGAGAGAGAGAGAGATGGAACGAGCCTAGCTACACATACAAAGCTCCTCTAAGCTGACATCTGGGCCAGTCTGATGCTTTTCCTGGAAACTGTGCTTCCAACAGCAAAGTCATAGTAAAACCAGGTTTTAACAAATATACAATGGAAATAGGGCGACAATAGAGTTCAGGTGGGAAAACAACGAGCTGTCAGTCATTTGATCCCTGTCTGCTCGACGTGAACACAATCATTTTCAGTCCAAAAGTGACTTCTCATGATGGTGGCCTTCTCCTCATTAATCATTAATCATTATCAAAGGCAGCGCCTCTTCCTTTCCTTCATGGTGTAACTCATGTCTCCCATTTTACATCAGCTCTCGTGTAAAAAATATTGGTGGTAAAATATCAATCAAGCAGTCTTTATTGTGTTCTGTTTTCTTCTTGGCTGAATTAAATGGCTATTTATGGTTGTTCAGAATTAACCCAAATCCCCCACAGGGATAATTAAAATGTGATCTAATCATATTTGATCCACATAAGAGCGAAAGCAATTTATTTTGATACTGTTTCAACTCTAAACGCAATCTTACACCACATTTTAAAAAAACACGTAATAGGCCTAAATTAGTAAATACATCTCTGATGCATGAAAGATCAACTTGGTAATCATTGCCAGTTACCCGAGGAGCACAGCATAAAGTGAAGTAAGTGACACAGAGCAGCAATAACCACATTCCCAGGCTTAATCTCAAGTCATAAGAGACATGAGTCAGATCCTCACTCCTGCCCTGCATTTCTCCCCCCTTCCTCCCCTGCTTATCCTACCACTCATTAGCCAGGGATGAGTCAGACAAATGCTTTTTTGGTGAGAGAGAAGAGTGAGGGAAGGGAGTGTACAGAGATCAGTGGAGAAATGCCTGAAAATGAGCGAGATGGGGAGAAAATAGGGTTCGACAAAGGGCGTTGGCAGGGAATAAAAAAAAATGAAAATCATATTAGGGAGAGAGACATTCATTTAGTTTCTGTTAAATCATCCATACAGTATTAACACTAGGGATCCCAGGCCAGGCGCAGCAGACATGACACAGTGTGTAACTTCTCTGTGCTACTAATTGGAGGTTGATGTTGACAACTTCCTCAGTAACCTTGGAGACGCATGTGGTGCACCAGGCATGGTGAGGGAGGGACTGTCAAATTAGAACCAGTGTTGACTGGATCGCAACAAAGGGTCGTTTTCATAATGGATCATTTCATTGATTCTTTTGTAATTTAATAAATGTTCAGGATAGATAAAATTGCCCATTATGATTTCCCAGTTTGCAAAAGGGTGTCTTTGAATAGCTTGTATGTTTGTCCATTGTGTCTGAAATACAAGAGAATTGATTTGCAGACACAAAAAAGAAAAAACAGCAAATCCTCACTTTTGAGAAAACGTATCGATAGCTGATTTCTGCCAGTTTTGCCCAATCCATCCCTCCATCCATCCCTCCATCCCTCCATCCCTCCATCCATCCATCCACCCACCACTTCTACTTCTGGGGGTTGCAGGGGGCCTGGAGCCAAAGTTATTCGTCAATGTCTTAAATTCTGTATCATAATTGTCAATCGATCAACTAGTCAAATGATCGACGATTCTTTTTAGCACTGTGCACGTTCTTTCTCTCTGCCTCACCCACACACACACACACACACATACACACATTGCACTCACTCTGACCTGATTCACATCATCTCCGTGCAGGCCTCTCAACAGGAGCTTTAGGTTTGAAAAACTCCCTTTGATATTTGCACATGTGGTTCTCTGACATGATTGTGTTACATTTTAAACAGCCGTACCCTCACTTGTCCTTGCCTCACCTACACAACACCCCCCCCACCCCCCACCCCCCGATACCTGACAGTGCCCTCCGTATTGCTTGCGGCGATGAAGCCTGAGACTCCTCTCTCTCTCCCTCCCTCCCTCTCTCCACTTGTCTTTCCTGTGTAATTAGTAAGGATATATGAGCGACCTCTCCCCCTTGTGTTATGGAGCGAGCTGATCCAGACTCCTTGCCTCCAGAGTGAGCTATGTGGCGCGTGGCCTATTTCCTCCACTCCCCTACTCGAGGGAATAAAAACAATCCGGAAAAAGTTAGGGACACAGCAACTGGTACAGCCCGAAGCAAAGCAAGGGAGGAATTAATACTCTACCAGAGAGAAAAACTACATCATACTTTTTTTCCCAATATATCTCTATAAAAACATTCTTTCAAATTATTCAGTCTTTCCACGTATCTCTCTCCCCCTTTCTCTCACTGCTCTGCTCCAGCCTTCTTTCAGGTGACTATATTTCATAACCTTTCCCTATATCTCCTATTTTTTATGGCTAAGCAAACTAAAACAGAGCACGGATTCATGTAATGTTCGTATAATTTGGTAGCATTGACTTCTGCAGAACACATACAAATGCACGGAGAGGTGTGTTTTTATTGTCTCCTGTTTTACACTCAACTGGTTTAGTAGCTCCCTGAGCAGCGTGTGGTAGCTGTCTTCAGTCACAGGGCCCTTTAAGTGGCGATACGTCGCTATAAATAGGAGCGGTTTTCTCATTAGGGCCCAATCAATTGAAGATAGAATTACAGGAGGGGAAAGCTAAGATCTAAATGAACATACAGAACTATTCACGCTAAAGGGAGACAGAGGACGAAACAGGGCACAGTTCAAGGAAATATCAACAGACATGATGCAGTACAATTTACTGGGCAAGGACGGAGGATAAAGGATTGAGAGAGCAGTAGGATAGAGACAGGAGAGGTTGCTGGAGTTTGTTACAGTATTTTTTATTAACTTTCTCTCTTGCTCTCACTGTTCCAATCCACACATACACCATGGTGCTCATTGTGTGCTGCTGTTGTGAAATTGTGAAATTGTATCACCCTTGACTTGGATGATTCAAAGAAAAATTTGACAATCCATTAAAACTGCAGGAATTTTTGATCAGCCAAATCAGATTTGGCTATTCACTGCAAACAGTCAATTATTCACATCTTTTAAAATATAGGCTATTAAGGTATACTTTGTTGGACTGCCAGATATTTTAATAGGGCTGGGCAAGTAAACAACTCAAAATATCCCTTCCATCTAGCATGCTAAATATTCTAAAGTTGGATAGAAAATGTGCAACATTTTTTGCAGACACTAGATATCAAACAAAAGCCAGAGACTTTATTATATTAGGTTGCTGTGAGCTGTAAATCCAGCACCTCTAAGCAAAAGGGAGAAGACAACGTTATCTTAGAGCTTAACCGGTCAAGGCCGGCCTCCCTTCCTCTGGGGCAGCCGCCCTCTCCTCACTCAGAATCACTTCAGATCTGGGTCTGCAGCTGCCTGCACCCGTCGCAGACATCCTCACCGAGTGGAAAGGACGACTTGACGTAGTGGAATGATTTTGTCCTGGACAGCAGCGTGAAAGCGAGGAGCGCTTGCACTGCAGCAGCTATTTCTGGGGACTGAAATGTCTCCAGCAGTACAGTGACAAAAAAAGAAAAGAAAAAGAAAAGACGACTGCAAGCGTCTCCGCCTGATGATTCAATTCTTTGACCTTCAGGAGGCAGCCCTGTATTCTGTTTTTTTTTGCACAGTTCAATGGACTTGGAGATTGACCAAGTGTGTCCATAGTGACTGTTCTCATGCATTGTGTGCTCTTGCTTTCCCTCTTGGGACTTGTGATGAGTGTGTGTAAATGGGACAGAGGGTAGTCCGTGACCTCACTCAGAATGGCAGCGGTTCCAGTGCCCTGGCATTAGCACTGCTATGATGTTTTGTAATTTTGTAAAAGCTGTGCTAATTATTTACCCTCGTTCCCCATGGCAGCCTATTTTAATGAACTCATTGCTTACTGTCCCTCAGCACAAACATAATGGCATCAGTTGGGAGATGTTTATTAACAAAATAGCCACACTGGGGAAATGTGCATCACTGATAGAGGGGGATAATGAAATCAATTGTGTGTGTGTGTGTGGTTGCACCTTTAAGCACTTGTGTGCAAATGTGCTCCAGCGTGTGCATGAATGTTTGCCTAAGAGAGATGCTTATCAGTTTAGCATCTTGCTGGCATAGCTCTTGCAGGAGTCGTAAGCTACTCTGGCTGGCCCAGGGGTGCACCCATGTGTCACAAATCAAGAATAGCATTTTCAACATGGCGTGCTGCATGCTAATTCTGACCCTAACTCCCCTGATTGCTTGCTTGAGTCTAAGATAAACCGCGAATGTTGTGTCTCTGGTTTGACGAGTTGCATGAGTGCCTTGGCTTCAGGTCGGGGAGTTTTGTCACTAACTGCTTCCCAGCTCCCCTGTGGCTTGGATGTGCTCGGGCTCTGCTGCATGCAGGTATTTAATTGACACAATCCTCGGGTCCCTGTGTGTAGGAGTGAGACGCTGCACCTATTTCTGGGTCAAAGACATGTGGAAGAAGATATACTGGGCCAGGGGTATCTCATGCTGGTGCAAACAGAACAGTGTGTGCCCACCCGCAGTGCTAGCCAGAACACATGCATCAGTGTGGAAGGGGAAAGGATCACACCGATCTTTCTCTGACATGCATCCAAATGGCAGCGTTGCGGTTTTGCATTTGCACCACAACATATGCTTTTCTTTTCTCTTGCTTTTCGTCTGCTTACACAAGTCTGACCTTGTAGTATTCTAATCAAGGGACATATAATATTAATCCCTGGTGCGGCATCTGTTTTCTCAGAGGATGCATATATTTCTAATGGGGCCACTGCTCTCAACACTCTCCTTGTCCAGTGTCTGATCGGAGATATTTTTCACTAGTGCATCAACACCAACCACCTCTCTTTCAGGAGCTGAAATGATTTCTCAGACTTGCTCTGATCTTAACCTCACGCTTGTTTTATATACAGAGGCGGCCATTTCTCTTGGGAGATATTAACCCTCCCCCTGGCCTTGGAAAATCCTTTCTTTCTTTTTTAGTGTGGAGCTGACATTATGTGTTGTTGCAGGGGCAGATTGGCTGAGCCGTGGGCTATGTTTTATGATGCCTCTGATTTCCACCAAACAATGGCCTGCCTCTATTTTATACTATGCGCATGGACTAGTTGAGTGTGTGAGTGTGCGTTAATATCAGGGAGGACTGCAGAGGTCATCACCGAAGTCTGGACCTTGGTATTGTTTTCTGAGGGGTGTATAACAAAAGATCATCATCAGTGTGTTGGTGGATGGAGTGAATGATCTTCTAAACATTGGTAATTGATTTTGTGAACAAATTGGACAGGCAGTTAAATCCGCTGAAGTGTGATGCAGGTAACCAGGAATTTTACAAGCGGATCCATAGTTGTTCAATGCCTTTTAACCTACGAAGTAATATCTATAAAAAAATGTATGTGAAATTCTGTTGGTGGATAATTTTGCTCTTATTCACAACTTAATGTACTTGCAACATTCAACCTGATTATCATGCTTTACTGCTCACTGACATGGTTTTAAGGCTATTGTTATCCAGTGCTTGCCCTTCAAACATCTGAGCGGGCACATTTGCAGATCAGGGAAATCGCCCCAGGCAAGCTCAGTTTTTAAACCCTCTGTATTTCTAAACCGACCATGACTCACGATCATAGAAGTGACAATGAATAACACAGGAATACTTATAAAGATGGCTTGGGAGAGAATAATAGGTCTTCAAAAGTTAGATATCAGTAAAACTGTATCTGAGGCAGTTCATTCACTTCAATCGGTAAAACTAACACAATAAAACTAACTTGTGCGGAAAAGAGGCTAGCAGCGGCGTACATTTAAAGGGAAGAGACTAGTTATTGGATGGATGGGGATGCAAAATGAGAAGTGAAGAATATGTTTAAGAAAACTGGAGATTAAACCTTTTTACCTGTGACACCCTGCGCACCACTTCCCCACTGACCACCAGTCCCTGAACGAAGGAACGCGCAGCCACAAATGTGCGTGTGACCATCATCTTCATGACCCGGGGGGTTTCTCCAAAGGGCCGCAGTGTCTCTATCTGCTTAGAAACACACTCCAGGTAGTCCTCGCCTGCAACCAGCACACACATTCATTCAAATTTATCTGATTACATAAAAAAGATTAAGCTTAAATGAAATATGATCTTTATGAGGTGAATAAATCACTGACAATGTCAAAGCTGAGTCATATTCTCTCATTATCTTACTTGTGTACAGTATTTACTTTATAACATCTTAATGAGGGGAGTTCCCAGGCAATTAATCTGTGTTAGTCATGCACCATTAAGCAGTGAATTAGTTGGCGGTTGCTTTTTTGTGTTCTAGAAAATAAATGTGTGTTTTTATACCAATGACATATTGCTTGTTTGCCTGGTAGAAGAGCTTCTCCATCAGCCTGGCCCAGAATTCGTTGAGCACCTCTTCCAGGTTGATGTTGGAGCCTCGATAGTACTGCCTCAGATCCGTGTACAGCTCAGAGAAGACCTGGGAGTTCTGGATGTATAGTAAACCCCACGTTGCAGTGAAAGTCTCATGTAGACTAAGTGCAGAGTGGTTCAGCAACTCCAAGAAGTAACCTGAATATAAATACAGAGAGTAAAAGGTTAAAACAGATCAATTAAGAACCATAGAGTCAGCAAATACACTGTATAGTATTATTTTGTTGTGGACATTATTATTCGCTCTTCATGCCCCTGATACTCTGCAGATAGAACCAGGATCAGGAGGGGTAGGGCCTACACCTGAGGCCCACTGCCTGCTGTACCATTATGTGCTCTCTTTCCCCTCAATATCCTCACATTACCATCCTCACACATACAATAAAGGTTGTTCAATACAACTCTAAATGCAAAATGAGGGGGAAAAAATCACTCAACAACACAAGATGTGTCAATCTCTCAGAGCAATAAAGCTTTCTGAAAATCCCAGATGACTATTACAGAATTTCATGCTGGAAAGATTGTGCTTATGGAGGAAAAGCAAGAACGAAAAAACATATGTTTTTCCCCTTTCTTATTCCTTCTGCTTTGTGCTATAGACACCACAACTGCTTCACGCTGTAATGGAAACCAAAGGTAAAGTATGTGAGTATATATATGGCTCCGAGTCAGGTACAGGCAGTGGAGCAGACAGACAGGTAAACATAGTGATGGGCAGGTATGCGACAGGCTGTCAGTCCTGGAGAAAGAGGATATTGGAAAAACAAGCACAAACTGGAAAGCACAAGGAAACAGGGGAAGTACAACAAATTCTAACCCTTCCCTAATGATTCTAATGTTCCACCCACCTGATTTACATGCATGAGGGCGACAGGGTGTAACACACATCTTATTGATAACCACTAACTACAGCCTCAAACTCACAGTCAACAAAACTTAGGCTCAAAATCCTATTCAATAGAAGACAGTTGCATTGGATTACAATATATTGCATTGGACAGGTGCAGCTAAAACTGGCCATTCATTGGACTGTATTTCATGTGTCATGCAGGGTGAGGTGGGCGTGTGCGTTTTCATAAATCCTGCATAAACATCTTTACATCCGTTTTGTGTGTAAACAATGTTTATAAATGAGACTCGTGTTCTGCCAAGAGTATGACAGCACAGGGTGTAGCCCAACAACAGCATGTCCAGATCACTGACTGCAAGACGGACGATATGTCTGCCTCCCAAATGTGTTTGGGTGCCATCTGGTGGCTGGCTGCAGTATAGGTCATAAATCCCACCTCTTCCATGTTAATAGATGGGACATGGACCAAACTAAAACAGTCAAAGTGCACGTCAAGTAACTTTTTCTCAAAGATATCTTCAGTCATTTTAGGCAGTTTTTATCACTTTATTATTTTCTAGTTGGTTTGGTTTTAAAGAGTTATTTCATGTTGTTAACATTTATCGGATGGACCTTGTTACAGTGACTCCATCTCCCGATCACTACTGCGCAGAATCTGGCTCCCAATTCATAAGATGGCAGCTATATAGATATGTTATATATATTTATATCCACTGGGGCCAACATTTGCTCTGCATCTCCACGTACACAGAGGGTTCAAACCTGGTACGTGTGTGTGTGTGTGTGTGTGTGTGTGTGTGTGTGTGTGTGTGTGTGTGTGTGTGTGTGTAGCAGGCAGATGTAACCCTGTAGTCTGTAGCCGTGTTTACTTTGTAGGTGTTTATCTCTGCCTGCCACCACCCTACATCAAGAAGAGATGAGAAAAAGTGGAGGTTGTGGCCTCCGCAGGGGAGAATGCTCATTCCCCTCCACAAGCTGCTTTTTAAAAACATCCTCTCGTAACATTTCCCACACTCCAGCTTATTTCCCCTAAAACAATTCTAACACTTTCCCTGATGACAAGAGAAAAGGCAAGCTAAGTTATATAGTCGCAGCACTCCAACACCCATGTGCTCGGGGCCTGTAGGCAATCATAGCACTTGGAGTTACATAACATGTTAATATGCTAAGCTCTTCCTGACCCCTCTACGTGACATTATCTAAGCACTGGCCTTGTTGGATGCTGCTTTCCCACTCATTAACAAACACCAGCCCGTCTGCTTCAAAGCTGCTGCTGCTATTTGCTGCTTTCTTCTGGCATTTTCTCAGACTCTGAGCTAAAAGGTCTACTCTCACCGGAGCCATTGATCTGAAAAGATGTATTTAGCAGTGAATGTTAGGAGAAGCACACTCTTGTGAGGACTTATTTTTAAGTCCATTAGCAGAAAACCACTCTGAGACCTACAATGCATCATTTCATTTTCTGGGGTTTGCTACAAATAATGGTTATTCTGTGCTTTGAGAGAGCTTAAGTCTAAAAGTATTTCAGTCAAAGGAGAAATATCAAGATTCATTCTTCAAGTTCATCTTCGTTTTGTGAAGCTCTATAACCTCAAGCAGCTTTTCACATTCCTTTTCCTGCAAACACAATCTTGTTGGGTACCATGTCAAATTGCCATTTGCCTCAGTTGGGATCACGCCCAGAATCAGCATGCATTATTTCTAAAACAGAGTTATAATAAAGTAGTCATTCGCAATTAAATACAGTGAGCTTTGTGCATGAATGTGTGCATCGGAGGACTTAAAGAATAAAAATAGCTTTATTTTATATTTTGATCTTTTTGCTTAACTGCAGTGTATGCCTCTCTGGTGCCATCCCATATTTAATTATCTTAACTCGACTTCCTTTCAAGTGACCAGGGGGTGAACAACTCTGAATGTAATCTTGCGTGATCGGATCGCTAACTTCTGACATGCAGCAGCCATATGTCCAGTGTTTGTTTGGTACAGCGAGACTTCTTCAGCGAATGACGCATCGTTCCCCTGTTCCCCTCCTGTCACTCAAACTATCTGCAGGCACAGCTCTGGGCCGGCCTTAATGTACCAGGGGAGAGAGACGCGCGTCTGTGTCAATAACAGATTTGTGCAAGGCAACAATCAAAATCCTACTTCCAGGAGTCAGCAGAAAGGGACACATGTGCACGCAGAGAAAGCGACTTCAAAGTGGCAGCACATTCCCATATTAATACACAGACACACATAAGGCAGACAGATAGACGGGGAGCTGCTGTGACAGGTGCAGCTTTGCTTTTAATCCCCATTAGAATTCATTCCTGCTGTGGACTGTCAGACGAACTGTAAAAAACGCTGTAAATGAAATGGGCTTCAGCAGAAATATTTTCACTCAGGTGAAAGAGTGAAGTTTTATTCTACTTTGAACAGTTTACACATGTTTACTGTCCTAATGTGGTGGGGAGATGTTATTTTTTAAATGCACATGTGGAGAAGAGATCTTTGCAAATAGTTCCACTCTGTCCGATTCTCCTTTGCCCTTCAGCTGCAGTGAATAATGATCGTCATTAGTGTGACACGAGGCTGCTGTGCATGTGTGTGGAGATGACCTTTCTCATTGTTCATCTGTTTGTGTCTCCATGACACGGAGCCACAACTCACCCCTTCCTTCACCCCCACCCATACCACTACACTCTCCCTCAATCCTACATCATCCCTTAAAAGCCTGACCTCCACCTTCTCTCCTCCAGGGACAAAGTGATGGGAGAGGGTGCCCGATGGCACACATCCCAGCAGATGGGGAAGGGGGCAAACACACATATTGGTATCTGTGTTAATGTTTGCATCTGCTGAAGAACCTTTATTTTACGGAACAGACTGTAGAAAATGTGTTAATTTCTGTTTACAGTTCACTGAAACATAACTTTATTCTCTTAATTCAAATTCCATATATTTGGTTGTACATGTGTTTTCCCTTTAGTTAAAGTTATTTATAATAAAGTGAAACTGTAAAATATCAAACCTCAGATACATTTCTTTGAGTGTTTGATAACGACATCTTATAAATATCGGCCACCAGACCAGTATCAGAACATTTTAGTCCATGATATTTATATTGGCATTGCAGCAAGTGAGTGTGCAAGTGCTTTTTAATTTTAGGTCCAGTATCATAAATGACACAATTGTCTCAAAGTGCTTTTTAATCAATGCAGAAAAAAACACTCATAACCACATCAGTTAGATGATACTTGTAGCAAGAGTGGGCAATAATACAATAAAGTCGTGCATCAAGTTTAAGTTGAACACTTACCCTAACATCCCTTCATGCATTTCTGTCATTTTTTGTCAACAGTCATTTTAAACATTGTATCGACAGTTCATATTTATGTATAAACACAGACACACACTTGTGGGTAGTTATCCATATTGGACATTAGACATTGACTTTCATCTATTGCAAGGACAATACCCAAATCCTGACACTAATCCAAACTAATTCATACCTCACCGCCTAACCTTATCTCATTAAAACTAGTTCCCATCAAAGGTGAGTCAAACGGAAAAGGTCTTAATGCAGTAAAAGCACTCACACAGTAAAAGCACTCACACACACACACACACACACACACACACACACACACACACACACACGCACACACAGGCCTGTGTGTCTTAATGGCTGTCTTCCTGCAGTGAGAGTGGAGTTAATGATTTCATTTGTAATCACTCTGAGCTTCTCATCCAGGCCACCTTGACATGTCAGAAGCTCATTTTACCTCCGCTCCAATCCCACCGCTTCCACATCTGACTAAACTCACTCACCCACATTCAAGTGCTCACATAAACCCTCATGTACCATAAAATCACTTTCAAGTATTTCACCCTCTTACACTGCCTCAGTCTTTTATCAGTCAGTACAGTGCTTTACACCATTGCCTCCATGTGCCAGATTTGCCTGTAGCCCCCGCCCCCCCCCCCCCCTGTCACCAGTGTCAAGTTGTAATATTGACACGATACTCAGTGTAATACACAGGTACCATTGATGTTCCTCCTCTGCCAATCACTCAGTGCTCGCACTGATCCTGAGTTCCTTCTCACCCAGAGGTATTAACTGACCAGATCTGTGCTCCTCGCTTCAGAGTAATCCACAATCTTTTCTTTCTCATACAGAGGGCTTAGTGGGTCTGACAACCTTGCCGCTGTCTAATTAAGTTTGAACTCGGTGGATTGAACAACCCGATCCAAACCTAATCTGTCATTATGTAATCACAGGCTGACAACAGTCGATTCCCTCCTAACTCCTCACCCTTGTCTCTTTGCAAAAACTACTTTTGGTTTTTAGTTTCCCCTAACTGGCAGATAACATTGTCTCAAATCTGCAGAAAATGAAAACACAAAAAGAAATGTTTTGAAATGAGAAAAAAGAAAAACTGAAAGCAGGTTCTTGTTTCCTGATGCCTCAGCACGAAGCCACATATAATAAAGCAGGGATGGGAACCTTTTTCCTATAGAGGGCCAATTTAATTTTTATAACATCCTTCGTGGGCCATCCTAAATTATTGAACACATATATTTTGTCCTTGTTTATGAGTCTCTGCCCTCATTTAGTTGTTGCTGTGATGTCAGCTGTTGCTTTAGATTTTTCCCTTTCCTGTTTTCAATCATGTATCTTTTAATGTGTTTTTAATTGATGAAATCCACATTGTCTGCACTTGTATCTCTGAAAGGTGCAATAAAATTCAACTTCAGTCTCTGTCTCTACTCCTCATCCATTGGAGAGAACAGATTGTCTTTGGTGAAGCATGTGATGTGCGCCATGTAGCTTTGTTTGTATTTATCAATTGTCTCGTGGGCCAGATTAAACTGTTGTACATGTCCTGCAGGTTAGGGGTTCCCCGCCCGTACAATAAAGGGCCATACTTAGCTGAGAAACGTGACATACTGTATTAACTGAGTTTTGGCAGTGCTGTATAGAAAAGGACTGGTGAAAGAACGAAAGGGAGAAAGGGAGAGAAACAGGTCTGGAGAAGCAGAAATTGTGTATCTGTTTCATATCTGACAGCCTTAATTCTATTGTCCATTTGACAAGTGCTGAATGATCATATTACTTAGATGATTCTTTGGCAGAGAGGAGAGAGGCTGAGAGAGCAAACGATGAGACACGCCAAGAAGAGGAGAAAATCGCCTGGCAGAGGTACACTTCGAAATAAAACCAGAGAGCACTCAAGGGACGACGGCACCGTAAACTCTGCCAAGACTGTACTCTCTTCTAAATTTGTTATTTTAATAATAGAACATTTTATGCTGCATCTGGATCAAATCTATATCAGCATGTAGATTCATGTTGATTGGCTGGTGGTTGCCATGGCTTTTTGAGAGCATTCATATCCTGTCTGGGTCTATAAGGTGTTTGTACAAGGATGAGTTGTGCAACATTTATTAGGCTCAAGCTCAGGACTACTGATAAATGGGCCTTTCAATTTAGCAAAGCTACATGGTTTCGCATTTTGCAGGATGGCTCAGACCTTATGAATCTGTCACCAGCGTTTAACGTACATTTTGCTTAGTTTTGAGGAGCATTTGACCATGTATGAAATTTGCAGCCTTGCTGCAAAACAGTTTCAGGAAGAAATCAAATTACCAAAAATATACTTTGGCCAAAATTGATATGAAAGACTTGTGTTTATGCAATAATACTATGCACCAAACTAATAAGTAAACAAGGGAGCAGACAAAGGAATGATATCTTACTGCCCATCAATGAACTGAAAAACAAACAAATTATCATACAAATGAAGACATGAACAAACAAACAAATGAATGTGAATGAATGTATGAATGAATGTATGAATGAATGTATGAATGAATGTATGAATGAATGTATGAATGAATGTATGAATGAATGTATTTACAAAAAGACTGCATAGACAAAAGAACAGAGAGACAGACTAAATGAGACAGTGAAGAACTAGCTAACAAGAGGAATGGAGTGAGTGGAAAGAGAAGGAAGGTTGTAGAGCTGTAGATTTGCAGGCACAGCCCACCTTCCTTTGTCACCCTGTCCTGCAGTCCCTGTAGCCTCTTCTGCCGGCAGCAGATGGTTTTGTGATCACTGCTTTTTTGTTGTTTTGTTCCCCGAACAGAACAACCCCCCCATTGCATGAGTACCCAGGATCCTTTGCTTTTCTATTTCTTATTTTCCCACCTGCACAAGGACAAAGAAAAACCAAACATCACAGGCAAAAACAAACCTTGTCCTGGGTGCACTGAATGCACAACTGATGATCTGGGAGCCATTAGACCGTTCATGTGTCAGCCTGACTTCTCATCAATAACAACACTTATCACACACAGACTGTGCCCCATGAGTACGGCAAGGCCCTTAGCCAGCATTTAGATGCTATTAAAAGGTCCCTTATATTAAACAAGCTGACACATCACATAGCACACGTCATTTATCAACAGGCTCTCTGCGGATGCCTTTATTCAACTTTGTCTCTCTTCTGATGTTCCCTTGCTGGCATTATGTATCGTTCACCCATGCCTGTTTCTTTTTCTGTCCATCTGGTTCTCCTTTTCAGCTCTTTCCTCCCAAACTCCACACTCATTCTTTGCCCTCACTATCCTTTTCTTCTTGTTCCCCCTCTATCTAAACGTACTTTCCACTGCTTGCCCCATCAACTCTGCATTCTTCTTTCTCATGCCTCCCTGCCTTGCATTCTCCCGCTTTCATTTCATCCTACCAAGGCGCCGTTGCTCCTCGTGAGTAATGCGTTTGGCATAATTAGGCCAGTGTACTCCAGGTCCCTACCGATGTGATTTGCATGCAGATAAAATGAGCCACAATGGGAGCAGACGTCCTTGTCTCCCGTGACATCACCAGAGGTGACCCTGAAAGCAGGAAATTAAGGTGGGTGATGTGAGAGTGAATCAAAACTGTTGCCTGCTTGTAGGAATATTGCAACACAGGCGTTGAGAGTGTCACAAGTCCTAGTAAACATGGATTTTGTGATTTGAAATTGAGGAGAAAAACGTGTGCCCTGTCCACACTAATGCAATCTTTCTCTGAGTTTGGGTCTCTCGACAACACGCAAGCGATGATTTTTTTTGCATTGTAGTGCAGATTTTCAGCAGCACTTATCTGTGTATCTGTGTTTACATGTAAAACAGAATGGGTGCAATATACCTGTTCTCTGTCTGGTTAGCACTGCTTGGTCTAATTACAGGACAGTTTATTTATTATTGACAATTCATTCTGCAATTCTACAGTGTTTTAGAAACATGCTGCTACCCCGCTACAATGTTGGAATTTTACAATACATGACCTATCGGCACCACGAGATTGAACTCTCACTTCTTGCATTGGGTTTTTACACTGCACAGTGTTATGTTTTTAACTTATGCCTTAGCTATATTCTCTTTTTATTTATGTAAAAGTCTTGACAGTGGAGGAAGGCATTTCATTTCTGTATTGTACGCTTGCACATGAGAAAATTAAATTTTTTTTAGCATCACTGCAAAACATTGCTTGGATCACAGCTATCTTCACTGGTATTTGATAAATTGTTGATGTAGACTTTATCGCTACATACTTGTTTAAGTGTTTGCAGTCGCTTGAGTGTTCTCGTCTGTGTGGAAATATTTAGAATTATTTTATGACTCATTTTAAAACAAGGCTTTGATCGAAGACTCATCTTAGCAAGAGGTTTTTATTTTTTAGTTTGTTAGTTTCATATATAGACGCCAGTGTGTAGCAGGTCCTAACTTATCCTCATATACTCAAATGTAAATGACATTTATTTGACAATTTTCACTTGCAAATAAAGCTGCATGATCTTACTGGGATTTTAGTTTTCTTGGTGCCAGAACCCGTCTTGATGAGCTGCCTGCCACACTCCTTTTCCGAAAGGAAATACAGCAGGCTGCTCGCTGTCATCTGACAGCGGTGCAGGCTTCTCCTTAGATCCAAGTTTAGTGCCTGTTTCCTGAATGCGATATAGGATGTATTTTGGGTGCGCTTGATGTCATTCTCATGGATCGCTCCCCCTCAGACTGTCTCCACAGGAGGAGATGGCGTTACTTAACAAGCCAGCTGGGAGCTGTTTGGAGCTCTGCTTAAAATGAATAAATAAGTGAGTCCTGCCTGGTCATCTAGAAATGAGTGTACCCATGAGCTATCCAGCCAGCCAGTGCTCTTCAAATCAGATTAAGCTCCATGATCACTGATCTGCCTTGTGCTGAAATGGGCCAGAACACACTGGCTTATGAGTCTGTTATAAAATACTGTGTGCCAGTTTGTGTGTGTGGTGATGACTCAAGACCTGAGTTAAGATCAAAACAAAATCTGTTTTTGTCTTCACGTGTTTTCCATGTATCTACATAGTCATCCATTTATAAGACTATTAATCTACTATCATTTAATCTATAAAACACGAAGAAATAATGGAAAAACAACACCACAATTTAGTAAACCCCAAGGTAACATCTTAAAGTATGATTTGTTATTTTGGACTGAAAATAACCCAAAGATATTCACTTAATATTTATACATATCCAGTAAGATAAATCCTCACATTTAAGAAGTTGGAACCAGGCAATCTTAGGCATGGAAAATTGATTTCATTAATATTTTTCGACCAAAACAGTTTCTGTTTCTGTCAACATGCTGATTAATCAACTAATTTCAGTTCTACTTTTAAATCTCCCTGCCATGTACAGTTAAAAACAGAGATCAGGCAGGAGAGACGTTCCAATAAGATTTTTCCTTCACAATTACAATTCAAATACCTGGACTTAGCGTATTGGCCGATAACAGGAACTTATTCGATACCGTTGCATGCTACTAATCCTGTATTTGTGTAAGGTCTATTGCTAATGTTGTAACTGGCAGCACTAGTGCCAAGTTAGCCATATGGTACACAGGGACGTTTTACTTTCCAGTGTGAAATATTGCCAAATGGCTTTTGACACACTACACTTTGTTAGTATGGTCTTTCATTGTGACCTTAGTATATGTAAAGAGTAAAGGAGTCTCACTTTGTATAATGTAAAAGGTATGTATGAAGTTATATGTGACAGTAGTACAAGTGAACAAGCACATGCACACACACATACGCATGCATGCACGCATACACGCACACACACACACACACACACACACACACACAAGCACACAGTGAATCCAGATGCCAATGATAGCACCATTAGGCCAAACACCACCTGCCAGGTTTAAGGCTTCCGTCTGTCTAACACACCCGGGTGTCATCTAACACACACACACACACACACACACACACACACACAAACACACACACACACACACACACACACACACACACACACACAAACACACTTCCGTTTGTTGCCAGAACTCTATGTCCTCTCTGACCTTTTTACTTTCATATGTAACCCAATTTCTCTTTCTCGGTTTATCTCTGTCGCACTCTCTCTCTGTCTCTCTCTGGCTACCACTCTCCATCTCTACCTGTTTATCTCTTACCCTTGTCTGTGCTCTGTGTGTCCGTCCCCTTTTTTTATCTGCATATTTATCCTTCAATCTGTCTCATTTTCATTCTGTCCTTTCCTTCACCCAACTTCTCGGCAATTTGTGCTGCGTCTTTGTGTAACATCACATATTGTTTTCTTTGTATCCAGTAACACACTATCAGTGGCAGCTGTGATTGGAAATACTAGGTGCAAACCACATACACACATACTGGCTACAAAGATCATCTCAGTCACTTACATTGACACACACTAAATTGCAAACTTAAACACACATCTCTGTGCTCACATATATGCAGTGTACACACTCTCAGCTGTATGTGCTGCATGCTTGTCCTCTAATCTGTGGCTTGCTTGAGGCTTCATCTAAGGTCTGTGGACCTAAAAAGGCCGAGTCCGACTGGGCTGGAACAGTAACACCCTACACTTAGCCACATGGCAATAGCTAGCCCACACCCTGCTAAACGCAGCCAGATGTGCAGGGACTGGCAGCATGGCACAATGTCACATAGAGTAAAAGCAGCAACTAGATTCCACAATGGCTTAGTTCAGTCACCAAAATGCAGCGATCACGTGGTAGCAAATGTAAAGTATTATAGTCCAATCAACCCCAGTCGATCACTCAGCTTTCGTCTAAAGAGGACGCTGTCAACAACAGATGGTTGCTAGAACTCAAGGCCCAAACGCACATATACTTCTGTCCTCCCTCTGTCAACTCTGCCGTCCCCATCTGATGCTCACAGGGGTGAGACGAGGATGAGGAGAATTGACAAACACAAAAAAGACGCACATTTTAAAAGTGCTGGAATGGATGAGCTTTGGAGAGAGGACAGCCTGTGCAGGCTCAATTTAAGGTCAACCAAAAAAAAGATCAGCCATACGAAATACAAAAAGTCTGGCAAAAAATACAGCTCATTAACATGAAAAGCTCCAGATGACTTCATGGTGAGGCAACACAAGTTACCACATTCATGACGCGTCTCTTAGTGTATTTATCCACAAGTTTTGGGATGTACATCATTAGGATGTTTAGAGGTCTCGGCTGAGTGCTGCTTGAATGCGTGTCTCTGTAGTCAGTGTTGTTTACTTGCTCCGCTGTGCTAAATGAGGTGTTTTCCTGAAAAATGGGAAACTTCAACGACTCTAGGATGACATAAACTATCTTGGAGAGAATTTGTATATCTTGGACAGGTTTGCGTGAGAGTGTGTGCGTGTGTGTGCGTAGTTTGTTTTGGCAGGGTGACCGTATCCCTTAGGCATGACAATTACAGCACCCTGTGTGAAAAAAGGAGGGACCATGCAAAAGAATGACACATGGAGACAGATGAAGAGTAAACAAATATCACTCAGCCGCTGAGATCACTGTGATCAGTATCGTCTGAAAAGGTCAGGCCAACTAAGCTCAGAGCTCCAGCTGACAGATTCATTGTCACCAACTAGCCAAGGGGAACAAGTGGAGCACAGAGACCCTTCTATTAACTGCCGCAGGTCATTAGGCACAAATAATTGCTTTGGTGTGCCAGTATTGTAAGATTGATTTCTCTTTCTTCTCTCACAACCAAAGCATTGCAATTAACTCTTGATTTTGTTTCACACTATTAAGAATAAGAGATTTACAGTAGTAGTTTAGACTATGGTGCATGTTGCCAAAACACACCAATCGTAATTCTAATTATTGTAAGTTGTCATTTCACTGTAAAATTGTGAGTTTTCTGAACGTCATGATTCATGAAACTTGAGGTTGGGCTAGTAGCAGTCACGCTAGTTTGTGTTCAATCATCACAGCTGTTGTGTCAGGGGACAAATGAGATGGAAGTGCGGCACAGGATGCAGTTAAACTTTTCTTACTCTCCCACTCCTTGCATTTTTTTTCACTCCTCTTAATCATACTTTATTAGATTAACAAATTACGCAAGTAAGCGTTACAGCTTCACAAAAACTTGCTATTGTCAATCATTCCACTAATCTAAAACAAAATAGTAGTTTAGTTGCAGCCCCTAAAGATGGGCTCTGGAATGGGCTTAACCTCTCCCCCCTTGATTGTTCTCTTTATGATACAAGGTCTTTTTTTACTTATCTCTTACACTTGTCAGTCTGTGTGTGCATGTTTGTGCAGGTTTCACATGTCCAGAGGGACATTGTGAAATGAAAGACGTCACTATACTGATCAAAACTGACATAAAAACACCCCAAACTGAGTCCGTGCATATGCTGTCATCACAGATGTTTTGATTCTGTTCCTGGGTTGAGAGGACAAACACTCACCATCAAAGACCTTGTACTGTCCATTGAGTGAGGTCTGTAAGGATCGTCCAGCATCTTTGAGGAGTCCCTCCATCTCCCTGCGGCTCAGCGTGGCCAGGTTTTCCTCCATGTCACTGGTGCAGCAGGTGTAACCCTGGGGACAGATGCGCAGGTGCTCCCCTAGCAGGACACGAGGAGACAGAGAAGTGTTAGGCACATAGTGAGAAAACGATGGCAACTAGGGAAGAGGAAGATTTAGGATTGGGGGAAAAAAACATGATGGTGCATGCATTTGCAAATACACACACACACACACACACACACACACACACAGGAAGAGAGTGTCTCAAAACAAGGAAGAGCGAGAGAATGAGAGAGAGGGAGATAAGTAAAAAAAAAGCTGTGAGTGTGCCCAAACACACAATGACAGAATTTAAACAAGGTTTTACAAAGTTTCTTGCTGCAGCTGAAACCAGAACAAATTATTCCATAATTAAAATTCCATCAACCACATCAATGCAACCAGGCTTCAGGTGAGAACATTCTATGAGGGGAACATTCAATTACATTCATATTAACACTCCTCACAACTATAACTATAACCCCTTGCAAGCACACACTAAGGACTTAAACCTTTCTCTAAAAAAAGGAGAACATTTTGGGATGTACCTTTTTCTGTTCAAGACTTACAGGTTCGATTAAAGTGATAACAATGAGAATAGCATTTGTTATTGACAAGCCCAGAGTCTTTATTACAGAAGCAAGCAGCCCTTTTGTGATTTGATACTAATGTGCCACTGGTTGCAGTTTCTAGTAAGCAGTGTTCACAGATAGAGTGCAGGTTGTAGTATTTCTACTCCGATTGTATCACCCTATATATGAAAGAGGCACTGAATCTCACTGAGTCCACTTTCCCACCCAATCGCCCTGCAGTGACAAGCATTAAGAACTAACTGGCTCTGTGTAATTCCCACCCTCGTCGTCCATTCCTCTCTCCTGCTTCTCTTCCCTGCTTGAGGACTCTCTGAAATTCCCTTATGTGGCCTCGAGCAGTCTGAAGAGACTGATGTATAGTACAATATTGTACAGTACACACAGACGGGGACCGATACACACCCAGAATAGGAGTATTCAACAAAAATTGCAAGTGTTAAGATTCAGTGAAATATACATTGAAATATTAGATGTTTCAATGCTGTGTATAGTCAACAGATACATCTCGAGGGATTATACATAACTCTTTTCTCATATCAAGTAAAATTAAATACAGAAAGCTGTTTTTGTAAATGTGCTTAATTTTAGAATTTTTTCTTGAATTATGGATTTCCACTTAACAGTTTAACTTTTCTTACTTCTCTGTAAATCGCTCCCTGATGTGTGTAAATCATTCAGTATTGATGCTCATCAGAATCGCAGATTTGATTGGCTGCATGGCATCACGTGACATGATTGACAGGGCATGTAATTGGTGTGTAAGTTTCCTCGGCCACTGACCTGGTGAACGGATAGAAAAGCTCTCAATGATTTATCAGTTAAACGTCTGGCTCTGGGTAAGATGGAGCCTGTGTCCGCCCATTAGCAACCTCTGCCATAGATCATAAATTAATTAATTTTGTGTTTGGTATTTTCCTTTTGCTCTTGGAAATGTGTTGTTATGACAATAATAATAATAATTATCTGGTCATTCTGTTTCCTGCCTCTTGTGTGATGGCAATTATTAACAACATTTAATAGACGCTTGCTACCAACACAAAATACAGAATAATTTGCAGTGTCTCTTCAAAAGAAATAAAACCACAATTCAACAGTGACACATCCTAAGATGTCATTGTTCTGTCATTTGTTGATTGACTGAAGTTTAACAGTAAGCCTGATGCTAAGCATTAGGATAAGCAACAAGTGTTGTACTGCTTTATTGATATTACATAGCCTGAACAAAGGCATATCTGTTAACACACATGAGTAAAGCATTAATGATTTAATGTTCCTCGGTCTGTCATTAGCATGCACCAGGCAGAGTTTTCACCTGAAGCCAAGTCTACAGGCACAGTGCTGCCATCAATAAGATTGATCATTCATCGTCAAGGCCACTGATTTCTCTGTACACTGGCTCAACGATTACGAGACGACATTTCACCTTCATTTACTGTAGTTCTCACCTGAGTGAATCAGCCCCCCCTTCCCACAATCCAGTCTGTGATCTGAGCTATTTTTTACAGTCAGTGACAAGAATCCATGCACTTCACTGATTATGTGTCAACCAATTAAAGGGCAATTAAAAGCAATTTTTCTCTTTCAAAACCAAGGTGCAGAAAAAGCTGCCCAGATGTTAGGAGAAGGTGACATTGAGTATCCCGCTGCACCCTTTCACTGGTTGTGATGTGGCTTACACCCACTCATAAGGGTGAATGCACCCTTAGATTTGTGTCAGTGAGGGTTGGATTGAATTAAATGAGAAAGTGAGGATGTGAAGAAGAGAAAAAAAAAAAGAAATAGAGGAAAAAGGAGGGAGGACTGTCTGGGAAAAAGGAAGGAAATTGAAAGAGGAATAGTAGCACAGTACTATCCAGGGTCAGCTGTAATCTGTCAGCCCCTGGGACAGCTGTTTAAATGTGTGGACTGCTTTTAGTATATGTTTGTGTATTATGGGCCCGTGGCCATTTCTTCCAGTGCAGTCTGCTTAAAAATCAAGAATACACACTAAATACACACACACACGCACACACACACACGGATAGTGTGAGGTGTCCAGATGCTGCCAGGCATAAAAAGGCTCTTTGGGTCCATTTTAATATATGAAAAACAAGGTGATGATTTTTCACGTACACACACAACATCTGCAAACTGGACACTAAAAGGCATTGGGTTTCAAACACATACTCACAGTCCAAGACACACATCTGCTGTGCAGCAGGAAAGGTCACCTGCAGCAGAGCATAACGTTTCCAGCTGGTTAAAGCATGTGTGAGCGTATGTGTGCACGTCAAGTGAGTGTGTTTATGCATGTGTCTGCATAAGGCTGTGTGTGTCTATTTGTGTGTTAGCAACAGTAAGTGTCTTTCAATCAAAGTGTAGAGGTAATGTACAGTATCAATACAACCAGACATGACTCTCCTCCTGTCAACGATTATCACCGTCCCTACTAACGTACCTGGAAACCTATATCACGTGACCATTTACAGCATGTGAGTGTCGATGTAAACAGGAAGCAAATTGTCCACTTTACAGTTGGTTGCTTGGTTACAGAAAAAACTACGCATGACAAACAACAATGGTGAAAAGTTAGGTGAGGGATTTCTTTTCTTGGACCGAGTGAAGTGGAACTGTGAGTGTTTTGAAAGTTTGCCTTCACTGCTGGTAGTCGAGTCGAGACTCATAACAACGCATCAGGAAGCAAATGTGGCCGACTGTATTATCAATATTCATATTGCTCGTCCATACTGCAACACAGCCCAGGAGTTTTCAAACCTAAGTGCTTTTCTAGGGATGCATGATATTGATTTTTTGCCAATATCCGATATATTAGATGATTGCCGATACTGATATATGCAAGTTTTCCAACTCATGCAGAGAACATGAAGTCTCTCCTGTAGTGGGATTAACATATTATTTATGCCAACTCGTGTCTTGATAGCCCAATGGCAGATGCAGACATAAAATGTCTGCTTTTATAGATGTATACATTAACCCGTCAAAATAAGAAGACCATATTTATTTGTAACATTTTCAAATAAAACTGTATACTTCATCCTACTTTAACAGATGATGTGCTCCCTGAGGCAATCCTAACAATAGCAAAAACCAGGGCAAATTGTATCTCTTTGACAAGTTGCAAAAAGAGTCAGTTAACATAAACTCTGTCCACAGGGATCAGGTGAAAGTAAGGAAGTATTCAAAGTTGTACAACTGTACAGTAATTAACACCAACTGAAAGAACACCAGCAGACATAGTGCACTCTTTTTCACACTGTTGAATACATTAGCCTAAATTAGTAGTTGTCTGCTTTACAGACTTGCTAAAACTCAGTAATATATCAACTAAATTAATCCAAAAATAGGGGCCAATTATGGGGTTATACAATCCTTAAAACTGTAATCTTCAAACTAGGCTCGATCCGTGCTGCACCAAGAGCTACAAAGAACTTTGTCACAGCCTGGTGAAATGCAGAAAAACTAACAAAAGTGCACAAAATGTAAATAGCTTCAATCCTTAGGGAACATTAACTGTCAACACTTGCTGGGCGCACTGAGGTACTCGTTTGGTAAAGAGCAAGGAAGCGGGCCTGGTTTGCAAAAAAAAAAAGTTTGAGTGACAAAATAGTTTGTTTGCTAGTGGACAAGAATCTCAAATGCAGAGGAAAAAGTTTGTTTAGCAAAATATCTGCATTAGAGTGGACAGGACATCAATCTGTAGAAGAGCTAGTGTGCTCCAACAGTAGCAGCAACTGGGCCACAAAGGAGCAGGCAGCTAATACTACTGCTTGACAATTTTCTGTAGCTAGACCAAACAACATGTTTTCATTGCGTACCACAAGACCACTTCTTGTACATAGATTTACTCTCGCATTAACCAATTTCCACCCTGCCCTTGTTATTTCCTGTCTCTATTGCTGCTGCAGTCTGACTAAACTTAGAGGAATGCACAAATAAATAAAAAAATATGCCCAAAACAATATTAGGGTTCATATCCTGCAAGAGAAGGTGAATTATAGTTTAAACTCTTTTTGTGCACGGCTATGAAAGAAAACCACAAATGACATCTACTCAAAAATAAATAATTGTTTTTTATGCATTAATCAACCACCACTCGACTGACGCCAATCAGCAAAGAGGTAGCAATTTAATCACCTGGCAATTGTATCATTGTACACACATGCATAAACCACCCAGCCACCAAAACATTACTTTAATCCCATAGCAGTCCTTCATCACCTCTTTCCCTTGTCTTTTCACACACTGCTAAATGGTGAGCCCCAACTATTAGCTTGTCACTGTTCACCCGGGGGGGGGGGGGGGTTAAAATAAGGTTGTGACAGTCTTCTAGAGATGGTGGGAAACACAGAGAGAGGAGAGGGCAACAGGAAATTAGGGAGGAAACCAAAAACCTCTGTGTCATTTCTGTTGGAGTCTGTGAACAAAATGTAGAAATATATAGAAATCTACAGGATGCAGTTGAAAGTCAAGATGTAAATAAGATTAAAAGAGTTCTGGTTTGACCTTTTCAGTTTGACCTTGCTTGCACTAAAGTTTGGATATAGAGTAGGACGTTAGAAAGAGAAGACACCAACAGTTGGTAAATTTCCACATTTTTCATCCGAAACACACTTGGATGGACACTGTTAGCAACAATAGCGAGTCAGTGTGTCAGTAACTGTAGGATAAGTGTAGAATATGTGTGTGTTTGTTTGAACACATGCTGTGGGATGTGAGAGATCAGCAGCCTAATGCAGTCGTTGGCGAGAGTGTGTGTGTATGTGTCCACAGCTCGGGAAGATTATTGCCAGTGCCAAGGAAAACTCGCATGGAACATCAGGAGTCACAGACATGTGCACACACCCTCGCACACACTTGAACAGTGGATTAGGGTTAAACAGATGAAAAACAACAGGGTTATTTGGCAGCAGAAGTTGACGTGTCCAACTGTACACGCTAAAATCTCACAAACCGGCCAAACAAACGCCCCACGCTCTCTGTCTAACTGCAACCACCCTCAATGCCTGTTTGCTGACAGCCTATCTACTTATTGTCCAGTTTTCTTCTTTCCTTCTTTCACACACACACAGACCAGCCCACAGGAAGACCCGGGCTTTGACCTGGACCAGGAGTGAGGAGCCGCTGGGCTGTAAACGAGAGCTTTATCCGGCCTAAGAGACAACTTATAAATATAAAAAACAACTCAGAAATACAAAGAATTCTCAAGGCAGCAATTATTTATTTTAACAGAGATGGAATAAAAAATCTAAAAGTAGACTAACATGTCCTTCAGGGGTTGTCCCTTCTGGGTGTATGTCTGTGCTGTCACATTGAACACACACGCTACTGTTATGTCATCACTGACAGGCATCATGGTGACTATCAAGAAAGGATGTAAAATGTGCTTTCAAAGAGAAACGGAGGAAAAAGAAAAGCCATTTTACTTATTGACCTTGTAGAGACGTAACAAATACCACTCGAATACTCATTTTGTGTCTTTAAAAACCATGTGAGACGAGTCTCTCTGCTAAACTCTGCGCCCCTGTAACACAATCTCTCCACTGGATAATCCTGATTTATTTTTACACATGTACATATGCCCTTTTGTATCTTTATGTTTCTTACTTACAGTTGTTTTTATGCATTTGTCCAAGGCCATGTTTTCACCCGTCAGTTGTTTTGTTGGTTTGTTGTTTGATTGTAAACAAGCTAACACAAAAACAACTTGACAGATTGTCACAAAACTTGTTGGAAGGATGCAGTCCAGGACATGGGAGAAGACAGACCCAGGATACTTGTTTCCCCACTGTCATTTAACATATAACAGCTAGGTAGGGCGGTTTGCTAAATCTTCATGATTGTTCTAATATATGAAAAAAACACATTAAGTGAACTGATATCTATGAGTGTGTGAAATTTGGTGCAGGTTGATAGCATTGAAGGGGACTGTTGGCCAGTGGGCTCTACTGAGTTTCTTTTTAGTTTTGTAAATCTCAGTGAGTGGCTTTGCATTGATGATTTCTACAGCAGCAAAAGTGGCACTATAGCAAATGGTTTGTGTGCGGAAGTTGTTTTGGCTAAAACCAGCTGCAAGTAGTATCATCATCACTACCCTCTGACATCAGACGCCTCGTCCAGCCATCACATAGAGAGGCTAGTGGGATATATGTTTAAATAATTAAATATGGTCCTCGGAGGATGTTTTAAAAATTTAAATTGAAAATGGTTTCCCTACCTCTGCCCCAGATGGCCAGACAAGTCAGGTAATGAGAGCCAACGTAAGTAAGTCACGTATGAAGCTATCTCGAGCCAGACGAGGTGCTGGCCACACAACGCCTTAATAACATATTACCACTGAGGCCTGCGGATCAGTCTGGCTGCTCTTTTCTTTCCAGCTACCTGCACGTCTGACAAACCAGACTGCTATACATTATTACAGCATTAAAATCATGAAACATAACTTTCTATCGCCACATCTGACTCAACAGAAAACTGGGGATAACTCTGCTCTGACTACCAAGAGGAATGGTTAAAAGGATAATGTTGGTAATGATGTGAGCAGTTGGAGCAGATTCCTGAGGTAGAGGTAAATGGCTCCGGCTGTGATTAACTCAATGGTCAGCTTGTGTTAACAAATGAGCCGGACAAAAACAGACTGAGGAGGGGAAACGGGGTATAAGCAAAGGACAGGATTGGATGAGATCGAATGAACAAGATTAAATTTGGTTGAATAAGATAAGACACGATATTGTTCTTCGCTCCTAGATGGTTTATGACCACCTACATGTGCAAAAAAGATCCTGCAGTTTTTATCTGTATCCTCTTCTATCCATTACCGTGTGCTTGCATGTGGATGCAACATTTAGTAGATATTCACAGTCTCCTGTTGCCCAATGAAACACACTGTACGTAGCTTTTTAATAACTTAGGTTGAGAACTGAAAATAGGCCCAATTACATGCCTATAAAAGTAAAAAGAAACAGATTCTGAATGAGGCAGTTGGGAAATAACATGATTATGGATCAAGTCCCTGTTTTTCTGATAGTTTATAATGTCTCCCATAGTAACAGATGTGAACCAGATGTTAGAACATCAGGCCAGAGGACAACAGCGATACTGTCATTGTTTACAGATCAAAATGGATTAGGGTTAGCAATTTCTAATGTTACAAAAGAGAGGGAGAATGTGGGTGTGTGAGAGAGGAGGACAATCTAAACTGAAACTTTATTTCATACTTTATTTAAAGGCGTACAGTTAAGTGGAAGAAAATGCATAACATGACTATTAAGCCCAGTGGCCTACGCCTGCATAATTTGCTCTGGGACAGACACAACCTGCAGGACTCCAATCCTGTTGCAGCCCTCTAATAGGAGCTGTGATTTATACGGAACATGATGGATTACAACAGTTTTTGTAATTAAGTTGCTGTAGCCCTGAGAAACACGCTTGAGTGCCCTCTCTGATTAGACAGGCACGGAGTGACACGCATACACAAACGCACACAAACACATTTGCTCTTTGTCCTGCTCCTTCTCTCCCTGGACCAACTCTCTGTTGCTCTCTCCCATTCATGCACACACACAGACAAACGAATCCCAGTGGTCCCAGTGACTAACCGAAGAGCGTGAGTGCCAGCTCAAATGGTGACGGCAGCCACTCAGTAGGTACAGTCACAGTGCTGTCAAATAACAAGGCTGCCAACTTGCCCGACCATGTCCTGGCTTTGTTCATCCCCACTCTGTGTGTGGATTGAAATCACATTGGACTGACCTGGAATGCAGGAGAATGTAATTTGCTGAGCCCTGACAAGAATAACAAATCCAACAATATATTTTCCAGACAGTAGACACACACACACACACACACACACACACACACACACACACACACCCACACTGTCCTAGTTACAGTATGACCCACCCTGAAGTCTCGTACTGGTTACAGACATGTCTTAACTTGAGCTTGTCTGAGCTTTGACTTACTGAATCTCTGCACAAAGAAACAACTTGTGAAGAATATTTACCCATAGTGAAGAAACACTGTGATATAGGCAATTGCAAAATGAGTGGAGAAACTACAGGGTACAAGGAGCTGACCTAATTTCTGTGTCTGGAGGAATGTGTGTGTGTGTGTGTGTGTGTGTCAACAGTTAATTGATAGAACATTGACTATCACATGATGGAGACGAAAGAAGTCTGACGTTTCTGCCTCCTCGTTGCCAAGTTCACACAACGCTGTTTAAACCTATCAGCACCAGGTGAATCTATTTCACAGTATAGGACAGTTTAAAATCGGTTTCGGTAACATTCCTGAGTCGTGCATTGGTAGCGAACAATTTACGTCATTGCCTGGTTTATAATCAGAACTTAACTTTAAACTACTTACATGGCGAATATTAGTCTTAATTTATGATCTCACAGTGCTGATGTCCATTCATGTGACACAATCCATGACAGGGGTGCTATGTTGGATGGTTATGTAGGGCTCATATAGATTATTTCGTTGATCCAAAAAAACTTAACTTTCAATACTGCACTTCTGCAGTAATACACACACCATATTTTAAGGGATTACTTTAACCATTTTTTGAGAAAATCAAAATACAGACAGATAAACATGGATTCCTTTATTAGCTCCATCAAGGATATTTCACCAGTGCCTGTTTGTTGGTTTATTCATTTGCAGGATTACGCAAAAGCTAGTAAACTGAATTCCACCAACATTGGTGGTGGATGAGGACTTTTTATTTATTTCTTTATTTCATTCTCTTTACTATCTTTTATGAAAAATAAATCACTTTTTCTATATTTCTACTATAATACTATACACAATCATGTAGAGGCTCGTTTGGCTTTGTTTGCTGATCATACGAGAGCCTTTCTAGTTAACAGTTGGATTATTGAGAATAGTTATGTTGCTTTTATATTTCCATGACCTGAACAATGATAATGATAATTTCTCTGTATTCCACAGTGTTTGTGTAATACACTCCAACTTAACGTGGGAGATAAACGTTTCCCACTGCAGGTTAAATGTGGGAACTTCATAGTCAAGACTTTTTATGAGGTCCTGAGTGAGCAAAACACCAGAGCAACATTTGTGGGGAAAAAATGCTCTGGATAACATCACTGACATGTAAAATTGCTATAATAAATAGCCCGTGTGAAAGGGGATAGACAGACAGGCAAAGGAAGACATAGCTATTTGCCTTGAGCTTTTTGTGTGTGTGTCTGTGAGTGAGATCGAGCTCATGTCTTGACTCCTATACACTTGCAAGCTTCCCTTTGCGGCAGGCCCTGTCTCCTGATGGTGGAAGAACAAACAAAGCAGCCAGTTCCCCTCTGCATCGCTGCTGCTCAGAGGTGGAGAGGCTGACAGATAGAAGCTGACCTGCTGCTGTCAGGGCCTGTCAAAGCAACATGAGCTACAACACATTCAGCCAGTACTGAGTCACACACACACACACACACAGGGCGGTGGGTGATGTGGCAATGAGAGAGGTGTACGCAGGAGAAAATGGGAGGGTGAGCACATGAAAAGAGCCGGGGCGATGTAAAACAAAAAGCAGAAAAGTTTTCACCGAGAAAACAAAGATTGAGAGCTAACAAAAGGAAGAGAAAGGAAGGAAGGAGTGATTGCCAAGTGTCTTTCAACTACAAATTATTGTTGTTGAAAATTAATAAAAACATGTATTAGGCTGCTTGATTATGTGCTTAAGGAATAGTGAATAAATAAGCAGCCAGAATACAAAATACTATACAAAAACAAAAAAACAGACCTCTCTAAAGGATCCCGGCAAAAATATTTTTTGAGGATTACTGTGTTGTGTCACAATACTGTTTTGTTACCCTCAAATACTTTTCTTCCTATATTCCTCTAGATCCATGTGTAGTAGAAGTTTTTACCCAGTCTCTGACATGGTTATTGGTCTTTTTTCTTGATAACAGACACATGCAATGTAAAAAATCAGTCCATTGACCTGAATATCATTTCAAAATGTTTGTCCGAACCGTACTTTTGACTTGACTTAACCAAACTATAAGGAGATAACAATATCAATTTTTGCTCAATGTGACACATCCAGTTTTAGTGCTGTGGATAGTTGTTGTCTGACTCAACCTCCTTAGCAAAAGTATAGAAAGTAAAGCAAGGGTATTGCACTAAAACAGTAGATTCTCAGCAATGCAATTTAATAATACCCTGTTAAATGACCAGCTAATCTTCATAAAGCAGTCGGAGGCACAGCTGCAGAAGAGAATTTCATTTCTGATAGAACTCAAATGGCATACATGCATATAATTCTACGTTTTAATCTGGTTCCTTTCTTCCTGCTGCCACAGTAGAAAAAGGGTCTTCACAAAAAGCCGTCAATCATCAGCTTTTTGACCCACGAGCACACGCCCCTGGGCCACTCCCGTGCAACCGCTTTCAAAGGCGAATAGAAAGGTTGTCGAATACTCAATTAGAGTTCCTTTAATCCACAATAGCGAGTCAGAAATGTATTAAAATGTTGAGTGATCTGATTATAGATCAGCGCTTTAGAGGAAATATGACTGACACTCTCTGCCTGAGTCATCAGATCAAAGCACATAAAAGCCTCTCAATCCTTCCTGCAGTTCACTCATCACACACATGCATACACACGCACTCGCTTCACGCATTTTTCCTTCTTTTGCCTCTGGCTGGGAATCTGGGCTTCTAAAGCGCAGATCCTCACTTGCCTGGATCCTCAAACACACTTCTTTATTAATAGCTGGGGCTAAACAACAGTCCTAAGCTTGAGGGGGTTTTCTGTTATCTGTATCCTTTTATGTCATTTGTCTACATTTCGTATAAATCTAGATAAATAATATCATCATCTGTTATTTAATGACATTACTGGTTTGATGGGAACTAAACTGCATATAGTATTGTTTAGAGAGACTGTGTTTTAATGAAATAAACAATCCAGCTGAAGTCTGATCAGTCAACAAAGCAGCACTTTAATCAGTAAATCAAAGCTGTGCCTGCCAGGGCGTGTGTTTTGTGTGTGTGTGTGTGTGTGTGTGTGTGTGTGTGTGTTCCTGTGTAACTGACAATCAGATGCATTATGACGATATATGTGTCCTCCAACGGTTTCTTCTCTCAAGCGATCGCTCGTAAGTCTCATAACCAGTGAGTCATATTAAAAGCCTGATCTGAAAGAGGGCCTGACATGGGAACGAACGCTGTACAAGGAAAGCCCTGTTTTGGCGATGCTGTGAGTTCATGGTGTGCGTGCCAAGCTGTCTATTTTGAAGTCAGGTCAGGACAGGCTAGCACTTCAGGCTGCTCTTAGTCACTGTGAGTCAGTGAAATGTCTTGACAACAGACAGACAGGCACGGCTAACTGACAGCCAGGCCGAGAGACTGAGCAGCAAGCAGGCACGAAGTCACATGGCAAGACAACATTTTCCTAGACGGTGGGCAGACAGAACATAAAGACAATGTTATCAAAGCAACAGCAGTGACAGGACAAAGGTGATGATGCTCAGGGAATGTCCAAACTATTAAATCAGCTGTATCTGCTTTTGTTTTCACATCACAACCGTCCCGTTCCACCAACTAACCACAATGACGCTCTGTGGAACAGCACAGGGCGCCATTCGCCACAGTGGGACAGTTCAGAAACCAGCTCTGCACCGACCGAGTCATTGTTCTGTTTAAGACCACCGGCTCTGTTGTCACATGCATCTCCCGCCTGATGCAAAGCAGCATGGGCCTTGACCATTTACACATAATGAGTAAAGAACCACAAACCCCAGCTGTGCCTGCATTTGTCGGGGGAAAAACCAGATAACTGAGAAGCTGCGTAACCTTCGGGATAGTCTGTCTGTCACCATTTTAGCTACAAACTCACTTTAACTAATGAATCTGGGTAATAACCATTTTCTATCATGTGCAATGTACAATCCTGTTGCATTGAACCTTTATATTTGGTTCACACAGAATATGTACTGTGTACTCTCTATTTTTCTAATTCTATGTTTTACTATTATTGTGTATTTGTTTTACTAATAACTATATAGTATACTATAATAAGTATTTATAAATAATTTTGGTTGTGCATCAGTGCTGGATAACACCTTGTTTACAAACATATTGTATAGCTAAAGGGGACAACGCTAACACCTCTAACTCATCCTGTCAAGAAAAAGTTAAAAAAAATTCCTGGATCCACCCATTTATCGAGATCTGCTCCTAAATGAATGGGTTCTTCCAGGGGTCATGCCCCACCCGGCCACAAAATTTAATGGTATTTGGTTCAAAAGTGTTGATGTAAACATATTCAAATTATACAAGAAATAAATCTTTTTGGCAAATCTATTACTCAGTGTTACACATACTGTTGTTGCATAATAACCCTGTTGAATAATCATTTTTTCACTTATTGCTTGTGGGAACATTAGCTACAGGCCTATTTAAAAGTGAATATCTTGCCGTCACAGATCTGACCTTCGCCCTGAATCAGTTTAACATCTGTACATAAATTATCTGTCATCCATTTAATCCTACATTTGAGTTGTAAACAAATAGATCTACAAAAGACAATGGAAGCACAACATTTGTAATTGGTGGTAAACTTCACGTTACAATGCGTAACATTTGACCGCCAAGTGCTTCTTGCTGCATAACTACACGGTGGGTTGTAGTACGCTGTAATTCAGGGATCTATTTTTTTTAGCATGTCCATGCAAAAACTTGGACCTGCTGACCATCTTCAAACATAAAAGCTACTCTGTGATGCATGCAGAGAAATGAAACGATTCCGAAACAACAAAACGGAGGCCAAAGTGATTCAAAGTTCCCATAAAAGTGAAGTAGCATACTGTATTATTCATGTTGACACAGGCCCAGTTAGTGACAAAAGCACTGTATCCTCTCCACTGTTCTCACTGCACACAGCTGTGCATCATTACTGCCAAGTTTAAATGACCTTCTGTTATCACTGTGGGAAAAAGCAGCGATTCCATTGTGTATTCTGTTGTAGTTACAGGTGAAATTAAACTTCTAAGTAACCAAACACTGATATACTGTCTATATATCTCTCTCTTTATACATATAGATATATATGCATAAAGCATACAGATGAAATATGCATGAAATAAAGCAGATGGCCTAATTCTTAAAATTATTCAAACCCAGAATTATTGAATACACTATCGCTGCAGTGTCTGCAGAGACGTATTGGTTTAACCGAGTGTCTAACAGTGTTGCTTGCTGGCCTTGATGGCCTCCTTACAAATACTTTTATGATGGTGTAGTAATTTGGACTGAAACCAAAGAATAAAGGGTTTGCTTGGAAGAGGGTTCATTTAGACTGGGTCAGACCAGACCACTTGATCTCTGTCAAACAAGGAGATAAATAAAACAAAATAAAAAAAGAGACTTACACATTCCTTCGCTCATTGCCTGACATCCAAATAACAGTGGATTTGTCATGGGTTAGCACTTGTTAGCGTGACAGTGCGAGGCCGAGCGGTCACAAAATGACCCTTCAAGCACTGGAACAAGCTTAATGATGTAAAAAAAAAATCATTAGTTTTCTCACCGCTGACGGGGACAGTGGACGGCTTATGTGCACTTTGAGAATTTATGCTCTGTGCCGCACAATCCCAGCATTCTTCACAGATAGATCAGACCACAGCAAATTACTTTTCACCATAGCTGTAAGGGGAATTACAACCAGAAGGGCTCGGAAATGATGTGCAACTCAGATGCTAAAAGGTCAGACGAGCACAGGAAGAGAAAAATAAATGTAATAGACTCCGAGGACTGCATGATTCATACTTTACACAAACATTTAAATAGTGTAGGGAAAGTTGCGTAAAACATATTACAGAAATATTTATGTTATTTGGCTATAATCTAAAAGAAAGCACTTATTTCCATTGGCACAGGCACAGTGCTGTTAAGATTTTCACAGACAGCCCTTTAGGCCTTTAGAATAGAAAGTCTTGGCATATTGCCCATGTGGGAGCAGCTTTATTGCAGCGCTCTGACAGGTAAATGCACAAGATGTGTAAAGGAATGTTTGTGTCTTTCACTCAGTACGCCTCCGTCTAATCCCCCCTTTCAGTTCAGGCCTGAAAGAAGCTTTTCATAGGTTCATCTTTGACAAAAAAAAAAAGAAAAAAAAGAAAACCTAAATGCTTGTCAAATCTGCACTCGTGAACTTGTAAGTGCTGCAGTTCTGTTGCTCCTTCCTTCGCTCACTCGGGCTGTCACACGCTCTATTAATGTTTTTTCCTCTCAGTGCTCATGTGCCTGTTGACTTCAAGAGTTTCAGATGTTTTCTCGTCACCTGCTATGATTGATTCTTGGTTTTCTGGCTGTGCTTAAAACATGGAGCTTGAACATCCATATTTTCCTCCTCTTTGTTTCCTTTATCCTCGCATTTTGTGAGTCGAATCACTTTTACAAACATTTTTGAGTTTCCTTTTTTTTATTTGAAGCCTCCATTGCTCTTTTACTTTTTCTATATTTTACTCCTCATTTTTTTTTATGAGCTGTCAAAAGATTCTCACCTGCAGTGCAGAACCTGAGTGACTAGTTTTAATCTACAGATAAAATGTTTGGCTGTTGAGACATACAAGCTTCAGCATGCAGACAAGTTAAGATGATGCTCCACTGATGATGTGACACCAAACCTTCGATTTTTATCTTGATGTAAAAGTTTAAATTTTCTTTCAGTGCAGGATTATTGTTGCCTGACTCAACCTCCAGTGCAAATATAAGCACTGTTGTCATATCAGCTGACATGTGGTTTCAACAAGACGGTCGAATTTGAAGAAGCAGGGGAATCTTATCTCATCTCACCCTGCCAACACATTAAATTAAATGTTGTTCTCTGATGTGCTGTTTAAACATTAAAAAATGGTATAGACCCCCCGTCCGCCCACCCACCCGTGCAGCTGAAGTGCACCATAGGAGCAGGACAAAGCTTCTCCACTGTCCTCCCTTGCTGGACACAGTTCATTAGAAAGAGCTGGCCTATGCTGAAAGGCTAGATGGTTATCCTCGAAGAGCAAGACAGAGGCAGAGGAGGAGGAGGAGGAGAGAGCTGGGCCACAGGGAGGCAGATAGGGGTGCTGGCTTTAGCTGAAGGGGTTAGATGGTTATCCCACGAACCAGGGGGAGGGAGGGAGGAGGAGAGTAGACAAAGAAATGGAGAATTTACAGACGGTGCATTGGGGGCAGAAAGAAAGATCACGGGAAAAGCCTCTGTAGACCACACTGTTTCAGTGTATGCAGCCCATGAAGACCACCTCTGGGCTGGTTAGACCACATCCTCCAAAGGATGCAGCCGCTGAAGTGAGACAAGCTATTATGCTTCTCAGGCTTCATTTAATTAAGCTACAGATGCATATTCCAGAAGATGGAGTTGCATAATTATGTCTTCAACATTTATCTTTTTTTTTTTTTTTTTTAACATTTATAGGATTCTAATGTCTGTGCAATAAAATTCAAGCCACTGCACGCAACCACAGAGCTTAGCATGAAATCAGGGAGAAACATCCTGGCTCTGTCAAAAGGTAACAAAATACATAAACCAGCACCTCTAATAGCCTACTCTCTATATTAATATGTATTTATTAATTTGCATATTTATGTCTTATATTATTTACAGAGGAGATGTATTTATGTACACCTGATAATCCTTATTAAATAGATAAATCTTAACTTATTCATATCACTGTAAACTCATTTCTAAATCTGTTTTAAAATAGAAAAATGCAAATTGTGCAGTGCACTCTCTTTTGCTTATTTTGCTGAAAGCTCTGGCAGCTGCTCAGTGTCTGAGTCGTGAGTCCAGTTGATTTGTTTTATATTCCGTGCACCTGCAAAATGTGTGAGTACCTCTGACATATACAGTAACTCATTGAAGTCCTTATGAAAATATTTTTTTCTCTCAAATGTCTTCCCCACAAGGAATGCAGTGCATTGTGCTGCACCTCCTCCAGCAGGATAGTTTTCCACCACCTGCTCTTCCCACTCTTCCTCCTCCTCATCCAGCTGTGAGAAGGTGGTGTGAAAGACCGCTGGACTTCATATTATGGATTAAAGCCAGCACTCGGCCGGCATCATGTAACCTTTCCCTCCATCACAGCCCCCTACAAAGCCCACCATTGTGTGGCCCGGCCTATGCCCTCCGCCCACGCCCGCAATGCCACCCAGATCCCGCCGTGCACTCGCAGCCCTTTTAATTAACTTCAAATCTGTCAGCTAGCACTAAGTTTTGCCAAGGAAGACATGTCAGATCATGCCCCATTTGATCTTTGAGGGGACTTTTCCCCAAAATTAATAGAGGAAAAGGCCAAGACAAAAACCGGCAAATATTCACACAAATAGACGTCATGAGAGAGCTGCACTTTAATGTGTAGACCTTTGTTCAAATACACAACAGGTGGTACGGTTGGGGTTTATGTGTGACTGGGTTTGTGCGTGTTCCTGAGGCATTGTGTAGAGTAAGCCTCGGATCTACATTCCCTGACAAGAGAGGAATGCGTCTGACAGCTTATTCCCCAGAAACTCATAAACTTGAAGGCAAGAAAAGGTCAAAATGTTAACGCATATTTACAACAAGACACATGATTTTAATCTATCTTAACATTACACTTTATTTAATATATGATGCATTAAGAACACGTGCAGTGTGTATTTATGGATACACGCTGCACAAATGGATGTCTAGATTTATGTGGTGATAGCAGATATATGAGCATCAGCTTCTGCTTTGACAGATTTATCATTGACAAAGGAGGTAAAATATCTCTACAAAAAGTCAAATATGTTTTTATCTGTCATTTAATGTGAAGGTGAAGAACTATTCTGTGAATTCAAAATGTCCAGTCTTAACCTTAATAAATCAAATTATTTTTATTGCCCCTGTCCCTGAAGATGAAAATGTAATAAAGTGAGCATGGAAATTACTTTTTCTACTAATTACCTGTCTCTTTAGCTTTGCTGAAGTGAAAATCACAAGTGAGGCTAAGATTCCGAATGAGATTGCTTAACTGAGAGAGAAACACTGGGCTACCCAACCAGTGGCTTGGCACTGTTGTCACACCAGAATTCATGGGGCATGAAGAGCAGGTTTCTTCTCACCTGCAGCGTTAAACAAGCTGAGAGAGAGCAAAGAGGGATGGGGTGTTTCTTTTTTGCAGCAGAGCCGCGATGCTTCAGAGAGAAGAGACGCTGAACATCAAAGCCCGAGCTAGAAATAGGGGGAGAGAAGAGAGGAGGGCGGGGGAGGCAGCGAAAACTGACAGCCAGGGGTCCTTACAGAGAATCTTAGCAGAGGAGAGAAAAATGACAACGACGGGGTGAATGGTGAAATGGTAAAATCAATGGTTAAAAAGAGGTTGAAGAAAGAGGACGTCTCTTTACTGCACAGAAAGGAACAGGAACAGGAACTTGACAATCTTATTAAGACTTTCTCGAGACAGCACTATAGGTTTCCTTTATAGACCACAATCATAACTACAGGGGAAGTAGCCAGTTAACTGCCAGGGCAGATATCTGTATCACCACATGCAATGCACAGCCTTGGCCCTTACAAGTGCTACAGGCCACTTTAACTACGAGGACAGACGTGCTAATAAAAGTGGATGTCCCCTCAACGTTTCTCCACACACACATTCATACAGTAACCATACAGACCACATAAATGCCTAGAGGTGCAATAAAAATCCTCAACCACGGCTGATTCTGTTTGCTAAACAAGGCAGAGACGATATAATTCTAACAAGTAGACAGATCTCTGCGAGGACACGCAGCGGCACAAGGCCTTGAAAATACATCCATCCATTTCCCAGGTCGCCAGCTGAAATATTTTCATTAAAATCCTCGCTGCAGAAGATCATTTCAGTTTGGATGGGCTCTAGTGGTTGAGGTGACAAAGCACTGTCTGAGCCTGCTGCTGCAGTGTTTTGCTGGACTGCAGACGGGTTCAGATGCCGGGAATTCACGTGGATGCTGTGAGAGCAGCAGGGCTGTGTTTGTGGAGGGATTGTGCCATTCCCAGGGAACTCAATAAGAAGAGATGAGCATCTAATCAATGAGTAAACAGGGACTGGTCAGAGAAGAGCTGCAGTTTCCTCGGTTTTAGTTGTTTTCTTCTGGCTTTGTTTATCCGTCATCTGCAACTTCAGCGATTGTGCAGATAACATCTTGAGGAGGATGCTGTACTTCCTGGCTACAATCAATGGAATTAAACATGCAGATCTTTAGATATTTTGTCTCAATGATTTGATGCCCCAACTACTACAGTCACTATGACTCATTTATAATAATAATTAACTGATTGTGAAAAGATACAGAGTAAATTTGAATATACAATATATTGCCTCTACTTGAAATGTTGACTCAGAGGCAACAAAACAAACAAGAACAACATGGTGAAGTGAATCTATTTGCATATGCTCTCATCTGTTCTTACCTCTGCCAAGTTGGCAATGTTTGCCTTGGTTGGTAACAGGATTAGGCAAAAAATATTTTCATGGAGGGGTGTGAGTGTTGAGTGTGTGCAACAGAGTTTAGAGCAAAAACAGAAACAAATCCTGAAGTCACAACTTCCTTTAGCTTGAAATGTTGCATGTTGAAACAAACACAGTCTTAGACCAGCCCTGTAGACAGTTGTGTATTTTGTTCTCAGCATAAAAAGCTTTTAATTGAACCTTTAAAATGCATAAAGAAGATGATTGTTTCTGGGCACTGATCAAAAACAACTTCTGCTTAGGGGATCATTAGTGAAACACAACTAAGCAGAGGACACTCGGTGCTTGGGGCAGCTGTGTTTAAATGCTTAATGAACTAACAGACAAAATACCGATTTGCATCTCACTTTGCTAATAATCAGACACATGGGAAGCTATAAAAACCTCATTCGACAATGATTTCAACCTGCAAGGCTCCTTTTTCTTTTCCACCCACTTCTTTTTCACAAAACGGATGGACATTAACATTGCACTAAAGGCCCATGACAATAGGTGGAAATAAAATAATCATCACCTTACACTGAAAGAGTAACTGTGGTCTATGAAAAGCATTATTTATAGCAGTGTAATGGTGCATTAGGCTTTGTGTTCCCATGAGCGTAGGGGCTATAATTTGCCAAAAAAAGGCGATGTAGGAGGTGGGCAGTTCCAAAAGTTAAAACCATTTTCATAATAACCGTTCCATGTCGTTTAGCTACAGAGACGCTGGTGGGCTGCCACATGGAATAACGCTCCATGCCTGGTTAAGAGGGGAGTAAACTCGGAGAGTGCTTTTAGAGAAGGTAACAATATGGTGAAAGCGGGGTTGGGAGTGGGGGGTATTGCAGCTTGACAGTGAAAGCACCTCATCTTCAGAACTGGAGTGGTTTCCTATCACGATGGAGCGATGTCCTCTGAGGGTTGTCTGAGACGCAATCTCTATTCTAGTGATGCTGCCTGTCCGCTGTGAAGGAAGCGTGTGGATTGTAACAGGACTCAAAGTGGTATTTGTGCCAGATGAAGTCCACACATTTGTCTGCATGTATGGTCCATGTGTTCGGCCAGCATGTCGATACATTTTGAAGGTGGCCGTGGACCCTTGTTTGTTGTTAGCAAGCAGGGTTACACAGAAACTACTGGACGGATTACCACGAGACTTGGTGGAAGGATGTGGTCTGGTCAGGAAAAAAAACAGGCATGTTTACCACAATGATATTATGAGTCTGTGCAATTTAGTGCAGATCTGAAAGTGATTTAAAGGTGCTTTCATTAGGGCTCTTTGAGTACCATTCTAGTTCCAGTATTTATTCATTTGTCACTTTGTGTCAAAATTAATCACTGATCAGCAACTATTTGAGTGTTTATGACATTCCCTGCGAAATTGGTGAAAATGTTGAAAAACTAAATCTCACAATATAAAGAAAGTTAAAAAAATTCCACCCCCTGATATGGATTGTCTTTCCCAACATAGTATTAGTTTGTGAGTCCTGCTAAATAACAAACCAACAAACAAACAGACAGTGAAAACTTAACCCCCTTGGTGGATGTATTAATCAACAGATTTATTGATAATGAAAATAATCCTTAGTTACAGCAGTAAAATTGTGAAAATTTGATGTCAATCTGACAAGCTATGAGGGAACTCAGGTTAAGGTTTTCGTGTTATAGCAACCCAGTACTGAGATGTTTTATTGAAACAGCATAGTTGTTGACCTTTGATCTCACCTTTCAGCTCTACTCCTGCCCAGCCAGCAGCACATTACAACAGCGGTGAATGATTTAAGTTCCCATCAGCTCAATGTCACAGCCCAGTCTGCCTTGGTACCCTTCAGGTACACATCCCGGCTGCAGACTGATTCAGGAGCACTGAGCAGTGCATCGCTGCCAGTGACATCTATTACTCTCCTCCCCAGTCGACCAGAAAACACTGACGTTAATAGGAATTTCGATATCATTGGCCCGTCAAAGCATGAAAGATAATAATCAAGTCTGCTGTAAATAATTTAGGGAAGAGATGTGTTTGGAGAAGTCATTTGTGATTGATTTTAATTTAACAACTGAGCTCCACTGATGCATACTCAAATAAACACACACATACACACACAGATGCACACACACACAGACACAGCAGAATCAAGTCTGTGTCCAATGCACAAACAACAGTTGTTGACATCACCCAAAATCAACAGGGCCAAGGCCTGAGAAAGATAGAGCGTCACTTTATATAACAATGTGAAAAGAGAGGGGCCTTGTGATGAGCAAAACAGCTGTGCTTAATCACAGGAACTAAGTCAAGAGAGATGTGAAGAGGAACAGAAGGACTGAGGGAAGGTGAAGAATGCTGGGCAGACATGAAGGAAGAGCTTGAAGGTAAAAAGAGAAAGACGAGATACAAGTCTCAAATGAGCCTGAAAAAGGGGATGAACGCTTAAGAAAAGCAGGGCTGTTATAGTGGGAGTTAATCCAAATGAATTTACAACCGTCTTGTCAGAGCACCCCAGTATGAAACATCAAAGGCATGACACTTTTATTTTTGTGTCACCACCACGTTGCATGTAGGACTCAATTAGCCACAACCAAAGACAGGAAAGTAGGTTATATGAAACTGTTCTTTACTTTCCTCGCTTCTATTCCACGGGTAATAGTTAATTTCATCTCTGATAGTGCTGGGCAACTAACATTTATAAGGTAAAACGACATTTATAACCTCTAACCATTTTGATTTGCTCATGTAGGGTTAATTTGGTTAATACGTTCCCCAGTGCATCAGGATTCTGCTACGCTCCGTGCTGTATTTTCCTGCTGCATCTTCCCTCCTCACTCCCCCACCGATCTGCACTCACTTAAAACGTTAGCAATAAACATCAACACTAATCAGAAGTTATCAGGACACGTACAGTACTTGAAGTTTACTCTGTGTTTGTTTGATTCGCTCTAGAGTGTATGAGACACTTATTTACACAAAACGGGACATAATGTGCATCAGGCTTAAAGTGACTGGAACGATCCAGATTCATAATCAAACATCATCCATTATAACTAAACAAAGGTACATTTATTTGAAAAGCGACACACACACACACACACAAAATAATTGTTCATTAATCATAATCGAGGTAAATGTTTTTAATAATTGTCTCATATCTGAAATTGTATGCTTCTAAGAAAACCAAACATTCTGCCTTGCAATCAGTGCAGTTTCAGTTGACATACATTGTTTTCTAGAATCAAATATGGTCCCACGGACCCTTGACCACTGGAATCTAATCATGTTCGGGTGACAAATAGTCAAAATGTGAGGGAAATTCCCAAAAGGCAGACTTGAGATATCATGTTCATGAAGAAAAAAAACACTTTTTGTGAGGACACCAGGATCTTGACATTTGACCTTTGATCCCCCCAATTTAAATCAACTTATTGTCTCACGGATTTCTTACAATAACACATTCAAGAGGCAAGGTCACAGTGACGTTGACCTTTAACCTCTGACCATCAAAGTCAGTTCATCCTTGAACTGTCATCTTTTAAATCAAATTTGAAGATATCCTCTTTAGGAAGTCTTGAGATATCTTTTTTTTAAAGAATGCGACATACGGACAAACTGAAAACACTGACTCTCACTAGTGTGCAGGCATAATACAATCCACCTTTGACGAGTCCTACACTGCATCTTCTTTCCTTCAGTCCATCCAGTCCACTGGGCCCTGGTCATTTATCAGCAGACGTCACATGACAGACCACAGTCATGATTCATCCTGACGCTCCCAGGCGCCTCTGCCCAAAAGGATTTGTGATTCAGTTTGACTGAGTGATGTCTTGGGCCCCTGGGCTGGACCTGCAGCTGCTGCTGGGTTTTACTGGGGTGCAGGGGCGCACAGGTAACGGACAGGGATGCTACTTCCTCACAGCTGGAGGAAGCCATTTATTCACATATTGTAAATGTGCCTAGCTAGTTTAATAGAAGTCATGTCAGAGAAATACACAAATACAGTATATGTATGAGTAAAAGATCAAACAGAATGTATCCTAATGTGCTGTTTGGTAGGAAATCTTCAAAAATGCAGAAAATGCAAAAAAAAAACAGAATGGCAGGATGAAATAGAAAGTGGTTAAAAGTTACCATGAGACCTATGCATCATCTCTGCCTCCCTCTTTTTCTCAGCAGGATGGTGGCAAGAGCATGAAAGATTTACAGAGAGAGCTTTTAGTTTAAACCAGAGCCCGGCCCAAAGAGGAAGAATAGAGGAAATGAGGGGAAGGAGATCTCAGACTCTCAGACAAATCATAATGTTGTAAATACCAAGAAATGCACACTAGACAATTAACAAATCTTAACTAACTAAAGACCACTGACACACTGTCAGATTTATTGTCTCATGGTTTTAATGAGCGCAGATGATTTAAAACTCAGCATTTCACCAAAATAGCAATAAATTGTAATCAGCTGTTTATGCTTGTCTGTCCTTTGCCTTTCACAGAAAAACTAAACATGAGAATAAAACTGTGGACGAAGTTGAGGCTGCAATAAAGTTGGAATCAGTGTGGGTGATACATTTTGCAGCTCAATTTAGAGGCAAGTTAGAAATATTATTCTTTTTTGTGCAGCCTGTGATCATTTTAAACGTAGTCATGTCAAAACATCTTCTGACCTTTTACAGCCATTGAGACGCCATTCAATTGAATGTCAATCGGATCTGGGCTTTTAAAACAGTTACTGTTACTGAAGCAACATCCCATTGGGGATGCTTCTTGGGCTGATTTCTGCTCAGAATTCCATTGCTGTTCCTTTCAAACTACAGGATTTCAAGAGAAACCTCAACCTAGTCAATAACAATTAGATTATACCTGTGAAACTACAGATCTACACTACAGGATCATTTTGGCAAATAACCCTGGGAACGCCCCTAGCGATTGTGGAAAGAGGCAAAAGGACCACAAATTGTCCAATTATCATCTAGTGTGGGGCCAACACCGATGGACAAAAATGTGATATAAACACAGAGAGTTGCACATGTGATCGCCTAGCATCCCTTCAGAAACATCTTCTAATATGATACTGTTGAGGTGACAATTGCAGTTAAATGTTGCAGCAAAATGTTGCACTTATTGAGTCACCAGACACAGGAGTTGCTTAGCTCTGCCAGGAAGGTGATGTTTTCACCTCCGTCTATTTGTTGCTGTTTTTGTGTTTGTGTATTAGCACCATTCAGTTGTTTTGCTAACAACTGAATGGATGGTCACGAAACGTGTTGGAAGGACATGGTCAGAGTCAGGGAAGAAGCCATTCAATTTTGGGGCGAATCTGGACAAAGGTGCAGATCCAGGATTTTTTTTGTCAGTCTATTTTACATTACAAAATACAGTGTTTTCAACATTTTCTCAGTTTTCCCAGGGAATCGTCTTTTAGATCAGTAATATTCAGGGAACTGTAAAATGAGTGTGTGAAATTTGATGCCGCTTGATTGAATTTAAAGGGACTTTTGGGACTTCGCTAAGGTATGTGCTGTTCATAGTCCCAGGCTACTTTTCAATGTATCTGGGGTAAAAATAATATAAAAACAGTATAAGGACCATGGAACAGATCCACACTGTTTTGTGTTGACTAAGCTGCGAGTTTCCATGGGCGATATTTGCCCAGCAGGTTGCAGAGTTTAAGTCTCAAACAGAGAGAAGTGGGCAACATTGAATGGAAAAAAGCTTTTGTCTTTTTCCCCAGCTAATTTCAAGCTGCCCTTGAATAAAGCAAATAATCCAGCTATTTAATAAAAATGATTACAAATATATGATTGACAGATGAATCTAATATGTACAACATTTACTACCTGTGATTCAGCACAAGCTGGCAGTTTGTTGCTGTAAATAGGAAGTTTGTATTCACCTTGTCTTGTGGAGTAACAGTCCAACTATGAAAACATAATGCAAAACACGTCTATGTGGGTATTTATCAAAATATGTGAGCAGAAACAGACGTGTATTAGAACAATGTAGCAAGACGCTCGCACAGATAAAACACATTTTTACACAGTATATAGTTAAATACACAATCAAACACACACACTATACATAAACACATTACACACATTAGAAACACACAAGGCAGCCAGCCATGCGCTAAGCTTGGGTTGACAGAGTTCATTTGGAAGATGTAAAATATTTATGAGAGAAGACTCTGCAGGGGAAGAAGAAGAGATGAAAATAGTGCGGGTGCAATGGACGGATAGCAAATAATGAGACGAACGAAACAGTGACGAGAGGGCCCAACTGAAATGCCCTCTGTTACGGCTGAGTGGAAGAATTGCAAGCTAAATGTGTCATTGTCATTTCAAGTTCATTAGCTCGTTGCCTACCGTCCCCTCCTGGGAGCAACTGAATAAGGGGACTAGTGTATAAAGGTATATTTGCACAATAGCAAAACTCCCCAGAGCTCTTGTATGATAGAAGAATAACTCACATTGGTCATTTATTTGTGAGTTTTTAATAGTCCTTTGCTAACACGAGGGAAAAGTTCTGGTTATAAGTGTGAATGTGAACAGTCGCAAACATTTCCACATGTTTATTCCACTTTCTTTCCGATATTCTTCCACCTCTTCAGGTGCACAGAGTGGGTTCCTCTCTGTTACTTGGCTCAAATTCCAGGTGTATGCAGAGAACATGATGTTAGTTGTAAGCCGATTTCAGACATGAGCTCCGGAAAATTGGATCTGGATATTTTCTGGTCTTTTTATGTACAATGAACACAGCAGGAGATTGTCCAGGTCAGATGCGCTCACAACAACAGGAAAATGTCCAGAACATTACAGCCCCTCCAGAAACTTTCAAAAATGTATACAGAACTCAGGGCACCTCTGAAAGCAGTGGTACAGAGGCAATGTTTCAGGATGATTCCAAGACACTTTCTCTTCACAACAGACACATAATGGACTTCAAGTAGAGACAGACTAATACATGGGGGGAAACAGGGGGAATTGGAAAGGGGTCGAGAAAGTAGGAAAAGTGGAAAAGGATTTCGTCAATAAAAAGATAATCATGCAAACAGGATTACAATTGATAGTAATTACACCCTGTCTTCCTTCTAATTAGGAGCTTTTTATATTTCACCCCCACTTCCCATAAGTCCTTCATAATCCTCTGGTCATTCCCACTCCTCCATTTTCAGAGTCCCTCTAACTCTATGTTGTAAATAGCCTTGCATGGTCAAGCCAAATAAGCAAACCACCGTGAACTACAGGGGCTTTCCTTAGCCACAAATAACTCTCAAGAAATGATGTCACAAAAAAAAACATATCTCACTATCTAATTACCGAAAAAATGTGCTTCGGAAGCACAATATCCAGCAGGAGACGAGGGTTGGAGTGGACTTAGAGAGGACGGGAGAAAGCTGCTTCACCACAAACTGGGAGAGTTGGACATAAAGGGGCTGCAGTGCACAGCCAGAACAACTCATTTGGGTATTCTGGTTGCTAGAATAACTAATGTTTAGGGGGACCAAGCGTCTCTGTTTAAGCGTAGACCCCCGAAATTGTACCAGATGGAAAAAGAAGACACGCAGCAGTATCACAAAGCACTAAAGTGTGGAAAAACTGCTCGCAGGGCTCCAGGAAGCCAATAAAACAACACGCAGATTTCACTGTAATTACCTTCAAACTCAGAGAGGAGGAAGATGGGAGGCGATTAAAGTGAGTGTGAGAAAACATATTTTAAATTAAGAATAAAAAGAACAACAACATTTTTGCAGAATCCATTAATCACATTAAGTACAACTTTTAAAGGGGAACATTTTAAGAATTTACTCAGCTTATTCCCAGAGCCCAGAAGACGTCGGTCTGCTATGGTGCATGAAAAGCTCCACTGACAATGATGATTTCCTTGGATTTGGGAATTACAGTCTTGAAACACATGGCTTCAATGTTCAGACTATAAAATGCATGGTAAAACTAGATTACAAAAATATGGAGTCGTAAAAATCGCAGACAAGTACCAGAAACAAACTAGCAATGTTTTTCTGGAGAGCATCTGTGAGCATGCAGTAAATTTCACATGAAAAATAAATGAATTCACAACTTCTTCTGCAGGAGCAGATACAGAGAGAGAGAGAGAGGGGAAGCCTCAAAGGCAGAAACGACTTAGCGAGAGGGAAAAGAGAGAAGAAAATAATCACGATAATGGAAACCAATGCGAAACAGTTTATCTCGATGAGAGAAAATCTTCACCAAGTAACAATAAAGCAAAAACATTGCTGTACTGCGCAGCCACTTGCCTAAAGCAGCTAAAAACCAAATCCGCCCAAATGACCAATTTAAAAAACCAAAGAGGGAAGTGTCAGAGCTAGTGAGATTTGACATAGCTGGGGGAGAAAGTGGTGACTCCTCTGCATACAAAGTATGGAAACATGCTTCTAGTTTGAAAGAGATTATAGAGAATAATATTTACACCTCAGGGGAGAGGAGAGGAAACTGGAGACAAAGACGATATTCACAATACTGGAAGCACCTGGGAGATCTGCTTCACACACATGGAGAAACACATATGCTAAAAGTCAGATAACTCACAGTCCAGCTACTTCTGCACTCTTTTTATTCTGCGAGGATTTGAGCTGTGGTATTTTAATAACAACCTACAGTACGTGTGGAAGAAAAGGGCCACTGTTGAACCGAGTGGAGCAAACATGACTGCTTATCAAAGGGAGGTGTGTAGTTGAGGGATGTGTGTATGGTTGAATCTGTGTGTCCTATCTTTATTAAATCTGTATTGTGTGTGGCAGGTGCTAGAGCGCAGAGGTGCTGGACACAGGCATTGAACGGCGAGACGACACCTCACTGATTTTTATCATCCAGTCCTATCTTTTATTATACAAACCCCATCTCTCATCTATTCAATTCCTATTTCCTCTTTTTATATATATTTGAGAGATAGGAGCCTCTGGGCTTTCTCCATCTGAGAGAATATCAATCTATTTTTGCAATTAGATTGGGTATCAAGAACTGGAGGGAGAGCTCAAAAAAAGTGACTGGGCCTCACAAAAGACAGTGTGTTCGTTTCACACAAACAATTTCACGCAGTGGAGGACATGACAAAGCATTTCCGAGTAGTAATGCCCTAGAGTAAGAGGAGCCCAGCAGCGTCAAGGGAAGAGGATCACAGGGGATGGTGTAAGGCTTTGTCTGCTCTGCAGGTTGTCAAAAATTCTCAGTGTAACTGATATAAAACTACTACTAGTTAATCAGTCTTTATATTAAACAGTTAAAAACGGTAATTCTTTTGGTCCCACTCAAAAATAGTGGGCTACTTGATGGCCACACCTCTGTGATCTCTCAACCCCTGTGTTCTTTGGGCTCAATCATACTAAACGTTAGATATAAATACAGAATGGACAGAGACTTCCGTCCACGTGAATATGAATGAAACAGACGAAACTCAGCAGTACCTCAAGAAATCGTCAGGGGGCAGTGTGGCCAATAGTTCAAGTGAGGCGACCATAAGACACGAGGAAGAAATTTCATCAATAGTGGAGCTTTAACCTCCGCAGACATCCATATGCTGTTACTTTGCCTCTTTCTTAAGAGGTTGATTTGTATTGTCAGAAACCTCTGACTCAGTGCTGCCCTCAAGATGTATTAATTAACAAGCATGCTAACGTCAAGAACATATGGAATCATGTGGAGATTTCATAGTTCTAAACAGACAAGGCTTAAATGAGCCTTTGATCAGTTTCATCAAGCAATGATGTTATCTTCTGAATGAAACAACGTGTCTGGAAGTGCTGATGAAAAAGAAAGTAAAGCTTCATCATGAGTTACTTTTATGGAAGGACAGGAGAGGAATTGGCCAGAATTTGTCATCTATATAGCTAATGACAGCATGAAGACAAGCAACACTGGGAAACTAATAATGAAGGTAATTTGGTAGTATCAAAAAGATCAACTGACATCAGAGAAGCATTTAAAACAGCAGGCAGTGATTTACACGGAGCCATGGGGCCGTCGATCAATGATTGTTCCAGATGTTGTCCTGTTCTTGTTAACGTGTAAAATGGACAATCCTCCGCCGCATTCTTCATATGTGACCAAATGTCCATACCCAACTTCCTAGAGTTCATGTTTGAAAACTGCTTCAGGGACAGAATGGAAAAATGGCTTGAGATGGTCAAAACCAGCTGCACATGAAGTTCAAGAATGTTCCCTTTGCCTTTCAGTCGTATGCAATGACAACATTGATTGAATCACGGGTCAAATATTGACAGTGAAACAAGATATGATGTCTACCAGTCAAGCCAAAACAACAGGCCAAGATATTTGTATGTCTGCTCACTCTTATCTCCGATCCAACAATCGGCCCTCAGAAACACTTGTTGCTTGTTGCTTATGGGGCTGCATCTGTGACGGGCACCAACAAGGAAACAGCTGATTGCAGGGAAGGTTGCGGCTGTTGTTGGCGTACCCGTGTTACACAGTGTTCAGACACACACCAATTACATAACTTTTCCACCAGTTCTTCTGTCCAGTTTGTTTTTTTCCCCTACATTTTTGTGTTTGTCCACTTCTTGTGATCCTGCTGAATTTGTTGCCATAGTGCCATAGCCACAGGATTTCCCCTCCAGGATGTGTCTTTGCCAACGAACGAAAGTTTCCTAACAAATACTTTGGTCCACAGCTGCAGACAGTGTGTGGGTGTGTGTATGTGTGTGTTTTGGTGTAGGGCGTCACCCTATAAAATTCATCCTGCATGCCCTCACTTATTATGGTAGTGGGTGCCTCGGTTTGGGTCTGCACCATCTGCCAAGCAGTGGGACGGCATGAGGAGAGGTAGCTGGAGCAGAAGTGAAGCCACGCTGAGAGCTGAAGCCAGTTCCTTGTCACTTCAAATACTCACCTTGTCCACAGAAGTCACTGCTGGAGGGGATGTGAACCATGACAACTTGGCATGACACACATATACACACACATTTACATATCCGACAAAGGGGCAAAACAAATATGTCAGCAATCAAACACACACTTCACGCACAGTGACAACAAATGGAGAGGAAGCAGTTTAATAACGTCCTCACAATGGCTTTAGAAGTCATGCAGAGAACACACATCTGTGCCACACACACACACACAGAGGGATACTCTTTCATTTGCCCATTGACACATTGGGCACATGCACATACACACACATATGCACACAACATCCCCATACAACCGGAGACAGGGAAGAGGCTTTGACGAGGGAATAACTCTCCTTTTGACACATCCAATTCCTCTGAAGACAAAAGACGAGTCAAACACCAACACACTGCAGCACTCAGAGGGAAGGAACACACACACACACACACAAAATGCATAAACCCCCTCCACACACGCGCGCCTGTTGCAATGACATTGCAACCCCCCTGTTGTGACAAAGAAAGATTGGCCTAAGCTGTCATCTGTGTGTCTGTGTGCGCTTGCCAAGGTAGGTGACAGGGAGCGAAAGGCAGGAGGAGAAGCGAGAGAGGGGTGGCAGCAACTCAAGTGCACGCTGGTCAGAGGAGAGACAGCTGATACTCGGTGAAGTAGTGCATCCTATTCACATAGTCACTCGCAGACATTCATTTCCTCCCTTTTAGTCACTCTGGTAAATTGTTGTCACCTTGCAAAGTGAGTCAAAGCAAATAGAAAAGACCAATAATGCTCCCAGCGTCAAATTCCCAGTGTTTGATTCTTTTATGATTCTGCGTTTTTCACAGGAAATAGGAAAGACAAATTGTCCCTCCAATCATGTTGTAGATTAGTTTGACTACACGTGATGGTCTGTACATAAAAACAGGTAAGTGTGCAATCTGTGCAAAGTGTTCACAGCAACTAAACATGTTTGGACAGACTGTCGTCCACGTTAACAGGCCCCAGAATGAACAGTTACATAAGGCCAAGCAGCCGAGGACACACTTTTAGAACAGAGCTGTTTTATTTTAAGCATTTTCTCTTTTTCTTCTTGTAGTTTTTGCCCTGTGCGTACGCTGTCAGAGAACAGAGCAGCGCCGAGCAATACCAAGCAGACCAGGGCAGCCCAAGTCAGCAGTCCGTCAGCCCTCTCTGTCTCCCCCCCCTCTCTATGGTGAACATCAAACACACTGTGGTCTGTTTCATGCTCCCTGCAGCCCATTATGGCTTAATGCTTCAAGAGGCTTCTTACTGACTTCAGCACTTTAACAACTCCAGCATATTCAGTTGGTAGGCAAACACACGTACACAAAGACACACGCACGCTAACTAACACACACACGCCCGCGCGGCTGCACATAAACAGTAACAGACAGGAGTCCAGATGCAGGGATTCACGCGCTTTTAAACATGCAGCAGTTATGAGGCTGCACTCTGTGATAGGGAGGCAACTGTTGCTTTTTGCTTTAATCTGTGTGAAGAGGAAGACCAACAGATGCGCGGGGCTTTCTGCTGATATTAACCTTCAAATAAGCCCCGGCGCTCTTATCTCCAAGTCAGTTAATGAGTTCCATTCACAAGGCGGCAACATGTAATTCTGCGCGATCAATTAGTTACCCGCTGCATGGAGAGTAAGAATGGCACATCAGCTGGGGTGTTAATGGGATGGAGATAACACTACTGTCCAGAAATGGCAACGCTGCTCACGCATCTTAACACACATAAGATTTACAGTTAACTTTGATCTGTCCCATTATCTCTCTGAAGCCCCTTTCAAACATAACATATCTGGATTCTTGTGGTGAAGTAACATCCTTTTTACTCTGACTACTTGGTGTAGTATTGCTGTTTTCCTCGCTGACTAAATTATTGCAGCTCTACTAATACCACAGAGAATTACTTGTTAACTTTGTGCCTAATTAACCTTTTGCTGCTGTAGCGGTCACCTTATGTTTCACACCTGAGGTTTTCAGTGCACATTGGCATATTTCAATTTGTTTAGTATAATTATATAGGTTCAATTGTGTCACACCCAGCATATACTAGCTTTTCATGTTTATTCATTGTTAATTTAAATTAATAAGGCTACCACGTAGAGTGCAACTTGTTTTTCTCACAATCAATGATTGGTTAAAAATAAGATAAGATAAGATGAGATAAGATAAGATAAGATTTATTGATCTCATGCCAGGGAGAAATTTACTTTTTACAGCAGCAGATGAGGGAGACAAGACATGTGGAAGTATAAAATAGACATTAAAAGAAATTCAATTAAATAGAACATGTACAGTAGAGTACAGAAGTACAGAAAAGTGGGTAGGAGTTTTACTACATCCCTAACTGGAAGTCACTCCCAGGCCAAAATCCTGATTTTATCACAACAATGTGCTTTTAAAAAAAAAAACACACAGACGTTACACAGAACAACTGTGCTGTGATTTTAGCGATATTTAAAGAATATAAATAGAATCACTTACAGAGAAAGTTATAAAGAAAGCTTATACCAGCTGCTGTGATTGAGACACATAGAGGTGTGCCAGCAGAGGGAAAGTCCGACCTCGTGCTCGAGGGGCAACACTGGTGACACGGTCAGGTTTTTCATTTGTCACTGGGTACTTTTTTGAGACAAAGTAGTTAAAGGAGTCTGGTGATTAATGCGTTTAGTGGACATCAGTGTCTATAATCTCCTCTCTGATGATGTAACTGAAAATGTAAGTGCCAATTAATTTTGAACAAACCACAGCCAAACTCATGACTCAGTCAGTCAACAAGTTTCATGTTTTAATCCTGAGGAGTCCATTTCTTAATGCTTTTGATTTATATGACACGATAAAAAAATGTTTAGCTTAACAGAGTTTGAAAACCAGCGATTGTATCACGTTGGCTAAGGCTGGCTCCGCTGTTGCACAGACATGACAAGAAATAAATGAGTCAGACATCAAAGTATTCATCCAAGGGGATTAACATAGCTTTGCCATCACTTACACTATGATAAACCATTTTCCAAGAATCCATCGGCCAATTATGTTACTTAAATGTCACAAGGTAAAGTCTCCATGCTGATAATAAAACAATGGGGTGTTTCCTGGTAATTAATAATATATATTTATATATTCTGGCATGAGCTGAAGGGACAGGAGAAGGACAGCATCACATGTCAAGCAGCTTTATATGGGAATTTATTTAGTATAAAACTCTTAAAAAAGTATATGTGCCTTTTGGTTTGCAGACCATGCAGATTCCTAAAGTTGCGGTCTTACTGTATATACTAATGAGGGTGAAAGAAGAAGTGTCCTTTTAAATTGATGTATTAAATGACCTCTTTTCATATTCCGTTTTGATGTTGACTCCACAGTCTCCGCCTGGGTAACCAGCTCTGTTTTCTGCTGGCAGCCGACTCCCATCTCCATTTAACCTCGGCTGGAAAGTGGTGCAGGGGGCAGCAAGCACAGTAGCAGCCATTATCTTATCATTACCCCCAGTTTTAAGAGGTGAGGCAAACAGGGGGAGATCCTCAGCTAACTGCGTGAAATCCCATGATGTGGTTTAGCTACACATTTCAAGACCTATAGTTAAATGATCGGCCAAGTGACTGAGTTCAAAATATTCCCATACTTTTCGCTGTGGGCTGACATGCTGATCAGCCCGTTTTTTCCAGCCACAAGCCGGTCTTTAGTCAACAACAGTTCCTAGCAGGCCTGGTAAGCTGCAACCCCACTGTATCATTACCCAAACACTGGTTAGAGATGACACTTCAGAGCAGCGAGCGAAGCCTGTAGCAACCGGCAATCAACAACAACACAAATACAGCATGGGAAAGCCAGTGCCATACCAAAATGCTACCAGCCTTCCTGCAGATGTCTCATGCAGCTCGTCTCTTTGTACGGGCTTATATGACATTCAGCATCCAGCGCTCGTTGGCTGCCAGCTGCTTTCAAAGAGCGTCTGGCGCCTCTCTGTTTCAGAGCCGATGAGAGAGAGAGAAAGAGAGGAAAAAAAAGGAGAGATGAAGAATGTCATCCCCTGCAATACTAAAAGATAAGTCATCGGGACTGTAATGATGGGGTGGGACAGGGAGGGGGCAGAGCAGGGAGGAGACAGATGAGCCTTGTAAAATTCAATCATCCATTTTTGGAAAACACCAACAAAAATAACTGATTATACTGAAGAGTGTTAAATTATAATCATCACACTTATTTTAGTTTATTTGTGGATTATTTGCTATTTGATACTGTTCTTATGGTCCAGTGAACTCTGCTTAAACACAATGATAACAACCAGCAGCCTTAACTCAGTAGTTTCTTTCTTCTGCCTCCACCCCGAGGCAAATTATTTAAGAATAGGGGACTATCCGCGTTGCTATATGAGGCGTATCTATGTGAAAGCAATATCTAGGAATCTTCTTTCACTGCTGACTGAGCATAATCAGACACACACTGTAATATGGGACAGGGTTGTTGGAGACTTCTGACTTTTTCTGCTTCAGATGACAAGAAAGGCACCTGTTTCAAATCTAAGGAATGGTGGTATGAAAGTAAAATAATATATTTAAACCAAATAATCTCTAAAGTTAATAAAAAATAATGAAATGGCACTGGTTTATAGGAACATGCTTTTCCTTTTACCCTTTTCTGGTTATATTGCCTGCAGACTTTGTTCAAATTGTATTTGATTTGCTTCTGTGTTTGACTAAACACAATTGGTGCATCTGAAATTGAAGTGTGCCCAGAAGTTTTTCCTTGAGCAGTGGCAATGAGAAATGATCGAAGAGCAGAAATAATTTTCAGACTGAACCTGGGTGATGTACTTAGCATGTGACCTTGAGTTGGGCCCAGCCAATACATTAGGTTGATCAAGCTCCGGTGTCATGGCAGGAAACATTCCTCTACAAATGTCAGGGATCATCCACGACTTTCAGGTGGCTCCATAATTTGGAGGCATAAATTAAAGTGTTCATATATTACTAAGGTGTTTAATATGCCAGACTATTATTTTTGCTTGACAGCCAAGAGACAGGGACGCCAGAGAAATTTTGTTGATGTACAAACACAAGTCTCCCTCTCTTCATCTCCCTTTATGTCTACCTCTTTCTCATCTCTCATTTCTGCCATTCCTTTATCTAGCTCCTCCTGACCTTCAGTTTCCACTCCATTATTTTCCCTTTTACGGAGAATACATTTCAGACTTGTGTCAATACATAACGCCTTAAGTAAGCTCCACGCCATTGATTGCAACAAGAGGAATCGGTAGTGTCACGACAAGACAGATTTGCTCTTTAAAGCGTTATGGATTGCAGACATTTGGAAGAAAAGGGGGGTTTTCTAAGGGGCCGGGGCTGGCGTTAATTCTGTCAAATGATTTATTCAGTATGGTCAATCAGTGAAATTAGAAGGGTCCCGTTCCTACTTGGCCTTCACTACCTGATGATGTATGGTGGTGATGACATGGGCAAACAGTTTCATCACATTAGCGCCCCTCCCTTAAATCTCTCCCATCCTATCAGTGTAATCGAAAGGAAGGATCTTCTGTATGTGTGCGCTCTTAATGCTCCATGCATCCAGCTCAAGAATATTAGAGGACAATCAACAGTAAAACATCTAAAGCTGCATTCAGACATGCACTGAACTCCACAGATCCTCCGTATTTTCTCCAGAGGACATGCACATGTGAACGCAAATATCCGAGTGAGAGAGAGAGAGAGGCTACAGATTATGCAGACTTTCTCCACCTGGACTCCTAGTGTAAAGTCTGGAATCTGATGTGAGAACACATTAGGGGATCGCTGCTGGATTCACCATAAACGAAAGGAAAAAAAATGGTGTCATATGAAGGATTTTTTGTTGTTGTGAACGCATCTGTGCAGAGAATCTCCCGCTGCACTTTGCATGTGTGAAAGGCAAACACTTCGCAGAATCTGTAGCCAATTCTCCAGACTTCACCCGCAGGTCATGTCTGAAAACAGCTTAAAAGTTAGAAGCAAAAGTCACTGCACACTATTTCCGTCAAGACACTTTCTGCGATCTGTGCTGTGCAAAAATAGAGCAGTTTCTACTTTAAGATCATCATGAGTGTGTGACCTTTTCAGCAAATACCGCGTAGATTCACCCTTGTACATCTCAGTCCTGTTCAGCTTGGGCTAACCAATAAACATTTCCGTCTTCGCGGGGAGGAAGAGTTTATCTACTGTCACGGTATAGTGCAGCGCTCTGTGAAAAATGAATCGTGTGATACAGCGGATGTGGCTCATGCAGAGTCTGGTCGAGGTTTTGAGGAAGTATGTTATCAGATTGTGGATGAATGCAGCCATATAAGAACCATTCAGATTAATATTGTGCACATTCCACTCTCATTTCTTGTTGCTCTGTAGATGACCTCAAATATGAGTTGCATTCACAATTTGGGTCCAGTGAAATTTAACAAAAGTTCAGTTTCAAGTTACAGCTTCTTTGAATTAGGAGCATTATGGGCACAGTCTCCCGTCTTGTCCATGCATGTACACTACCGTAACTGTAGAACCTGAAATTGCAGTAAACCCTAAGTGTATGTGTGTGTCTGTTTGTTCATGTGTGTGAAAAGCGCTGCAGCAAATTCCAGGGGAGGCACACATGTAATCTTCTAGGAACTGTCGAGGGGCTTGTGACCGTCTGACATCAGGCCATGAATGACACAGTGAGCCACATCATGTATTTGTACAGCACATGGTCAAGTGATTGGCTGGTGAGCGATAAGGAAGAATGTCCTGCGCATGAAAGGCATGTTAAGAGAGCTTGGAGAGGAAGGAACGATCCGGGAGTGTCTTAAGAGGTTAATAGCAACTTATTTCAAACTGATAAGGGAGAAAACTGTGAGACGAAAACTGAAAGCAAAGTGCTGAGTCTGCATCTGTTTCCAAATAGGTAAAAAATAAAATGTTAAGGTACTTTTTTTTTTATCAGGGATGAAACAGCCACATTGTCTGTCATATATTTTCAAAGCAGCGTTTCATCTTGAGAGCTTCCCCCTTCTTCAACATGTGACATGAGTGTGTCTACAGGTATAAGAGCTATAAAGTGTAACGCCCCATCAGCTCACAACTTTAAAACCTCATTTTATGCTTGTGGCTCATGTATTTTAAGTTGTAACATCCTAAACACCTCACTGAGCAGGGGGGGGTTATGGACCAAATACATTCAAGCAACTCATACATCTGATCCACACCAGCTATTATAAATGGTAGGCCACCAGTGCAGGTGCGACTTTGACCCCAAAATAGACCAACATTCCTGGTGGGACTTGCACAGGGATTATGCTCCTCAGTGGCAATGAGTTTAAAGCAACTGTGAGCTTCTTTACTGTGCACTTAACACATCATTGCGCAATTTACACAATCCATACATTGCATCTGACCAGGCCTGTGGTTCTGGAAGTAATTGCGGGTGTTATGGAGGAGCTTACCTGATATTTCAGACTGAGGGACACCCTCAAGATAGAAACCCTTCCCGCTGTAAAACTGCCTGATATCCGAACAACTCCGGGCTTTGCTGGTGCCTTTGTCTCCGTGGGCTGGTGCCGTCAGCGAGCACAGTGCCAGAGCCGCTATGATGAATGAATCCATCCTCCAACGTGGGGACCCAGTCAAGCGCAAATCCGACCGTGTTGAGGTCCTAAAGTAGGAGCAAGAGACTCGCAGTGTCAGACGTGTGTGCGTAAAATATCCGCCACCTTCCTCCTCTCTGTCCTTTCAGCGCGTCTGCCGAGTCTGTGGCTGCTCTTCTGCTGCGCACTGCTGCACGGCACCGACCGGAGCGAGGACTCCTCACCGCGCAGAGGTCCCGTCTCTTCCCCGGTCCTAATAAGTGCACAGGACAGGACCTTCTTTTCTTATTAGTCACCCCTCCGCCAAGATAACTGTCTTCTCCGGATTACGCGCAGATCTCTCATATATCCACTGTTACACGCCTTGCTCGTGGGTTCACCTAAAGAGGGGAGAAAGATTCAGGTTATGCGCACTTACAGCAGGAATAACTGAAGTCATGTCATGAAAATAGCAGTGTTGCGCTGACGCGGTGCAGCCTGGTTCTATAGCCGCACGCCTACCGGCTGTGTGACGGCGCAGAGGGATCCGAGTGGATAAGTGCGCACCGGCAGCCACCGCAGCTCATTTCCCAGCGCAGGGTTTTTCTAAACGATGCCAACGCTGCCACTCTCTGAAGTGAGGTGGAGGGGGGAGAGAGAGGAAGGAGGGAGAGAGAGAGAGAGAGAGAGAGAGAGAGAGAGAGAGAGAGAGAGAGAGAGAGAGAGGGAGAGGGACGCACGAGGTTTCACGCTCCTCCTGTCGTTTCCGTTTTTATCCCCCCCCTTCATTTGCAGTCATGTTTCAGGACACATCAGCTTCTTAGCAGGTTTGATTTTTTTTGTGTGCAGTTTTAGGAAACATCTGCAGCCAGTAGTTCTCCGGATCGTGCGCTCAGCTGGTTTCTCGCTGAAGGAATGCGCCCTCGACCCCGTACCCACCCACCCATCCAGAAGCACAAGTCACTGTGTCACCTCTCCTCCAATCTGCACACACACACACACACGCGCGCGCGCATCACATCGCTCCTCAAGCTGCAATTACAAGGCCAACAAGTCACCACCTGCCCTGCACCTTTTCCCGGTTTACCTGTCACCTGCTGCTGAATGCCTTCATTATGTGACTTTCTGTGTACGTGTCTGTGAATAACACAAGCACGAAATGTTCCTGATTTAACTTCAGACTTGACTGGATAAAGAAAACAAGTGATGAGTAATATGCTCACATTCTATAAGCATGTGCTGTCTCAATCATACAAAAGCCCACTCTCTGTTTTTTTAAATGCTCCAGTTTAGTTTTTTTTCTACATGAGGCTGCTTCCTCTATTAATCTCTGAAGGAAATTGTTTGTTTGCTATTTGGAAGTTTTTGTCCTAGTTTATTCATTGTTTTTATTGGGATCAATGATTTCCGGTTCCCAGCTCGCAGATAGCAAATGCCTCTTGTCTCGTGGCAGCAGCATATCCATAATATATCCATGACTAATGCTCTAATACATGAGAGGGAAAAAAAAGTTCACTCAGTTCTGGTTGGGTTGAACCCAGGGCCCCTCCCTATGAAGCAGCATTTGAGGTTAAAGGTCTTGTGCTGTAATAAGTGAGCTGATTACAGTCTGAGTGTTGAATTGGCTGTGTGAGTGCAAGGTTTACATGGCTTCTCGTTATATGGCATCCTTTTGAACAAGCACAGTCAGAAGTCAGAAGGAGTGTTCTGTGTTGCGAAACCTTGAAATCTGGTAGACCTGTGTTGTAGCAACAAAGAGACAGTTCTCTTGCTTAAAATAAAGTCTCTTGACTCATCTCGGTGTATGGAATTGAATCAGAACGGGTTTGATGAGGCTCTCTTTTGAAAAATGCCACTGCACATTATCACAGTGACATGTGGAAAATTTCCTGAAATAACCGACCATCATAACGGGGTAGACAAACGAATGTGAAGATGCAAAAAGAGAAAAACAGAGAGACAAAAAAAGACGGAGAGAGGCGGCTGTTGCAGTCATTTCTGGGCCTCAAAATCACTCTATTTATGAAGGCAGAGATTTTTTTTATGAATACATTAGGAAACGTTACTCTATAATTAGTCTGTTCCTCACTAGTGGATGAGTCCAAACAAAAGCCGACATCTCACATATCACTAACTGACAAACCGCTACACTCGCCTCCACATTATTGCAGCTCCACAGGCATGAATTACACGTTAGTTGTGTAATGTCAAGTGTCTCACTCATTTGCAGCTTGTGCGTGTTCGCTTGGTCAAATGTGGGTCTACGGCCCTGTGGTTACTCTAAAGTTGTGTAACCGTGCCACGCAGCAGATGCAAAGTTGTCATGTACAATCGGCCCTGATAAGACTGTAGTCATCACTTGTGCAGGCGTTTGACATCAGAGCGCTCTGCCTGTATTCATTGTGTCTGTCTATAATGTGTTTTTCTAAATTTTCTATGAACACTGGAGCTGCTTTGAGATTGGCACCGAACTCCAGAGATCTTTCTAACTTTCTCAAGAGTAGGAGATCCTCTGCAGGACTCACCATGAGTGAGTAGGGGTGTTGACGTTTCTAACTCGCGACAATCACAAAAATGACGAAAAAGGAAAACAAATATCTGTGGATGAAAAAGCAACACAGGCTTAGATGTCAAGAGAACTTTTGGTGTTGCTGAAAACACTTGATCTCCGCAGTGTAATTTATACATTACATCCCGCCTCTGCCAGCTGCACATCCCCTATCCTGAACGCTCCGGTGATTTCTGTGCTGTTGTGAAAATGTGAACCCAATTCTCCTGGCATCCTTCGGATCCCACGTCTTTATACAAAAAGTGAATCTTAATGAAAATGGCACTTTTACACTGTATTAGCATTCCACCCATGAGTACAGTTCTATGACGAGATGAAGCAGCATTTGCAGCATGTGAGTGTTTGCTTGGTCACTTGTGGCTCTGCAGCACTGCGGTTGCGCGGCTAAAGTTGTGTAACTGTGCCACACAGCAGATGTAAATCTCTTTCTAATTATGTGTAATACCATTGCTTCACTGCTCTTGTTGCCAAAGGGGAATACCGGGCAAAGTTAAGAACATGTGGCCGGAGGTTAATAAGTCTGGTGGCCTCCAAGTGTGTGTCTGTGATGATATGTCTGCCTGTATATGGCTTTGTGTATGCATGACCTTTATGCGTGCATGTGTGCGAGAGACAGTTTGTGTGTGTGCTGTGAGTTTATGTGTCTGACTGTGTCCCATATGTGGCCATAGGTCGGCGTTGGAGAAACTGATTGGGCCCTCCACTGTCTGGTATGGAGATCATGTAATTAACGCTCAGTAAAGCCACAGAACAGCCATGTTTTCTTCAGGCTGCCTCCCATTGAAGTTTTATTGGCCCTGACCATGAAAGGCCTTCTAATGAGGAGCAGGATGCTGGGGGAAGTTCAGGAGACCGGGGAGAGGGAGAAGAGGGGAGGCAGGATGGTAGCAAAGAGCGAGGAGAGAATGGGGTGTGAGGGTGTGCACGGAGCAACTGTCAGTTTAGTGTATGTGTGCAGCAATTATGTGGTGAGTGCTTTTGGGGCGTGATGAGTTCCTCTGGTGAAAATTACTTTGCATCCATACAGAAATGCTGCAGATGGGAGACCACGGCTTCTAAGCAACAACACTCACAGTTGATGTGAAAGTAGATCCATGGAAGAAATTCATTTCCCTCGAAATGTTTTATACCCTTGACAAGTCGTCTTTGAGTATTGGTGGACGGAAAAGCAGTCTGTTGAATTTGGTAGCCAATCATTATAAATCAACTGTGAAAAAAGCACCAAAGTTGTTTTCCTGATCTGGTTTGTTCACTTCAACACACCTACACACACACTGGTTTGTGTTTCTTTGGAGAAAACAGAACCAGCTTTTATATTGGATTAGACTTTAAGCACTCACTTCTACGACTGAAGCTGTATCAAACCTTTATTCACAAGAGTGTAACATTTTCTGCAAGCTACTTGTATGCCTTTATTGTGAAGGAGCTACAGGAAATGTTGAAGGACTGGAAAGTAGTTGTTGAATAAAAACTGTTCCGTGTCTACGTTCAATGATCACTTTTAAATATTGCTTTGAGGGAATGAGAAGAACATCATGGTGTAAACCTGTCTTCTACTGGTGTGATCTCTTGTGCAAGCACCAATCGTGGACCTCTTAGACTGCGTCCTACAAACGGAGGCAGGTCTGGTTTACAAAGGATTTCTGTGATCTGTGTCACCAGCTTATGCCGCCATTACTGCTTTCACTTGTTACACATAATAGCACCATTACCTCTTTGAGAAAAGGTTCGTCACCAAAGCGCTATGAATCCTGGGTTAGCTTGAGAGGGATCTTTTTCCGTTGTCAAAGATGCCGGAGTTGTCATTGCTCAGGGATGGAAGGACACATTTGAGGATTGAGTCTTGGAAATGGGAAGGCTTAGTCAAGCCACTGTGTTGCAATCTGTCCTCAAATGCAGTCCCTGGAAGATGCTGCTCTTGAATTGAGACACAGCTGTGTCTATCACATTTATTTTTTACAGTTATAGACACATACATACTTGGGTAACGAATGAAAATGGTGCAAAGGAGTATTATTTATTTATTTTTAACGTTTTCATACTGTGTAGCTGAAATGTAGAAGAACAGAGTGTTATTACCCATTATACCCATGAGTACAGAAATATGAAGAAATAAATGACAAAAAGAGTAGGGTACATCCAGATCTGATAGAGGACACACACACACACACACACACACACACAAACTAACAGATATCCTGAAGGGTTGGCCAGCATACCGGGCCAACTCCCAGGCCTCAGCAGGGTTTCTATGTAAATATCAGTGTGCTGTTTCAACAGATGTAATCAGCCGTTAAGAGGAAGATCATTGTGTCCTCTCCCTAAATCCAGTCTCATCCTGGGCTATTGCGGATTGCATCGATTCCGCCTCTTCCCAGGATTTTTATGTCGGCCATTAGCCTGAGTTCAGCACATTCACCGGAGTGCTCGAGTGTGTACACATGACTCATCAGGCCTATCTCTTCCCTTCTCCCATTCCCTCGTTCATTGTCTCTTCTCTTCAGTCCATCTCATTTCTACTTTCCCTCTTGTACGTACACACACACCTACCTGTTTTGTCGTCTATCCTTCCTTTTCAATGTCTCATGAGAACATACACTCATGTCATCATCCTCGCCTATTCAAATATGCTCATGCATAAAGCTTAAAACTTTTACTTGTTTTGACACTTGCCTTCTCTTCTCGCCTTTCCCTTTTGCCATTCTGCAATGCTACACATCATTCCTTGATGACATTTACCCAGTGTCTGCCTGTGCAAACAAAGCCTTCCACAAACAGTAGATCTGCATATCTGAGCACCCGCATCCCCCTTCCCCAGTTGCCGCAGACAGACAGATGACAGAAAAGGGAGAATTTTTTGATGGTAAGTGTTAAAGGGTCGACAGATAGTATTATAGAGGAAAAAATTGAGAAATAGTGAAGAAACTGGGACGAGGAGGAGGAGGAGGAGAGGGGGGTGAGCTTATGAGGCAAGATAAGGCGGGAAGAGTGTGTGGTGATGGAAGGCCTCGGGTGGGTGACAGAGAAGTGAGATAGGGAAAAAAAGCAGAGGGGGATTGCACATTCAAAAGTGCCAAGAATGAAGAGCGTGGAATAGAACAAATACGGCATTTTCAAAGCAAGGGGAGTGAAAAGAAAAGGGGGTTCAAATTAAGTCAAAACAACCGACGGCCAGCGCGGTCCGATCTGTGGATTCTCAGGGTTGTTCTTGTTAACAGGAGCTGTCGTGGATGAGAAATGCCCCCCGTGGCGTGTTGCGTTGTGCTTTTGTATGTCTCTGTGGGCATCCTGGCACTTTCTCCACTCTATAATCAGAGCACATTCCAGCCTTCTCCTCTGAGCACGCACAGAATTTTGGGTACACCTTGTAATATAATGAAATGTAATCTACCTACTTCGCAAATCGCAACATGCTGAGGTGGATGGCACAAAATTGAATTAACACTGAAAAACAGCAACTGAACGCAGCTATTTGTCCACGTACAGTCACTTATGTTGTAATAATGAAAGCGCACATCTTATTCATGTCGACTCATTAAATGAGGACCATGCTGAACCAAGCCCTTTGCACACACAACACAATGGCAGACTGTACCCATCTGGCAGTGGCGTCTCCTCATTCCAGCTTTAAATTGCTCTGTTCGCTTACCTGCATATGAAAATTTCACCTCCACTATTTTTCATTTGTCTTGACTTACTTGTGCCATTAACTGTTAGCTGGGCATATATTCATGTATTCCAAGATGGCAAGTTTCTTCTCATTTGCTTGAAAAATAACAAGTGGATAGTGTTTTTCTGAGACTGACCCTGAGCACGACCTTGGTATCATAACAGAAATTGAAACCCATGAAGAGGCCACAAGTCTGTCTCTGAATTTCAATGCATGCAGATGATCCAGAGTCAACTAACCTCAGGTCTCTTCAGGTCTTCAGTGGTTCTTTTGCAAATCTTCATCCAGATTGGCAGCATTTTCCTCCACATCGGCCTCTGGAAACAGTGGGAGGCCACATCTCTGTGCGGTTCTCAGCCCCCTATGAGGAGTCCTTCATTATTTTCCCACTGCCACATTGGAATATCCGCACATTCCTTCAACATTACCCAGCCCTCCCCTGTACGGAAGCACTTTATCACATTACTCCTCCTCACATTTCTCCAATTTGTTTCAAATGGGAAAGATTGCATAGAAACAGGAATGTATCAGTGCTGACTCAGTTCAATCACTGGAGACAATAAGTAGTAAGTAACTGCTTATTGTTGCTTCTTTTTATTTTTTCATAAACCACCCATTTTGAAAGTTGTGCGGCTTTATTGGTACTGGCCTGGTAGTGTCCGGAGCATTCCCCATCGTCTTCTGTGATCAGAGTGATGCTGCTAATGGCAATTGCCATTTATTTGGATAGTTCTGTTAGCATTCCCTTCATACATATGGCCTTGTAAACTGGAGGATAAAACAAATTCAGCCTGTAAATCTGTCTGAGAAACAGTCTGTGTTTGAATTGGTTTCAAATGAAGCTGTAATACTGTCTACTTTCCTGCAGCCTCATCACTGATAATCCCCCCCCCGACTGCAGCATGATATACGGCAGCTAATGCAACAAGGTTGTGCTTAGCATGTACCTCTGCCATGATTAGTATTGCTTACATGCATATTTACAACGTCCCTTATTTTATATGCAGAAAACGTTTGTTTGTTGTATTTTATAAGGTCATGAGAAGATGGAAAGCACAATTATTTTTATATGCACATAATTTGTAATTTCCAAGCTATCTGAAGGAATCATTTGACAAAAGAAAAACTTAATTTATTTTAGATAACATTTTGATTCCTGTTCGATCTTTATCAGGTTGAAGTTTTCTCATCTTAATATGAATACATTTGTAGACTGGGTGCATCTAAAGTCAAATAAATTTAATTTAAAATTGACAAATCAATTGCAAAAGCATCGCTATTGCTAAATTAATTCACTACAGTGGCTTCATTTCAAAATCCAAGTATCCCAGTGAGCTATGCCAGTGAACCTGTAAGACCTTTTTCATAGCAGAGAATTTGACATGTCAGGACAAGCACATGTTAAATCACCAATAATAAATCAGGATGGTTGTACTTTGGACACCTGCACATAAAACACAGCTCTCATCATCCTGCAATGACATGTCACAATGTCTGCAAAGAAATATGCTTGCTAGCAAAGTAACAAACTTTTCTATTGGAAAACAGTTGGAAAAAAATGTATAGGTTCTGAAAAAAGTAAATCTGTGAGCCATTTTCTTGTAACTTTGACTCTTGTCACAATATTGCAATTACCTTTTTAGTAGCGGTTGCTACTGTTTTACCAGAAGTTTGACGGTTTGTTGATATCTGTCTGCATTCAGCAGAGAGTTTGGTCTTGAAAGCTTGTTGCAAGGACTGGAGGGGGAGGGCTGGTAAGTCTTACCAAAAATCGCAGAAATGAGACTCCTGATGACTTAAATTGACAAAGGCTCAGATTTCTTCTTTGCAGTTATGCTAAAAAGAAACACTTTTGTTCACAGTTCGATGTTCAGTGTTATTCTGTGACCAATCTAATGTTTGACTGTTGTTGTTGCTATTAACTTAACCCACCTTCATTGAGCATGAGACATGTTGGGTGTAGTCCCCCAGCCAGTGCTATAATGCTAACATTAAGCTTGCTGTTTTTGGGCAGCCAAGGATATGTATCCTCTTCCTCCCACTATCCAAAAGTAAGGCCAAAATAATAAGATGCGTGAGTGGCCATCTGGGCTAAATTGGCAGTAGCGCAGTCCAACCAAACATAAGTCAGTGTCGACTGTCAATCATGACGTTTTTTTGTGTTTTTAAAACATTAAACAATAATGAACAATTGAATCATCATCAGTACGATAAGAAAATTACAAAAACCGTGACATGTACTTTGACTTTTAACTTCGCTCCATTCCCAATCTACTAACAAGGAGAAGGTAGGATTCATGACCTATACTGCATCCAGCCATCAGGTGGCGTTCAAGCTGCTTTGGCTTACATACAATTTGATTTCTTACACTTTAAATACAGTATATGAAATGTATATGGAGGCTCCGAACACATTACTAATTGGTATGATATTTTCCTAGTAACTTCCCAAGCACTGATCGTCTGGTTCTGTCAACAGCATGAAATCTGTCAATAATTCATTCAACACTTAGACTACATAAATGCCTACTATTGTTCTTTATTTATATAAATATATTATATATTTCTCATTATAAGTCATTGTTGCTCATCAGGAGTAAGTGTTAGAGAAACATATCACTTTCATATATTAATTACTCATCCCAGTGTATGAAGCAAGTTCCACTGGCTAACAAGTTCACTGACCAACACATAAATCAATAAACAAAGTAAAGAACTGGCCACTTTGACCTCAATCTACCATTCACTCCCTGACACCATTAGTCAAAGCTTAATCATCAGCGACTGAGGTAATACTGAAGAACTCACAAGAATGTGCAGCAATGTGTTATTAGTGTCATTAATGTAATCCAAATCCTGTCTGGTATGAGAGAGGGAGGATGTGTGTTGTAAGTATGAATGAGGGTGTATGTGGCTAACGATCTAGTGGCCTTGCAACATTGATCTCCCCTCTCTCATTCGCTGCATGAATCGGCAGCAGCAGCAGCAGCAGGCGTCTCTGAATCCCTAATCAGAGCCGATCAATGATGCTCCTGTCTACCAGCACTCACATGTGGCCAACATGCTCATGCACACACACACTTACTAAGTATTTAGCAAGTTAACATTCGTGCTTATATCTAATGCTGTTGCTGACAAGAACATGGGAAGCATTAAAAAAAAGCAGATATCAACTAAAACAATAATCATACAGGGGATTGTGTGAATTCAGTTCTAACCTGACAGGGACAGAGCGAGGGAGAGAGAGCCGGAAAGGTAGAATGGCACCCAAGGGAGCAATGGAACATTCACACCAGAGCTCATCCATCTCAGGGACATGAGGAAGGAGGCTCCTTGTAGCATGCAAAGCAGAGTGAGTCTGACAGAGAATTCAACACGAGATGCTGGCCAGCCTTGAACATGCATGCACACACTTCTCAAACTCCTCAATCATGCCTCACACCACACGCACAAGTGCAGCGCCCACCACTCTAATTGGAATGGGAGCTCATGCTAGCGGGACTGCATTTCTCTCAGTCCGGCCATTGTCATGTGGCAACGTAGTTAATCTGTATTCCCAACAGCCAGACTTCCATGGTGAGCAATGTTCAGACCTCATGTGCAGCGCCTTATTAAGACACAATACTTTCTAATGAAAGCTCCTCCTCACCAAGGACTTCCGTTCCCTTTCTTTTTCAGTACATGTGTGGTTCTCTATGTACTGTTGTGTTCTATGACAACCTCAAGTGTCTGTTTGTAGGATGGGAATTCAAACTCAAATCGATTTGTGTAAAACATTCCACTAAAACTGGAGGTCAATGCAGATTTAGGGGCAGATCCAGGAATTCCTTTGTTACATCTTTAACTATGTTTTAATGATAGATAAGTCTTTTACATCATCAGACCACTGCCCCTTTTTTCTTTGCATTCTCTGCGTATCTTTTTTTTCTACTGTTAGACCAAAAAATTGAATCGGATGGTTCGGCCTTGGCAGAGGTATAGGCTCCAATGAGAGCCATTCTGGTATGTAACTGTGTAGGCTGACATCGTTAATATATGTAATTGAAACAAATTAAACTTCAATGCTCTTCTTTTGTGACAGGAAAAAATATTTATTATGCACAGAGTATCAGACCCAGCTTGCAACTACAGTTTATTATTGGTACAGCTGACAGAGCATAGCCTTGTGAGCTTTTTTTGGTATTTGCAGGTGAAAAGATGTTTAGGCATCTTTTTCAAAACTGGGCCTGACTTAATGCATTGCTTGTGCTTATTTTGTACCTTTAAAAGTTATAGATATAGGGCATGTATAACATTTTCTTACTGTGTCTAAGATTGCTGTTGTTTAATTGCCCATCTGCTTGGTTTGGGATACATATAAACATGATGCTTGCTGACCTCCTACCAAGGTGGGCACGGATGTCCAAATGATGTCTCAGATCTCCTGAGTGAGCTTTTAGAAAGGTGACCAACCCAGTTGTCCAGTCCTGTGGCGTGTTGTGGTTGTTCATGTCAATCCTTTGTTTCTTTCATGAAAGGCCATGGTGGGATCTCAGGTTACTGCACTTTTGCATTATTGCATTTATTTTCAGCGATGTTCAGAGGAATACGTTGGCTGAGCATTTCATCTGACTTGTATGATCTTGAACAATCAGAATCTTGTAAAATAGTTTGTACTTATAAAAGTTTGGAACATGCAGATTAAGCCCCTTTTCCATTGTTTTAAACCTTCTAAAATTAGATTTTTGTATGCAGTGGGAATGGATACAATCACCATTCACTCCCAGGTCAAATGACTCTGCAGTAGACACGTGTTTTAAATGGCTATGGCTCAGATTGGTGTTAATGGAAACGAGACACCTTGGTGAACGCTATGATTTGGCAAGACAGTGACCAACCAATTGCAGAGACCAACTCCTCTACTGGTAATGGGAAAGGAGTCAATTGTCTTTTTAAGCAGGTTTACCCACGTTTAAAAAATACACATATACTTGCTAATTTCAATGCAACAGTGGTATATAAATGGTCAAAACCTCACAGAAACTACCAGGAGAATAACATCTTCAAACTCGTGTTTACTTGTTGTCCGCAAGCAGCACATTGCATGATGGGAAACAGAAATGGCAAGCAAGGCTAATCAGTAAAAAGGAGAAATCAAGCTAAAGTTCCTGTGCTGCTGTTGCAGAGCTGATCTCTGCCGGGGCTTCTGAGACTCTTGATGGTCTGTCATGTCGAAAATTTGTTTAATTGGACTCAATTAGTCGGCTCAAGAGCTCATTGAGCATAATGCTAATTGGCTGGCGGAGCAGGGTGACAGATGGAGAATTGGCAGTGACAGCTTGTGTTGGCCCGTCGCGAGGAAAGAGGGAGCTCTGAACTGAGGGGAATGGATACAGCAGAGGGCTGAAACTCAAGAAGGAGAGCTGTGGTTAACGGGAGCCGCAGGTCTCCCCTGTGTTTCCCCTCTGCCTCACCCAATTGTTCATCTCTGAAAAGCTATTTCCAGTGTCCCCCTCCCCTCCTTCCTTTGCACCCTCCTCTGGTTCAAACTTGTCACTCTGATCCCCTGGCTGAAAAGGTAAGACAATCTGCTGTGGGGGGTGCTCCACTGATCTCACTCTGTTACTGCACTATCAGGCTAACTTCAGGGGGCATCTGCTTGAAAATGCACTTATGCATCTCAAGGTCCTGTCCACGCTGTGGGGTGCAGCTGGGCTTCCCCTCTGAATGTGTTAATAAGTGTTAGATCCACTCCTAACTATAAGGCAAGAAGAGATTTCAGTGTGTGTGAGGACTTGTAAGTGTGGACTTGGCCAAGCCAGTCGGACAGAAGCGCTGATGTGTGCTACCATTTAAAATAGCCCAGACAGACAGCTGAGCAGCTGTGACCTCAGGTCCCTCGATCTCTCAGTTACACTCACTGACCACACTGCTCTTTGCAACGTGTGTATGCGTCTGTACCCACTGTGTAACGCACTGAATTATCCACACCAATTTTCAAGACATTAAACTGTCTTTGTGAGGCTAAGAAATAGCAGTTGATTTGTCGGACTAATTACTCTCTCTCAGTGTCTGGGTTAGCTCCCATTATTGTCCATATTTTAAAGTCATGCATGGCTTTTCTGTCAGTCAGTGGAGGTTATTATGGGACAACAGACAGCTTTGGTTTTACCAGGCAGGGACAATGCAGTCCAATTACAGCTTACGCAAAGCGCAGGCACAGTATCCTTGGACCGGGCACTTGCACTGCTTTCGTCTGCACATAAAGCCAGACGCTCAGTTTCACAGCGACACGCATGAAATCGACTCCAAGGAGCAAATAGTCAGCCTGTGTGCAATTGGACATACACGAATATGGGACAGGGTGTGTCAGTGAGATCATCCGTGTGCCTTTGTGATGATTTGTGTTTATAAGAGAGTGAGAAAGAGCTTGTGGACAAAGTGTGCTTTAGCCAGGAAAGTTCTATTAGTTAATGTGTTCCCAGGCTGATGGTTAAAACAGCGGGAGGTGTGGTGAGACTTGGAGGGCCACTGTCGCCTGATACGCTGCCATTGAATGCTTTTATAATCACTGCGGAGGAAAAATAGACATTAAATATTACTTCAAAACATTTTTGCTCCGGTCCCATTGTCTGTTTTTGTGACTCGTGCATCTGAAATAATGTGTAAAAACACTGCGTGCTAAGTCAAGCAGTGATGCTTTGCATTGCAGCTGACAGCACAGACAAATTCAGGGCAATTATAGCTGATGAACAGGCAAAGTTTCCCCTACAGGAGCAGCCAAAGGGGTCAGCCGCACGTCAGCTGAGTGAGCAAACTGTCACCGTCGACGCCGCTTTCATCGCCACCGACTGTCTGCCACAGTCCTCTCCAGCACAGAACCTATTCGCGTCCTCTGCACTCAGGCCTCTATTCCTGGTGCAAACACACAGACAGATATGTTTAGCAAGAGTCTTAATGGATGCAAATAAGGAAGGTCAGACTGAATTAGCACTCCCTGCCTACGCCATAGCTCAGACATCCTCTAATGCTGACCAGCAACAAGTATGCTCAATGTAACTTTTTTTAGGGACAGGAAGCAGGTCGTGAAGTGTGAAAGTGTTATTTATTCCTCTTGGTTTGAAGTGATACTTGAAATATGCTCACTTATGGAGAGAGAGTTAATGTGGCTTAGCATTAAGACTGAAATCACAAGGAAACAGCTAGACTGGCTCACACCCAGGTTTAAAAACATGTCTATTATCACCTCTAAAGCTCACAAACATATCTTGATTGTTTAATCCAGTGGTTCCCAAACTAGGGGTCCCCCAGTGGGATTGCATATTAGTGCAAGGGTGAAGCCTGCCAAAAATCAGATAAAATAAAAAAAATGATAAAAACCAGTTGATTTGTTTGGTCCCCACATGACCACATGAGGTGATTATGACAGATTAGCAACAGCACCATTTGCAGCAGGTCAATTTACAGCACCACAGGAAACATTGCTACATGTGGATGTAGGTGATTTTTTTCCTGAACTGGCTCAAAACAATATCCAACCACCTCTTGTGATAATGGTTCATTTGTTATTTTAAAGGGTTTAGGGCTGAAAAGTTTGGGAACCCATGGTTTAATTCATGCACAAATTTAATTTTAAGAATGACCGGAACTTATTTACAGGGAGTTGCATGCTCTACCTATTTCTTGGCCTGGTGCTGTCTACTTCCAGGAGTCTTAGATTTCAAATGAGACAATGGGATTAGTGTTAGAAGTGATTCCAGGCTAGATGTTTTCCCATGTTTCCAGTCTTTATGCCTAGCTAAGCTAATTGCTCAAGCCTAGTCATGTCTAATTTAAACTGCTCATTAAGCATCAGTGGATATGCAAAGTGTGGCCATCTCATTGTTAAAGCTTAATTTTTGAAGACGTGGAATATGTGTGATATCAAAATACAAAAATTTCAGTGCCTACTCGCCCATGTTTACATGTTATGGCTGATTCAACTTGCAGTCAGGTGGAAGTTGGTTGAGGCTAAACTGGGAGTTAGATAATTAACAAAAGTATGGGAGAATGAGGGAAATGTCAATCAAGTATGGTCTGCACAGGCCCACACAGACCTAAGAGGATGATTATTCAGGACTAATGAGTGTAAAGGCTTGTGTGGGTGTGCCATGTGTGTAGAGCCTTGAACAAACACGTATTCCCAAGAAAATCTGTTGTTTGTCAGTGTCCATTGTGGCTGATTTACTCTTTAAGGAGAGGCTGTTGAGACGAGCACAAAAAAGCAGAGCACCTTTAATAGAGCCCAACTACACTGTATCATACTGAAACAATAGAGAGTAAATGAGACACAAAACAAATGGTAAGTGACTTAAAATATGTACATTTATACACATGCGTGGGTATAGGGCTGTAAGTGACCTGTGGGTGCAATGAACACCAGTTTGGAACAAAACAAACATGGAGGAAATTATAAGAACTAAACAATCGTGGTTACAGAACATGAAATGTGACACTTTAAAACTGCTGAGACCTTACGTTGAAGTAGTTATCGTCATTCTTCATTAAGCGTAGGCATTTAATGAACATTTGTATATGTTTGCGTGTGGTTAAGCGGGTCATCCTTTTTGCACTGTTAGGCAGAGTTTAAGGTGAATTACTTCTTAGTAGAGACAGGAAAAGTTGTTTAGAATAAAGTGTAGTTAATGGAAGAGGTATATCACTGCTCATAGACCCATGTCAAGCTTAAAGTGTGTAGCCCGTAGCTTAGACACTGTATTTGTGTAGGGCTTAGTCAGCTTTAATATTGCATCTGCATAGCATTGACCATACATTCATCATCCTCACTCACACTGCTGTACCATATCTGTGCATAGAAAATCCTCATCTACACAAGAAACAAACCTGGTATACAGAGGAAGCCATTGTAGAAGTCACACAGGTTGGTTTCTTTTCCCCAATAAATTCCCTTTTATTCCATCATCACAAGAAATCGTTTAAAACAAATAATACTTTGTTCTTACTGTTGGGATTCAAGAAATGGTCAGCAGGCATTTGGGCATGTTTAGGGTTCCTTTAACAATTATCCCTCAAGGGTCGAATGGGGCCTTTAACTAATTTCAGCAAACAGATAGAGACAATCAACCATTCAAGCTAACATTCACAACTACCTACGCATTTTAGTCGCCAATTAACCTGAACTACATCTCTTTGAACTGGAGGAGGAAGCTGCAGTACCCAGAGGAGACCCTCACATGCACCGGAAAACTCCACAATTTAACTTGCAAACCTGTTTTGTTTTTCCACATGCCAGTGTCACTCTATACGTCACTAGCACAGACTACAGTGTCTCTTTGCTACACATGACACAAGCTGTTTTTAAAAAAAGTATAATAATCCCAACCCCAGTCTCTGACGTAAGTGGTTCTTTCTTGTAGTCAAGCAAAGTGTTGGTGCCAGTCGAACCAGTTTTTTTTTGGGGGGGGGGTTGCCAAAAGACAGTTCTTTGATGGTCAAAACTCAAAGAACTGGTTTGAGACAGGCACTAGTTCCGAACCGACCCTTGAGCTGTTTTGGTGGAAAGGGCTAAGAACAGAGGGCCAAACCCAGAACCCCCTTACTGATAGGTGACAGATCTACAGCCATGCTGCCCTTTCTCTTAATGATATTCAAGAAGAAATCCACAACAGGACAAATTATATGTTAAAAACCTTGAAGGACTTATACAATGGCTGCCACTGAATTACGCCAAACAATAGATGCACCCAATAATGTAAAAGTAATGTTTTAATGTGTTGCATTTGAATCTGCTGCCCAACCTTACTCTTGTTTTCAAATACCAAACAATAATTTGAGCAAGAAAGGTAGAACCTGATGAATATATATTGTGATATAGACAATGTTATATTTTGTTATGCTTTCTGGAGAAAGGCCTGATCCCATCAGAGATTTGGAGAACCTGGTTATACATGCATTAATGTGCAATTCAACGAGCAAACACACAAAACCGGATGCAGGATAAACATCATAAAAATCAACAATGTGTGGACCAAAATGTGTCCTTTCATGTCATGACGTTGAGTTGGTAAATGATGTACATTCCTGCTTTATTTGTTATAGATATGAAATCTCTATAGTCTTTTTGCATTGTTTTCTACATAGTATGGACAGACTAGCACAGTCCATTCATTGCAAGATGAAAACAAAAGAAAAAACCCATTCAGCTAAATCAGTTAAGAGCTTTTTTGCAGAATCAGAACCTCACACACTCCCATCAAATCTTTCCATCTATATACAGTTACATACTATACACACCTATTTTGTCTGCGCAATGTGTTGCGACCGTGCAAGTGTGCCTGTGCTCTATCTGTGAACTCATTACATTCTAATCCCTGCCAAAGTACACAGTCAGATAATATCCAATCTGCTGTTCTGGGCCAGGCACCTGGGATTGATCTATCAATCTATCATGCATTCCTTAATCCTCAAAAAGAAAATAAGTTTGAGTTTTCAAATAAGCTGAATTCTTCAGTCTGGCTGGCAAAGGGCTGTGATGAGGTTTTTTTTTTTTTTAGAGCCTGAAAGTAAAATCCAGCAGCAGACAATGAGGACAGCTCTGTGTAGAAAGCATGAACGTGAGTCGAAATGTGTTTTTAAGTAAAATCATTATGATGACATCCTGCTCTGAACTATGGAGTATGTGTTGAGTGTGAGTGGAGCGAGGAGCTGCAGGGCTATATTGGTGTCTGTTATACACACACATCTAATCCCAGAACAGCCTAGTGGAAGCAGCAGGCATAATCTTTGTAGATGGCCGTGCATGGGATCAGTAAAGTTCCTGCAGGAGCCCCCCATCTACAATGTTGTCCTCCTCTTTTCCGTTTCCATCTTCTTTTCTTTCTCCTTCGTTACTTTCCATCCGTGCAGATTGAGGACAGGAGTAAGGATACTCTATGTGATTTATACGATATGAATGTCTGTCTGCATGTACGTGTTTCCTAGAAGGTGAAGGGAGATTCACAGGCGGTGCTAGCATCAGAACAGGGTCCACTGCAGACAAAGTGCAGCAGAGAGCAGTGCAAGGCTCCAGGATCCTGCCCAGCTGGCAGATGGCAAACCCCCTCTCACCTTCACCGAGGGGGGCCTGGAAGGGTTCTCGTGCGCGCTGTCACCTCCAGGCTCTCTGCCGATGGGCCTCCTTTCACTGGAGGCGTCTGTTTGTGCTGGGGAAGACAGGAACAGATAGAGAGAAAGAAGAGAAGAGACAGACACAGATAAATGGTTTGGCACGTCACTGTAATCATGGTAATCTGCTTTGTTGAATGTCCTTCAGGTTTGTAAAATTGTATATTAGGGGCTCATCATCTCCAATTACCATTACCATCACCTCACTCCAAGGATTTTCAAAAACAATCTGAAATGAAAATGATGTGCGATTTTGTCTGTTACAGTTAAAGTGAGTTCATATGTGCATCTGAAGAAGCACAGCTGTGGCTGTTTTAGAGGAAAGGACCCAAATTTTATTTTGAAGAGTGCTTTGGAAAAAATTCAGAAATTCATGTGCAGTGCTACTAGGCTGCTCTCAAACTACAAACTCTCTTTGTAGGTAGCAAATCCCTTTTGTCTCTGTGCTTTTTCTGCTCTACAGAGACACAGTAAAATAAAAACTCAACTCAACTCACACACACACATCCGGTGGTGGACTGATGGGTCATCTTATCTCCAACAGGACCCTTTAAGCAGCCATTTTATCACAGTCCCCGCAAAACACACAAACACATAAAGCTGCACACACAAACACTTTGTTGCTGACATCAATGAAATCCAAGCTTTCCTGAAAAAGGACTTAACTCATATCTCTACCACTGGCTGCTCTTCCAGTTTCTCAGGCTTAATAACTTTGATATCACAATATCACTGCTCTGGTGGTGAACATACATCATCCCCCTTGTTGGGCTTTATTTCAATGATCAGATCACATCATCTTCTTATGCACATGATGCAAGACAGGGTTTTATTCCTACCTTAATTCAAGAGTGTGGTCTTTCAGTTTGAGAGCAAGACCTCCTGATTTTATGTTCAGATTTTGTAATGATCTCTCTCAAACCCCTGCTCTTTCACTCAAATAGCTCCTGCTTGTGCTTAGATTTGCTCTGCTGGTGACAGCTTTAGCTCTATTCCTCGCGCTCATGCTGCTTCGGTCTGCAGAAGTTTTCTTCTGCTCTTGGATGTTTTGTGCAACAAGTCTGTCTAAATTTCCCAAACCAATAGAAGGCCGGGTGTAGTGATAGAAGATGAAATTGTCATGCATTGGTTGATTGCAATTACAATGGCAGACTTGCCAGGTCTGCAGACAATCTGTGTGTTTAACAGAGTGTACGCGTGATGTGCACCTATCTATGTGGACTCCTATTACTAATGCGTCCTCAAAATAACAGTGACATACCGCACCCCTGACTTCAGACCAGGTTATGTTTGTCAAAAGCACAATCACTTTCCACGGCCTCGGCAGTGTAGCAACAATGTGCCCGACCACACCTCATTTTAAGATCAAGCACAGGTGGTTTTGCTATTTAAACAAGCTGGATGGGAAAATAACAACTGTGTGGGACTGAAACTGGCAAAGACACTTGCATTACGCTTGATGCTGCTTTGCTTTGCTTTGCTTTTAAGCTGTTATTTTGCTTCCCTCTGGGGGGGTGAAAATGTGTTATTGTCTAAAAGAAATCATGCATCCTTCTCTCTGCTCCTCTTTACGACCAAACCCAACCTAAAAATGTACATGATTGGATTAAAGACAGATGACCACCCTCAGTGGAGTCATACATTTAGTTTGTTCCCTCCAACAGGAGTGAAGGGCTCAGAGATCCCTGTGTGAGCACCCAAAGATAGATGACGTGACATCAAGGTTTGCTGATCCCAAAGGATACAGCAAGAAAAACATGCAGTCAAGGGTGAAGGATAGAACGAGTGTGTGTTGTGTCAGGGAGTAAACTATTTATCAGAGTACTGACAATGATCAGTGTCAAAATGTCTCTTTAGGCAGTCACAAAAAAAGCCAGGTTTGCAGTGATTGAAACCAGCGTGTGTGTGTAAACCAATCTGTCTAGATTGTTTAAATCCATCTGTGAACTTGGCTGCCAAACAACTTGACAGCCAGGTATGTGTTAAACGTTGCGTGAATATGAAACCTAAAAAGAGCTCTGCATAGCTAAATAAATCACTTCTTCACAGATATAATTTGGTCTTTTGGAGATGTCATCTGACATGATTTTTCTTTCACACATGCCATATCAAATATGTAATAAATGTTTTTTTTCATCTTCTGTAGAACTGAGAATGTACATCGACCCATCCCTATTATGCACATGGGTTTATGTGCATGCAAGTCTTACTAAGGCTTGGCAGGGCTCTAGAGAGAGAGAGAGAGAGGGAGAGAAAGTGTCCGCCAATGTTTTTTTTGTTCCAGTAGACAATAGACAAAGACATCATTTATCCCAAATCAGATTGCTATTATTGTTTCAGTGGAAATGGGCTGCATCTCATCAGAGACATGTCAGAAGACAGCAGTACAACACAACACTAATACTACTCCACTGCAGGCTGCCCAAGTGGCTAATTACTGGAGCAGGTCCTTGGTAGCTGTTCAGGAATGAATGGTGTTGGTGGAAGGGTTTGTGATTTGTTAAACAAAATAAAAATGGAGGCAGTAAAACTGATCGTCTAACTAAGGCAACCATTTGTGGGCAAAGCCAAACTTGGTAATTGTCTAGAGTGCCACTGGCTGGGAGACATAAACGAGTTGGAATCAAAGTAGTATTTTATTTTAAATCTCATATAGTTTCAAATGCCTTAATCAAAATTACATCTCACATCTATATGTGTCTATATGTTTTAGATCAAACTATTTTTAGATCAAACTATTTGCAAGAATAAAATGATTGATAAAATTATCACTGATTTGAGTTCTCGATGAAACATTTAAATTTGTTGTTACACAGGGAAAATAAAGAGCTCCAAAATAGAATACGTGATAATGCATTGCACTATATTCAACTTGGAGATATTACTTTTCAACAAGAGAACATTTTTGTTTGGTAGATTTGGCATTAATAACTCTTCATCTTTATCCTAACTGAGGAGAAACCTTCATGCGCAAGTAATCAGCTAATTCAACAAACTTTTTAAAGAATACATCAGACTGTGATGAACACTGTTATCACATGGTGTGAAAATATTGTGTCATGAAAATATTTACATATTACTCTAATGCTTATTATTATATAATATGGATATGTGAAGCATTTTAGCGTAGCATTAGGTGAGAGAAATGACATGATCGTAATTATAAAACAGAACAGTAGAGGCAGTAGAGATTTGAGGGGGGGAAAAAGAGGCTTATTGAAATAGTTAAGTCCCCAAAAGCATGAAACAACCTAAGGCACATCAAAACTGAAAACCAAGAGAGGCAGGAGGATAATGGAATGTGATGTTGTTGTCATAATGAGATAATGTTAGCAGATAAGCTGTGTTTCATGAGCTGGCTCATGACTAAATCCCCAAAAGAAGGAAAGAGAACAAGCAAGGCAGAAAAACCGAGGGTGGAAAGGGGTGAAAGATGATGTAAAGGGTTAGAAGAGGCAAATAGTTCAGAGGTTTGCTTTTCAGCATGAGAGAGATGTCGCTCCCATCAAGGATACATGATGGCCCACCGCCCTGCTTCTCCCATCACAACAACATTCAACTCTAAATGACATATGTTCTCTACCAGTAAAAGACAAATGTGATTTAATTGGTAAAAAGCTTTATTATAGTCAGCAAACGGTGACAGTGACAAACAAGAACAGGGCAAAACAAACGTGGGAGACAAATAGATGTTGAGAGATCTGTGCAACATCACAGACTTTAATGTCTAGGAGGAAATCTGTAAATGTGTGTGTGTCTGTGCTCTGTAATAGCATAAAGAATGGGTTGAGGGAGCTTTTATTTGTCATGAAAGCCTGCAGCAGACCGGATCGTGAGAAGAAAGAGGATGTGGCATCATGTCCCTTAATCCATCTGAATATCCAGCACTCATACAGGGACTGTGTTACCTTTAATACTACAGATACAACACAAGACCCTCTGCCACCTTGTTGACCTCTCTGTTGGCTGAGTGTGTGAGAAATGCATGGTTCATAGTGTCCTTTGCCATTATTGCCTCTCGAGGGGCAGCATGTGTGTTTGGAGGAGACTCCATTCCCACTGGCCTAGGAGCAACAACAGCTGCTTCTAACACGCCTGGACACTGCACCGAGGAAGAGGTGGGCCCCAGGTTCTTGCCAAGAGGAAGGAGGGATTGGAGGGCAGGGAGAGAAAGGAAGGGAGGACTAAGGGTTGGAAGGTGAGTGGGCGGAATAACAAAAGTCTTGGCCATCATTTCTTTGGAAAAATTCTTAGGGACAGAAAATTGCATGATGGTTGTCCGGGCAGCCATTTTATTTTTCTGCTGCTCTTCTCCCTCTCGCTTTCCTTCCCTCATCTGCTTTGTACTTGTTTTGGTTTGTCAGCAAACCGGTCACTGCTGCTGCATAGTCTAAATCATCATATTTAAGTCTCTTGATAAGATTCTGCCCATTTTCCCATCAACGTGTCATGCATAGACAAGACAACACATTCTTAGTGGCCCCAAAATCGAATTGCAAAAGATGTGATTTGTGCTATTCACACTGGGCCAGAGTTTTGGGCCACTTGAGCCGGCCAACATAGCCTCACAGTAGGAATGCACACAACACACATGGACACCCAAAAAGGAAAACAAGGTCCATGTATGTGTTTTGCATGTTTGTCTGTGTATGTGTGTTTGCATGAGGTGTGCAAGTCTCCTCTTCGCAGAATACTTGCATTGTAGCAGTAATCCAGTGAGAATTGTGCTACTGCACTGGGGCTTAGCAGGTTGTCATGCTATATGCCATCAAGATGACAAGGCAGCTCATCCAATCTACGCTCAGACTTGTATCCATTATTAACACAGCTATTTGCTCAATTTAATTGTTCAGTGTTTTCTCTGAATGAGAATTGTGTTGTAGCGTCGCACTCTTCCTTTAGAGTAACCTATGTTGTACAGTTTAACTGAGCTTAACAAACCACAGATGTTAGATCTGCAATTGGAAGACTTATTTGTTTATCAGGAGCTTTAGAGCACTTGTGGTAGTTTTCACTCATCCACCTGCTGTGTACAATTATAAAAATGGTCAGAAGGTAGAGCGCTGATTTATGGCACATAGAGGGAGTGTGGTGGAGGTCAACAGCTTGCTCCTCCTCTCTCTCTCATTCTCACCATATTCCTCTCTCTAGGCTCACACCCATGTCTTGACCTTGCAGGTTTTCTCCCTGCTAAGCCGTTGATGGGAGACGGATACAGAGGGGTGGGGTGGGAGGGGTTGTAAAGCAGCTCATGGTCCTGAATTTTGACAAGGCTATTGGGTCTGCCTCACGGCGATGTTTCATTAAGAGAGCTGACCTTTGACTCATTGTTTTTAATCACTCACACAGTCAGAAACACATATGTAAGCATGCACACAGACGAAAAAAAATAAAGTACACATGGTGCATGTACTAACACACAGACACACATGCGGACATGCTGTCTGAATTAGTTGGTGGACGAGTATGTGCTTGGTTCCAGTTTAAGTCCAAGAGTTGTGAGCATGCCTCAGAGACAACTGTTCCTCTACTTCCTCTGTGACAGCTCTGGTAGGCAGCCAAATAATGGCACTGTTGATTTGCTAGATGAATCCTTATTTGCTTTAAAGAGATTTTTATGCAACCAGCCAATATGTGGTCCATGTGTTCCAGCTCAGGGTTTTGCAAATACAGTGAAATTAGTTTTTCTATTAGACCATGATTCACCATGATGTGTGATTATATATTTGTCATCTATCCAAAGAAGTTTTGGAAGATGTTTGTGTGGATTAACTGTTCAGCTGCCTTCTTTTGCAGCACAGCAATCAGATGGTCTACTGTTAGGATAGGAATGGTCGTCATACATCCTTAGAGTACACATCCATTCAGTTACTCCTAACTCCCATATTATCATAAACATATATTTTTCACATGCACAACAAACTTGAATGTATGCTGTCCAATAGACACCAACAAATGGTGTATACAAGTGTTTTCAACAGACACAGAGCAATCAATCTGCCTCCAATCAGACCTTTGAATACCAAGAAAAGATGGATGCTGCTCCTTGTGGCAATGGATCAAGACTGTCCTGACACTATTTGGTACATCAGGAGAATGTTAAAACTCTATGGGTCACAATGTATTTTTAATGCTTCTTTTTAACTGTCTTACATACAGACATTTACCTTCCCAAGAACTCACACAATGTTTCCTTATCTCTTTTCACACACTTTCTCTCAAAGGGTGCTAAGGTTAGAGGGTGGGCAAAAGGAAAGGATGCATTCACGCAGTTCATGACTGGCCATTCATCTCTTTGCTCTTTTTGTCTATGGTTCACTCTTTATGTGGTGCCATGTCAGGTTGAGGCTCCTCAACCCATCAAACTAATCTCCCTGTTCTGTATTCTAAGTTACACACTGAATTTCCTTGCACACACACACATACACACAAAGTCGCTGTTCTGGGAACTGTCCTTTTGGTTCACAGGCAACCTGCGTAGGGGAATCCAGGACTTGTACAGGGTCTCTGGCAGGCCACTCGAGGGGCTAAAGGGCCAAAAATACAGGGGCACCAGTGGGGTACACATCAGAGCCTACAACTAACCTAGCAACGGGCACAGCAGCATGGCAACTCCAGAGCAGGGATCAGTGCAATGGAATCTAACCAGTGCGATTCTAAGACTATTAAGCTCCTTGGCAAGATTAAGATTTACTCCCCTAGATTCACACACACAAACACATACACACAGAAACAAATAGGCTAAAGGGGCCATGGGAGGACAGTGACCTCTACCAGTCAATGTGACAGATTCACAAGATGGAGGGGACTCCTGAGGAGAAAGCAACCTCTATGAGACAGAGGAGCAAGTACAACTTCTCAATCTTACAGTGGCACATACACTGCATTCCCCACCAGAACACTCATTTGCCATTTGGATGATATCAGTGTTGAGACACACACGCCCAACATTACACCTGCCTGCACTCAAACGCCAGATGCCTCATTGCACTGGCAGGTGTCAGATTGTCCTTGTCGACAGACAAGCGTGAAGGATGCAGAGATAAACTCACATTCATATTCTTTTGCCCCCTCACCGAGACACACATGCGTGCACACACTTCATTTCCATCCATTATAGTCAATAGGAAGAACACATCAGGTAGCACTCAAGAGATATTGTTGCTGTTTATGTCTCCTGTCTTAACATTCCACACACAAATCTCTTCTCTTGCCCACTGCAGTCCACCAATCAGTACAGTCTCAAGATAAATAATATCCCCTCTAAGATTCTCTCTTATACTGCACAGCGAATGTAGCTTTTTTTTGTGTGCCAAGAATCCAATGATGACTTCAATGCTTCAGAGGATATAAGCTGAATATTTTCAAGTTTGTTAGAATGTGTAAACTGTCAATAGGGTAACAGTAAGCAGCAGAGAATAGATTGCCACCTTGTGTAAGTCCATGTGACCAGCCTCCTATGAATTGATACCATCTAAGTGATGCTCGCCTTTTCAACTTCAAAGGTTTTTCAGAGATCTGTGTGGGTTAGGAAAGGAGAAAGAAAAACGTGGTGTGATGTTATAAATGTTTGATTTTGTGGGGGTGAGTCAAATACTTTGATGTATACTTTTGGTTGCATAACTGACTGCAGTTTTAGAAACAAATTAGACATGTGAACTACATTATCTATGCTGTCAGTGGGCCTTCCAATCTGATCTGTAATCAGCTGAAGCAGTGAGAGGTCAGCCCCATCCCAGCCCGCAGGCCTGACAGTCTGTTCCAGGTTCAACTCTAATTGCCAAATCAATTATGGATAAGAGAGAAGGGCTTCGTCGCTCTCACTGCTGGTCAATAGGATAGGCTTTTAATGAAGTGACTTGTCTTGCATGTGCGTCCCTTTGATACATACACGTTTATAAGACCACACACACAGACTCCCACCGCAGGTAGTCAATACAAAAATTGGCTCACTGCTTTCAGCTTCCATTATCTGACCAGTCATGCAATGCTAATGCAGCTCTGCTATCTAAAGCAGATAGTCTGATCATGGTTTTGCCTAAAAATTAGTTTTAATCTTTGCTCTCTTTTAAGGTGCTTGCCTCATTTGGAGAATTCCATCTCAAGTCCCTCCATGCTTTCTTTCCCTTTCTCCTCACTAGGTTTGTATTTCCCCCTGCATACCAGGGTGAACTGAGACAAAGAGGATCAGACTCATCCCTGCTTATCCTTCAACAGTATTTTTCAATATCAATGGAATGTCTGTCTTTATTTTCTCAGTGCTGTGTTACGGCAGGAATGCCAGTTTCTGGGTTAGGAGCCAGGGTTGGGCTACGGGCAAGGCAGGCAGTCAAGAAGGGTAACTCCCCCGCCCACAATCCCATCCAATCTCCATCTCAACAATCAGAAGCTTGCATGGGTACAGGCATTAATAAAGAAGCCTAAATAAACTAGGGCTGTCACAAGGTTGCCTCAGTTGTAGTTCCTTCTGTTGGTGTGTGTAGCTTGCAGCATTGCAACATTTCCATAAATCCATTCAGCACTGATTAATTGTGGTCCCAATGACAACAATGACAAGTTTAATCTGAGCGTGGCTGCAGTTGCGGGAAAGGGTGGTGTGTGAGTATGTTAAGCACACAATAAATTTCAAGTCATATCTACTGAATTTGCAGCTTTCAATAAAATAACTCTTTATGAGTCTGGACACCATCTTTAAACTGCCATTTACTGCTTGGGAACCTGCACATGTTGTAAGGATTTCTCGCTATATAAGTGGATAAGAGCTCCTTTTGTAGTACTGTAGTTAAAGACATTTATGTGGCGACAAAATCAGAGCATTGAGTCACGAGCATTCCTTTTTTCTCGGCTAGTAAACTTCATTGCAATTATACAAAAAGATAAATTCTATGTATCGTTTTTTACTAACTTCCGACATAGTAATTCCAAACACTTCCTTTAGTTTATATCAACACCAAAGATTCTTGGTGTTTCCCAAACAGGATCCCAAAGGTGTGCTGGAGAGGCTCAATCATAAAGGTTTCAACGATACTGCTTAGAAAGGAAATGATGATGCTGGCTAATGAGAACCATTCTCCTCTGATGACCTCATGCCTAGGGAGCCCTTCAAGCTAATATGCTCTCAAAGTGCCATAAAAAAGCCACAGGGCAGAATGTGCCAAGCTAGGATGAAAGAGGAGACTACTGAAAAGCTGGGTGGAAGATAATATAAAAAAGGATGGATGAGGACAGCAGGAAATTGGAGATAGTTGATAACTAATTATATTGTGTAAAATAGAAAAAAAACATGTTATCTGAAGATTTCAATAAAACATAATATGGCCCAATCCCATTTTACCCCTTGGCCCTAGCCCTTGGGCCTTCCCCTTGGTTTTGTGAGTTACCGTGTAGGGCTAGTCTATCCCAATACCTGTTGGGACAGAGGGCCAAGTGTTTGGGCTTTATAGCCCTCAAAACAAAGATTGTTTTTTCCGACCCTCACTTAAAACCAAGGGGTACGGAAATTTCCCAGAATGCCTTGAAAATCACCAGAAAGCTGGGAGAGAGACCTGCAAATGTAGCAATTTCTCCATTAATATGGATTTAAAAAATTAAGATAATGATTACAATATCTTAGTTTAAAATTGTTTTAATCAGTGATGTTACTGAACTTTACTGCTCCTCTAATAACAAAGCATCCTGGCAGAGTTGCAAACAGTCTAGCTAACGCCTTCTTGAAGGGCTCTCCCAATTCATAGGGGAAGATTTCAAGCACTACCCCTTGTGACTCCGTTTCAATGGGCAAGATAACCCTCGCAAACAAGTTGTGGAGTAGGGGTAGGGAGAAGGGGTGAAATGGGATTGGGCCTATATATCAGGTATTTTTAGTGCTGCAAATGGGTTTGAGCACTTTTTTCTAAATGATCATCACTATAATTGTTTTGTTAGTAAGGTATATTTCCTCAAATTAGTTCCATATGGAATAATACTGACATTTCTCAATATAATTCACAGATTTTCTCAAGGTAAGTATTAAAAATATTGTGCAATCTTATTCACTAGCTGTGTCACAGATGAGTCGGAATATCTACGAGGAATTGTAACTTACTCCTCCCACATCCATACGCAAACCAGACCATCTCCCAGCCCCGCCAAAGCTATCTCTGATCCTCTGGTTCCTTCTTCCCCAGCCCTGCTCTGCCCTGCGGAGCTCACTCTCAGCCCCTTGAGCTCTAGATGAAAGGCTAGGGGAAATGGCAGTCCTACTGGTAATATCCGCAATGGGACATCTGCTGTCCAGCCGGCCTCTACACACGCTAGTCCTCAGAGGCCCAGGCTCATTCCAGGTCCTAGGATGGGAAGAACGAGGGTTGGATTGGGTCTACCCAGCCTGGCAGAGAATACGAGCACCAAATCCCTCATCCACCCTCTCACGCTAGATTGAATCATAGGTTTCTACAATCACCTCTTTGAACCTCAACCCTTAACTTTTTATCTTCACGTTAGCTGAACTCCCATGCCTCGGTTACCTCTTGCACTGTAGCATCACGTCATACAGGTCTATGGTATTAGCCCTGCATTTTCGTGTCAAAGGGTTTTCCTGCTCTAATACCTCTTTTGACCATTTGTTCTCTCTCCAACACCAACTTTCATCTCTCCTCCCTTAATCTCCAGTTTTCTAAAATGAAAGGTCAATACGTGCTGGGTCCAGAGCAAAAACATTCTGCAGTAAATTTGAGGCCAATCCATTGTAATCCTGCTAATACTGGTGTAAGGTTGACCATATCCTGCCAATGCAGACGATAATGTTGGGAATGTACTGCCCTTGCCAGGGTGAACAGCTGTCGCACACCTTTACAGCCTTATAGTCTTTGGAGAGACGTTCTCTCCATTCCTTTGACATTCAGGTATAAACACAGCAGAAACTCAAAAACATACTGCATGGTATGACACTGAATTACAGAATCAAAGTCATTATTTCAAGGTTATATCAGACACAGTATCTCCTCACAAGAATAATTGTGTGCATGCATGAACAAAAGAAAGGCTGAAAGGAACTTTGGGTATTGAGGGATGGTGAATACAAGTCTCAAATAGGTGCGCTTCAGACCTAAATTTAAAATGAGCTGATTGGGTCCTTTTGATTAGTCTCTAGGAAATGCATGCATGTCTATAAAGTCCCCCAACATTGATATATGACAAAAGTATATGTGTACAACTATCTTTCTGAGGACCATGTGACAATTAGCCCTTCAACTGTGAGGACAATTTGGTCAGTCTTCTGTAAAACTTGTAAAGGGCTGTAAGGGATAACACTTTTAGGGTTAGGGTTAAGATTAGAATTAGGTTAAGGTTAGGATAGGATACAGGCAAAGTATTATGTAGCTGTGTCCTCACAAAGGAAAAGACCAAGTATATATGTGTGTGTGTTTAAGGGTTAGGGTTAAATATACAAAAAAAACACTTCACCAAAGTAGCAGCTGTGAATTTGAAATAGTGTTCAGAGTTTACTTCCCTTAGGGTCAGATTTACACCACACACATACAAACAGCTGTTTCCTTCTGTGTAAGGGTATGCACGGAGAGTAAAGTTAATATATTTGTCCCTCTCTCCAAGGAAAACAGAAGCACATTGATCCCCTCTTAAATCTTCCCATCTTGTCACATATAGATAATTATGTTCTTGAACAGGATGGCAAAGCAAGACAAGCATTGCCAGCGGCTTCATGCTAATAGACAGGTTTAGCGACTGAAGTGCAGTGAGTGAGAGCAATGCCAGGGGTGTCTTCACTTTCTTGATGAGCTCACCAGTGTTCCTGACAGATGGTGTTTGTTACCAAAAGAGAATTGTACTTCCATGGCTGTGCGATTCACACTTTTTCACTGCATATCCCTCTGGCTCAATCACAGATAGTGTTTATCCATGCGTGTACCTCGCCTCCTCCTCTGAGATGGATAACCTGCTTTTCTCCTGCGTGTGCTTCTCACACCTTTTTCCAGGTGGACTGCCTCGACAGCAGCACAAACAAAACTATACTGCACTCAAACACAAAGGGTATAGCAGTGGGATTTTATTTTTCTGCCATGTTCCGCCCTAAACTCCTTTAACATTTCATGAAAACTAAAAGCAAACTTCCATCTTCCCTTGCACTTTCAATGCAATAGAATAACATCTCTTCCATGTCTATTTTCTCAGATTTGCATAAAAGGCCAGAAAAGAACTGCTGGAAATTCACTCAAGATTGTTAGGAAGCAGGCAGACAAATACAAAGACATTTGGAGTCTCCTTTCTATATCTAATGGAGAGATGGTCTAATGTGCCACTCTGGGTCTTTTCTAGAGATTAATACGTTAATAGGGCAGTTACAAATGAATAGCTCCTTTGGAAAGAGCAGTCATAAGTGTTCCTGGGCTAATACAGTTAATAAGCCATAGTCACGCCACAAAATGTACCACAGAGGAGGCTCTCATAGCCGTAGGGCAGAGGGATGATATGGTTCATTAAAGATTCACTGAATAATTCTCCTGTTCATGGCTGTGGTCATGGCTTCGTACATGACCAGGCCTTGTTTAGTTGGCACACAAAGTACACTAGCATGTCTCCAGGCAAAAGTAGCAGGATCTGAACCGCGATCAAACAGGCATGAGATCATGCAATCAGACTGCGCTTTCTTCTAGTAGTGGAGAGCAAACTGGAGTGTGTGAAAAAAATGTGACTTTTCCAACTCCCTCTCTCAAGCCTACACATACATAGATCTACATATGTATAACTCAGTTTTCTTAAAGTTGCCTGCAATCCTTTGGTTTTCACAACTATTCTTAGTTATGTATGAAGAAGCACATACATCTACATAATTTCAGTATGCAGAGCCCTGTGTGCATGAATCCCATCTCCTATAAGACTTGCAGCAGTTCCATCATATCTGAGTGATGATAGAGACAGTCAGTCTGTCCTCTGCAGATTAGTGCTATTCATTAACATGTAATGAAGTCTCCCCTCAGCAGAACAGTGGGTGGTCATGCCCCCTTTTTAACATGGACCTTGGGAGCTCTGCCACATCTACAGTAGCATACAAATGAACAGGCAGATGGAAGTTAAAATATGCCATCTATCACTTTACAATTCCACCAACGCAAGGAATTCCTTTAACAGTTGCCAAGATTGTTGCTTGTATTAATAAAGGTTAAACCAATTTTTGTGAAGTCATGAGAGATCATGAGAGAAATAGATCAGACAATCTGTTTTTTGTTTTTCTATTTCTTCTTTAACATATTTTAAACTCAGTGAGTCGATTCTACACTGAAATGCTAATTTTAAAGTGTCGAGCAATACATTGTTGCAAGATGTCAGATGTATATTGAGCTCTAAAGTCAGAGGAAATCCTTGATCCAGAACTGGTCACTTTATTGTGCATGCATTACTTAACCTTGGCCAGTGTAAATGGAAAATACAAATAGAGTATCGTTACTCCAGAGGACAAGTGTTGTCCAGCTCCTACCATTCATAGTCCACAGAGAAGTGAATTGCTTTGAGGCATGCAATGAACTCCTGAAATTTTCCTGAAATTCTCAGGAGGGGCTGTACGTTAGATTTCAAATGTCGAAGTCAATTGCTCCTGACGTATTCTGTAACTTTTCCTACCAACCCCTGAATGAAATACCCTAAAATCTCTGTGTGAGCCTGTACGAGAATACAGCAAGAAAATGTCAAAGGTTGATACGTTTCTAACATGAGACAGATTCAAAAGTTAATAAACAACAACAAAGAATATAAATATCTCAGAATGAAAGAGGTGCATGTTAAAGAGGCAGAAGAAGTTGTCAAATTGGACAGACAACAGGGTTCAAGAGCTTTTGTTGATAAGAGCCGGTTCCTGCCCCCTGCATGATTTACTCATTAACCCCATCGCCTGAATGTTCCGGACATTTTCCTATTATTGTGAACGCGTCTAATCTGAACAATATCTGGTTGAGTCCAGAAAATGTCCAGACCCAATTTTCCATAGATCTTGTCTGAAAGATGTGAAAGAGAGTTGCCTCATAATCTGCAGTCTGTTTTTATGGACACCAATCGGCCGGTCACCTTTCCAAGTTGCATTGTGTAACTAACATTGTTTTGAAAGCTCAAGTACAGCTGAACAGAGCTTATCAAGATATGGATTTAAACTTTGAGCACAGTCTAATTGTTATTGTTCTGTAAATCTCGGTCTGTGGTTTTGATTGATTATCCCCTGCTGTTGACACACTGCCTCTGTTGTCAGAGCTCTGAGGAAGGCAGGCGTGTCACAATGAGGAGCAGGGCAGCAAAGACCTGTCCAGAGCTGTGTTACTGGGAGTGTAATGGCTATTGATTGGTGCATTAGCTGTATATTGGCATGACTGTATTATCTTTTGATTGCTGACTTAGAGCCCTGACATCTTGTGAGTATTATGTTGTACAGTAATAAATTGCATTGGATGATGTGTCATAGAGGGAGTTTTACTTCTTGTTCTAGTTTAATTTTGATTGACAATTGTGGCCTAGTACTTTACTTCCAGGACTAAATATAGCTGCAAGTAGTTACATGATACAAGCACATTATGTTACATGAGTACTTTAAGGATTTAATTACCAAGCCAGCAGTCGTCATCATGATTGAGGAAAACACTAAAACACTGATGGGATATGTCTTACTTCCTGTCAACACTTAAATTGTAAGTGTGCTGAAAATTGAAAATTGTCCTAAAATACGTCAGTGTTGCACTTGGAGTGAGGTCTGTTGAAAATACAGATCCAGTTATGCAAGGGTTTCTGTAGGTTCCAATAAGTTCAATTTAAGATCTTTTTCAGATCAGAATGAATGAAGTTTAAGATAAAGTCCAAGTATGACAGATATAAAGGTATATCAGAGTCACAGAATTACTTACACTTCCCCATGGTTACAGCGAAGGTGAAGTAGTCTAGTCAAGAATAACCCTTGACACATGACATAATCTTACAGACTACAGGTAGAGACAGTTGGTACATAATCGTTCCCAAGGCCAAGCCGAGTAGACTGATATTAATAATGATATAATAATAATTTAATGCAATTTATATTATCTGCCAAAAATGATGAATGTCATGGTAAGAAGATCGAGACGACTAGCACACTCAAATGTCTTGCATTTACTTGCGTGTACATCATAAGGCACATGTTAATGTATGTAGCCCTCTGTGAAAAATCCTTCTATGTTGAACTGAGTAAATATGCAAAATTTCTGCAGTCTTGAACTTGGAGACCAAAAAGAATCAGCTTATCACTGGACCTTCCCCTCATTACATTCTCCTGTCTGCTTGGATGCCTCAGCACACAGAATCCCCGAATGGCCTATATACCAACCACATAAAAAAGAAAGAAATAATAACATTTATATCTAACCTGCACCCGCTGCTATGGTGTATATGGTTGAGTGTGTTTTTGCTTCTCCATGTTTCTGTCTAGTCTCACCTTGCTAGTAAGTAAATGCTGTACAACAAACTCCTAAGTGTTACCGTGTAGTTAAAAAATACCAGCATGATAATTAGAGATGATTAACATGAAGCTTCTACAGGAGATCAAATGATTATCATCAAAGCCAACACAAGTCCTAACACCTCTTCACTAGTGTGTATATGTTTGTGAGCCTCTTGTGTTGCCACCTTTGCTGTAACCTCAAGGAGATGCAGTTGGCCAGGATTGCAGAGTGTGAAAATGTGTGTTAAAGTAAATTTCCCTCTCTATGTAGGAGGTGAATCAAAGAGTGACTTTGTGGCTCCGAAAAAAAGATCAGAAGCAGCTCTGTTCTTTGTTTTAAACTGCACTAAGTTATCGGATTAAAGGTAGAGCACAATTAAAAATATCACAATGATATTATAAATCACCATACTGATCGGTGTGGGCATGATGTGGGATGTGAATGGTAAAATAGGTGCAGGGTTTATATGCAGAGTGACGGACACTTACAGATATTTTCTTGACCATCTCCTGAGGCTTGACATCCATCTTCATCATCACAGCCTGTGGAGCTGCCCTCTGACTTCCCACTGCCCAGCTCGTCCCAGGCCTCCACCTGGTCCAGGTTCGGAAACCTCTCCTGGGTCTCCTAAACCACAAACAAAGCAATACACGGTCTATAAAGCACTGGTTCATGTATGATATTACTATTTTCTGCATCATAATTATCTGCTTCTATACAGTTTCCACCCTCTAGTCTCTCTGGGAGGAACATTTGATTTATGACAGTTGAAATCCATTTCCTGCAACGCCACATAATACCAGTAAGGAGAACAGAGGGTCCCAGTGGATCATCGAGCTTCCTCGTGTCTCCTGTGTTACTGCGCTTAAGTTGACACAACACCGCTCCTGCCCAGATTTAACAGGCCTCGTATATTTTAGTGTCCATCAGATGACACATAGCCTCCTGGAGTTAGAGTAGAGCAGTGTGGGTGGTGTACAAGAGCAAGGGCCCTGGGTGGTAGGATGATGTGTTGCATTTAATTACAACCACATTTTAAGAGGAACATTGATTATAAGGTTGAGGAACAGCATCCCCAAACTGCAACATGCAGCTTTTCTTTTAAACTCAGTACAAGGTTCCTGGTGTTCAGTTTGGATAACTCATGTATGTTTAATGCTCAACATAATAAGAATGACAGAGTTTTCATTGCACAATCTATTTCTGTGGCAATTACATCTGCAATCATCCTGATGTTCGTTTATATTTCAGTTCACTCATTGAGCAAATCATGATCTGTGAAATTTGAATTTCAGTGCATCAAACCATCAACGGATTTTATACAGTTTACAGTTTAATAGATTGTGAATCATTTGCCACGCAATTTTACTTCAATATTTTATTTTATTTGACAGCCTGACTTGTGGGAAGCATATCACATCGTACTACGACCAGAGTTCAGAGTTAAGACTCAGCCTGAGGCACGAAGCACTCTTCTTTAACACTCATCTCAGCATGGGGAAAACTAATTGGACCACCTGCTGGCCCTTCCTGCTGTCCACCATCATCAAGGTGGTCTTTGTTCCATTACACCATATCTGAGTAGCTCTGATGACACAAGAACAAATGGTGCTTTGGAGTAAGAAGCCAGGACACAGGCATGAATACCAGATTTGAAGAACATGTGGAACAATAAAGACACATGCGGTTTGCTCATGTTGACCATCCTTTTGCTTCATGTGCACATACTCACACCATCAAACATTCATGAGAAAGCAGATAAATATAACTCCTGGAACAAAACTGACATTCACATGGAGCAAACAAGCACTAAAGACATGCTGAGAGGTGGCTTGGGATGTTGAGGAATGACTATTATCCTTGTTATTGACAGCAGATTCTATAAGTCAGTCAGTCTCTCAAGCTTTGAATACCCCAAAAGAAACATTACAACCACAACCATCTCAAGAGCAAAATTCCCCATTTTTTCCTCCATTAACCTCATATAATATTTGGTCACATCACCCACCCTTAAGAGTCAGCCGTGCTAGCAGCAGTTCACAAATTAGAAAAGGTTGTTTCCCACCTTGTTAGAAACCCACGCAAAGCGTAGAGGACGTTAGCATATAAATGTTGGACTGTCAACAGTAATTCTGCAGCAGCTCAGCTGATGTCAAAGTTATCAGAAGAACAGGTATCAGTATCCTTTCTGGTTTTAATGCCAGAATAGTTATTACCACAACCAAACACATTCCCGACACTAGCAGGCACTTTTGATATTGTAACTCTATATGACTGTCATGTATCCCATTTGTGAATGCACCCCCCTTCACTCAGACCCGAGTGGGAGAAAAGGAGTCATGAACAATCATAACACGAGGCCAAGCTTCATGAAACTGGAGTGTGCCCTTTAGCACAAGCAGCTAAAACATATCACTCATGCCCACCACAAAATAAATTGAAAGCCACTGACGGTCAGTGAATAGTTTGGTTTTTGGACAGTTAGGTACAAGAGGATTACTTTGAAAAAATATGAACATTATTACACACTCACACTTTTGCACTTTATGGCTATAGAGAGGCTCGCATTACAGCCTGTTGACAGGCTCTTTGTGAGTCTGGGTTCCACCTGTTTTGAGGCTGAAATGTGATATGCCGTGTCGAAATAAGGACAAGCTTTGGTTTGGGACTTGTGGCTCATAAGAGACACAATAAAAAGCATCATTCCTGCTTCAGCTGTAAACTATACCAAGTAAAGTGTCATACTCATATTTCTCCTCACACTCTGAGGAAACTGTTGTGCTGCTATGAATTACAGGTGAAAGTACAATTACTTGTGTACAAGAAACGTATGAATTTAAGTCTCATTCACTGCATTAATCCAGATATTTTAGCTGAGGCCTGCAGAGAAAAGATAAGAGATAATGGAAGATCGACAGAAAGAGAGAGAAAACGTCTTTCTTGTTTCTGGACAGCTACCATGATAAACACATTAAGCCTTTTTATTATGCAGAGCAACTGAATAAATCCAATTCGCATTCCATGAGTTCACAAGAAAATGCTGTGCTGAACAGCAGAATGTTGTGTACCAACACCATCCAGATAACCAGTTGGGTATTAAGCTAATAACCGGGCCGTTCAGAGGACGTTTAACACAATGCCGCTTGGCCCAGCTGTCCTTAAAGCATGTTAATTAGAGAGGGAATCAATTAAGGCGCCGTCGCTGTGGAAACCACAGTCGGATCGTTCTAGAATTGTTGGTTGGCCGCTGTCCAGAGCAGTTTGTTGGTTTGTTGTGATGAAGTCAGGTCTGAAAAAGTGCCAGAGCTCCACTGTGGTTAATTCAGAGGTAACACATAGGGAAGTGAACTGTTTCATTCCAACAACACATTAAAGGAGAAATTTCTAATTTGTCTCTGGAGCTAAAGGAAGAGAGATGGACATTATTGAAATATGAGTTCTTATACACAGCAGAATGAATTATAAGCTGTGAACAGTCTCCCTCTCTCCCTCTCCCTCCCTCCCTCACTGCTTTAAAAACACAGAAAGACTTTTGCTGTACTGAAAATGGCATTTATAAGCAGTGACCACATCTGAGGAAGTTCTTGCACATTAATACTGAGCAACATATGTTAATTTCCAACATGCAAAAATAAAATG